>NC_135333.1:70352255-70977255 GCF_023851605.1 Tamandua tetradactyla | reverse complement strand
AGACCTAAATAGATGGAAGGGCATACCGTGTTCATGGATTGGAAGACTAAATATAGTTAAGATGTCAATCCTACCTAAATTGATCTACAGATTCAATGCAATACCAATCAAAATCCCAACAACTTATTTTTCAGAAATAGAAAAACCAATAAGCAAATGTATCTGAAAGCGCAGGGTGCCCCGAATTGCTAAAAGTATCTTGAGGAAAAAAAACGAAGCTGGAGGTCTCACGCTGCCGGGCTTTAAGTCATATTATGAAGCCACAGTGGTCAAAACAGCATGGTATTGGCATAAAGATAGATATATCGACCAATGGAATTGAATAGAGTGCTCAGATATAGACCCTCTCATCTATGGACATTTGATCTTTGATAAGGCAGTCAAGCCAACTCACCTGGGACAGAACAGTCTCTTCAATAAATGGTGCCTAGAGAACTGGATATCCATATGCAAAAGAATGAAAGAAGACCCGTATCTCACACCCTATACAAAAGTTAACTCAAAATGGATCAAAGATCTAAACATTAGGTCTAAGACCATAAAACAGTTAGAGGAAAATGTAGGGAGATATCTTATGAAACTTACAATTGGAGGCGGTTTTATGGACCTTAAACCTAAAACAAGAGCACTGAAGAAAGAAAGAAATAAATGGGAGCTCCTCAAAATTAAACACTTTTGTGCATCAAAGAACTTCATCAAGAAAGTAGAAAGACAGTCTTCACAATGGGAGACAATATTTGGAAATGACATATCAGATAAAGGTCTAGTATCCAGAATTTATAAAGAGATTGTTCAACTCAACAACAAAAAGACAGCCAACCCAATTACAAAATGGGAAAAAGACTTGAACAGATACCTCTCAGAAGAGGAAATACGGATGGCCAAAAGGCACATGAAGAGATGCTCAATGTCCCTGGCCATTAGAGAAATGCAAATCAAAACCACAATGAGATACCATCTCACACCCACCAGAATGGCCATTATCAACAAAACAGAAAATGACAAGTGCTGGAGAGGTTGCGGAGAAAGAGGCACACTTATCCACTGTTGGTGGGAATGTCAAATGGTGCAACCACTGTGGAAGGCAGTTTGGCGGTTCCTCAAAAAGCTGAATATAGAATTGCCATACGACCCAGCAATACTATTGCTAGGTATCTACTCAAAGGACTTAAGGGCAAAGACACAAATGGACATTTGCAAACCAATGTTTATAGCAGCATTATTTACAATTGCAAAGAGATGGAAACAGCCAAAATGTCCATCAACAGACGAGTGGCTAAACAAACTGTGGCGTATACCTACGATGGAATATTATGCAGCTTTAAGACAGAATAAACTTATGAAGCATGTAATAACATGGATGGACCTAGAGAACATTATGCTGAGTGAGTCTAGCCAAAAACTAAAGGACAAATACTGTATGGTCCCACTGATGTGAACCGACATTCGAGAATAAACTTGGAATATGTCATTGGTAACAGAGCCCAGCAGGAGTTAGAAACAGGGTAAGATAATGGGTAATTGGAGCTGAAGGGATACAGACTGTGCAACAGGACTAGATACAAAAACTCAAAAATGGACAGCACATTTAATAATACCTAATTGTAATGTAATTATACCTAATTGTAATGTAATTATGTTAAAACACTGAATGAAGCTGCATCTGAGCTATAAAAAAAAAAAAATGAAAGGGAGCATTCTAGCTTTCTAGCTTGCTAACTGCTGGACTGCTATTTACCAGGAACAGAATGGCTTTTAAAGGGGGTGGAATTTATTAAGCTGCAGGTTTACAGTTTTAAGGCCATGAAAATGTCCCAATTAAAGCATGCCTATAAAAATGTCCAAATCAAGACACCAACAAAAGGTTACTTAACCTTAAACAAGGCCGATGCACTTCAGGGTTTCTCTCTCAACTGGAAAGGCATGTGGTGAACATGGTAATGTCTTCTAGCTTTCTCTCCAAGCTTCTTGTTACATGAAACTCCCTTAGGGGATTTATCTCGAAAGGTCTTTGGCTGTGTGGGCTCTGTAATTCTCATGTCTCTGAACCTTTCTCCAAAATGTTTCCTCTTTTAAAGGATCCCAGTAAACTAATCAAAACCCACCTGGAATGGGTGGAGTCACATCTTCTAATCAAACGTTAATAGCCACAACTGGGTGAGTCACATCTTCATGGACATAATCTAATCAACTTTCCAACCTATAATTCTGAATAGGGGTTAAAAGAAATGCTGCCTCTATAAAACGGATCAAGATTAAAGCATGGCTTTTCTAGGGAGCATAATCCTTTCAAACTGGCACATTCCACCCTCTGAAACCCTAAAAAAGACGTGCTTTTCCCATATACAAAATATATACATTCCATCACAATATCAGAAAGGCTTAAACCATTTCAATAACAATACAAATACAAGTTTAAAACCAGTCCAAAGTCTCTTCAAAGTCTCTTACAGGCCAGTCTGTTTTGAGGCAAAATTCTCCTCTGGCTCTGGACCTGTAAAACTCAGAACAAATTATTCTGCTACCAATATACAAAGGAGGAACAGTCATAAGATACACATTTCCTTATCTGTAGGGAGAAATTGGAAGGAACACAGGGGTCACCACACCCAAGCAGTTTCAAAAACCTGCAGGGCAAAGTCCTTTAGATTTAAAAGTATGAGAGTCATTTATCTTTGTGACTTTAGAAAGCAGCAGTCCCACCCTTTCCAAGGGCCTAAACAGTGGCCCACCTCTCTCTAAATGCAACCTTGGGGGACACTGGGGAGACCACCTTTTTCTCGGCTCCATCCTCTCCAAGCATCAGGGCTGCAACTCCAGGGCACACACTCAACACCTCCATGTGGCGGCACTCAGGTTCTTCCCAATCCCCAAGAACTGTGCTCCACCCTCTCCAAAGCCGGGGCAGCACAACTCTTCCACTGCACGGAGGTGGAAGGCCCTTCTCTACCTTTGGGGCAAGCACATCCTCTCCATGTGCTTGGGTGGGTCCACTCTCCTGGCCTGAGGCTTCTTGACTTCAGATCCCAGCCTCCATAATTTTGCCTCTGAAGACATTTTACCTTCATTTTTTCCCTTTTCTGAGCACCCAAGTTGAGACTGGCAGCAGTTCTGCTTATATAGGTTCCACTCTTGTTGGCTTTCTATGAAGTAAGCAAAGATTGTGCCCATCAGACAGAAGGAATTTCCACAATACTTCCTGGATAACTTCATCTCCAATACTGACTTTTTCTGAAATGGCTGACTGGTTCCACATTTTACTAAACCTTCACATGGGGCACTGTTCTCTGGGGTGTCTCTTCCTGGAAGCCCAGAATTTTCCAGAACATCAGTTTCTGGTTTCTTTGTACCCAGAAGTGTCCAGTTCCCTGCTTATCTTTTTTTTTTTGGTTACATTTCACATTTCACTATAAGCTGCAAGGAGAAAGCAGGCTGCACTTTCCACATTTAATTTGGAAATCTCTTTTGCTAAACATCCAAGTTCATGGCTTTTAAAATCTGCTTTCCAGTCAAAGCCATTAATCAAGACTATCTGCCATTTTAAAACAAGGATCACCTTCCAGATTAATAACACACACCTCATTTGTCTAGAGCCTCGTCAGAGGTATCTTTAGAGTCCACATTTCTACCAATAGTCTCTTCAAAGCATTCTAAGCCTTCTTTATCAAGCTCCTCACAACTCTTCCAGAATCTCCCCCTTATCCATTTAAAAAGTTATTCCAAAATGTTTGATATTTGTGAACCGCAGCAGCACCCCACTTCTCCAGTACCAAAATCTGTTGTAGTTTGTTAGCTGCTGGAATGAAATATAACAGAAACCAAATGGCTTTTAAAAGGGGGAATTTATTCAGTTGCAAGTTTACAGTTCTAAGGCTGTGAAAATGTCCCAGTTAAAACAAGTCTATAAAAATGCCCAAATTAAGGCACCAACAAGAGGTTACCTTCGATCAAGAAAGGCCGATGATGTTCAGGGTTTCTCTCTCGACTGGAAAGGCACATGGCTACCATGGTGACATCAGCTAGCTTTCTCTCCAGGCTTCTTGTTATGTCAAACTCCCCTAGGGGTGTTTTCCTTCTTCATCTACAAAGGTCTCTGGCTGTGTGGGCTCTGTAGTTCTCATGGCTCTGAAGCTTTCTCCAAAATATTTCCTCTTTTAAAGGATTCCAGCACACTAATCAAAGCCCACCTGAAATAGAACCCTTCCTCTAATCAAAGGTAATACTCACAATTGGGTGAGTCACATCCCTGTGGATATAATCTAATTAAGCTTCCAACCTATAATACTGAATAGGGATTAAAAGAAATGCTGCCTCTATAAGATGGGTCAGGATTAAAACATGACTTTTCTAGGGTACATAATCCTTTCAAAGCAGCACAGGGAGTTTTCACAGTCACACAGTCATATTGTAAAACTTATAGCATTATACAATCTAGTCAAAGTCTGATCCCTTTTTCAACTTTTAAACAATTCCTGTATGGGGTTGTGTTAGTTGGATTCAGTTGTCAACTTGGCCAGGTAAGCATACCTAGTTTTGTTGCTGCGGACATAAGCCAATGGTAAGTGAACCTCATCTGTTGCTAATTACATCTGCAGTCTGCTAGGAGGTGTGTCTGCTGCAATGAGTGACGTTTGACTTCATTGGCTGGTGCTTAAATGAGAGAGCTCAACGTAGCACAGCTAAGCAGCTCAGCGTTCCTCATCTCAGCACTAGCAGCTCAGCCCAGGCCTTTGGAGATGCAGAAAGAAGTCACCCCGGGGAAAGTTGTTGGAACCCAGGGGCCTGGAGAGAAGACCAGCAGAGACCATCCTGTGCCTTCCATGTAAGAAAGAACCTCAGTGGGAAGTAAGCTGCCTTTCCTCTGAAGAACTAACAAAATGACCCCCCTTTTATTAAAAGCCAATCCATCTCTGGTGTGTTGCCTTCCAGCAGCTGGCAGACTAGAACAGGGGTACTGCTGACTTTCATAGCTTTAGAGTTCTCACTCTGAGTGTCATGTGTCACATAAATACTTGTAATTTCTGAGAACGACCAGTCCTACCATTTTTAGATTGTCTTTTTCTTGTTTCAGCATTCACCTGGCATTTGGAAATCATATTTTCTCCTCCCCAGTGTTTGTTGTTGCTGTTGGTTTTTGTAGCTGCTGTCATTTGTTTGTTTAGTAACTTTTATGTGTTAATTATGTAACATCTTTGATATTCTTTTTCATGTGGAATCATTGAAGTATCAACTTGGTTAATTTAGTGGTCAGCTAATTATTGTACAGAAATTTTCTTAAATGCCTGAAACCAATAAACTCTCAGTTTTTGCTGAGGGGTTCTGTGTATGTTGGAGCACCCCTACAACACTCTTCCAGGCAGTTTACAACTGTCTTAGCATTCACTTCTGGCTGGTACAGAGTCTCAAGATCAGAGATAAGAGTTAGGGGCCTTCTCAGGTCTTTCCTTATCATGGGCACAAACCTACTAATGCACATGACCATCTTGACTTCCAAGAATATGTCAGAGTTAGTACTGTATCTCCTTTCTCAGTTTTTCCTTTTAAGTCTTTTGTTCTATTGTTGATTCAATTCTTCTTGAGGCTTGCTTTTTTTTTTTTCAATTTGGTTGTCTCTTTTTTTTCTTTTTGCATGGGCAGATTCTGGGAATGGAACCCAGGTCTCTGGCATGGCAGGTGAGAATTCTGCCGCTGAGCCACCATGGCACTGCCCTTGAGGCTTCCTTTTAAACCTCCTTAGTTTGTTGGGTGTGATCAACCACCTTCAGTTTAGGGCTATTTTTTCCACTCCTGTGACAATACTCCTCTGATTTCTCTTACTTATTGTCTTGTAATATATTTGTTTCTTTCCCTCTGACTGATGAGAATACAAGCTTTTCTGGTCCTTTTGTGAGTTCCAGGGATTGTTTCTGCTAATAATTTTAGGTGGTTCTTTCCTTGCTTGTGGGAAATTTCTCACTGCATGATCTTTACTCAGTTTAAGACTCATGGTGAATCCTCTAGAGGGCTCCAGATTTCTCTTTGTGCAGCTCTTTCCTGTCTGGTCCTCTGCTTTGAGAATTCTATCTGCTTTGGCATCCCCTAACTCTCAATTTCATCTATTTGACTTAGTGAAACCTCTAAACTCCTCTTAGATTGCCCTTTGCTGCACTGTGACCTGAAAACTCTCCCCAGGTAGCAAGTTAGGGCAACCATAGGGCTCACCTTGGTTATTTTCCCACCCTAAGGTGTCACTATCCTGCATTAATTTATGTTTAATACTTGAAAACCATTGTTTCATATATTGTGTTCTGCTTTACAGTTGTTTCTGATGGCAGGGTAAATCTTATCTCTATTACTCCATTTTGGTCAGAAGCAGAATTCTTCTTGCCTGAATTATTATAGTACCTCTCAGCTTCTGCCTGTGACTGTCCATGGTCTATCGTTACTATTGTAGTCAAAATTATCCTTTTTTAAAACACTTTTATTATGAAATATAGCATATATATATATATACAAAAAGCCATAAATTTGAAAGTACATTTTAACAAGTTGTTATAGAACAGATTTCAGAGTTTGGTATGTGTTACTGTTCCACAATTTTTGGTTTTTCCTTCTAGCTGCTCCAAGACACTGGAGACTAAAAGGAATATCAGTATAATGATTCAGCTCTCATACTCATTTGTTAAATCCTATCTTCTCTGTTATAACTCCTCATTCTCCTTTGATTCTTTTTCCAATCTTTAAGGGTATTTGGGATCTGCTCTAACTTTTTCATGTTGGATAGGGCTGTCGACAATATGGGATGGGGGGTGGAACTAGTTGATGTTCTTGGAGAGGCTGGCCCCTCTGAGTTTCAGGACTTATCTAACCTAAGAACAATAGGAGCTTGTAGGTTTGGGGGAAGTAATCATAGTGCATGAAACTTTTGTAGAATCTCAGGTAGAACCCTGGGTGTTCTTTAGAGTTAATAGGAATGGTTTTGTTTGGTTTTTGGTAAACCATGGTAATTACCAATACCTAGCTAAAGCTTGCATAAGTGTAGCCTCCAGAATAGCTTCTCAACTCTATTTGAACTTTCTTAGCCACTGATACCTTATTTGGGTACATTTCTTTTTCCCCTTTTGGTCAGGAAGGTATTGTCGATCATACAATGCTAGAACCAGACTCATCCTGGGAGTCATGTCCCAAGTTATCAAGGAAACTTTCAACCCTGGATGTCATGTCCCACATAGGAGGGCATATCATGATTTTACTTACAAGGTGTTGGGCTTAGAGAGAACGGCCACATCTGAACAGCAAAAGAGGTTTTCTGGAAGTAACTCCTAAGCATAACAATATGTAGGCTTAAGTTCTCTGCTACAGAAATAAGTTTCATAAGGGCAAGCCTCAAGATCAAGAGCTTGGCCTATTGACCTTGGGAGTCCCTCAAGGGACTTTGCCAATAATTTTTCATTAACTGCCAACATGCTCTGGGATGTATCCAGGTATTACCTTAAGCTGTACAGAATTAGAAGCCTTCATTCTCATTCTGACTCCATGTGTTTGGCAAAATTAACCTTTTAAAATGTAAATCAGATTGTACTATTTATCTGCTCAAAACTGCCCGATGTCTCTCCATTTCTCTTCAGAATAAATCAGTGCCTGTACAGTGACTTCAGTTCCTGGTTAACCTGGCCTTTCATTACCTCTGTGATCTTCTATTGCTCTCTCTGCTGCATCTATACTAGCCTCATTGCTGTTGCTCAAACAAGATACATTTCCGGTTAAAGACCTTTTATCATGTGTATCGTCTACTGTCTGTCTCTTCTAGTGCACTATAACATAGAAGATGGCAAGTATTTTTTCCCCACTGTTTTAATAAAGGCATCTAAAGTAAAATGTAAGTGCTCTTTAAATATCTGTTGAATGAAAGTGTGGGCCAAATCACAGAACATTTAGAAATGAGACTAAGAAGGTTACAAAAGTAGGTTTTATCCACAGGAAACAAAGCAAAATTCTAATTTCTAAAACTAAAATATAATATCATCTTGGCAATTAACAGAGGCCACTTGATGCTAAGTGCTATTTTTGGACACACAAATCTTCAATATGTTCTACCAAAGACCAGTATTTAGCCTAGAGATTGGGTTGGGCACACTGAGGGGGATCAAGTGGGATGCAGGACCTGATATTAAACTCAACCCGAAATACCTCAGAAACATTACTACAAGGGGCAAAATTGCCTAATAGAGTGTTAAGAGGAAGTTTGGATTTCACTTGAAAAATCATATTTCTACTAGAATCATGGAAGCCCTTGCTATATAACACATTTGTTCTTTAATGAAAAAGAGTGTAGCAATAATTTTTTGTAAAAGTATTTGGATATACCTACCTATATAATTAGTAAATTTAGAATAAACTTCTTCCTTTAATATCCCAAAGATACTAGTTGTGCAGTATAAGAAGAAGGAGCGAGCACAATTGAATTCCAGGAGCTTTTCTAATTCTTGTGTGTACATTCAACCATATATCCTGTTCTATCTTTTTTTAATTGGAAAGTTGTAGGTTTACAGAAAAATCATGCAGAAAATACAGAATTCCCATAGAGCCCCCCTATTATATCACTTAGTATCAGTGTGATACATTTGTTGCAATAGATGAAAGAATGTTATTATAATTGTATTATTAACTGTAGTCCATGGTTTACATTAAGGTTCACTGTTTGCTGTACAGTCTCCATTCTATCTTTGAAATAGAAGAAAATTTAGCTGAAAATCATATATCCCCGATGTATCCTTCTTTCACAGTGTCAGATCTTATCTTTTAACAATGTCTTACTAGGAAGACTATCTAGCAATTCCTCCATTCTTCTACTCTGTGCTAGCTGCCAGTACCCATTCTCCTGGCGTTGACTAGGGGTGGAGGCCTGTGCACAGAGTCATCTCATTTTGGACCTGAGGGCTCTTAGTGGGCTGAGGTCTCTCAGTACAGAAGACAGAGCAGCATGTGGTACCCACAGGTACACTAAAACATGTTCTTGCTTCCAGGGAGGTACAGAACTTGGTGTTCTCATTTAAGCCAGAAAATTATAAAAGGTATAGAACATTTATGGCCAGTGATCTTTTAAATGGCCATAAATTGACAAATTTAGTTTCTCACCATTCACTTCCAGCTGCATTCAGAAAATTCTCTTCTTCCTTGATTTCCAGACTCTCTCTGACTATCTCCTCTGTATCTCCTTAACTTCTCTCACAAACTCCTTTTTCTCTGCAATTCTTTTCTGACTTGGTTTTTGTGAGCAAACAATCCATTTTGGTTCTTGAATATTTATATATCCCTACTTTGGAATGCTTATGCTCCCTTCCAGGTCTATCTCCTACATATAAACGACACACTTAATATAGAAGGCTGCAGCTAGAGGGGACACCAGAAATTAATGTCGTATAATTCCTTCCCTTTGTTGACCAGGGAGCTGAAGCCCAAAAAGATTAACTGATTTATACAAGGTTACCCAATTAGTTAGTGCCTGAGCCAGCACCAGAATTCCGTTTCCCAACTCTGTGCTCTTTCACTACACAATGTTACCTCCTCTAAATTATCAAGTATTCTAGACCCGTATGCCTGTGAACCTATAAGCTACCTCCAGTGCATGCTCTCCCACATCAGACAAGGCAGCCCAAATAAAGTCTGTTTAAAGTCTTAATCTTGCCACAGATAAAGTCTGTTTTCCCTTACTATAAAGATATTTGTATTAGTTTTCTACTGAAGTATAATAAATTACTACAAATTTAGTGCTTATAACAACACAAATTATTATCTCATAGCTTTCATGAGTTAGAAATCTGGGCACAGGTCCTCTCCTCAGGGTCTCAACAGGCTGAAATCAAAGTATTGGCCAGGGCTGGAATCTTATATGATCCTTGCAATTTTTTTTCCAAGTTTACTGGTTGTTGGCAGAATTTAGTTCCTTGCAGTTGTAAGACTGAAGTCCTTGATTCCTAGACTCCACTTGCTGTTCCCTGTTCCCTGCTGCTCCACAAAATGGCACTTTGCCTCTTCAAGACCATTAGAAATGTTTGTGCTACTCTGAATCTTTCTGACTTCAACAATCCCTGATCTCCAGCTCTTCTTTCAAAGGATTCACCTGATTGGGTAAGGCCAACCCAGGATAATTGATTAGGGGGCTTTATTATGTCTGAATTAATTCCTTCACATTAGTCATATAACATAACCTAATCACAGAAATATCACATTATATTTGGAGGCTCCATCTAAGGAGGAGAGATTATACAGGGCATGTAAGCCAGGGAATAGGAATCTTGGAGGCCGTCTTAGAATTCCACCTACAACAATATTTAATGGAAAATAGTTGATTCTTCTCACTTCCTGAATACCCACTGCTATTCCAGTTGACTTACCAAATCATCATAAAACAGACTAAAAAATTCAAAATTCTGGCAGACCATGGTGGCTCAGTGGCAGAGTTCTTACCTGCCTTGCGGGAGACTCAGGTTTGATTCTTGTGCCTGCCCATGCAAAAAAGAAAAAAATTCCTACTCTAAGAGCACTGACTAAGAATTAAGAAAGGGCTATTCAGTAAAATGAGAGAACATTGAATCTCTATATTAATGTTATCTAGCCACTTTCATTCCATTCATTATCTCTTCTATACCATAAAAAAAAGTTTTTGTATGCTATATGTCACATTTCATTCCTTTTCCATGTGACTCCTAAGTTTTTGGCCAGAGCAATTTAGAGAAGATAGCTGGAGCTACTAAGCTTAAATGATGTAGGTTTGGAGTGGTCCGTGATTATTTTGCCTACCACACATAAAGAGCTTATCTGAAGAATGAAGCAAAGCAGTAACAAGCGGACCTAAGAAATGGAAAGATGTATAATTGAATCACAGCCAAACATAAAGCCAAGCAGACATAAGACATGGAAAGAGAAATAAATTCCTAGCAACGTTAATTGAGTCTCTGGATCTAACCATGCTAAAGCCCTTGCAATCTTGGAAATCCAGATCCAAAGAACTAATAAGTAAACTTCCCTCAACTTTTTTTTTCTTTTTGCTTAAACTACTTTGAATTGGATGCCTGTCATTTGCAACTGGATGAATCTTGATTAATAGAATCCACATTAACTGTAAATTTTTGACCAAGTTTCCCCTTCTATTGATAAAAATTGTTTGTTAGAGAAGCAAAATACAATTACAGGCAGCTGTCATCTGTGGCAGGTCCTGAGTGTGGATCCAATTATGGAGAATTTGAACTGATAATGGGAGAGGTAAAGGAGCACAGCGGATGCAGTCAGAAATGTGAGGTTTTTTTCCTTTAAATGAAAGGAAATCTTAGCCATTAACAATTTTTTGCTCTTTTTCTTTTTTTAAATTTTATTAATAAAACCAATCAACATACAATATGAGCATTCTTTTTTGTCACATAGTTGTATATTCATCATCTTGATCATTTCTTAGAATATTTGCATCTATTCAGAAAAAGAAATAAAAAGAAAACAGAAAAAAAATCATACATACCATATCCCTTATCCCTCCCTTTCATTGATCACTAGCATTTCAATCTACTAAATTTATTTTTAACATTTGTTCCCCCTATTATTTATTTATTTTTAATCCATATGTTTTACTCATCTGTCCATTAGGTAGATAAAAGAAGCATCAGACACAAGGTTTTCACAATCACACAGCCACACTGCGAAAGCTATATTATTATACAATCATTTCAAGAAATATGGCTACTGGAACACAGCTCTACATTTCCAGGCAGTTCCCTCCAGCCTCTCCATTATATCTTGACTAACAAGGTGATATCTATTTAATTCATAAGAATAACCTTCAAGATAACCTCTCCACTCTGTTTGGAATCTCTCAACCATTGAGACACGTTATTTTGTCTCATTTCTCTCTTCCCCCTTTCAGTTGAGAAGGTTTTCTCAATCCAGCAATTAACATTTAACAGACTACTAGCATGACCTAAAATGTGAGTGAGAATTCAATTTTGTTGCTATTGCTTCAGTGACACTGCATTTTCTCTTATGTTCTTTCTTGAACACCATGCTCCCTTAACTATAGAATAGGCACCTCGTTCTTCACGCTATAGTCTTTTCTTCTATGAGCAGTAACTACATATGGTTAACAATTACTTCAGAACATACAAATGGCAAATCTAAATTTCTAAATGTTCTTTTACTTTCATTTTGCTTTTAATCATGCTTCTGTTTTTCTGTAAATTGTATTTTATGTGTTAAGAAAAAAACTAGTTTTAAAGTCTCTGTACCTTATTTTACCGAATTTTATACTAAAATTCACATCAACAGAGCCTACTTGCATATCACATCATCCTCTGATAGTTTCAAAGTTTGACTCATTTCATTCTTCTATCCTCTATATGTCAGCTATCATTTAGCCAGATCAATTCTTTCTGCAAAATGTCATTACTCTCTCTCTCTCAATCTCTCTCTCTCTCTACATATATATATATGTATGTATATAATTTGCTATTTAAACTATTTTTAAGTGTTCAATTCAGTGGCATTAATTACATTTACAATATTGGGCTACCATCACCACCATCCATTACCAAAACTTTTTCATCACCCCAAATAAAAATAACCCATTTAACAATAACTCCCCATGCCCCTCCCCCTGACTCCTAGCAAACTCTAATCTAACTTCTGTCTTTGTGAATTTACTTATTCTAGACATTTCTTTTAAGTGGAATCATGAAACATTTGTCCTTTTGCATCAGGCTTATTTCACTCAACATGATGTTTCAAGGTTCTACCCATGGTCTAGCAACATAACTTCATTCCTTTATGGCTGAATAATATTCCATTGTTTGTATAGACCACATTTTGTTTATCCATTCTTCAGTTGGATGCTTGTGTTGCTTCCACCTTTTGGGCAGTGTGAATAATGCTGCTATGAACACTATTATGCAAGTATCTGAGTTCCTGTTTTCAATTCTTTTGGTATTTACATAGAAATGGCATTCCTGGGTCATATGGTAATTCTATACTTCAGATTTTTGAGGAACTGCCAAACTGTTTTACACAGCAGCTGCACAATTTTACATTCCCACCAGCAATACATGGGTTCCAATTTTTTCTACATTCTCACTAACATTTATTTTCCTTTTAAAAAAATAATAGCCATCTTAGTGAGTGTGAAAGAGTATTGATTTGCATTTCCCTAATAGCTAATGATGTTAAGCCTCTTTTCATGTGCCTCTGGACTTGTCTCTGTTTTAATCAGGATAGTTATAAGGGAAAAAAATCTACTTGACTAAGGAAAGGGTGAGGAATGGGTTTTGAGAGGATGTAACTGGCAATCTTGCAAATAGACTGCAAACAAACTAAGTACAGCTGGACCACCCAGAGGTGAAAATGAAAAATCAGGACTGAAGCTATGGAACCTCATTTTCTTATCTCTACCATTTGCCTACTTCCCCCTAAAGACTGCTAGTTTGCTAGCTGCCAGAATGCTGTATACCAGAAATGGAGTGGCTTTTTAAAAGGGGAATTTAATAAACTGCTAATTTACAGTTCTAAGGTTGTGAAATTGTCCCAATTAAAACAAGTCTATAAAAATGTCCAATCTAAGGCATCCAAGAAAAGATACCTTGTGGTTCAAGAAGGCCAATGACGTTCAGCATTTCTCTCTCAGCTGGAAGCGCACCTGGTGAACATGGTGGCATCTGCTAGCTTTTTCTCCGGGTCTATTGCTTCATGAAGCTCCCTGGGAGGCATTTTCCTTCTTCATCTCCAAAGATCACTGGCTGGTGGGCTCTGTGGTCCTCCCGTCCTTCTGTTGTGTTTCTGCGGCTCTCTCCTCATTCTCAAAAGGGAACTCTCCCCAAAACATTTCCTCTTCTGCCACGACCAACAGAAAGGATGGTCGCCAGCCACGTGTCATCTCCCCTCTCTGCCCCCCAGGAGGAGCGAGAGGGAGCCGGCACTGATATCAGAAAAACAGTTTTGGGTAATGGCCTCTAAATCTTGACTGAGTTTTTCAATCTTCCACTGAGGATCAGCAATCAGATTTTTGTTTGTTTAATGTTCTCAGCTATTTAGTATTTTGTTGGAAGAACAAAGTGATATCCAGCTTAATATTCTTCATAATGATCCTCAAGCTAGACATTCATAGTAATGGATAGAATCATCTGGAAGGACAAATGAACGTCAATGCAGATATGCCAGGCAACAAAAAGAAGAGGACACAGACATCGCTGAAAAACTCTATCAGAAGGTTAAAATTCTTTGCTGGGTTATGACAGAACCTCAAAATTTAGAGAAAAAGGCCAAATATGTCAAAGCTACAGGGGCCCAACATTGTAATAAAGTTTTGTTTATGTGTCCAAAGGAAATAAAGACTTCCCTACTGTGGGATTAAACACCAAAGAAAGCAGAAGACCAACTATATTGGATAACAATTAAAGCTTTTCAGTGTGTTTATGACCATTATTTAGAAGGTGCTGATTGGTTTATGAAAGCAGATGGTGATACATATGTCATACTAGAACTTGAGATGGCGTCTTTCAAAATACAACCCTGAAAAAAAAAAAAACATTAACTTTGGGAGACTTAAGCCCTATGAAAAGCAAGGTTACATGAGTGGAGGAGTGGGATATGTATTGAGCAAGGAAGCCTTGAAAAGATTTGTTGATGTTGAAATGGACAAATGTACACATAATAGTACCACCATCGAAGACTTAGCAGTGGGGAGAGGCATGGAAATTATAAATGTCAGAGCAGAAGTTTCTATAGACACCACTGGAAAAGAAACTTTTCATCCCTTTATACTAGAACACCATTTAATCAAAGGTTATCTACCTAAAACCTTTTTGTACTGGAATTATAACTATTTTCCTCCTGTAGAAGGTCCCAGATGCTGTTCTGATTTTGTAATTTCTTTTCATTCTGTTGACCCTCTATGTATGAGTTAGAGTAACTCATTTATCATCTTCGCACATATGGCTATTTATACAGATGTCAACCTGCCCTACCTGAGAATATACTGAAGGAAATAAGTGGAAAATACAAAAAATGATGATCCAAAACTAAAATTAGGAAAGAAAAATATGAATGAACAGTGGTAAAATGTCACATTGCACTGAAGAAGGACTTCTGTATTTCTGACATTAGGTACTAGAATCTCAGTGTGGAATTCTTTCTAAATGAACATTCCATATTAGAAATCTTTCATATGAATGACTATAAACTGAAGCTTTAATAAGCAATGAAGTCTGTTAAAATGTGTCTTTGATACAGTTATATATATATATATATATATATATGAAGAATATGTGTTTTTAAAATGGTGGTCAGGTGAAGGGACTAGAAAAGAGATTTTGTTGCCACCTGTGTTATTGTCACAGGGAAACTAAAGCAGCGAAATTTGCTAAAACAACACTGCACTATGTTAGTAACAAACATAATGCTAAGAAAATCTGCCTTAAACACAACTTTAGAAGAAAAAATTGTCACTCTGTTGTTTGTAAACTGAAGATATGAGTTAGTATTTGCAGTGTGACATAAATGAAACAACCCACCCTCCCCTGCCACACACACAGTTTGTCTAATGAAAATTTTCCTGTGGATTATTTATAATTAGCAGTATTTCTTCCAGAATAAGGTTGCATATGAATGGCACATCTCCTAAAGTGCATTAATAAAACCGTATTTTGAAATTTAAAAAAAAAAGTGTTCTGCTTTCTCTGCTTCTTATTCACCCTGATCCCATCTTATAAGCCATTCCTCAAACACCTCAAGCTTGTACTCACTCCAAGAACTTTTACTTATTGTTTCCTCTCACTATAATACTCTCCCCCAAGATCTTTGTGATTTTCTCTATTACATTATTCAGATCTTTTCACAACTTTCCCTTCCCATCCTATCTAAAATAGCAGCCTTCATTAATCTCTTTGCTTTTCGTCTGTGTACCAGATATCACTATTTGAAATTATATTATTTGTTTATATTGTAAATTGTCCATTGCCTCATAAGTATAGGAACTCCACAAAGGCAAGGTGTCTCCCTGACAAGTTCACCACTCTATCCTCAGTGTCTACAATAATTCCTGACATATGGGAGACCTATTCAACGTTTTTTTGTTTGTTTGTTTGTTTGCTCATCCTTTTCCAGATAAATGAATCACTTTATCATTTTCCTAAGCACCTGTTTTTCTGAGCATAATGGCTTTTTCACTAAAATGCCCTTTTCCCTCCAGAAATAAAGATATATAGATTCTGTTTACAGCTCTATGAAGCTCTGTAATTTCAGCAAGACACATAATTCCTCTCAGGCTCTCCCATAATTTGTAAATACCTATCTCACATAATGTAGGGTTCTCGTGAAAGTTGCTTAAAAATAAATGCTAGTAAATGATAAAAATGTTCCTTCATGAGCAAATGTGCCACACTAATGAGATGTGTTCATAGGGTGGTATATGGGAAATCTGTATTCTATGCATGATTTTTCTGTAAGCCTACAACTTCTCTACCAATAATACATACATATATATACTACATATCTATATATAATACATATATATGTGAAAGCACATTAAACTGTAAAACATGATGTTGGGCTGTAATCAACATTTTGGAGGTCTAATTCAAGTCCTGTGTCCTTTTAGGCTTTCCTGTACTCTTAAGGCATACTAACCCCCACCCCCCACGAATTCTTATGCTTTCTGTATCATCAGGTTTGCACCTAATTTTACCCCATTTTGCAAATTTGTATTTGGTTAATTGTTCACAGTATCTTGTCTTCTCCCCATATCCTAGCAAAATTAGTCTAATGATAGAGGACAGAAGTTGCTACTTACAGTTCTTTCACACTCCCTCAGTGCACAGGGGAGAAATTCTAGGAAAACCATTTATTTAAGCATCAATGATATTCCAAGTAATGGTAAGATGATTTAACCATCTTAAATAAAAGAAAAACTTATTGATAATCTCTTACAGATTTAAAAAACTGGTGAAAAGAGAGGTGAGCTTGCCTGCAGTCACAGAACTATCATGAGGCAAAACTAAAATTTAGACTCAGGTCTAAATGGAAAGCTACACTTGGCTCACTATACTGATGATAGTCAAATGATCAGACTATGATTATTAAAAACTAATGTGCTGAGCAGTAAAGTGTATGGTATGTATGAGTTTTTATTTCTTTTTCTGGAGTGATGCAAATGTTCTAAAACTGATCATGGTGATGAATACACAACTATGTGATGATATTGTGAGCCACTGATTGGATTGTACACCATGTATGGAATTTATGTGTGGAAGGTTTCTCAATAAAAAATTTTTTAAAAACCCTAAACTAATGTGCATTGGCCCAAGAGAATGCAGAGAAGAGGCCACTCCTGGTAGAGAATGATCTTGGCCCAACTATTACTGAGCCTCAATTTTCTCATCTGTAAATCCAGGAGGACATATTAGATGATTGTTTTACTCTGCCAAAACTGCCAGAATGCAACACACCAGAGACGGGTTGGCTTTTAATAAAAGGGGATTTATTTGGCTAAAAACGTGCAATTCTTCAGAGGAAAAGCAGCTAAATTTCAACTGAGGTTCTTTCTTACATGGGAAGGCACAGGGCTATCTCTGCTGACCTTCTCTCCAGGAAAGGGTTCTAACAACTTTCCCGAGGTGATTCCTTTCTGCATCTCCAAAGGCCTGGGCTGAGCTATGATTACTGAGATGAGGTATGCTGAGCTGCTTGAGCTGTGCTACATTGAGCACTCTCATTTAAGCTTCCAGCCAATTAAATCAAACATTATTCATTGTAGCAGACACGCCTCCTAGCCGACCGCAGATGGAATCAGCCAACAGATGAGCTTCACATGCCATTTGGCTCATGTCCACAGCAACAAAACTAGGCATCTTTACCTGGCTCAGTTGACATCTGAACCTAACTACCACAATGATTGACCCCTGTGTCCTGTAATAGAATTCTAGTTGTTAATATGCTGAAATACTTTCCTACTGGTTGGTGAATAGCTTCTTGCCCTGCCTCCTAAAGGCTTCCCTCATTTCGCTTACTATAATGGCAAGTATTAAACAAACAAACAGAAAACTACAAGTGTTGGAGAGAATGTGGAGAAATAGGAATTCTCATTCAGTGCTAGTGGGAATTTAAAATGGTGCAGGAGCTGGGGAGGGCAGCTGGATGGTTCCTCAGAAAACTAAATGTAGAATTACCATATGATCTGGCAATCCTGCTACCAGGTATATATACCCAGAAGAACTGAACGCAGGCACTCAGATATTCGCACACCAACCTTCATAACAGCAGCATTCACAGTTGCCAAAAGATAGAAACAACCCAAGTGTCCATCAACCAATGAATAAATAAGCAATATATGGTATATACATATGGAGTATCATTCAGTTGTAAAAAGGAATGAAGTCCTGATGCATTGATGAACCTTGAGAGCATTAAGTGAAATAAGCCATAGACAAGACAAATATTGTGATTTCACTGTTATGAACTAATTATAATAAGCAAATTTATTATAGTTATTAATAAGTAAATTTATTAATAAACAAACTTATTGTAAAGTTAGAAACTAGACTATAGGTTACCAAGAGATGGACTGGAGTTAGAGAATGGGGAGTTGATGCTTAACATGTATAGAATTTCTACTCAGGCTGATGGTAAAGGTTTGGAAATGGATGGTGGTGATGGTTGCACATTCTTATGAGTATAATCAACAGCACTGAACTGTATAGGTGAATGTGATTAAAATAGGAAATTTTAGGATGGTTTTATTACTAGAATAAAAATTAAAAGGTTTTTAAAAGGAAAAAAACTAATATGTAAATAATACTTGATTAGTCTTATTGGGTGACTTCTTTGCAAAATCCTTGCATAGATTTTCACTGGGAAGAAAAGATTTCTCTTATCCAGAGTCAGGTCTGGTCAACGCAGACTAGGAGCACCATGTAATTATAATTGAGCCAGAGATGTTATACATAAAGTGGCCTAGAATTATGCCAATTCATCTGTTTACACATAAAATTTATAAAATGCTTAAAAACCTGTTCCCTACAAATATACATTAAATGTTTGGCTAATCTTGGCCTATATGTTTTCACTGTTAATTGGGTTTTCCTATAGACTTCGAGATGGAGTGGGATGGTGAAATAAAGTTGAGGAATATAAAAATTGTTTTGAAATACACGGATTGGTTGACAGACTTTTTCTACTTTTATGATCTCATGGTCTAATTACATCAAAAATGGATTTTTAATTTATTTCCTGTGTGTTCAAATACTCAGTGAATTTCACTGAACTGGTATAAATGACTAAACTGTTTTTTACTGTTCTTTTGTAGTCCCTAGATGTTAATTAGACCCAGCAAGACTTAAATCTACACATTTCTCTTATGGTTCAATTATTCTCCATTTGATCTAGTGCCACTCAGGTTAATCCCTGACTTCTACTGGTTTATGGAAGTCATTATTCTTCAACACTTCTTTCCTTCCGCCCTTCCACGACTTGATAATTGGCTAATGACCCAATTTCAAGGTACATGCTGGATGTACACAATGCTTCTGAGCTTCTGTAGCCTTCCAAGCTGCTGCTTTTATTTTACCATTAGTATAGATTTTTTTCCCTCAAAGGGTTTCTTTTCCAGCAATCTCAATATTTTCCATGAATTTTCAATTTATTTTTTTTAAATATCTCTGTCCAATGAAGTTTATCTTCTGGTTCTGTTTCATTTCTTCAAAGAGTTAGACTTCTTTTGGCTGCATGTAACCAACACATTTAAGCAAAGAGGATAAATTTATTGGAAAAACACTGAAATATTTCATGGAACTGAACCAAGGAAATAAATTATGGCAGAAACAAATGAAGGAATAAAAATTCCAGTAGGTTTAGAAGAATCGAGGTAGCAGTATACTTGCTCATATGGCAAGATATTCCAGAACTATTGTGAAACAAGCAATGGAACTCTTTATGTATCACAATCCCACTGGTTTATACTTACAAATGCATATAAAATCTCTGGAAGGATATGCAGGAAAAGGACTTCCTTTGAGAATCAAGGTAAGGGAGAGAGGATGAGTGTCAGTGGATCTTAGTTTTCAGGTTATTCTCTTCATAAGAACTATTTGTTTGCCATGAGCACTTGTGGTGGCTACTCATATCGGCCTCCAAAGGACCTACTGTGAGAACTATAGCTGGCTGTGCAGCCTCCAGATAACGTTTCAGAAGCCCTTAAAAACACTGTAAATCTTCTGATTGTCTTTATTTTACTCTTTACCAACTCTGCTCCACCTTTAGGCAAATGTACAGGACCTGAAAGTCAGCATTTTAGTGATTTTTTTGTTTCACCTTTTTTCTCTATTTTGTCTCCACTCCAATTTTCTCTGACTTAATACAACTTTGTAAATCTGAGACCGCAAATCATTTTTGGGAAAACAAGATAATGCAATAAACTTTGAAAAGTTATACTCTCCTAAGTTATTCCTTATGCCATGTAGTATACATACTGCTCACCTGCTTAGTTCTCCCACTTTAAGATCAAGTAAGAATGTATTTTTGATGATCATATAGGGCATAAAAGTCTAAAAATAACTCAGTTAACCAAGGAAGAGTGAAGACAAAGAACAATCTGTCTAGATTCGGAGAAATGCCACAACTACACACACTTTTCCAAATACAAGTTCTTGTGAAAAGAGTTTAAGAAAACATAGTCCAAATCCAGGATGTAAAAAGATTCCATTGCTCTTGAACAGGATAAATAACCAAAATTTATACAGTTAAAGGACAGTTAATATTTATTAAATATCAATTATGTACTAAGCATTATATAGGTATTACAGAATAGCTAATCTTTACACATTAAGCTAGCAATGTAAGTACAATTTTTACTTTTTAAAAATACGCTATGGCTTGAAGGAGGGTGACTTGCCCAAATGTTTCCAGCCAGCAAATTATGGAATTAGAATTTGAATCAGTACCTGACTATAAAACCCATTTTTTTTCTTAAAATACAAGGACTGCCTGCTCCCAAATATTCAGTGGGTAGACAGACAGATGAACAGACTACAGATACATAGATATGGCAAAGGTGGTAAAATGTTAAAATTGGTGGACATCTGGGCAACTGAAGGTATGGAGGTATGCTGGGGTTCTCTGTATGTTTTTTTTAATTTTTCTTTATTTCTGTAACTGTCCTATAAGTGTGAAATTATTTCAAAATAAGTTAAAAAGAAAAGTTACTAGGGTGACCTCAATATAAACACACACACAGACCAAACACTCCACAATTCAGATACACTAAAGTAGACATGGTCTCTCACCACATAAGTAAAATTTAGTGGACAAAGCTGTGACAAATGTGCCTAAGCCCTGCCAGGGCGAAAGAGAAAAGTTTGCATTTCTTCAGAGATAAATATATATATATATATCTACATTTATTCAGCATGGGCAGAAAAATATGATGAAAGGGACATGGGAAAATCCATCTAATACATATTTGAGTGTTTGCCTATGTGCCAAAGGGAACGGAAGTTCAAATAATGTTATAAAGATGATCAGCCTGTCATGAACTCATGGACTTTGTTTCCTGAGAACCACTCATAGTACCAAAAGTTGATGAGTTTCACCTTGTATAAGGTAAAGAATAGAATAGAATGAAAGGAATGAATGACACACGTAGAACTAGACTTCAAATGTAGATATCGGGAGTTAAGTGAACTCATGCAGAATGGGGTGGGCAGAAACAACTGCTAAAAAAACAAGTCATGTGCTCGCTTCGGCAGCACATATACTAAAATTGGAATGATACAGAGAAGATTAGCATGGCCCCTGCACAAGGATGACACACAAATTCGTGAAGCGTTCCATATTTAAAAAAAAAAAAAAAAACAGAAACAAGTCACACTGCAGGCAATTTCTATTTCAGCTCATAGTGTTATTTATTTTAGAAAACATTATCAAGTCAAACAGATTAGAGCTACTGCTGCTCCTTTATTCTGTACTTTTATTCTCCACTTGAAAAAACATAGTCAAATCTATCTTCATCCCTTCTGTTAATGAGGTAAGCAGAAAGTATCACTGGTTACTTCAAAAGGACCTGGGAAGGGTGAAAAAACAAACACACACATACAATCACTAAAATCACACACAACACAATCTCTATAAATAAAATTAAAAAAGAGAAATAAAAACAGAAAAATCAACTAACATGAAGACAATAAAATCTTATAAATTGGCTAGACTGCCAAAATCCATAACGTTACTTGGTGATCTCAGTTGACAAAAACACACTGAATTTTACTTGGAGAACATTTAATATTCTCATTATAAAAAATTAAAAGCTAAATATATTACTATTTCAACAAGAAGCAATCTTACTAACAAACTTATTTGACCTTTCTTGGGGAGAAACTATTCTAACTCCCTGGAATTTGTTTTTTTAGTGGCTGAAGAGTTAACCTATAGGTCCATTTTACTTTCTACTTCATCAAGATGTTGTCAACATAATAGCCAACACATTTTTCTTTATCCCCAAAGCTTTGTGATTCATTTCAGTTATACATCTAGGTAAGCATACCTTCCTATGCTTGTGGATTATTTAAACTACACTGTTAAACTAATTTTTTAAATAAGTTTAGACAGAATATTCACAATCATTAAAAATTTGTGATTCAATAAAACTGTGTGATTCACAATCCTATAAAAAGGATAACTGTGATTCATTTTAATCAGAAAAATCGTACACAAGAGGAAAAACCAGAGACAAGAACAAAATTTCTTGTACAACTTCACACAATATAAAACAAAATTATTGTACCAAAATACCCAAAACAAACAAAATTAAGCTTAAGTGTCTTGCTCTGGGTTAAACAGCCAACAAATTATAGAATGAGCTACAGATTTTGATTCAGATTTTAAAGATTCAAATTGGTCACCTTTTGGTTCTAAATCACTATAGCATACTATATACTAACAAATTCTTGATTCAGAATTAAATTTCAAAAAATCTAGAACCTCTAACCAAATTATCTGAGGTAGTGTATTCCTGTGTTTCATACTAATACATATTAATCACATCAAGATAGGCATTTTAAAAAATTATCTGCATATATAGACAATGGGATCAGTTATGTCTCATGCTACTATCTATCCTACTATTACAAATATACCAAATCATCCTATTTAGTATACCACTCTTCACTTCCCCCACTGTTAACCTATATGATAAACTCATATTATATTGCTTATTGTATATAATATAAACATATATACATTAAACGTGAATAATTCTGCCCACAAACAAAATAATCTAAAACAGCCACTCACATCTTACTTCAATATCCCTTATTGGAATAAACTCCCCACCAATGCATCAAATACCAGGAACAAATGGAGACAAAGGTTCTTTACAACGTCACAGCTCTCACTGCAGAGCATTTGTTCAGTCACCACAGATTTTGAAGGATGCATGGTACACAGTGCAACAAGCACTGAATTGAAGTCAGGAGACTTTGGTCCTAGTTTTGGCATTCTAATATTGGGCCACTCACTAACTTCTTGGATTTTAGTTTACTTACTGCAAATTCAAGATTTTTTTTTTCCCCCACATGGGCAGGCACCAGGAATCGAACCCAGATCCTCTGGCATCGCAGGCAGCTCCTGCTGAGCCACCGTGGCCCACCCTCAAGATTTTATTAAAGGCTAAACTTTTAATCTTAAAAATTCTAAACTTCCATGGCAGGCCTTTGAGGGTCAGTAGCTCAATCTGTTATTATAGATTTTAGCAGGAATCAGCATTCCCTTTCTTTAAATAATCTTTCCTCTGGGTACCCGTTTTTACCATTTGTAAAACCTGAAAAGAATTATTAGCATGCTACTTTTAAGAGTGTTAATAAAAATATTTCTAAAATGCTCACATATATAATCTAGAAAAAAAGATTGAAGATTTTAACCTTAATTAAGTTTTAACCTCAACCTGAAAAACAAAAAAATTTATTTCCCCTAGTACATACATCTGTAAAATACTGCTTGGCTCATTTTGATTTTGTAGAGACTTTAAAAATTAGAGTAAATTTGAAGTTAAAAATCTAGATAGATAAAGAACTGTCCTTTCCATCGAAGTGATTTTAAATAGTGTGGTTGCCACAAATTATAAAGAGACTATGGGGTAAAATAAACATCAACAAACATTGAGTAAATAGGTCTGTATCTTATTACAAATTTAGGAATTGAAATGTACATTCTTTAATTCTAGGGGACTTTAAAATATCATTTAATTCCTTCTACATAGCCTAGTATAATTCTAATTGTGTAGAGAAGCACAATGTTGGTATCTACTTCACATTATCTAAAGGCAAAACAGAGTTCCCTTATACAAGCAGATACAGATGTAGAGAATGCAAATGAGAAGGAAAGAGGGACAGAGAAGGAGACATGCACACATGTACATCCACACACTAAGAAAAAAAAAGGCAGGCAGATGGCATGAAAGATGGCAACACAAGTACAATTCAGAGGGACTGAACGAGAGCTTTAAGTACATAGAGAAACTGAGGTCAGAAAGCGATAAAAAGTCAGGGAGGCAGAAGCACAACCAGAGAAAGGAAGAAAGGAAAAGCAGAGACAGTTAAACAAAAGAGAAAGGTGAACAGGAACTGAAAAGCATACACAGTAACAGAAGGGACAGCCTGCCTAAGAAATCTTTTTTTCCCCCATTTTTTCAAATTACATTATATTGTTGTTGTCCCTCCAGCATTCCCAGTAAAAGACTAAGAGCCCTTAATTTCTGCAAAATGGTTAACAATGTATATTTCATCTTTATCGCAGATTATTTAAAACTCAGATTTATTGTCAGCAAAATTTTTGCCATCATTAAGGTTCACATATATCAATGTAGTCGGGAGAAAACCCTAATTTTAGGTACAATTTTTGTTTTCAAAGAATGAGAGTACATCACTTCGGACAAATTCAATGAGGCAAGGGGGTATGGGTATTCGTGATTAAACAGCACAATGGCTCATAAGACACTATTATCAGATTCAAAACACACTTTTACCATAGTTGAAAACAACTCACCACTTAAGAACCAAAATCCAAGACTCTGAGCTCTGTTTCCATTTTTGCTCCCCTTGTTTCACTTGGTATCTCATGTTCTATCTCTTCAGCTATGCAGATTTTCAGTCAGTAGCCATCAGTCTGAATAATTCCTTCTTCTGCTGCCACCTACCACTTTATTTCTCTGCTGCAGCAGAAGAGTATATAGAAAAAGTTCTTGCTTACTATTCAGATTAAACATAAAGAATTTTGTTTAATATTCATATTTACACACCTGTATCAACTTCTTAATGTCTCCTCCCACCTCCACCCCTAAATTCAAAACAACAAAAATCCCAATCACAGAAAATCAAACAATGTATGATCAATGTTTATGCTAGGCTGGGAAAATTTTTTTAAGTGTAAAGATTTTAGACACTCAGCAGTTGCATTTTCTTTTCTTTTTTAGCTTCCTTCATCACCTATCACTAACTTAGTTTTGGCTAGGTATTCTACAACTTCAGTAAAATCTGAGGTCAATGCCAAAGAACTGTAGAAGATGCAGCAATATAAAAGAATTTTTAAAAGTAATTCTAGAAACTAAGGGTGTTAGATGCTTTACCTGCTTGAGTTTTCAATGTTCTGGACTGCTTATTGCCCAATGACTCTGAATACATTAAAACACGAACACACACGCCACCTACATTTAAAATAGGGTAGCATTTGTATGCCCAAATAAGCATTGTGCATTGTGTATATTCCTCACAAAAATTAATTCATTAAGTCTTTTAAAAAGAACTGGCCATGAATGTACATTTCCTCAAACTGCATATACACACAAAAGAATGGGTGAGGGGGAGAGGGGAAGGGAACAGAGTGACAAATGTATAGCGGTTACAAGAGAACTGAATGGCAATTACCACCACATACATGTTTTCTATTTGTTAAAATCTTCAGATTCATTTATATTCCCATCCTGTTTGTCACTGGGGTCTAGGTTTCAAATTTAATTTTGTATTAGCTACTAAGGAATAGAATAATAAGAGTAATGGCTTGTTTTTGTTCCACCCACCCACTACCTTTATCCCAAAATGAAGATACGAAAATATGTAGTTTTGCCATGTAAAGATAAAACTCAGGAATAAAACAAACACTGACAACATAATGATAAAAGGCTAGTCAACAGTGACACTGCTGTGACATTGTTTCTACTTTCTTTCTCATTCCTTCCCCCAATCTCAAGCCCCACCCTTTGACCTCTGTAAATGGGATGAGCCTGAGCAGGAGAGTTGGTGATGTCAGGACTGCGCCGTTCCCACGGATGCTCCTAGAGGCCTGCTGTGCTTCTGGGAACTGGGGCACAGGGATGTCTGTCTGACTGAAACCTAAAACAACAACAGTTCACCCTACCCCTCATGTTCCAAACCCCACAATAGCAGCCATGTATATATGCTATATACGGCCCATCTAAAAAGTATGATTATTGTGAAATCTGAAAGCAAGATCATTTATAACAAATCTATCATATTTAATAGAGGCAGCAGAATGGAGGTTATCCAACTCTCCAAGATCTATGCAGTCACATAGTCTATACATTCTCATACTGGCCATTCCTATCAGCAAAAGAACAAGGTTCTCTTGATCCAGAATTGTTTAATATACATCATAAATGCAGGAGGGCACTTGGGATTCCTCTCTAAATTTCCCTTCAACAGGTTAAGTATTTTCATCTGAAAATTTTTGACTGTCTTCATCTTTTATTAGTGAACTGAAGTACAGAACATGTTAATAACCCATTACATGCCTTCAGCTGTAGAAACAGTGGTACAAGTCAGGATTCCTGATTCACTAACTAGTGATTTACTGGACGTGACATTCTCTTTGGATAGGACAACTAAAGCCATAGGATAAAATTATGCTGGAGTATATCCTAAAAAGGCCCCTACTACTACATATTAGAAAGAGAATTATGCCGCCAAATTATAGTAGCTCATATTATACCTAAACCTTCAGGAAGGATAAAAGAGAAATGGGTAGGTGGATTAGGGAGGGAGAAGAAGGAAAACCTTATTAACTACTAAAATGTACAAATTTTAGTCCTAGTCCTGCCACTAACTTGTTTTATGGCCTCAGTTTATCTGCTTAACCATCTTGTGCTTCAGAAACATCCTTCATTCTGTTCCAACTTCTGATTTTTGAATATTTAAACCATGATTTTATGATAATCTCAAATTGCTCAAATTTATCTTTGTTAGAGCTAGCATCTCAAAAATGCTAAAATGATTACTTCTGAAATCACATTATTCCTAAAATAACCAAAATCTATGTCTCATCATTCCCTTTCACTTTTACAATGTCACAAAAAGAGAAGCACTAAAGTCAGCTGAATTAGTGCTATGGTGAGTTTTTACCAAACATATAACCTAAAACCTAATTTTACCTTTTCAAAACTCTAGTTTTCCATACCTGTCAACTCCTAATTGGTGTCTTTATACTGTGAGCTCACTGTGTATTCGGAACACCAACCCCTGAAAAAGCTTAAGCCAGAGTAGCAAAATGGAAGAAACAAACAAACCCAAAATAAAAAGCCAAAAGTCATACTCTGAAATAATTACAGACATATATGCAAGGAGTGGAATTATCTAAATGACTAAAACAAAATCCCCAAAGAAGGTCCTGAGTTCAGCCCGACCAAATCAAAACTCTACCCCCATAACTTTTTCAATCAAATTATTTGCTAGGTATATTTACATATTATTTTTTAAAATAAGAGTTATTGTAAAACCAAGGTTGTCTTCGAAGTATATAAAGAAAAGAAATTAAAAGAAAAATAAAGTTAGCCTTGGGATGGAAAGAAAGAAGAGTCAAATTACCTGCAAGCAGCCCGGGGCTGTGCCTGAATCCAAAGCGCTGCATTTACCATTCATTATACAGCTGCATTATTGGGGGAAGGGGAGTTTAGAAGGGCACTGACCCCGAAAGTTCTCAATACTTCTCACTCATCATCAGGAAGGGGGAAGAAGGAAAGTTTTTTCTCTGGGTATTTTTTTGTTTGTTTGTTTTTGTTTTTTTGGCTCCTGAAAAGGCTGGCAAAGAACAGTAACAGTGCAAGCAGTTAGAATGTTTCTTTAAAAACAATTTTTTAAATGCAAACATTAAGGAATTTAAAAAGCCAAACTTTCATAAATAGAATTTTCACTAGAGTTAGGCAGCCACCCCAGAACAGCATGGCAAAAGGGCACTGGTACAAAAGAAATAAAATACCACACAAAAATCCAAAACAAAACTAAAAACATTTCAAATTAAACCTGGAAGACTAGAAGATTCCAACAGTAGATTTCTGTCCACTACTGAAACATTCCAAAATCCAAGCTTCAAAGGCGCCTAAATGTACTTTAAATGAAATTTTTTGTTGTTTAAGAAAAAAAAATAAAAAAAGGAAAGCAGTGAACCTGGTTATAAATCCTACAATATATTGCATTAAAAAAAATCCTAGTACAAAAAAAACAAATTTTAAATGAAATTAAACAAACAAACAAACAAATAAAAACAGTAGCAGCAGAGGTTACCTGTCTGAGCACCTACATTTTCTTAGGAGGGGATCGTGTCTCACCAGCCATATAGCCCATAAACCTTCTCAAAAAGAGTGAGCCAGGAGAAAAATATAACACAATATTTGATTTCACAATGTCTCTCTAAGCCCCCCAGACCCCAAAATGGGGATTCAGTGAAGGGAATGTGGTTTTTCCATTGTATTCTCCTTGAGAAAAAGAAGGGATGATTTTGAAAGTCGATGACTGTTTCCAGTACCTTCTATACCTTCTCAGTCTGATAAAGTGCTTGACGTCAGCAAGTCTCTTGTTGGATTTTTTTCTAATGTTCCAAGGAGGTTTCTTATTCATAGTATATACAGAAAGATTTCAAAGTTCAGTGGAGAAAAAGCCAGTAGAAATGATCAATTACAGTCATCAAAAAAGAAAAAAAAAACTACTTAAAATTTTAAATGGAATAGTTCATACTTATATGTATGTATATATATGTACACACACACATATATATATAAAGCCAGTTTTCATCACAGGTGACATGAGAATATCAGAAAATTACTTTTAAAATACAACTTATTACAATTACAATTTTAACAATACACAAAAATTTTACAAAATTAAGATTTTGGTATAATGTTATACATATTTGATAAATGCATTTTTACCTTTTAAAATAGCAATGAAGATGATACAAGGTTATTAAACAATTTTGAAAATAAATTTAACTTTCACTTAAATATCTGCTGCTGTTTCACTGGGTTTTTCCAAAATGATGTATTTCTTATTCTTTACCTTTATTTTTGAGGGAATGCAAAAAGACATCCATGTTTTTAAAGTCTAAGATGACCATTACTGCCCTTTTCATTCTAACATGTGAGTGTACAATCCATAAGTAGGTTAATAAAGCTGTTTGACTACAGTGTGAATGGACAAAAGAAGGATAAATGATCAGTAAACTAAAGGTAAAATAATTTCAGGTATTTCTTATAATCAAGTTGGTTAATTTGGTGGGGTTAAAAATAACTAACTATATTTTTTTCTAGCCCCTTACCCCACACCAACACAAACCCTGAGATATTCATCAGAGCTTGTTCAATCTGTACTTAAAAGTGCATTGATCTACATACATGTGATGTAACTATTAAAATATATGAATCGTAATATATGGGGTAACCAGATCGCTACACAAACATATGAATGAGCAGCTCTTTCTATTTCCCTTATTTCTCTATACCAAACAGTATAAATACCCCAAATTATGTTATGCAGTGAAAGTGCCAAGTATTTCTTTGTGTTAATGATTCAGAGGTACTTAGTTATGTGAATTCCCCATAACCCTGCTCAAGTTAAATTCTTTTAGAATTAGAGTATCCTAATATCAATGAGAAACTCCTCTTATGTATCCTTTTCTGAGGTGAAATGAAACACTGCACAGATTAGAGGTACTATTCTATTCATCAACAATCAACCTTTCACTCAATTTTAATATTATTTAATTCTATGGAAAAAAACAATTATTACATTCCTTTTTAAAACGGGGGAAAACTGTACAAGTAAGCATGATCAAACCTTTGTTAGAGCTGTTTAATACTGATCTTTTGTCATTGCCTTGAAGTCTCTCTAGTAGTGTCCAAGAAATTAAGTTTAACGTCCATCTGAAGGAAAATAACACTGGAGAGGCAAGAAAGGGCTTGGGTAAAAGCTTCTGAGGATTGCAGGGAGATGGAACTTGCTGTTTAAAAAATGACATTGAGTACTGCAGCATCTCCATTTCTAACACACCTTCCAAACCCATTACTGGGATAGTTTTATCCATGTTTTAAAGGCTCATATTATATGCAATTTGAGGAGCTTTATAAATTCAGAAAGTAAAGGATTAAAGAGTAGAGAATATTGAAGGCTTAAGAATAGGGCTATAGGAGACTCAATAATTCTAAATAAATCCCCAATAAAAATGGTTCAGCCCAACCTGCCCTAGATCCTATGAATAAAAGGAGAAGCGTTGAAGAAAAGCATATAGCCTTAAAAAAAAACACAAAAAAACAAAAAAACTCATACACTGAACAGTATAGACCAAAGGAAAAAACCAAACAACATACATATACACAAAAAAGGTCTAGAAAGCATCAACTCCCCCCTCTCCTTTTGTCTTCTGGTGGGTACCTCTACCCCTGCGGAATCTTGTTATAAACAACTCATCTGTTTGTTTTTTACTCAAAAACCATGTTTCCGATCATGCTCCATTTTCCAAGATCTAACATTTTGAGTGGTTGGTATAAACAAAAAGCAAAACACATACACATGCATGCATGCACACACACACACACACACACACACACACACACACACACACACACACACACATAAATACTCCCTCCTAAATTGTGAAAAATGCAAATATATAATGCTGACATCACTTCGGCTTTATACTTATAGGCCCTTGATTTGCCCTCCCCACCCACCCCAATATTTTTCCTTATTCTTATCTTTAAATGACCAACCATCAACAGAAAAAAGGAAAAAATAAAAGGCTTTAAATGCACATGTTTTGAGTCAGTGTCTTGTTAACAAAAAAGGTATCATTTTCTTCACTTTGGCCATTGTTAAAAATGCAGGCAGAGCAAGGAATGATGGACTAGCATGTATTAAAAAAAAAAAAAACATTAACATAGCATATATCTTTCAAAAAGACTAAAACACTAACAAATACAAGTCAATGCACATATTTTAAACTAGTGTAATTTTATCTACATTGGAATAAATGCTATTTTGTATACCAGACATTGCAATACTGTTCATTCCCCTTTCATCATGCAAAAACATGCCAAAATTTTGTCATTAAAAAGCCTTTATTAGGTCATATTCACTTTGCCCTCCCATCCAAGGAGGGCAAATAAAAGAGCCCCTCAAGATTTTATAAACAACTATGAACAGAAAGCTGCTAGTTAATATGGAAATAACAGAAGTCTCAGAATTATATAAAAAATTCCTGTAATTTAGGCAGCTTATTTCTTCACCCATTATAAACCTTTGTGACACAATGTGAAATTATGCAACTCTGAAATTTATACTGCATAAAAACAACAGCAAGGGACTATGAAAAAAATTTATATGTTTCTCGTGGCCCAAGAGCTACAAATTTTTCAACATATAAATTTAAAAGGAGAACTATGAGAGCATGACATTTTACTATATCCTACCTCTTCTGCCTCTAGATTCATAAGATTAAAACTAGATCTGTAAGAACTGTAAATGAAACTTAGTAACATTTTAATAGCAGAGGTCTTAATCTATCTCCCCTTTCACTCCTAACTAATCCTACTCAATTTTCTCTCATGTTCCTGAGCATTTTCCATGAACAGCATTGCAAGTTGGTTAAAATAAAGAAAAAGAATGTAAGTTTTACAAGGGTTTTGTTGGTTAATTATTTACCAGTGGAGTCACTCCACCAGGAGTTTGATTTCATTGGCTAGCAGCTGGTTCATGTTGAACAGGCCCCCTGGGAGCTTGGTGGGCAGCTCCCGCTCCGTGCTTTCAGGGTCACTGTCGACAGAGCTGGAACTTGCGCTCATGTTGTCGACAGCAGTGCTGGCTGGGGGACCCAGCTCCGGCTCACTAGTCTCACTGGCTGAGGATACCACGGAGAGCAGGGATATACGCCGGGTGAGCCGGCCAGAGGGCAGAAGGGAGGCGGCATATTCCGCTATGATACCAGCTACATCTAGATTACAAGCCTTATCAAAGGCGATGAAACCTACATTTGCATTGGCCTCGCAGACACAGAAGGAGCCGTCATCTTTCATCAACAGGTCAATGCCACACACATCCATTCCCAGGATATTAGACACCTGGATAGCTAGCTGCTTCCCTTGTTCACTCAATGAGCACATCATCCCCACACCACCTGTCAAAAAAGAAACAAGATAGAAAGTTACCAAAATGATAAATTTGGGGAATAATACTAAAGCTGGCCTCCAAGGCTAAGCCTCTAAATCACTAGTGAAAACAAAGGTGTCATTCTAGTGTACAACTGAGAAGTCCAGGTTTTCTTTTTTTTCTTTTTTTTTTTTTTAACATGGGCAGGCACCGGGAATCGAACCTGGGTCTCCGGCATGACAGGTGAGAACTCTACCTGCTGAGCCACTGTGGCCTGCCCAAGTCCAGGTTTTCTTAATTAGGAATCCCCTCTCTACCCAATCTCTCAAAAAACTGATGACTTAGTTCTAGTCACTTCCACTCCTTGAGACTTCCTATCTATACCCAACATTAAGTTCTTTGGTACCAATAACAGCACTAATATAATTCTAATGCTTCTCATTTCATGGAAAACTGAACTTTGGGAAATGTCAAAACATGTACTTTTCTATAATTGTGAAGCTGTGCAATACGCTTACAAGAATATTTCCTAATTTTTAACAGTAAATCATTTTATTTTACTAACTTCCAGAAACCTAAAACAAGATGAAAATGTCATAACACACATTACATCTGACCAAGATGTCTAACTTCATTCATTTTATGAACACAAAGGCAAAAAAAAGTTTTTTTAAAAAGAATAGAATTGCATAAAAATTAGAAACCTCCATCTAACAACAACAAAAAGCTCACTTTAATTTAAAAACTGAAAAAACTATCACTAAATAATCTTAATTTCCTCTTTTGGTGTCATATCTAAGTCACTGCCCAACCCAAAGTTACCTAGACTGTCTCCTATGTTATCTTCTATAAGTTTTATATTTTTACATTATTTAAGTCAATGATCCATTTTAAATTAATTTTTGTGAAAGCTGTAAGGTCAGTATCTAGATTCATTTATCTGCATATAGATGTTCAGTTGTTGCAGCACCATTTCTTAAAAATTAAACTGCCTTTGAATTGCCACTGAATTGCCCTTGCTCTTTGTCAAAGACCAGTTGACTACGTATGATGAATGAGTCTATTTCTGGGTTCTCCATTCTGTTCCACTGATCTGTCTACTCTTTCACCAATATCATATTGTCTTGATAACTGTATGGTAAGCCCTGAAGCTGGATGGAGTCCTCAACTTTGTTCTTCTTCAATTTTATGTTGGCTGTTTTAGGTCTTTTGACTTTCCATAAAAACTTTACAATCAGTTTGCCAGTGTCCAAAAAATAACGCGCTGAGAGTGTGATCAGAATTGCATTGAATCTATAGATCAAGTTGGGAACAACTGACAGCTTAGCAGTACTGAGCTTTCCTATCCATGAACATGGAATATCTCTCCATTTATTTTAGATCCTCTTCAATTTCTTTCATGAGAGTTTTGTAGTTTTCTTTATATACATCTTATTTTTTTTTATTAGGTATAAGTGTAAGTATTCTTAGAGCTAATATATATCATGGTGTATTTTAACTTTGAATTCCAGTTTTTCATTGCTAGCATACAGGAATATTTTTTGTCTTTTTTTTTTTTTAGCAACTGACTTTTGTATATTACTCTTGCATCCTCCAACTTTGCTATAATCACTAATACAATAATATATTGGTTCCAGGAGTTTTTTGTTAATTCTTTGGGGTTTTCTGCACAATCATGCTATCCACCCACAAAAACAATTTTATTTTTTCCTTCCATATCTGTGTAATTTTTATTTCCTTTTCTTGTCGTCTTATATTACTTAGGACTTCCAGTACCATGTTGAAGAAAAATAGAAAGAGTGGACATCCTTGCCAATTCCTGATCTTAAGGGAAAGCATCTAGTTTCTTACCATCAAGTATGATGTTAGCTGTAGGTTTTTTGTAGCTGTGCTTTACGCAGTTGAGGAAATTCCTTTCCTACTTTGCTGAGAGGTTTTTAACCATAAATGGGTATTGGACTTTGTGAAATACTTTTGGTATGACTTGATTTTTCATCTTTAGCCTTTTGGTATGATAAATTACATTTTCAAATGGTGAACCAGATTTGCATACCTAGAATGTGTTATATAATTTTTATATGCATTGCTGGTTTCAATATTTTCTTGAGGACTTGTTACACTTATGTACATGGGAGATAATGGCCTGTACCTTTACTCTCTTATAATGTCTTTCTCTGGTTTTGGTATTAAGATAATGCTGGTCACCAAAGAACTGAGTGAGGAAGGTGTCCTCTCTGCTTTTATCTGCTGAAAGAAAATGTAGAGAATTGGAATTATTTTTTCCTTAATGTTTGGTAGAATTCACCAGTGAAACCCTATGAATGGTTTTACAAACCAGGAATTTGTTTTGGAAATAATTTAATAGATACAGACTTATTAAGATGATCTAGTTCTACTTGTGTGAGTTTTTGCAGATTTTATCTTTCAAACAATTGGTTCATTTCATCTAAGTTATCAAATTTACAGGTATGGAGTTGTTTATAATATTCCTTTATTATTCTTGTGATCAGCAGTGATAATCCTCTTCCATTTCTGATATTAGCATATTGGTCTTCTTTTTTTTCTTGACAGACTCACTAGAGGTTTATTAATTTTATTGACATTTCAGAGAATCGCTTTTGCTTTTGTTGATTTTTCTCTATGATTTTCTTGGTTTTATTTTCATAGAACTTTGCTCTAATTTTTATTATTTCTTTTGTTTATTGAAATTTAATTTGCTCTTCTTACTCTGAATAAATGAATAAGGAGGTGTAGGGAAGGAAATAAAATTGTTTTAATCTTCTCATTGAAGACAAGGGAGAATAAAGGGCAATAAGGGAAAGTGACAGTATTTCAGAGGCTTGATATTATGATGGGAAGTAGAAAAAAACAGTATCAGATAAAACTGTCTTTTACCTTCTCCCGGAATACACAGAACACACGTTTGATTATGAGCATAGGGGAAGAGAAGGTAACCATCAAAAGGATGCAAAACCATAGCTGAGCTTCCAGATAAAATTGGTTTGAAGACAGGGTGGAAGTGAAATTAATGGGGGTCTTACTAGCCATTAAAAACTTGAAAGAGATCAAGGATGATTCAAAGAATTTTGGCCTAAATTAGAAAGATGCCATTAATGATAGGGAGAAAACTGTAGAAGGAACACATCGGAAAGTTAGAGAACAAATTCAGTTTTGAACATATTAATCAAGACTGAAAGGTCTATTAGACATATATGTGGAAGATACTGAGTATACAAGAATCTGGAGTTCAGAGAGAAAATGTAAGTAGAAGACATAAATTTGAAAATAATAAGCATAAAACCATAAGAAGAGTAATATTACTAAGACAGTGATTTAGAGAAGAGAAAAAAATCCATAAACTACGTTCTGAAGAACTTCAACATCTTAGAAAATACTTATTTACGTCGACGAAGACCAGTAACCTTGTTTGTTGAGAGTTACAAGTAAAATGGGTTAGGCCACAGTTTAAAGGGACTCCAGCTATGCACAAACTAGGTTTACCATAGAGAGACTCTTATACATGAATCCAACTCTATTATTAAGAAAACTCAAAAAGCAGTGCTAATTATACTGATGGTAGATCTAAAATCATATTTTCATGTGAAAAACAACATATTTTTCAACTTACTGAGTAAAAAAAACTTAAAGGTACAGACAAAAGATCACTGGGCAAGCTGTACTACTAGAAAGAAAACTGCATTGTTTTTACCTAGTGAGCAGTTGCTTTGCATCCTTCCATCTGTTGAACAACGTAACATGGTGCCAACCACACGGCCTCCTACAACAATGACCCGTACATCCCGTCCATGGGACTCTTTAACATACTTCTGGAACAGGTATGGAGCTTCGTGACGAATGAGATGGCTTAGATCAGCCAAATGATGCTTATCTCGAGCCAAGAAAACAGCTTTGCCTATAATCGGAAAAGAATGAAAAATTGTACAGTCAGCATTTTTTACCTGCATCCTCTTCAATCAGACAAAAAGCTTTTTCAGAACGAATCACAGTTTATTTCTTATAAAATTTTATTACAAATTTGTTAACCAAAATAATACATACTTATGATACGTAATTAGTGTAAAAATGCAAACTGTATAAAGAAGTTATTAATCACCTTCTACCACTCCCTCAGTCCCCATATTCTTATGAAAATCTAGAATTTATGGGCCTAAGAGTCACCCCCAAGAGAGCCTCTTTTGGTGCTCAGATGTGGCCTCTCTCCCTCAGCCAACAAGACAAGCAAACTCACTGCCTTCCCCTTGTCTACATGGGACATGACCCTCAGGGGTGTGGACCTTCCTGGCAACGTGGGACAGAAATTCTAGAATAAGCTGGGACTCAGCATCAAGGAATTGAGAAACCCTTCTCGACCAAAAGGGGGAAGAGAAAAATAAGACAAAATAAAGTGTGAATGGCTGAGAGATTCCAAACAGTCGAGAGGTTATATTGGAAGTTATTCTTACACATTATATAGCTATCACCTTTTTAGTTAAGGTGTAATGGAGAGGCTAGAGGAAACTGCCTGAAAATGTAGAGTTGTGTTCCTGTAGCCATGTTTCTTGAAGATGATTGTATAATATAGCGTTCACAATGTGACTGTGTGATTGTAAAAACCTTGTGTCTGATGCTCCATTCATCTATCTTATCAACAGACAAGTAAAACATATGGATTAAAAATAAATAAATAATAGAGGGAAGAAATGTTAAAATAAATTTAGTAGATTCCAATGCTAGTGATCAATGAAAGAGGGTTAAGGGGCATGGTATGTATGAATTTTTTTCTGTTTTCTTTTTCTTTTTCTGAATTGATGCAAATGTTCTAAGAAATGATCATGATAATGAATATACAACTATCTGATGATAGAATAATCATATGGTAAGAATGTTTGTGTTTGTATGTGGTTAAGTTTAATAAATAAATAAATAAAAATTGAAAAAACAAAAAGGAAATCTAGAATTTATTTCGGTATGCTGTGAGGTAGGAGTCTAGGAGTTTTATTCCTCCAGGTTAGCCAATAATGCTAACCTTATTTATCAGCAAAACTCATGTATTTTATACTGTGTGTATGTGTGTGTGTGTGTATATATATATGTATTATATGTCTGTTATATACCGAAAGGTATATAATATACTATTAATATATGATAACACAGTAGAATATTATATACTTTATTTCTAGATTCTCCAATATGTGCCATTGCTCTATTTATCTATTCTTATGCCAAAGGCCGTGGCTCCCTTAAAACATGGTTATAAAATTTTTGACATCCCTCCTATCAAGAGGTGATGGTGTATGTCCTTTCCCCTTGAGTGTGGAACAGCTTTGACTGCTTCAAACAACTGGTATTCCATATGACTTCTGAAGCTAGATCATAGATCATGCAACTTCTGCTTTGTTCACTGGAGCATTTGCTCTAGGAGCCCCTAAGACTCATTGGCTGACATACTAGAAAGCCAGATATAAACATTCCACTCAACAGCCCCAGATTAATCTGATCCAGCCAAACCTATCAAGGTCATAAACATTTGCTGTATTTATACTCAGGAAATTTTTTCTTTTATGGTTTACACATTTATGCCTTAGGAAATCCTTTCTTAATTTGAGGTCATTAAGATATTGTCGGACAGGCCACGGTGGCTCAGCAGGCAAGAATGCTCACCTGCCATGCCCAAGGACCCGGGTTCGATTCCCGGTGCCTGCCCATGTTAAAAAAAAAAAAGATATTGTCATATACTGTCTTCTAAAAGTTTTATAATTTTCCCTTATACATTAAAGTCTTCAAGTCACTTGGAAATAATTTTATACAAAATAATGTAAAGCTGAATAAAATTTCGTTTCTTTTATCCCAATATTGTTTCAGCACCATTTATGACCTATATGCCTTAACCTACACAAATACCATGTGGTCTTGAATAACGAGGTTTCATAGTAATTTCTGATAACTAATAAGGGAAATCACTCCATTTTTTCTCGAGAGGGGTCTTATTCTTGACACTTTGCTCTTCCATGTAAAATTTTAGAATCAGTTTATCAAAATCTTCAGAAACACTTGAGATTTTTAAAATGGTATTTTATTCAATCTAAAGATCAACCTAAGGAAGTAATATCTATTCCTGTACTGTCAAATATGGTAGCTATTAACTGCATTCAGCTACTTGAATATAAGTTATCTGAAAGCACATAAAATTTAAAATTCTATTTCTCATTCACACTAGACATATATAAGTGTTCAAAAGTCATCATATATTTGATAAGGGAAAAATAAAACATTTCTATCACAAAGAAAGTTGTGCTACTCAATAGTGAGTTCTTAAACAGGGGCTGAGATTGTAAGCTCTTGTAGCAGTAACATTTTGTCCAGAGTGATTATTTCTGGATTTTTAGAGACTGTTTTATATATGTATAACCTGGTATTCAGAGATAAGAACGAAGGTGATCAAATCAAGATTAAGGTAGTTCAGAACACAGGGCTAAGAAAGACCTTGTCTATTATCTTAGAACCTTACCTATTCTTTGAGACCAAAGGAAGAAAGGTTAATTTTATCCAGAACCTAAATTTTCTATAGCACATAATCTAACTCGACCTGTCTGGATAGATCATTTAAACAATTCAAACACAGGCACCCCAGAATAAAAATGAGAGCCTTTAATCCTGTATTGCTTAATGTAATGCTTGGATATATCCCAGAATACATTGACCAGATCATCAAAATTTACTGGCAAAGTTCCTTGAGGGATGGGAGAAAAAATATGGAACTATTAAACTTTACCACTGGGGAAACCCCAGATACTGTGTCAAACATTAGGGACACCCAAATCAATAGGCCAAGCCCTTGCTCTTGAGGCTTGCTCTTGTGAAGCTTATATGTACTAGAAAAGCTTAGCCTACCTATTGGTGTGCCTAAGAGTCACCTCCAGGGAACCTCATTTGTTGCTCAGATGTAGCCTCACTCTAAGTCCAACTCTTCAACTGAAATCATTGCCCTCCCCACTACATGGGACATGACATCAAGGGATGAAAGTCTCCCTGACAATGTGGGAGTTGACTCCCAGGGATGAGTGTGCCCCTGGCACTGTGGGATCAACAATGCCATTCTGACCAAAAGGGGGAAAAGAAGTGTAACAAATAATATTTCAGTGGCTGAGAGAGTTCAAATAGAGTCAAGAGGCTACTCTGGAGGTCACTTTAACACAAACTTCAGTTAGACTTTACTACCTGTAACTTGGCAAACCCCAACCAAACCCATTCCAGCAAATCCTAAAGAACACTTAGGGTAATATATAAGATTCTACACAGGTTCATGCACTAGGGTAACTTTCCAGAAACCTACAACCTCCACATAAATCCTGAAACCTAGAGGGGCCAGCCTTTCTAGAACATCAGCTAGCTCCCTACCCATTATCATTGACAGCCCCTTCCTACATGAAAAATGTAGAACAGAAAAGCCCAAATACCAATAAAGAAAGATTAAAGGCGATGGCAGAGTTATACAGAGAAGGTAGGGTTTAACAAATGAGTATGATTGCTAAATTATTATATTGATACTTCTTTTAGTCTACAGTATCTTAGAACAGCTAGGTGTAAAAACCTAAAATTGTGGAATTGTAACCCATACCAAACTATGAAATCTGTTTTACAACTAATTGTTGCAATGTGCTTTGAAATTTATTGCTTTTTTGTATATATGTTATTTTTCACAAAAAAGAAAAAAAAGTGACGATAAAAAATATAAATACTCCTTCTAGCCTGGAACAGCTAGAAGGAAAAATTTGAGATGATAGTATGGTAGTGCATGACAAACTCTGAGATCTGTCCTGTAACTACTTGTTGAAGAATGCTTTGAAAACTATTGCTTTTTTCTTTCTTTGCTTTGTAATACATTATACAATTCAAAAGGTAAAAAAAAAAAAGTGAGTTCCTCAATTCATGAATATGGTAGGAGTCGCCATTTTATTGGGTCTTCTTCAATGTCTTTCAATAAAATTTTAAATTATAATTTTATAATTTCATAACTTCTTCCATGTCTTTATTATTCCTAGTCACCTTATATACTTTGATGTCATTTTAAATCTCTTTAAACATTTTATTTTCTAATTATGTTTTTCATGTACCGATATGCAATTTGTTTGTGCATATTGATTTTGTGTCCAAGAAACTTACTAAAACTTTACTTATTTAAATCTCTGTGCAAGATCAAAGGGAGAGATGTTTATTTGGTGTAAAATTTATATTTTGGATGGCACATTACCTAAGTTAAATTACATGGACTCTTGAATAGGGCATGAGATCTTGTTGGTTTGTACAGGTTAGTGTGATGCCTTGAAATATCCCACAGTAATCTGGGAAGAGAATAAAAAGTATATGCAAAGTCCCCTTGGGGAACTGAGGGGAAAGGAGGAAATATTAAAACTTCACCATCTGGGGAATTCCCTATATTCTTGCAAGCAGTGGGACAACCAATTCAATAGGCTGAGCCCTCAATCTTGGGGCTCACCCCTACGAAGCTTATTTAAGCAAATGAGAGGCTAAGGCTGCTGAGAATTATGTCTAAGAGTCACCCCCAGAGAATCTCTTTTGTTGCTCAGATGCAGTCTTTTCTCTAAGCCAATTCAGCAGGTGAACTCACCACTCTCTTCCCTACATGGGACATGACTCCCAGGAGTGTAAATCTCCCTGGCAACCGTGGGACCCAACTCCTGGGGTTCAGCCATGAACTGGCATCACAAGAAAGAAAAAGCCTTCCTGACCAAAAGGGAAGAGAAAGAAATGAGACAAAATAAAGTTACAGTAGCTGAGATATTTCAAACAGAGTCAGGAGGTTATACTGACTATATAATTCTTACACATTATACAGATATTCCCTTTTAGTTTATGATAAATTGGAGTAGAGGGAAGTACCTGAAATTGTTGAACTGTGTTCCAGTAGCCTTGATTCTTGAAGAAGACTGTATAAATATACAGCTTTTACAACATGACTGTGTGATTGTGTTTGAAAACCTTGTGTTTGATGGCCCTTTTATATAGGGTATGGACAGATGAGTGAAAAATAAAGGATTAAAAAAAAGAAATAATAGACAGAGATAAGGGACAAAAATTGGGTAGACTGAAATACTATGGGTCAATGAGAAGGAGGGGTAAGGGGTATGGAATGTATGGATTCCTTTTTTTTTATTTCTTTTTCTGGAGTGATGCAAATGTTCTAAAAATGATCATGGTGAAGAATACACAACTATGTGATCATACTATAAGCCACTGATTGCATACCATGTATGGAATGTATGTGTGTGAAGACTTCTCAATAAAAATTAAAAAATTAAAAATAAATCTTCTATGATAACTACTAAAAGAATAGAAATAGCTTCCAACCAAACTGGACAACTCACAGTAGCCTTCCATAAGCCTTAGGTACCATATATCTACAATCTTCTTCTAATTGTTCTTCAAAATTCCTGTTTCAAAAGCTATAAATGACTTCACAATTAACAAGACTACTATTTAGTCAATAATCACAAGCAAATAAAAAGAAAAATACAAACGACTGCTTTTATCTGATGAAGCAAAAAATATCTATTTTATATGAGCACTCTTACTAATTCCCACGGGTAATTTCAAAATTGTGCCATAGCAGCAACTCATACACACCTCTATGACCCCGTGTATTCTTCACTACCATTGGGAACTCCAGTACTTCTGCTTCATCAATCATTTTAGCAAAATTTTCATGGCCACCTGGTTTAAGCAAAAGATATATTAAGAATGGCAACAGAGATGTTTTGTGATAAATCTTATCTACCCTAAAGACAGGCAATGATTAGAGGGTGGGACAAGGTAAGACCCTGATGACCAAATAATGTTTTTCTTGGAGAAAACAAATAAACCGGAAGTACAATTGAATGTCTGTTTAAAACCACTACATGGTTTAAATTGGATAATGGCTACCATAAACTATACATATACTGATATCCAACTTTAAAAAAAGTTAAGTATCTTAGAGCTAAACAAACTTTCTGGATTCCTTAACATTTTTCATGCTTTTATTCCTATACCACGCAAATAACAGATGCTTAAAATCTACTTCATACAGTCAATTTCCTGGTTGCATTAAGTAATTGAAGAATGACTCTAAAAAGATGCTGCTTGCATACACATACACACACACACACACACACACACACACACACTTCTCTATTACCAAACAAAACATGTTGCCAATTTTATCTCTGTTAATTAAAGCACGGAGCTACTCAGTGCTCGTGATTATTACTGTTTTTTACTGCCCAGGAATAAATGATACAGTAGCAAAATGAGAACAAAAATGGATGGGAATTGTAAAAATCAGCATGATGACACAGAAACACTAAGTCAGGAAAAAGTTCATTAAACAAATGCTGTATCACAAACTTACAATTAAAGAAATTAAGATGATTAAGCCCTAAAAATTTAAACCTTCAACATTAGAACAAATGGAATATTTTATCTTCTTTATATTCTCTTAATCAGAACTGTAGAACCATAATGCCTCTTCTTCTACATCTTGCTAAAAATGGCAACTGTATCCACATACACTACATACAGACTTGGGGAGAGCCCTTCTTCAAAATTTTAAAAATATAAAGAAGCCAGGGATTTCTAATGCCTCATTAAATCTCCAAACATTCTACTGGATATTTATTCAAACAAATTCCTTTAATGGAAAACTCTATACTGATATAGAGTAAGTGCACTCTTCTCCAAATGAGAAGAAATGGAAGCACAAGAACTACATTATCATAAAATTGTTTATAGCAGAGCCACTCAGAGCATGGTCCTGTTTCTGTGCCCGTCCGCAACCTGTTTTTTATTTATATGTTACCAGATAAATAGAACAGAGTAAGCACTAGAAACTTCTAGAGCAATTTCACATTGCTTTGATGCTCTTATTGTATTTTTCTTTTGCATGCTATTTGCAGGTGGCGGAACACATTTCATTCTTTTCCGTGTGAGTATCCCATTATTGCAGCACCATTTGTTGAATTTTTGTTTGTTTCTTTTTTTTCTTTCATTTGCTCGTTTGTTTGGGAAGTGCAAGGGCTGGGAATCGAACCTGGGTCTCCCACATGGCAGGCCAGAATTCTACCACTGAACCACCCTTGCACCCCGCTTCTATTGTATTTTAACCAGAATAGTGGCTCAGAGCAGTATTATCCTTTTTAAAAAAATGGTCCTTTACCACAGATAACTTTAAAAACACTGATTTAAGGTACTCATTTTCTAGAAAGTGATGTTATTTTAGAAGATATATCATGAAACTGGTAATACAAATAAGAAAGTAAAGGGAGATATCTCAAATTCTATTATCTTTTAATCACGGGTTGGTAAACAACAGCCTGTGGGCCAGATTTGGTCCACTGCCTATTTTTGAAATAAAGTTTACTGGGACACAGCCACACCCATTTATTTACATATTGTCTATAGCAGCTTTCATACTACAACAGCAGAGTCATGATAGAGAATTTATGGCCTACAAATCCTAACATATGTACTATCTAACCCTTCACAGAAAAAGTCTGCTAATTCCATTCTACCCCATGTCATGGAAACAAGCATTAAGATTCATGTTCATAAATGTCCTTGTACTATACAATCCTATTAGGTTAGTATGGCTCTCAAACTATAAGTGCTTTAAAACTTAGGCAATTATTATTATGAGTAAACTCACCATAAGAGAAAGTATCTGGCAGAGGAACACCATGGCCAGCCAACTCCTGAAATGTCCAGAACTTATTAACACAGTTCAGAATGGCTTGAGGTCGGTTCATCAACCGGCATCCCATCTTCTCTAGATGACGCAAAACGGTGATGTCACTATCACTTTGCACCCAAGGGGTTGGTACTCTTACTACCACCACCTGGGGGTAGGCAGTGATTACTTCTCCATTGATCCGTAGACCTGCAGTATATAGATATGAACCCAGCATCATTAAAAAGGAATATACAATAAAGTTGAGGAACAGAAACATACTATAACTTTGGGTAATGAAATTAAATGCACTAGAATTGTCAACATTTGACTGGGATGGGAAGAGATTCCTCCTTAAATTATATTCTTCTGTAGGAAAACTTGATTAGAAAAATTCTCTGCGCTAGTTAAATAAATTATGGTGCATGCCAATACACACACAGCCTTTAAAAAGAATGGCATATACTCTACCTCTCTAAGCCCAACTCTGCAAGTACAATCACTCCCTCCCACCTACATGGGACATGACATTCAGGAACGAAACTCTCCCTAGAAACATAGGATATGACTACCAGGGATGAGGGATATGACTCCCTGGCACCATAGGATCGACAATGCCTTCCTGACCAAAAGGGGGAAAGAATTGTAACAAATATGGTATATCAGAGGCTGAGAGTTCAAAGAATTGAGCCAAGAGGCTATTCTGCTATTTATTATAGTTGCCAAACCCCAACCAAAACCATTCCTGCCAACTCTAAAGATCACCTAGGGCTTTATATGAGTCTACGAAGGTTTCATGTACTAGGATTACTTTCCAAAAACTTACAACCTCAGTTGGGTTCCTAAACCAGGTAAGTCCTGAAACCCAGAAGGACCAGCCTCTCCAGAACATCAACTAGTTCTATCCTCCTATTCCATATATATCAACAGCTCTTTCCAACACGAAAAAGTTAGAATGAGCAGAGTTCAAACACCCCTAAAAATTGGACAAAGATCAAAGGAAAAAGTATAGTTATAACAGAGAACATAGGATTCAACAAATGAGTATGATTGCTGAGTCATTATAATGATATTTCTTTTAGTCTCCAGAATCTTGGAGCAGCTAGAAATAAAAACCTGAAATTGTGGAACTGTAACCCATACTAAACTCTGAAATAATTGTTGCCGTGTACTTTGAAATGTATTGCTTTTTTGTATAAGTTTATATGTTTGTTTTTCAGAATATATAAAAAAATAAATAAAATAGCATACAAAAATGTTCAAATATAGAAGTGTTCAAATATAATGTTGTTTTTTTAAAAAAGCAAATTGGAAAATAAGTTTTATTTGTGTTTATACATATATAGAAAATGTCTGAAAGGGTAAACAAAACAATTGGCTTCCTCCAAGTGTGACTAGATGGCTAGGTAAGAAAAGAAAGGAAGAAGGTGAGGGAAGCTTTAACTTTGTGCTCTCTGCAACTCTCTATTTGCTGAATTTTTTTAAAAGACATGTCTTTATAATGGAAAAAATATATTTTTTTAATGAGAAGGTTCTTGAACTTTTATCCAAAACTATTATATTTAGGGAAGCCCCAAATAATGCAGGAATAAAATATCTGAGTTGCTCCTTAAAACATATTTTCTTTTAAAAAGTGTATATCCTTCTTAAAAATATTTAATACAAAAATATGTAATATTCACCCTCTATCTAGCATCCTATGTACGCACTATTTAATAGCATGTACTTTTCCCTACTGTTATCTAAGTATATAGGAAAATAATTAATTTTAGAAAAATGCGATTTTATATATTTATTTTATATAACACTGCATAAAATTATACCATGGACATCCTTCTAGTTGGTACACACACAGGTTTATTTCATTTTTAACTGATGGACATTCATTCAATCAATAAAGTAATTGTTATATGTCAAATTATTTTCTAACTGTTGGAAATAAATTATTAAAACGGTGTGCTGGTCTGAAAGGATATATGTACCCTAGAAAAGCCATGTTTTAATCAAAATCCTATTTCGTGAAAGGCAGCCACTTCTAATCCCTATTCCGCACTGCATGCCTGAAAGTATAATTAGATCACCCCCCTGGAGATGTAATTCAATCAAGAGTGGTTATTAAACTGGATTAGGTGAAGACATGTCTCCACCCATTCGGGTGGATCTTGATTAGTTTTACTGGAATCCTATAAAAGAGGAAGCACTTTGGAGAATGTGGGAAATTCAGAGAGAGCAGAGAACAACACAGTCACGAGAAGCAGAGAGGCCACCAGCCAGCCAGCTATCTTTGGAGATGAAGAAGGGAAACACGCTCTTTCTCCGCCGGCGCTCCCACCACCATCCAGCCCTCCTCTTCCCATTTCTCTGCCGGAGCTCCCGCCGACATCTAGCACTCCTCTTCCTCTTTCTCCGCCAGCGCTCCCGCCGCCATCCAGCCCTCCTCTTCCTCTTTCACCGCCGGCGCTCCCGCCGCCATCTAGCCCTCCTCTTCCTCTTTCTCCGCCGGCGCTCCCGCCGCCATCCAACCCTCCTCTTCCTCTTTCTCCGCCGGTGCTCCCGCCGCCATCCAGCCCTCCTCTTCCCCCTTCTCCACCGGGGCTCCCGCCGCCATCTAGCCCTCCTCTTCCCCTTCTCCGCCGGCAGTCCTGCCGCCATCTAGCCCTCCTCTGCCTCTTTCTCCGCCCGCGCTCCCGCCGCCATCTAGCCCTCCTCTTCCTCTTTATCCGCCGGCGGCGCTCCCGCCGCCATCTTGCCCTTCTCTTTCCCCTTCTGCTCCGGCGGCGCTCCATCCACCATCTTATCCTTCCCTTTCTCCTCCTACTCCAGCAGCTCTCCAACCACCACCGCGCCCTCTTCCGTCTTCACCGGCTCCTCCGCCACCGTCGACAGCCTGGCCACCCTTACCTTTCCTCCTCCAGAACAGCTACTAGGGGAGTAGAAACGATACAGAACAGCTCCCGGAGCCACGACAGAGATAAAAAAGACAGCGTACGCCATCCTGGAACGGTTGACTGGCTGGGAGAACCCGCTCCGGTGAGATCGCCAAGGGGCGTGGGCTTTCCCGGGCGGGCGGTAAGCAGCCGGAGTCCCTCCATTCCTCCTTCCCAGGCCAGCTGGAAGAATTGGGCAGGCGGTCCCTTCAAGCCGCGGCAGCTGGCGTCCCCACCATGCGAGGCCCCCCGGACCAACTGAGAAAATTGGATCGGATATCCCCAGACCACGGAGAACAGTGACCGGGGGGGTCCCTTCGAAACACGTGACTCCCCGGTTCGGCTGGGAACGGTGCACTCTCCCGGGCTGCGGCGGCTGGCGCCCTCCCGCCACGCTTGGCACCCCGGGTCAACTAGGAAATTCGGACGGGCGCTCTCCTGGGCTGCGGCGGCCGGCTGGCTCTCTCCCAAGCCGCTTCGGCTGGCGAACCTCCCCCACAGCGAGAGTTTTCCAAAGCTAAAGGACTCACAGCACCTTTTACTGCTGGGACCCGCAGACAAACGTGTGCCACGAGCGCCACCTACTGGGCAGGATAAGAAAAACAGAACCCAGAGATTTCACAGAAAAATCTTTCAATCTGTTGGGTCCAACACCCAGGGAAATCTGACTAAATGCCCAGACGCCAGCAGAAGATAACGGATCACGCTCAGAAAATTGAAAATATGGCACAGTCAAAGGAACAAACCAATAGTTCAAATGAGATACAGGAACTGAGACAACTAATGCTGAATATACGAACAGAAATGGAAAACCTCTTCAAAAACCAAATCAATAAATTGAGGGAGGACATGAAGAAGACATGGGCTGAACAAAAAGAATAGAAAAACTGAAAAAACAAATCACTGAACTTATGGAAGTGAAGGATAAAGTAGAAAAGATGGAAAAAACAACGGATACCTACAATGATAGATTTAAAGAAACAGAAGATAGAATTAGTGATCTGGAGGATGGAACATCTGAATTCCAAAAAGAAACAGAAACTATCGGGAAAAGAATGGAAAAATTTGAACAGGATATCAGGGAACTCAAGGACAATATGAAGCACACAAATATACGTGTTGTGGGTGTCCCAGAAGGAGAAGAGAAGGGAAAAGGAGGAGAAAAACTAATGGAAGAAATTATCACTGAAAATTTCCCAACTCTTATGAAAGACCTAAAATTACAGATCCAAGAAGTGAAGCGCACCCCAAAGAGATTAGACCCAAATAGGCGTTCTCCAAGACACTTACTAGTTGGAATGTCAGAGGTCAAAGAGAAAGAGAGGATCTTGAAAGCAGCAAGAGAAAAACAATCCATCACATACAAGGGAAACCCAATAAGACTATGTGTAGATTTCTCAGCAGAAACCATGGAAGCTAGAAGACAGTGGGATGATATATTTAAATTACTAAAAGAGAAAAACTGCCAACCAAGACTCCTATATCCAGCAAAACTGTCCTTCAAAAATGAGGGAGAAGTTAAAACATTCTTAGACAAAAAGTCACTAAGAGAATTTGTGACCAAGAGACCAGCTCTGCAAGAAATACTAAAGGGCGCACTAGAGTCAGATACGAAAAGACAGAAGAGAGAGGTATGGAGAAGAGTGTAGAAAGAAGGAAAGTCAGATATGATATATATAATACTAAAGGCAAAATGGTAGAGGAAAATATTATCCAAAGAGTAATAACACCAAATGTTAATGGACTGAATTCCCCAATCAAAAGACATAGACTGGCAGAATGGATTAAAAAACAGGATCCTTCTATATGCTGTCTATAGGAAACACATCTTAGACCCAAAGATAAACATAGGTTGAAAGTGAAAGGTTGGGAAAAGATATTTCATGCAAATAACAACCAGAAAAGAGCAGGAGTGGCTATACTAATATCCAACAAATTAGACTTCAAATGTAAAACAGTTAAAAGAGACAAAGAAGGACACTATATACTAATAAAAGGAACAATTAAACAAGAAGACATAACAATCATAAATATTTACGCACCAAACCAGAATGCCCCAAAATACCTGAGGAATACACTGCAAACACTGAAAAGGGAAATAGAGACATATACCATAATAGTTGGAGACTTCAATTCACCACTCTCATCAATGGACAGAACATCTAGACAGAGGATCAATAAAGAAATAGAGAATCTGAATATTACTATAAATGAGTTAGACTTAACAGACATTTATAGGACATTACATCCCACAACAGCAGGATACACCTTTTTCTCAGGTGCTCATGGATCATTCTCAAAGATAGACCATATGCTGGGTCACAAAGCTAGTCTTAACAAATTTAAAAAGATTGAAATCATACACAACACTTTCTCTGATCATAAAGGAATGAAGTTGGAAATCAATAATAGGCGGAGTGCCCGAAAATTCACAAATACGTGGAGGCTCAACAACACACTCTTAAACAACAAGTGGGTCAAAGAAGAAATTGCAAGAGAAATTAGTAAATGCCTCGAGGCGAATGGAAATGAAAACACAACATATCAAAACTTATGGGACGCAGCAAAGGCTGTGCTAAGAGGGAAATTTATTGCCCTAAATGCCTATATCAGAAAAGAAGAAAAGGCAAAAATTCAGGAATTAACTGTCCACTTGGAAGAATTGGAGAAAGAACAGCAAACTAATCCCAAAGCAAGCAAACGGAAAGAAATAACAAAGATTAGAGCAGAAATAAATGAAATTGAAAACAATAGAGAAAATCAATAAGACCAGAAGTTGGTTCTATGAGAAAATCAATAAGATTGATGGGCCCTTAGCAAGATTGACAAAAAGAAGAAGAGAGAGGATGCAAATAAATAAGATCAGAAATGGAAGAGGAGACATAACTACTGACCTCACAGAAATAAAGGAGATAATAACAGGATACTATGAACAACTTTACGCTAATAAATACAACAATTTAGAGGAAATGGACGGGTTCCTGGAAAGACATGAACAACCAACTTTGACTCAAGAAGAAATAGATGACCTCAACAAACCAATCACAATAAAGAAATTGAATCAGTCATTCAAAAGCTTCCTAAAAAGAAAAGTCCAGGACCAGACGGCTTCACATGTGAATTCTATCAAACATTCCAGAAAGAATTAGTACCAACTCTCCTCAAACTCTTCAAAAAAATCGAAGTGGAGGGAAAACTACCTAATTCATTCTATGAAGCCAATATCACCCTCATACCAAAACCAGGCAAAGATATTACAAAAAAAGAAAACTACAGACCAATCGCTCTAATAAATATAGATGCAAAAATCCTCGATAAAATTCTAGCAAATCGTATCCAACAACACATTAAAAGAATTATACATCATGACCAAGTAGGATTCATCCCAGATATGCAAGGATGGTTCAACATAAGAAAATCAATTAATGTAATACACCATATCAACAAATCAAAGCAGAAAAATCACATGATCATCTCAATTGATGCAGAGAAGGCGTTTGACAAGATTCAACATCCTTTCCTGCTGAAAACACTTCAAAAGATAGGAATACAAGGGAACTTCCTTAAAATGATAGAGGGAATATATGAAAAACCCACAGTTAATATTATCCTCAATGGGGAAAAATTGAAAACTTTCCCCCTAAGATTGGGAACAAGACAAGGATGTCCACTATCACCACTATTATTCAACATTCTGTTGGAAGTTCTAGCCAGAGCAATTAGACAAGAAAAAGAAATACAAGGCATCAAAATTGGAAAGGAAGAAGTAAAACTATCACTGTTTGCAGACGATATGATACTATACGTCGAAAACCCGGAAAAATCCACAACAAAACTACTAGAGCTAATAAATGAGTACAGCAAAGTAGCAGGTTACAAGATCAACATTCAAAAATCTGTAGCATTTCTATACACTAGCAATGAACAAGCGGAGGGGGAAATCAAGAAACGAATCCCATTTACAATTGCAACTAAAAGAATAAAATACCTAGGAATAAATTTAACTAAAGAGACAAAAAACCTATACAGTGTTCATGGATTGGAAGACTAAATATAGTTAAGATGTCAATCCTACCTAAATTGATCTACAGATTCAATGCAATACCAATCAAAATCCCAACAACTTATTTTTCAGAAATAGAAAAACCAATAAGCAAATTTATCTGAAAGGGCAGGGTGCCCCGAATTGCTAAAAACATCTTGAGGAAAAAAAACGAAACTGAAGGTCTCGCGCTGCTGGACTTTAAGGCATATTATGAAGCCACAGTGGTCAAAACAGCATGGTATTGGCATAAAGATAGATATATCGACCAATGGAATCAAATAGAGTGCTCAGATATAGACCCTCTCATCTATGGACATTTGATCCTGGGACAGAACAGTCTCTTCAATAAATGGTGCCTAGAGAACTGGATATCCATACGCAAAAGAATAAAAGAAGACCCATATCTCACACCTTATACAAAAGTTAACTTAAAATGGATCAAAGATCTAAACATTAGGTCTAAGACCATAAAACAGTTAGAAGAAAATGTAGGGAGATATCTTATGAAACTTACAATTGGAGGCGGTTTTATGGACCTTAAACCTAAAGCAAGAGCACTGAAGAAGGAAATAAATAAATGGGAGCTCCTCAAAATTAAACACTTTCGTGCATCAAAGAACTTCATCAAGAAAGTAGAAAGACAGCCTACACAATGGGAGACAATATTTGGAAATGACATATCAGATAAAGGTCTAGTATCCAGAATTTATAAAGAGATTGTTCAACTCAACAACAAAAAGACAGCCAACCCAATTACAAAATGGGAAAAAGACGTGAACAGACACCTACCAGAAGAGGAAATACAAATGGCCAAAAGGCACATGAAGAGATGCTCAATATCCCTGGCCATTAGAGAAATGCAAATCAAAACCACAATGAGATATCATCTCACACCCACCAGAATGGCCATTATCAACAAAACAGAAAATGACAAGTGCTGGAGAGGATGCGGTGAAAGAGGCACACTTATCCACTGTTGGTGGGAATGTCAAATGGTGCAACCACTGTGGAAGGCAGTTTGGCGGTTCCTCAAAAAGCTGAATATAGAATTGCCATACGACCCAGCAATACCATTGCTGGGTATCTACTCGAAGGACTTAAGGGCAAAGACACAAACGGACATTTGCACACCAATGTTTATAGCAGCGTTATTTACAATTGCAAAGAGATGGAAACAGCCAAAATCTCCATCAACAGAAGAATGTCTAAACAAACTGTGGTATATACATACAATGGAATATTATGCAGCTTTAAGACAGGATAAACTTATGAAGCATGTAATAACATGGATGGACCTAGAGAACATTATGCTGAGTGAGTCTAGCCAAAAACTAAAGGACAAATACTGTATGGTCCCACTGATGTGAACGGACATTCGAGAATAAACTTGGAATATGTCATTGGTAACAGAGCCCAGCAGGAGTTAGAAACAGGGTAAGATAATGGGTAATTGGAGCTGAAGGGATACAGACTGTGCAACAGGACTAGATACAAAAACTCAAAAATGGACAGCACAATAATACCTAATTGTAAAGTAATCATGTTAAAACACTGAATGAAGCTGCATCTGAGCTATAGGGTTTTTGTTTGTTTGTTTGTTTGTTACTATTATTATTACTTTTATTTCTTTTCTCTATATTAACATTCTATATCTTTTTCTGTTGTGTTGCTAGTTCTTCTAAACCGATGCAAATGTACTAAGAAACGATGATCATGCATCTATGTGACGATGTTAAGAATTACTGATTGCATATGTAGAATGGTATGATTTCTAAATGTTGGGTTAATTTCTTTTTTTCCATTAATTAATTAAAAAAAGAAGGGAAACACCTCTCGGGGAGCTTCATGAAACAGGATGCCAGGAGAGAAAGCTAGCTGATGAAGCTGTGTTTGCCATGTGCCTTTCCAGCTGACAGAGAAACCCTGACTGTGCTCACCATGTGCCTTCTAACTTGAAAGAGAAACCCTGAACTTCATTGGTCTTCTTGAATCAAGGTATCTTTCCCATTTTCTCAGCTTTAGAATTGTAAATTTGCAACTTATTAAACTCCCCTTTTAAAGTCATTCCGTTTCTGGTATATTGCATTCCAGCAGCTAGTAAACTAGAACAGATGGTAAGGTCCTTTGCTCTCAAGGAACTCTAATTCTAGTGGGAGAGGCAGATGCTGTATTAATATTTAAGGTAGTACCCATTAAACACAAGTTACGATATAGGAAAGTTCAGTGAAAGCTAAAATTATTATGGTAGAAACAGAGTTAATTGCAAAGTCAGGGAATAAGCCTTGAGAAATATGTGCATATTTAAAGAAAAAAGTGGACACTTCAGATGTAAGGGAGTACCAGGAGTCAAGACACAGAGAAAAGAAAACAATATGTATGCCTCAACTGCAAATTTCTACTGAGAAATGTAAAAGTAAGATGGGTCGGATAAGTATCAGATAAAGGAAACCTACAAAGTTTGGGCTAAAAAATTTCTATCTGTTCTTACTGAGAGAACTGGGGACATGTACTGGATATTGCCTGATGACACTCTACAGTATCCCGAACTCTTAATCTCTTTCCATTACAGGAGAGGCCAGAACTCTGCCTTCCCTACTCCTCTGCCAGCAGGCTTCCATTTGTGAATCTACCAAGGGGTAGCAATTACACAAATTTTGACAGTGAAAGAGACATATATAAGCCATTATTCTCTAGGAACAGCTGTGGGTAGGTAGACGGTTGTCAACATAAAGCCATTGTGAGGTTTTACCCGTGGCTTAAAGCATTCTCCTCACAATCATTCACTTAGCTGCTACAGGCATCTTGAAATCAGCAGCAGCTTTCTGCAGTCCTGTACTTCCTACTTTGTTAGACTTCTGGCAACAGCTTGCCTAAAGAGGCACATCTGAAGAAAACATAGAACAAAACAAAAAAAAAACCCTTAGTGATCACAATGAGGGTTAAAATTTTTGACACTAGAACATAAAAAATGGGAAAGCTGAAAAGTGAGATCAGTTTGGGGCAAGATACTAAGTTTGGAACTAGATACTAAAGATTTGTATGATACCAGGAGGTCAAAATAGAACTCCATAATAGTTAAAGATGGGATGGAAATGTATGTATGTATGTATGTGTATACATGATTCATGCTGGTGGTGTGGCCTGTGTTAGTGGTGTGTGTGTATTTATTTATGAGAATCAGCAGAAAAGTAATAGTTAAAGTGGGGATATACGTGCTGGGAAAAAAAAGGGAAGAATGTGATAAAGGACCAATATTTGACAGGTACGGAGTAGTATGGAAAACCTGAGGAAAAAGTAAAAAAAAAAAAACAAGGAAAATCTAATGTAAATATGAGTAAGAAAAAATGAGAAAAGTTTACAAACTTTGTCAAGAGAGAATGTTCAAAGTTTCCATGCACTAGGGTAACTTTCCAGAAACCTATAACCTCCAGATGGGTCCATGGACCAGATAAGTGCTAAAACCTAGAGCGCCCAGCCTCTCCAGAAAATCAGCTAGTTACATTTCCATACCCCATACTACTGACAGCCATTCCAGCATAAAAAAGTTGGAATGACCACAGCCCAAATACTCCTGAAGAGCAGGGCAGAAAGATCAAAGATGATGGCAGAGAAGGTAGGGTTTAACAAGTGAACATAATTGCTGAATTATTAAATTGGTAAATTTCCAGTATCTTAGAGCAGCTAGAAGTAAAAACCTAAAATTGCAGAATTGTAAACCCATGTCAAACTCTGAAATCTGTTCTACAACTAATTGCTGCAATGTGCTTTGAAATGTATTGCTTCTCTGTATACGTTATTTTTGACAGAAAAGGAAAAAAAGTCCATCGTGATGATAAAAAAATATATTTATTCCTTCTAGCCTCCTTTATTCTGGAGCAGCCAGAAGGAAAAATCTGAGATGGTGGGATGGTAGCCCATAACAAACTCTGGGATCTGCCCTGTAACTACTTGCTGAAGAGTGCTTTGAAAATTATTGCTTTTTTCTTTCTTTGCTTTGCATATATGTTATACAAAAAAAGTTGAAAAGAGAGAATGTCCAAATTTGTTAAACGAAAGAAAAAAAATGACTGAATTTTGAGAAAAGCTTGAGCAATCAGGAAGAGAACTGAAATAAACATAAAATTGAAATAAAAGGAACACGTCTTCTCTTTGGTGCCTGTTTTCAGAATACGAATGCACATGAATGTGTAAAGAACTTTTCCCAGAATTTCACTACACTCATATATTCCAAATGAATGTGCTATAACTCAAAGGCGAAGCTAAGCATCCCCACTTTCTCATATGCAGAGTCCTTTTTTAGTGAGCATCTTAAAGCTCAATTTATGAAACTGTTCATCTTGTTTTGTTTTATACTAAAAGATTTCAGTATAAATATTTTGAATATAAGTTTGGGATTAAGTGTATTATCAAGCAGGAAGAGACAATGATAAGTTAACCTTAGAAAAGAAATGGGAAGTGGGGCGGGGAAGTTGTTGTACAGTTAACACCATTGTATTGAATCTACCCTCTAGTTTCTGGAAGATTTTTCAAGACCTCTGGAATTTTTTCAAAACTTTTGTAATTTTAACTAAAAGTTTCAAATAAAGGTGCTGGTTTTACACAATTAACAACTCATACAATCTTTGTGCCAAAAATCAAAGTATTATTCAGACTAATGGAGATGTGACACAAAGACATAGAATCCAATCCGGAAGAGCACCTACTAGCCAAATTTGAGATAATGTAACCATGAGAAATAAAATGATAACATAGTGAAGACAAAAAAGTCCATGAATCCATAAGAATACTCAAATAGAGGGGAAATAATGAAAACATTTCATGATACCTTTGGAGGGGACTATTAGACAACTTTCTACCCTTAAAAACTGGTATAGAGGAAAGATTGCATTTATTTCACCTTTGCAGGAAGAACTACAGCTCATTAGCAGTAGGAAAAAACCCTTCTTTAGAGAAAAATGCCAAGTAAAAAATGTAGAAAGAATACTAAAATTAGAAAATCATCAGTTTCCAAACTCTAATAAAATAAGTGAATCATTAATGATGCTAAAAATGGGTAATCTGGATCTAGTAATGCCAATTCACAAGAAACTTCAGGAGGCAGACACCACAAAGAAACTATCAGAGAAATCCAGAATATGAGACATATTTAAGACAATTGTCCTAATTACGTCAAAAAGTTGATGTCATTGAAGAAATAAAAATGTTCTAGATTTAAAGACTAAGACATAACATCTAAAAACAACTCATGAATCTTAACAGATCTGGTTTGAAAATATTACTGAAAAAGACATTTTGAGATTAACTGCGAAAATCTGACTCGAGCATATATGAGATATTAGGGAGTTAATTCTCATAGCTATGCTAAAATAGTTCTGGATTATATAGGTCAGTGTCCTTATATTTTGGATTCACATATTGATGTATTTAGGGGTGAAGAAACATTAGGATAAGCTACTTAATTTGAAAGTTACACCCCTTACCCTAACAAAATCTATGTAAATACATGTGAAATATCTATATATAGCATAGGAAAGAGACACAAAGGAGAAAAGATTATTACTAAACAATCCAGGTAGCAAGTATATAGCTATTCATATATTTATACAATGTATACAATGTATATGTATAAATGTATATGTATACATATGCCTTGTACAGAGTGTACAATGATAGTGACTAAATGCACAAATTAAAAAATGTTTTGCATGAGGAAGAACAAAGGAATGTCAATATTGTAGGGTATTGAAAATAGATGGTAATTAATATTTTAAATGAGACAAAAGCAAAAAATGTTTATTTGGTACAAAATTCATATTTTGACTAGTACATTTCCTAATATAACTTAAATGGACAGTTTAATTGAATATTGTTAAGTACATAGAACCTTGAAAAAGGCATGAGATTCTGTAGGTTCATCAAGAGTGATGTTCCAATAAATCCCAGAGTGATTCGAACAGTGAATAAAAAAGTATTTGCAAAGTCCCCTTGAAGGAATGGCAAGAAAGGGGAAAAATTCAACTTCCCCATCTGGAGAATTCCTGATATTCTCGCAAGCAGTGGGGACATCCAAATCATTATCCAAATAATAGGGTGAGCCCTCAATCTTGGGGGTTGTTCACATGAAACTTATCCCTGCAAAGGACAGACTAAGCCTACCTACAAACAGGCCTAAGAGTCACCCTCAGAGAACCTCTTTTATTGCTGAGATGTGGCCTCTCTCTCAGCCAACATGGCAAGCAAACTCACTGCACTATCCCTCCCTATGTGGGACATGACTACCAGGGGTGTAAACCTCCCTGGAAACATGGGACAGAAATCCTAGAATGAGCTGGGACTCAGTATCAGAGAGTGAGAAAAACTCCTCGACCGAAAAGGGGAAGAGAGAAATGAGACAAAATAAAATGTCAGTGCCTGAGAGATTTCAAACAGAGTCAAGAGGTTATCCTGCAGGTTAGTCTTATGCATTACAGATATCCCCTTTTTAGTTTAAGATGTATTAGAGAGGCAAGAGGGGAAGTACCTGAAACTGTAGAGCTGTGTTCCACTAGCCATATTTCTTGAAGATGATTATATAATGATATAGCTTTCACAACGTGACTGTGTGATTGTGAAAACCTTGTGTCTGATGCTCCTTTTATGTATGGTATGGACAGATGAGTAAAACATGGATAAGAATAAATAAATAATAGGGGGAACATATGTTAAAATTAAGATACATATATATATTGTGTGCTGGTTTGAAAAGATTCATGTACTCTAGAAAAGCCATGTTTTAATCAAAATCCCATTTCATAAAGACAGGAGGATAATCCCTATTCAATACTATATGTTTGAAACTGTAATCAGATCATCTTCCTGGAGGTGTGATTTAATCAAGGGTGGTTGTTAAACTGGATTAGGTGATGACGAGTCTCCACCCATTTGGGTGGGGGGTCTTGATAAGTTTCTGGAGTCCTACAAAAGAAGAAACATTTTGGAGAATGAAAGAGAATCCGAGAGAGCAGAGAATGCTGCAGCACCACAAAGCAGACAGTCCACAAGCCAGGAACCTTTGGAGATGAAGAAGGAAAACACCTCCCGGGGAGCTTCATGAAACCAGAACCCAGAAATGAAAGTTAGATGAAGCTGCGCTTGCCATGTACCCTTCCAACAGAGAGAAACCGTGACTGTGTTCGCCATGTGCCTTTTCACTTGAGAGAGAAACCTTGAACTTTGGCCTTCCTGAACCAAGGTATCTTTCCCTGAATGCCTTCGACTGGACATATCTATAGACTTGTTTTAATTGGGACACCCCATAGAACTGTAAATTAGCAACTTATTAAATTCCCCTTTTTAAAAGCCCCTCCATTTCTGGTATATTGCATTCTGGTAGCTAGCAAACTAGAACATATTGGTAGATGGAAAATGGTCAATGAGAGGGAGGGGTAAGGTGTATGGTATGCATGAGTTTTTTTGTTTTTGTTTTTGTCTGGAGTGATGTAAATGTTCTAAAAAATGATCATGGTGACGAATATCCAACTGTGTGATGACATTGTGAATCAATGATTATACACCATGCATGGAATGTTTGTATGTTAAGAATGTATGTGCTTGTCAATGCTATCTAACTGTAATACAATTATATTAAAGCTGAATGTGAGAATGATAGAGGAAGGAGGGCTGGGGGCACAAATGAAATCAGAAAGAAAGATAGACGATAAAGACTGAGATGGTACAATCTAGGAATGCCTAGAGTGTATAATGATGTGACTAAATGTACAAATTTTAAAAATGTTTTTGCATGAGGAAGAACAAAGGAATGTCATTACTACACGGTGTTGAAAATAGATGGTAATTAATATTTTAAAATTTTAACTATGTGTGCGACTAAAGCAAAAAATGTTTATTTGGTACAAAATTTATATTTTGACTAGTGCATTTCCTAATAGAATTTATGTAGACAACTTAATTGAATACCATAAGTACATGGAACCTTGAGTAGGGCATGAGATTTTGTTTGTCTAGAGTGATGCCCTAACAAATCCCAGAATGATTTGAACAGTGAATAAAAAAATATTTGCAAAGTCCTCTTTGGGGAATGGTGAGAAAGGGGGAAAATTCAACTTCCCTAAGTTGAATTCTTGATATTCTCACAAGCAGTGGGGACAACCAAAGCAATAGGCTGAGCCCCCAATCTTGGGGTCTGTTCTGAAACTTCACTGCGCAAAGGATAGGTCAAACCTACTTAAAATTAGGCCTAAGAGTCACCCCCAAGAGAACCTCTTTTGCTGCTCAGATGTGGCCTCCCTCTCTCAGCCAACACAAGCAAACTCACTGCCCTCCCCCTGTCTACGTGGGACAGAAATCCTAGAATTAGCTGAGACTCAGCATCAAGGGGATTGAGAAAAACCCTAGAATGAGCTGAGACTCAGCATCAAGGGATTGAGAAAATCTTCTTGACCAAAAGGGGGAAGAGTGAAATGAGACAAAATAAAATGTCAATGGCTGAGAAATTCCAAACAGAGTCGAAAGGTTATCCTGGAGGTTATTCTTACGCATTAAACAGATATCACCTTGTTAGTCAAGATGCAATGGAGAGGCTGGAGGGAACTGCTTGAAAATGTAGAGTTGTGTTCCAGCAACCATGTTTCTTGAAAATGATTGTATAATGATATAGTTTCCACAATATGACAGTGTGATTGTAAAAACCTTGTGTCTGATGCTCCTTTTATCTCCCTTATCAACAGATGAGTAAAACATGGAATAAAAATAAATAATAGGGGGAACAAATGTTAAAATAAATTTAGATTGAAATGCTAGTGATCAAATGAAAGGGAGGAGGAAGCGGTATGGTATGCATGAATTTTTTTCTGTTGTCTTTTTATTTCTGTTTCTGAATTGATGCAAATATTCCAAGAAATGATCATGATGATGAATATGCAACTATGTGATGATATTGTGAATTACTGATTATATATGTAGAACAGAATGATCGTAAGTTAAGAATGTTTATTTTTTTAAATTTAAAAAGTAATTAAAAAATTTATATATACTAAAAAATGTATGTGCTTGTATGCTGTTTTATTAATAAAAAATTTTTTAAAAAAAGTTTGGGGGAAGGAGACAGGAACCAAGACATCACATCAAATTCCTGAATATTCTCTAAAGAAAACTGAAGCTGGAGGAAGAACAAAGGAATGTCATTATTGCAGGGTACTGAAAACAGATGATAATTAATACTTTAAAATGTCACCTTATGTGTGAGACTAAGGCAAAAAATGTTTATTTGGTACAAAATTTATATTTTGACTAGAGCATTTCCTAATATAACTCATGTAGATAGTTTGATTGAATGTCATAAGTACTTGGAATCTCAGGTAGCACATGAGATTTTGTTGGTTTGTCCAGAGTGATCCCCCAATGAATCCCAGAATGATTTGATCAGTGACTGGAAAGTATTTGCAAGCCCCCTTTGGGAAATGGTGAGAGTGGGGAGAAATTCAACTTCCCCAAGTTGAATTCTTGATATTCTCACAAGCAGTGTGGACACCCAAAGCTATAGGCGGAGCCCCCAGTCTTGGGGTTTGTTCACATGAAACTTAAACCCCACAAAGGATAGGTCAAGTCTACTTAAAATTTAGGCCTAAGAGTCACCCCCAGGAGAGCCTCTTTTGTTACTCAGACGTGGCCTCTCTCTCCAGCCAATATGATGAGCAGTCTCACCACCCTCCCCCTCTCTGCATGGGACATGACTCCCAGGGGTGTGGACCTTCCTGGCAAGGTGGGACAGAGATCCTGGAATGAGCTGAGACTCAGCATCAAGGGACTGAGAAAAACCCTAGAATGAACTGAGAATTAACATCAAGGGATTGAGAGAATCTTCTCAAAAAAAAGGGGGAAGAGTAAAATGAGACAAAGTGTCAAATGGCTGAGAGATTCCAAACAGAGTCGAGAGGTTATCCTGGAGGTTATTCTTATGCATTAAGTAGATATCACCTTGTTGTTCAAGATGCAGTGGAGAGGCTGGAGGGAATTGCCTGAAAATGTAGTGCTGTGTTCCAGCAGCCACGTTTCTTGATGATGACTGAACAATGATACAGCTTTCACATGAGACTCTGTGAATGTGAAAACCTTATGTCTGATGCTCCTTTTATCTACCATATCAACAGAAGAGTAGAACATATGGAATAAAAATAAATAATAGGGGGAACAAATGTCAAAATAAATTCAGTTTGAAATAGTGGTAAATGAAAGCGAGGGGTAAGGGGTATGGTATGTATAGTCTTTTTTTTCTCTATTATCATTTTATTTCTTTTTCTGTTGTCTTTTTATTTCTTTTTCTAAATTGATGCAAATGTACTAAGAAATGATGAATATGCAACTATGTGATGATATTAAGAATTACTGATTGTATATGTAGAATGGAATGATATCTAAATGTTTTGTTAATTTTTTTTAATTAATAAAAAAAGTTAAAAAAAAAAAAAAAGAAAGAAAACTGAAGCTGGTCATTCCTAGTTCAGAATCTCCTTTCTGTGATGTTCAGCTTTCCACTCTATTTTTATGTTTTCTCATCTTTCCCTTCACCTAAAAAAAAACAAAAAACAAAAAACCCTTTACTATTCCCCTTGCCACTTATGTTTCAAGCATTACTACAATAAAATTATTTACATTAGTTCATCTTGAAGAGGAGGAGACAGAAAAGAAACACAGACTAAAATAATCATTAAAATGACATTTAGGACCAAACTTCTCACATGTTGTTTCTCAGAGGATGAAATCAAATTGGAAAAACAAGGAGGCAGTGTAAGAGAGTCAGAATTTCTGAATTGCCTACTCCCAGAAAATTCACATGAACAAAAATGTTCTTCAGGTTAGCAGTCCACAAAAATGATTCAATCCTTAACTTACAAAACATATGAATCACCACACAAAAAAATGGTATTTTTAACATGTAAAATCTCACAAGTCAAATCTTCAAAATGACCAGACAATATTGTATATTTTAAATCACTATAAATCTATTTTCCAATTAATCTGCCCCAGGACATTAACTACTAAAATATTTCTTCAAGAGAATTGGGGTCACACAAAAGTGATGGCTATTATAAACGCAAATTAGTCTTCATGTATATCTATCGGACTCTTTTTTCTAAATCACTGGCATGTTTTCTCCACCAGGTCACAAAAGTAATTAACTAAATTTGGAAGAGAATAGGACAATTAATAATGAAAATTTATGGTACCAAGGGTCAGAAAATTCTCAAGAAAGTTACACAAAACATTAAAAAGTCTTTATCAAGGCTGGCTAAGCACTCATAAGACTCAATTATCAAACATCAAAAACATTTTTCACGTGCCTTTCACATCTACTTAACTGCTTCCTAACAAGATACATTTTGTGTTTTCTACAAAATATTTTTTTTCACATCCTCATCAATCCTTTATTCCCTTTAATTACTTAACATCTCATTTCCCAGTATTGTCTACCTATTAATCACAGGGAGAGTCAAAATTTTTATCTTCAAAGATAGGCTCTTTGGGGAATAATGAGGAACCAAGAGAATTCCTTTCTCAGATCTCTCATCAGCAGTACTGCAAGAAACAAAAGGAGGACTGCTCTAATAGCTCACCTCATTATCACTGAGCATTGCCGCATTGCAGCTGACAGTCATGTGCTTAAAAAAAGAACATGAAACAGAAAGGAGAAAGCGGAAAATAGAAAGCAAGCAAACAATCAACAGATTATGGCTGCTCCTGTTTTAAAAGCCATCTCTTACTCAAAGTAATATGACTGGCTAGCCTCTTTTTTTAAATGTATTTTTTTTTTAACTGAAAGAAACCAGTATCTGAAATCCAAAAAGCAAGATCCTCTTAAGAGGCTCATCCAGATATCTATTCATCCTTTTAATCATTCAAACACATTTGCTGGATATGAAGAAGTAAGAGAATTATTCAAAAAAAAAATGCTGACCTGCCATGCATGAGACCCAGGTTTGATTCCGGGCCCCTGCATTCCTCACACGCATATATCCATCAGTTACTCTTTCAAATTTTTCATTTATGTATGTGACTGCATAATCACTGTTTTTTAATACTATAAAAAACAAGTCTTTCACTGTTGTGGTTCCCTGTAGAATTTTCAATAATCATTACATAAAATATAATACGGAATTTATTCACTCTTTTTAAACTGTTATTGAATATAAATACAGCTTGTTGAAATATTCATTGAAGCCACACACTGCAGATGAAAAAAAGTTTTTCAACAACTTGAAAGAAAATTAAGCAAATAAGAGTGTTTAAAAATTTGAGAAACAAAAACATTTGCTGGGTACTCGCTTTTAACACACCTTTTGATAAAGTCCTAGCCCCATCCAAAAGGTTTTGAGGTCACACATGAAAAAAAAAATATTCATGTAAAGGACTTAAGTGATGACTGGCACATAATTATGTGCTTAATATCTACCAGCACTGATTAACTGCTCTCTTGCTCACAGTGAACACGCTAACACACATAGTAGTGGGGTGAGCAGTTTGGCGCGTATGTGGTACACTGTTCAACCAGCAATGCAATGTACAAACTGATTTCTTTATCCCCTTCTCCAATACAATCAAACTTAACTGGTGTATTTATCATTTGATGCATAAACAGTTCAGCATTACCAGAAAGAAAATATACTTCTATTTTTTTAGTTTAGCATGGAATCTATTTATGAAGGTTTTTTCCCTCTTACTGCTATTTTTTTTTTTTTACATGGGCAAGCACCAGGAATCAAACCCGGGTCCTCGGGCTTGGCAGGCAAGCATTCTTACCTGCTGAGCCACCCTGGCCCGCCCACTTACTGCTATTTTAATGTGATTTAGAAATAAAAATGTTATGTCTCCATTATTACATTTTCTTCTCTCATAAAACTGTAATCTTTAAAGTCACTGCTAATGAAACCAGCCATAAAAATTGATTGCAGTCTTACAGCAACAGATTACCAAAGACGAGGGGAAAGAAGAATCAAAGCTTTTTGAAGATAAGCAAAAAATTTTAGCCCCCGACAATTTTTTTTTAACAGTGACTCCAAGTTAAGGTCAAATGTTTATATCAATCTGTTCATACCCAACACTGGCAAGCAAGACAGCTTATATAACTTCATGATGGCTAGAACTTCCCGAATATAAATAAAAAGCTATGGAATGCATAACAAAAAAGGGGAAAACTATATCAAGCCATATGAATATTGAACATTCTTAAGAAAGTGATGTAGAAAGGAGGATATAAATATATATATATAGGTTTTGCCTCTCATGTTTCATTTAGACCCCAGATAGCAAGAGATAATGAGAGAGGATAGCAAAGGCAAAAATAGGGAGTAGATTTTTGCAGGATTCTCTGACATGTAAATACAATCTCACCCCTGGGTCAAACACCAACTCTGCCACTTAACAGCTGTGTAACCCCAGGAAAGTTGATGAACCTCTATATGTTTCAGTTTCTTCATTTGTAAAAATGGCAATAGGAGTAGCTTCTTTATCATAGTGAGAATTAACTTGGTGAACATTACTTGAAGAACTGCCTGGTATGTAGTAAGCACTCAAAAATTCTTAATTATCCTTATCATTATACATCATCCACTTTGGCTGATGGGAAACCGAGAGCTAAGTAACTAGCAAGTAAGTTCCACAAGCCTAAGGGACTTGTTTCCAACTATATTCACTGGTGCTCAGAATACCACCTGGCATACAGGAGATGCTCAACTATTATTTACTGGATGAATCAAAGTGGCCAAGGTCTCACAGCTTTTAAGAAACAAAGCTGAGGTTTAAAACTAATATAACAAATTATATTGCCTTTAATGGAACTGCCCCTATAAATGCTGAAGAAAAACTAGTCAATCTAAACATCAGGGTAAATCAAACCATATTAATACCCCAAAACCACAAGAACGTGTAAAGAAGACTAAAGATAACAGAAATCAAAGAAAAAGAGAAGAAACATTAATAGATAAGACCAATTAAGCTAGACTGGTCTGGAAAAGACTAATAAATTTGTTGAATCCCTGGTAAGACTGATCAAGGGAAAAAAAAGCACAAATCATGTCAAGAATGAGAATGGGGTCATTCCGCAGACATTGAAAAGATAATGGAATCCTATCCAGGCACTAACCAGGCCCGAACCCTGCTTAGCTTTCAAGATCTGATGACATCAGGTGCGTTCAGGGTGGTATGGCCATAGACATACAATGTACAAAGACAGGTGTTAGTAACAGAGTGGTATAAGGGAATCCTGTATTTTATTTGTGATTTTTCTGTAAAACCACAACTTCTCTAATTGAAAAAGTCTGCAAAAAAAAAAAGATAATGGACTTTATGAACAACCTTGGAATATACAAAAATCCCTAGTAAAATAATTTATCAAAACTACCACAAGGTATATATAATCTGAATAATTCAGTAATTAAAGAAAATTAATCCATTAATTAAAAAACTTTCCACTAAGAAAACTCTAGAACCAGACAGTTTTCAAAGGTGAATTCTACCAACCACTTATGAAAGCAGTAACACAAATCTTCCAGAAACAGAGAGAAACAAACACAAAAACAGAAACCTTTCCAGTCTGTTTTATGGGGATTGTCATAACTTATCAGAAACTGACAATGACATTCCAGGAAAGGTAAATTACAAGTCAACCTCACTCACGAACTTAAGTGTAAAAAATCCTAAACTATCAAAAAATTAAATCCAACAATATACTACAATAATATAAAATCATAAGCAAGTTGGGTTTTTTCTAAAAATTCAAAGTTTAACATTTAAAAATCAATCATGGGTTGGACAGGTGGTTCTGGTGGTATAATGCTTGGCTTCCATGTCAGAAACCTGGATTCGATTCTGGATCATGTATCAAAAAAAAAATCAATTAATAGCCAAAAAGGAGGAAACAACCTGTGCCCATCAACAAAACAAAGGAATGACATTCTGACACATGCGACGACATGGATGAACTCAGAAGATATCATATTGAACGAAGTAAGTAAAAAGGGGCAGAGTTATATACTTAATGGATACAGACTTTCTGTTTGGGGAGATAAAACTGATTTTGCTAATGGATGGTGACACAATATTGTGGATGTAATTGGCATTACTGAATTGTACACATGTAAGTTGTTAAATGGGAAATTCGATTGTGTATTATTGTACACATGTAAGTTGTTAAATGGGAAATTCTATTGTGTATTATCTTGTTGGAGGCTAAATTTTTAAACATCAAAAGTTTAACTCAAGGTGACCTTTTTTTTCTGAATAATGATCTAATTATCTCAGCCTTATTTATTGAATGTTCATTCTTTTATCCATTAAATTATACATTTATCTTAAAAAAATACAGATATTTGATTTCACTATATGAAATGAGTAAGAAGAAATCTTTCAGCTATAACAACTACATTCTATTGAAAAGATTAATAGACTAGACAATAATGAAACCAATAACCACCCCACAAAACTTCTTATTAAGACTCTTTGAGGTCTGATTTATATCCTATATTTTCTTTCCATAATCAAAGAATATCCTAGGATTATCAATAATCAGTTTTTAATACTTATATAAACTAATTTGATCTATATTTAAATATTAAACAAAAAAGTCCAATATATAAATAAATCAACATCTTTCACTGCTACCTATCAACAGCTAATTAGGCATCTCCTCTACTCAACAATACTTCACTATGTTTTCAGGCTTGCCCTCTCTTGGTATTTGCAATTAAAAAAACAATTTTAACCTGGTTAATAAATAGCAGATCTAGTACACAGCAATAGTCCACAGCTAACATCACTACCAGACATTCTGCAGTTCTTTGACCAGAAAAACAAACATTTTTATTTGACCTCCAGATTTCCTGTGCCCAAACAGGCAATTAGGGCAGTTTTTCTTATTCCCTATAAGATGTAGTTTAAGGAATATAGCCCAGAGGATGACAGATATAATGAACAACCTCACACTCCTGGTTCTCCCGTGAAGTGAATTTCTGGTTCCTTAATGTATTCTATATTTAGTTAGTCTCATAAAATGACTACAAAGAACTAATTCCAAAGGAGTTATGGAACAGAGAAGGCATAATTCATTTGCCTCCTGGCATTTGTTTCTCCATCTGGCAGTAAGATGCTTCTTACTTTAAATAATAAATGTCTCTGGTTTTATAAAATAATTTGGATTAAAGGTTAACTCCTTCTTAGTTCCTCTGTGTTGAGCTAATTAATGGAAAGAATACTGAACTATCTCATACTATGTGAAGTAAAGCATGACCATATATAAACCAAATAGCAACCATGAAAAAATATCTATGCCTTTTGAAACCCGTAATTAGTACTACTAAAGGAAGTCATATTCAATACAAATACAAACTTTATTCCTTGGAGGTATTTAAAAAGTTCATATTATTTTTTGACTATGAGACTGAGCAAGATTTTTATATGTGTAATATGTAAGGAAGTAGAGGAAAGAGTCACTAATTTCCTGTTAGTGGGAATGTAAATCATACACTCTTTCTCTGGCAACATTCATACAAAAAAAAACAAACATGGAATTTATGTTTCAGAAATCTACTTTAAGGAAATAAAAATCAGCAATGTTAACAAAAATATAAAAATCCACAGCAGATTATTTGACAGTAAAAGAAAAACAAAAAACCGGAAGCAACCTAAATGTCTAATGATAAACTATTGGTTAAAGTATGAAAAAAGTAACTAACATTGAGGCTTACGATGTCAGTTACTATCTCAAGCATGCTGCATTTATTAACTTCTTTGATTTTTATAATTCATATAAAGGTGTTTCCATTATACATGAAAAAAGGACCAACACAAGTCAAATTACTAGCCCAAGAGGTCCATAGCTAGTGAGTTACAGATCATTTAAATCCAAGCAGTCTGGTTCTAGAGCCTATGCTCTTTACAACTAATCCTATATACTGTTATAGTACAACTATATAATGTAATACAACAAAGCCATTAAAATTTGTGCAATGAATTTTTCAAGTTTATGAATATTCAAACAAGTATGTCTGAATACAATTAAGACTAGAAGAATGAACATCCTAAGTTTAACAATTACCTTCTCGAGGTATTAAAATTATGGAAAATATTTCCTTTCTGTTCTTATCTGTTATTCTCAAATTTCTTAAAACGACATTTATTAGAAAAATTAAATCCATTTTTTAAAAATTTATGTTTTTCACTTGTGCTGTTAACATATTAACACTGATATATTTTTCCCCTATTTCTAATGAAAACCTATCACACAATTCAAATGATAGAAGGCGTGATAAGCTCCCAAAGACTAAGAATGGCAATAAGATGACTCATACCACAAATGAGAGGTTGGGGAACAATTTAAGTGCCTACTCTTAAGAAGCTTAGCATACAATGTCATTATTTGTATAGGTATTGGTTTAGTTTCTTAAGCTGCTTAAGTACCATGAAAAGGGTTGGGCTAAACAATGGGAATTTATTCCCTAATGGTTTTGAGGCCAGGAATATGTCCAAATCAAGGCATCTTCAAAGCAATACTTTCTCCTTGCAGAATGGTGTTCTAGGACTGGCTGCCAGTGATCCTTGGTTCCTGTCACATGGGCAGCATCTCCCGGTCTCTTCCTTCTCTTTTGGATTCTGTTTTAGCTTCTTGCTTCCTATGGCTTTCTGTCTCTATGTCTGAATTTCAACCAGCTTATAAAGAACCCCAGTAATAGAATTAAGACCCATCCTGATCTGGCTGGGTCACACCCTAACTGAAGTAAACTCATCTAACGGTCCTACTTACAATGGGTTCACACCCACAGGCATGGATTAACTTTAAGAACCTGTTTTTCTGCAGTACATACAGCTTCAAACCATGGCAGGTATTATTACCATTCCTGTTAAGAAACAGATTAGTAGTTGACTTCAACTACTGAGAATTTATGAGACTAGGAAAAAGGTTCAAGATGACCTCTGGCAAATTAACCTACCAAAGGTGATGATCACTATGTGAAAAATGCACTGAACTGGGATTTTTTCTGAAAAATGAGATTTTATTCCTCCAAACTGAGTAAGTGGCTATCTCTTAGACGGTTTCCTTTTCATTAAAATGGAAGGCATGGAGCAAATGCTGTTAAGTCCTAAAGCTCTGTTTCCAGATTAATTTTTGTACCAAAAATATAATGTGTCCTCCTAATATCAAATGAAACATGTACTCTACTTATTTAATATTATCCATTTAAAAAGGATATGAAAGCATACTATATGTGATTCTGCACATGTTTCCACAGACATGTCCAAGCAACCCCTTAACAAAACACGTCTTAGGCCAAGACTCATTTTCAACAGTAATAACACTAAATCTCTAAATGTTTGTCAAAAGTTTCACCCTATATTTCTGGATTTGGGGAGTAATATGTTTGTGTTGTTTAAGAAATGTACCAAATAAAAAGTTCTCTCTTCTCAAAAAAAAAACCCACATTGAACTGTGCAACACTAACAGGGAATTTTTAAGTAAACCACAGACTATGGTTAACAGTTCGATTATAATAAAATTCTTTCATCACTTGTAACAAGTACTCCCCACAAACCCAAGTTGTTAATTATACGGGGATGTATGATAACTCTGTATACATGCATGATTTTTATGTAAATCTACGAGTTCTCTAATAAAAAAGTAACTAATTAAAAAAAAAAAAAAGAACAGCTGCTATTTACCAAACAGGAAACTATAAATGTTGGAGAGGATGTAAAAAAATTGGGACAATTTGTACTGCTGGTGAGAATGTATAATGGCGCAGTCACTAGTGGAGAACTATGGCGGCTCCTTAGGAAAGTAAATACCAAGTTGCCCTATGACTCAGCAATAGCACTACTTGGTCTATACCCAGAAAAACTGAAAGCAAGGATATAAACAGACATTTGCACACCGATGTTTCCAGCAGCATTATTCACAATCAGCAAAAGACGGAAACAAACCAATTGCCCATCAACAGATGAGTGGATCAACAAAATGCAGTATATACATACAATGGAATATTATGCAGCAGTAAGATGAAATGACATCCTGAAGCACGTGACCAGACGGATGAACCTTGAGGACATAATGCTGAGTGAAATAAGCCAGACACAAAAGGATAGATACCATATGATTCTACTTTTATGACCATGGTAATGGTAAAATCAGAGCCTTATAATAAGGAATATAGGGGACTTAGCAATACATAAAAGGTAGAGATGGGTGAACAGTTAGCTAATAAGGTTGAACTCCAATGTAAGGGAACAGACAGACATGAAGGTAGTTCTCTAGTGGCTCTGTAAGTAATATCACCACATTGCAGATGAACAAGATTGAAGGAGGTTATATAGACCTATGTGTCCCACTGACGAACACTAGAAACATAAATCAGTTCTTGCAAGAACTACATCAAAGGCATGATTCGTATACAAAGGGCGTTTAAGTCCAGAGTACAGGGGAGAAAACTGCTATTGAAGGCTATGGGATATGTTTAAAAGGAAAACATCAGCACTACCACAGCAACAGCAGAGGAATAATGGGGGGAGGGGACAAGATTTAAGAGGAGGTTTAGACTTCCTATTTGGTGAGGGTGTTTTCTTTTATTGGTTATCTTTCTCTTGGGAACAATGAAATTATCTAAAATTGCGAGTGTTGATAGACTGTGGTCCTTGGGCATTATACGTGACGCCTAATGAATGCAGGTGGCTGAAACGATGCATCGACTGAGAAGTAAGACTAGTGAACAATGGTGCATCATATGATGGAATGTTGTGCTGCTATAAAAAGGAACAAAGTCATGAGGTATGAAACAATGTGAATGAACATGTGGGACATTTAGTGAGGCAAAATAAATGAGAACCAAAAGAGCACCTATGGTATGGTCTCCTTCAGAAAATGCTTATAAGAAAATATGGGGCCTAGATTGTAAGCTCTTAGACACATTTAGTCCAGTGGTAATTTTTATCTCTGGATTCTGAGAGGCTCTTTTATATATATATATAACCTGGTATTTAGAGATGAGAACGAAGCCGATCAGGTCAGAGGTAAAGTAATTGAGATCATAGGGGTAAGGAAAACATTGTCTGTATTTTAGAACCACACATATTCTTTGAGACCAAAGGAAGAAAGGTTTATTTAGTCTGGAACCTAAATTTTCTATAGCACATAATCTATCTGTTTAGCTCATTTGAACAACTTTGAAACACAGTGAGCTCAGAATAAAAAAAGAGGTCCTTTAATCCTGTATAGCTTAATGTAATACCTGGATACATCCTAGAGTATTGTTCTAGTTTGCTAGCTGCCAGAGTGTAACATTCCAGAAACAGAATGGCTTTTAAAAGGGGGAATTTAATAAGCTGCTAGTTTACAGTTCTAAGGCCGAGAAAATGTACCAATTATAACAAGTCTATAGAAATGTCCAATCTAAGGCATCCAGGGAAAGAAACCTTGATTCAAGGCCGATGATGTTCAGGGTTTCTCTCTCATTCTGGAAAGGCACATGGCAAACACAGTCACTGTTTCTGTCTCATCTGGAAGGGCACATGGTAAACACGGTCAGGGTTCCTCTCTCATCTGGAAGGGCACATGGCGAACACGGCATCATCTGCTAGCTTCTTCTCCTGGCTTCCTGTTTCATGAAACTCCCCATGAGGCATTTTCCTTCTTCATCTCCAAAGGTTGCTGGCTGGTGGACTCTCTGCTTCCTGGTGCTGAAGCATTCTCTGCTCTCTCCGCATCTCCTTCATTCTCCAAAATGTTTCCTCTTTTATAGGACTCCAGAAACTTATCAAGACCCACCCAAATGGGTGGAGACATGTTGTCACCTAATCCAGCTTAACAACCACTCGATTAAATCACATCATCCAGGGAGATGATCTGATTACAGTTTCAAACACACAGTATTAAATAGGGATTATTCTACCTTTACGAAATGGGATTTAGATTAAAACATGGCTTTCCCAGGGGACATACATCCTTTCAAACCAGCACAAGTATATTAAGCAGATAATCAAAAAGCATTAGCAAAGTCCCTTAAGGGATGGGAGAAAAAATATGGAACTATTAAACTTTACCATCAGGGAATTCCCTGATACTGTGTCAAACATAAGAGACACCCCAAATTAATAGGCCAAGTCCCTGATCTTGAGGCTTACTCTTGTGAAGTTTATGTAGACAGTGGAGAAGTTTAGCCTATAGGTATGCCTAAGAGTTACTTCTGGAGGACCGCTTTTGTTGTTCAGATATGGCCTCACTTTCTCTAAGCCCAACTCTGTTAAGTGGAATCATTCCCTCCTTCCTATGTGGGACAAGGTATTCAGATCCAGGGATGAAAGTCTCCCTGGCAGCACGGGAGATGACCTCCGAGTGAGTCTGGCTCTGGCATCGTGGGATCAACAATTTCATTCTGACCAAAAGGGGGGAAAGAAGTGTAACAATAAAGCATCAGTGGCTAAGAAAGTTCAGAGTCGAGAGGCTATTATGGAGGTCACTCTTACACAAGCTTCAGTTAGAGATTGCTACATATGGTAATTTGCCAAACCCCAACCAAAACCATTTCAGCCAATTCTAAAAGACACCTAATGCAATATATAAGATTCTACAAAAGTTCCATAACTACGGTAACTTTCCAGAAACCTACAACCTCCAGATGCATCCTTGAAACAGATAAGCCCTGAAACCTAGAAGGCCCAGCCTCTCCAGAACATCAGATAGTGCCGTTTCACTACTCAATATTATTGACAGACCCTTCCAACATGAAAAAGTTAGAATGGCCATAGCCCAAACACCCCTAAAGGGACAGATAGAAAGATCACAGGTAATGGAGTTATACAGAAAAGATAGGATCACCGCCCCCCCCCCCCCCCCCAGAGAACCTCTTTCATTGCTCAGATGTGGTCTCTCTCTCTCTCTCTCAGCAAACTCACTGCCCTCTTCCTCTCTACATGGGACATGACTTCCAGGGGTGTAAACCTCACTGGCAACGTGGGACAGAAATCCTAGAACAAGCTAGGACTCAGCATCAAGAGATTGAGAAAAACTTCTTGACTGAAAGGGGGAAGAAAGAAATGAGACAAAACAAAGTGTCAGTGCATAAGAGATTTCAAACAGTCGAGGGGTTATCCTGGAGGTTGTTCTTATGCATTATATAGATATCCCTTTTCAGTTTATGGTGTGAGTACCTAAAGGGAAGCACCTGAAACTGTAGAGCTGTTCTCCAGTAGCCTTGTTTCTTAAAGATGATTGTATAAAGACATAACATTTACGTGACTGTGTGACTGTAAAAACTTTGTGTCTGATGTTCCCTTTATTTAGAGTATGGACAGATTAATAAAAAATATGAATAAACAAATAAACAGTAGTGGGAACAAAGGTTAAAATATATTGGGTAGATGGAAATACTAGTGATCAAGTGAGAAGGAGGGTTAGTGGTATGGTACATGTAAGTTTTTTTTTTCTGGACTGATGCAAATGTTCTAAAAAATGATCATGGTGATGAACATATTACTATGTGATGACACTGTGAGTTATACTGATTATACACCACGTATGGAATGTTTGTATATTAAGAATGCTTCTTTCTGTATGCTGTTTTGTCAATAAAAATATTAACAAAAAAGAAAAAAGTAAAATTGCAGAATTGTAACCCCTGCCAAATTCTGAAATATGTTCTGCAACTAATTGTGGTGCAGTTCTTTGAAATTTATTCCTTTTTTGTATATATGTTATTTTTCACAAAAAAGAAAGAAAAAGTCAATTGTGATGATAAAAAATTATGTATTCCTTCTAGTCTCCTATATTCTGGAGCAGCTAGGAGGAAAAATCTGAAGATCATACGGTGGCCCATAACAAACTCTGGGGTCTGTCCTGTAACTACTTGTTGAATGGTGCTTTGAAAACTATTGCTTTTTTCTTTCTTTCCTTTGTGTATATATTATACAATTTTTTTTTAAAAAGTCATAATGTAATTCTTTACAAGAACAGGTACTTACAGCTATGCTGTATGAACAAGTTGACGATTCCTTACCCCCACCCCCCCAAAAAAAGAGTAAAAAACTGGACAAATTTGGTTAAAATTATTCTTCAGAGCTCTAGAAACTGACCAAAGACAAACAACAAATTTAGACACACTTATTAATGAAAAATCTGCTAGAATACGGGCATCAACAGTGGAAGTCTGAATCAGTTTTGTCTAGGGCTGCTCCCATTCCCACCTCTGCCACAAGTTAGCTGGCATAGTAATTTGACCAGAGTGGGTTGGCTGTGGGGTGAGAGGCCTTGCTGCCGGAAGAGAGTGAAGGTCATTTAGGGCAGAAGCTAAAAACCCAAGGCAATACTGTTAAAAATATTAAGAAATGAACAAGAAAAATCCTTTGTTGTAGCCCAAGGACACCAGGCAAATGGTGGACTGTCCAATACCATGCTGATATATAATAGCACAACAATACAAGTATATATATTTTGGAGCGAGTGCTCCAAAAGGATTATAGTCATTCCTGGAATCTCATTGTGGTTAACATGGTTAACCATGCTACAAACAATGGACATTTAACATATGGTGATTCGTTAAATAGGTATTTATGTGCCCCATATCTTGCCAAGAGACTGTAAAATGAAACAGTCCTCTGCACTTGAGAAATTGAAAAGATAAAATTTAAAATAAATCCAGGAAAAAATGGAGGAAAAAATGACTTTTTAATTAAGAATAAAGTTGTGTCCCATAAGAATCAAGTCAATTTAGCATAATTAAATTGATCATTTCAATCAGAAAGTATCATATGGTGGTGTGAAAGTGGAAAGTTGACATTGGCAGTAGTCAGGTAGAACTTCATGAAGGAGGTGTGGTAAGACCAAGGAATAAAAGATGGCATTCAGAGTAACACATGTGAGGAAAGATAAAGAAACAATAATAGCAAAAGTGACCCTAAGCTTCAACACTGAATATACTAATTAAAAGAATAAGGACTAATGGGAGACAATGTTGAATAAGCCATCTTATCAAGAAGCAACAGCATGTACATCAAAGTGAACCAGAAATAGGTTAGAACGGGGTTTACAATCTGTGAAAAAAAATCTGTTTCATCAGAAATAAGGTAATGTTACCTTCCACAAAAAATGATCTGAGATTAATATAAGATATGCAAAATGCCAAAAATACTAGAAATGGAGGCACACAGGTAACTCTGTGGTAGAATGCTCACCTGCCATATGGGAGACCTAGGACTATGTAATGCTCCTCCACCCTACCCCACAAAATAAAAATGCCTTGATACACAGGAGATGCTTAATACATTTTATCAATAAAGAGAAAACTAAATTTACTGTTAAGGGGATTAGTGGAGTAGTGAGCTTCTGAAGGGTTTTTAAAGAATGTTAACATGAAAAAACTGGTGCTCAATGAAGATCAGAAATGGCCAGGGAAGAAAGACAAACATATAAGTCAGGCCAATGGAAGAAAGGTGGTGCCACAAACAGACAGAAAAGCTGAGATAAGATAGTTTTAGGGGGGAAAAGTAACTCCAATTTTGGGAGATTGGCATGAAAATGCCAGTTGAGAACTAAGTGAAACTGTGCAGTAAGCAACTGAGAAAAAAAAAAACAAGAGCAGTGTAGTTTTCAATCCTAGATCTTTCTCAACCTGTGATACTTTTAAAAATGGAGATGCCCATCTCCACCTCCCAAATCTTATACTAGTACGTGTGCTTGACAGAAGCTAGCTCACACAGAGAAGCCTATCGGCAGAGGACTCTTGGAAAAACAGTCTTTGGTTTTCCAGTCTCTAATAAACAGGAACCAGAAGCCTGTGGGAGTGGTGCTGAATGAGCAAATATGCTATATTGGCTTTTCTGTCTCTCATACAGGCTTCAACAGCATGGCTCCTAACACAACAAAGTGCCTGAATTTCTGACTCCACTTTCAACAACATTTGTACATGCAATTAAATTGAAAAAATTTAAGTTGAAAAAGCGTAACACAGAAACTGAATTTTAGAGAAATGACTTGCCTTCATTTGATCAGAGGTATTTGTAACAAGTGCAGGATGGATACAATAGTGGCATGTATTCTTTTCATTCATAACTTAACATAGTTATAATAATTGAACATTTACAGATGTTATCATTTGTTTAATGTAGGGTGTGGGGGCCATGTCTAATTCTGCACATAGTAATTAGCACATAAGTGTTCAAATGATATTTAATGAAAGAATGAAACAAATTCTATCCCAGATTTTCTGAAGCTAAATAACCAGATTCAGATGTAAGAACTATGTACAAATATCAGAAAAACAACTGGACTGAAAATAAAGAGCACTGCTCTTATCAAGGTAGTTATTACAATTTAGAAATATTTCTAAAGTAATTGATCAGGCAAGAGTCTGGATTTATCAACTAACTATGAAATCATCCTACAATATCAGATCCCCTTTGTACTTATCTATTGTACTTATCTATTGCATAATACTAATTCTCACAATAACCATAGCTCTTTAGAAATCAAATGGCTTCATTATGACTCCAGTCAAAAATGTCACTGAATTATGAAGGGTTTTCTGAAAGCCAATCAAAAATTCTCCTTACAGACCACCATACAATACTCTCTAAAAGAAATGATCAATTTAGTTATGCTAATTCATAACTTTCTAAAGCAATAGATTTAGAGATTCTTGAAGTCAGTCCTAAAAAATATCTATACTTTTCTAGGATATCTTGTAACCCTGAGACAGAATATGAAATACAAGAAACATTTATCACCAATGAAGCCAAATCATTAGGACTCTCTTCCCACGCAAAAAAAAAAAAAAAAAAACTGTTATTATTATTTTATAAATAAAGAATCACACATGGGTTATGATTAATTTAGTAATAGGAGCACTTTATAAACAAAGTATTAAAAACAAGAAGATAGTAAAAAATAGAAGAACATTACTAGATCATCTTTCACTTCCCTCCCAATGGTTTCCTAAATACTATAATATTGAGTTTAATAAATACTAGTGTTTGTTTCTTACATAAAATATATTAGAATGTAAGATTAGATAATACTTAGAAAATAAAGACTCCTTTTCCTTAATTATTCCTAAAACGTACAGATTCACCATATACCTTTCTCTAAATAAAAATACAAGATAATTCAGTATAGTCTTACCCAGGTTCCCCTGCTCGACTGTCAGTACCATCTCATCCATCACCACGGCCCTGAAGTCCAGTTCCTCCTCACAACATTTGGCCTTCAGTGCTCGTAAGATTTCTTTCTGGGGATAATCTTCCCTGATGCGACGATCTGTCAAAAACCACAACTTGGCAGCCACGGAGCTACACATCTTGCCCTGTGTGTTCTTTCTTTTCCTGGATTATTTCCTCTTGAACGTGAACTCTATCAAGATGGAAGAGAAAATATATGTACAAGGTAGTAAACAGAGAAATCTACTTAACTTTTGGCTTTCACAAAAATAAATGTTTTGATTATATACTAACTACACAAACAAGTATAGACAAATAGTTTTAACGTCTCCTACCCTTTCGTTCAAATAAAAAACCAATTCATACCTCTAGAAATATGGAAAGTAGCAATCTTTCCTAAAATAAGATTTCACCATTTCAGCAGGTACTGCACCTTAATAATTACAGTGGTCACTTACTAGCAGAAATTTTCAGTGATAGTCCCTATATTATTTATTATCAAGAACATTCTTTCATGGATCATCTATTTTTATTTGATCATCTACTTTTCACTGATTTATTTTCCCCCAAAATTCAAAACCCTTAATATAAAATAGATGAGATTCCAATAATCAACAATATATCCCTATCTTCCTCCAAACACTAGAAATCCCAATTACGTTAATTCTTATATCTGTAGTTTCATATTCAATTCTCCTTCCTCACTTTGCTACATGTATGTATATTTTATTATAAATATATTTATAACTATATAGAAAAAGTGAGGTAGTAATACCTGTATTAGTAGGTGAGCAACATGTGGTATAAAGATTTAAGTGAGGAAAAAATAATGACCTATGTCTATTCACTAAAATGTTCATTTCAGGACCACAAGCTCTTATAAATGTTCTTACTGTTTCTTTAAAACATAATACTAAAACGTCTACTTTTCTTTTTTCCCATAAACTGATAAAGAAAAAAGAGAAAATCTTTCCCTGCAAGCTTCTGGACAGACACACCAACAGGAAACATCAAATAATCTAGGTAAGGTTACTTGAAATGTTGGGAATGATATATTCAAAAATAAAGTGCTTCGTTCAGTCTCTGACTTGGGAAATGAACAAATTTGTACTACTTTGAATGTACTACTTTGATTACTTCCCCCAACTTTTGGTGTTAATCCCCATAATAGAACAATTCTGAGAAGAATTTAATTTTTCTACCCGACAATTTTTCAAGCAAACATTCCTGGGATCCAAAGCTTAGTAGTTTTATCAGCTCAAGATTCCTCAACAAACAAAATGTTCAATATTTGGATTCAAAACCTCAAAATGCATTATGAATATTTAGAATTTCCAAATGTATATATAAAAAATATATTTCAATCTATTCTTTCCTGCAGAATGATAAATGGATAATTTTTTTTAATTACATTAGAATAAGAGAAGAAATGTTCAAATGAACACATGAGGAGACCTTTTCTCTCACCTCATTTTTCTTGTATGGTATTTATTTACCCAATGGTAAATACTCTAGTAAGGAAAAAGCAAAAATCACAATCTACCACCTGGAACTACTAAGGTACCTCTTACCATTAGTAAGTAGTAGTATTACTCTTCCAAGTAAGCCACATTATATAAACTCAGAAGGCTGAAATAGTGAAGAAAACATTGTTGTATACTAATATACAAACTCCATCTGGCAATTTTTATAAATATGCACTGTAATGGTATCATCTATATTGGAGTAGGCTTGTGGAGAAAAAGAACAAATTTGTATATCTTAAGTTTTAGGCACTCCTCGGTTTCTTTCAATAACTCTTCTCCTGATGGTTCCCATACTAAGCTAGACATAAAACCCCCGAATTTTTAAGCCCATTTTCTCCCCTTTCTAGAAATGTCATCCACATTCAGTTTCAACAATAATCATTAAAACCTGAATATATCATTGATCCATCAAATGTCTCTTTCAAACTAAAAGTTCTAAGACTTCATTTCAATTGCCTAACAGGCATCCTTGTCATTCACACTGCCTTATATTGAGCACACAAAAATTTGAACTTGTTATTTATTTATCTTTCATCACCTATTCTACTCATACTAATTAATGTCACCACCATGCACTGAATCCAGAAATTTGGGAATTGTTCCTGACTTCTATCTCTCCCTCCTACTTAACACACACTGTACACACCTCAACCCTGCCCTTCTTTCCATCTCCAGAATATTCATTATGATACCTGAAATACTATAAAAACCATACAAACTAATTTTCTACTCTCCATTCTTTCTTACTTTCAAATTTCTGAACATATATTTTCTCATGTTTCCTTTTTCTTAAAATATGTACCTCTGAGTCTTGAGGTCATTTTTCCCCTATGGGTCTACATTACCTAGTCATTATTATACTATATTGTAATGCAGGGTTTGCATGGATTTTCTTAACTAGGGTTGCCAGAGCTATTAAGATGAATTCTTAAATTCTATGTTATTGTGTAGATGATCATTTCTTTTTATGTAGGTTTAAGTCGTAGTTGAAAGCCATGTTCACAGAATAAGTCCAATATAAGGCAGTTTCTTTCAAACTAGAGTCCACAAACATATTCAGGGGGCCATGAACATTTTTATTGTTGTTTACTTTTTTCTTTTTGGTCTTTATAATCCAAGTTTAAAATAGGCCCAGTCAAGAAGGCACTGCAGAGAGGAATTAGGACTTCTTGTCTATGTATCCTTAGAACCTAGCATTTCTAAGATATTAAATGCCACATAAAAAAAACCCCCGATGTTTGTAAATATTTAACTGCATGATATCAAAATTCAAATAGAGGAATGACTAATTTAATGAGCATGTCTATATATCCTATTCCAATTATAACTCAGGTATTACAGTCATTTTACAGATTAGTAAACTGCGTTTAAGAGAAATTAAGAGACTTCTTAAAGTTTAAAAAAATTGTAAGCAGAACAGCCTGGAATTCAAGACATGTTCTGATTCTAAGACCAATGAATTTCCTCCATATCACGCAATATCCTATTAACTGACAATAAAATTGTACACCTCAATACCAACTTTATGCTTCAGGGTTTTTTTTAACCAAGATCTGCATATCCAGGCATTTTTTCAATGAGTTCTAATACTTCCAATTATTTTCAATCCCCCCCACAAAAAAAAACAACAAACCAAAAACATAATTTTGGACATGCATGATTAGTTTTCCCTTTCCTTTCTCTTATTCTACCCAAAAGTCTACCAGACTTTATCTGATAAAGACTGAAAAAAACCAAGAAGAGGAGTAAGGGTAAAGGGAAAAGGACATCAGTAAGGATGGGGAAAACAAGAATGACCCACTGGCACTTTTAACTAACGATACAAGAAATGAATAAGATGAAAAAGAAGAATCTCAAACAATAAAAAATTGATAATGATCAAATAATAATAGTTAGCCCCATTACCCCAGAATCCACTAATTATGTTCTGGAGTAAATGATCACAAAAGAAAGTCCATATAGATAATTCCTATACAATTTCATCTTTTAGCTATGCTGTTCACTCTGCATTAAGTGTTCTGAGTTTATAAAACACCATTTTCTTTACCACATTAACCTGAAGGTAGCCTAGAGTGCTATCAAAGTAGAAGCAGGAGGCTAGGTATTAATCAAAGATGGCTTAAGCAGTGACAGGAAAGAATGTATGACAGCCCATAGTCTTCTCTTTATTCTCAAACGGTATAGCTCAAAAACAGAGAAAACATATTTTTCTAAAGCTATCATGGCACAATCCCTCTAACCTTCTCCTGATAACTTTCACCTCCAATAGCCGTGAAAAAAATATAACAGACAGCTATATATAAGATACATGATAACGTACACGATTGTGGGTGGAAAATGAGGGTATAATCACTTTCCTGTCCCAACTCAATATGGTCCCTCTTTCAAAAGACTGAAGAAAAATGATCTCTTTTTTTCTGTTTAAAATAAACAGAAAAAGTGACTGTTTAAACATTTTCCACATCTATTTTCTGATTGAATCTGTATATAATAATTCTGTGAGGAACATAGATAAGTATCTTCCCCATTCTAAAGAAAGACATAACCAAATAGGGACTGGAATTCAGGTTTTCTGATTTCTTTGTACTCTTTTCTACTATATTTAAACATAGCATCAAAGGCAATCTGGATAAAGAAAATGAATTCACATTTTAAGAATGTACCAGATACTGTGTTAAATAATTTGGATTTTCTCATTCAAACCTCACAACCATTCCTTTGAGTTATTATTGTCTGCATCTGGGAACTATCACAACACAGAGAGGTTAGATAACTTGTCTAAAGTCACACATTTGCTTCCCAATATTCATTTTCCACTTCTTTCTTAGTAATAATAAAATACTTGCTATTTAGCTAAGCACATGTGATGTAACTAAAAGACTGTCTCCCCCAGGCTTTCTTGCAGGTGCATGTAGCCATTTAATTAAATTCAGCCAAATGAGATCTGAGTGTACTGCATCACAACTTCTAGGAAGCATACATAAGAAAGGTATACTCTTCCTTACTTAGCCTTTTCTCCATCTTGCTAATTGGAATATGGAAGTTATGGCAACAGATCTTGCAACTATCTAAATTGTAAGAACAGGGGGCAACCCTAGGAAAAGCACAACCATAAGCTGAAGGAACTTGAACCCCTGACAACTGCATAGGCCTTCAACTGCCTACTACCTCTTTTAAGTGAATTAGAGCTACATGTCAATGATATTTTGAGATTCTTTACTACATGCACTGAACCTTATTCCAACATTTATACTCTTACCAAATCTTGCTCAAAAGTTATAGAAAAAAATTCCTTGCATCAAGGTTTGTATACATCAGCAAGTATTGTTACTAAGTGGTATTGTTTGGATTGTTTATAAAGTAAGTACTGTTCACAAGTGGGACTTTCTCTTCACACTAAGATTATCATCTTCCACAAAATTCCCAAAACAGGCTGTGGCATACAAAAGCTATTAAAATAAAAAGTAAAGTTGTATTTAGAATTCAAATAAATTTCTGATGATTTCACTTAAAGGAAAGTTATACTAAGTAACTCTTAAACCATGCCACAAAATCTGTAAAAAGATCCTGAGAAACAATGCACAGTATACCTCAAAGTTAAGATGATTAAATGTCAGGCCTTCCCTCAGCATTTTCCTTCTAGAAATTACTTTGGAAAAGGAGTTGAGAAACTTAATTTACTCATGCTCAAGGCTTTATAGATATTGCTAATCAAATCACATGTGCCAAGGGGTAAGCTAGCAACTGAAAATCCTAAACACCAGAGAAGAATTCCAAGGATGCTGTTTGAGCAAACCTGCATGAATTTTCAAGACGCAGTTTTCTGATAAATCATCACAGTCTGCAATGCTGCTAAAGATGTGATAGCAGAACAGTAACACAGAAGTGGTCTGATCCTGTATAGCGACTCAGTGTTCTATTTTGGAAACCTTATTGCTAAATTCATAAGAATATGTAGCCAACACTAGTATCAGAAGGGGGAAAAGAACTTTTTTATAAAAAATATGGAATTAAGCCTCCAGTACCTTAGGGCAGATAGAAATAAAAACATAAAATTGTGAAATTGTAACCCATACCAAACTCTGATCTGTTCTACAACTAACTGTTGCAACATACTTTGAAATTTATTGCTTTTACATATATATTATTTAAAGAGGAGTATAACAAAGATAGGATTTAACAAATAAATATTACTGCTGAATCATTATATTATCATTTCTGTTGGTCTCCAATGTCTTGTAGCAACTAGAAGGAAAAAAAATCGTGGAACTGTAACCCATACTAAACTTTAAAATCTGTTCTATAATTACTTGTTAAAATGTCCTTGGAACCCTGTGATTCCCAGAGCCTGCCCAAGTAAAAAAAAATAATAAAATACTAAAAATATGTACTTGGAACTCCATTGCTTTTCTCTATAATTGTTATGTTTCACAAAAAAAGAAAAAAGATATGGAATATAAGGATCCTAAAACAGACTAAAAACATTTAAGAGGGGGTAGAAATATAAAGTTTGGACTACCATTTTTTTGTCGCAACTTTGTAATGTGTTGCCACTTTCGAAAGACAGGTAGTAAAATTAATTAGGCATGCCAGTGCCTGAGCAAATTTTTGTTTTGCTAACTTAACAAAGTGGTACTCATCAAGAATCTAGTAAGCTCTTCCAATCATTGCCAGGAGAACTGATAGACAGGTGAAAGGTTACAGGGATCAATGAAATTAGCCAGACTGTAAACTCCAAGAAGGCAGAAAGAACTAGATCTGTTTTATTCACTGTTGTTAACCCTAGTGGCAAACATAGAACCTGATTCATAACGGACTGAGAAGGATTTCGTTATTTAAAAAGAGTTTGCTGTATTGAATCACAGAGTACCAAAAACCAATACTTCAAAATTAAATACCAGGCAGTTGCGGATCCCCATGAAATCTAATTGTAGCTGTCAGATTGTTTTTTTCAGTTTCTCTTATAAAGTAAAAAAAAACAGAAAAGATGCCTAATGTTACCTCCCAACATCATCATACACTCAATCCTGAAATAATTACCTTTATGACTAAAGTTAGGGAAAAAACAAAACCCCTAATTTCAGTAAAAGGAAAAAAAGATATAAGCAAATGGGTTCATGAAGACCAGCGTTTAAGAGAATACAGCTGGCCAGCTCTGTTGCTTTTGTCCTCCAAGCCAATTCTGAGAGGGAAAACATTGGAAAAGCAAACATTAAAAATAACACCATGTCATTAGCTACCACAAAGCCAGAAAGTCCTTTCCTGAAAATCTAACATGCATACAGATAGATAATGGCATGTGAATCCAAACTGTGTTGTGCACAGATTATTTTGAGATACTGTATTATTTCTTAACAAGCCTTAATATGACAAGCAGGAAAATTCCAAGCAATGAAAGACAATTCCCCCAACATCTGTACCTAATCTCCATACTCCACTTTCTCTTGAAATAATTGCGCATGCCAATACAGCTAACACTGAAAAATACTTTTCATTGTTCCTACATAATCCCCTTCTCTGCTTTTAAAATAACATTAACTATTATAAGTGCTAAAAGCTCTTTTCTCATATGCTTATTACTTAATCCCACTTGCAGAATAGAATACTCTTTGTAAAGTCTCTCTACAAATCTCTGAAGTGCCCCCAAAACAGTTGTCAATAAGCAATATACAATGTAACTCACCCTCCTTACTTTATGTTTGGTTTTCTCTCACTCTTCACATGAAGTTCTTGGGTATAGAAGTTCTTCCTCCACCCATTTTTCACTCAGTTTAGGTCTCTATGCCTGCTCCCCAAAGGAAGATAAAATCTACTCTTGCTTCCCAAAGTGTGGAACAACTCACTGTGTTGTTCTCCCCAGTCCCTTCCTGTGTTCATGATCAATCAGCCTTCTCGGCTCATAGGGAAGGGAGATGTACTGAGAAATCAAGCTAGTGTCTTATCCAACAGCAAATCCCAGGTGAATGCAAACTGGGAAAAGGGGAAAGTGGGGATATTTTAAAAGATATGTTTCTTCCAGTGCCCCAACAAACTAATGTCTGAGGCTTGGTTGGTGTTCTTTGGGCAGAAAGAAATAAGAATAACCACTTCAGGGGTTTCCCAACATGGCTGAAAAGGGCTAGAAGATTTGTAAGATTCTGCTGGTAATTTTCCTCTGGAATGAGAAGAGTGAAAAAGGGATAATTTGTCACTCTCCCCTCCACTCCCTACTGAAGTGAGTGCATTCAATTGAGACTCTAAGAAAACATTAGGGAAGAATATTCACTAGAAAATAAGATAAGTGGAATTTTAGCTGGTAACCAATAGTTTACAGGTTAGCTGCTCAGCTCCTTCATCCTGGCAGGGAGAAAGGTGGGAAGAGAAAAGCAGCTCTTGACTGAGTGGAGGATTGTATGACAGAATTTGCTGTTCCCCTTCTTGGCTCTTTTCTCAGAATCACAGACTGCCCCCCTCCCTGACAAGCAGACTCCAGCACCTGGTGGGGGTAAGAGAGGACAAGAGAGAAAAAAGGAGACAGAAAGATAAAAACATCAACAGCCATGTTGTCAAGCTAACAACTAAATAAAAAAAAAATCAAATGAAAGAAGTAATTAATTGCACTAACCAAGAAAGAAAGGAATAAACCTCAAAACAAAATAGGCTGCTCCCCTTTGACATACTAACCAAATAACATACAATGTAAATATGAATGTTAATGTTTTAAATTAGAGATCTACTCTCCAAAATTTAGCAATCTCCACCCTGGGAATTTCAGAGTGTTTTATTTCAAATGAACTGTTTTTCATATCCTTTTTTTTTTTCTTTTTTTTGCGGGGTGTGTGTGTGTGTGTGTGTGTGTGTGTGTGCATGGTCCAGGAATAAAAATAAACTGTTTTTAAATACAAGAAATGGCCTTTAAGTCACTCAATATTACGAAAGGAAAATAAAATTTAAATAACATCTTAATGGTTAGCAGCTAAGAACAGTGCATAAATATGATAAACGTAACAAGTCCACAAATAAGAAAAATCTTCTATATTAGGCTGTCCATAGTTTATCATCGATTAAGATTCAGAATTTAACCCAAGTCCACAAAGATGTGGAAAGTTTATGTGATTAATGGGAAAATAACAGCACACTGAAAGAATATCAAAGTTACATAAAAATGGCGAGTACAATAACCCCACGCACAGAACACAATTAACACCTCATTTCTATTCACAAATAAAATACTGGGATAACAATCTGCTATAAGAGGTAATAAGGAATAACTGAGGAAGTTCTCCCCTCTTTTTTTTTCCCGAAGGAGTTAATATTTGCATCATGGACAAATGCTTAAAAAAAAAACATACAAGAAAAGCAACCATTTAGTCCCCCACAGTCTTTTTCAGAGGACTGTCAAAGGGAAAAGAGGAATGACTGTCACACTCTCTAAAATTTACATAAAAGGAGGAAACCTGGAATTAACATACTAACTGCAGAACGAACACCACCTTATTCTCCTCCCTCGGAAGCACCACAGGAATGTCTGAAAGAAGCAGAGGTAGAGACTGCCATACTCTTGAGGGCAGGTTAAGAACCCGCATTTTCCACTCCCACGTGCGTTCCACGGTTATCACACCCTCACAAACGGGAAAGCGTATTTTCACCCCGAGGTCGCTGCCTCCCTCCGACACAGTCACACGCCCCACGGCAATATCGACCTCCTCCCTGCGCAGACGCGAAGCCCAGGTTCTTACTCGCTCCCCACACCTCCTGTGGCACTCGAGCGACCACCGGCCTCCACAAGCCCCCGGCCCGGGGTGCATACCGCCCCGTTCCCTCCCCGGGCCAAGCCCCGCCAGTCGAGGAGTCCTTTGGGCCGAACTCACCCCCTCGGGGGGAAGCGCGCCGCCGCCTCCCGCCCCTACCTCCAGAGGGAAGGAAAAGATCTTACCGCTCACCTGGATCTGGCGGCTCCTTCCTGGCTCTCGGCCGGCGGAGCCCGGCTGAGGCCTCGGAGGGAAACACAGAAGGCCCGGCAGGAGTCGGAGTCGGAGAAGGAGAGGGGGAGGGGGAAAGGGGGTCTGGATGCCGGGAGCCGCCTCCTTTCTCCTCCGGCAACCGCGGCGACCGCGGCCGGGACGGGCGTCCTCGCACACTCGCTCACTTTCTCACAGCCTCGCGGTCTGGCTCTCCCTCACCCCTACCCCCCCCACACACTCACTCCCACACACACTCCCAGCCGACCGCTCCTCACTCCCTCACGCTCACTTGCCGTCGCGCGCGCGCGCACGATCCCGCTCACACACAGCGCGCGCGACGCCTGCGGAGGCCGCCCGCGTTCCCCAGACCGAGGTGCCGCGCGCCGACAGCCCGCGTGCAGAGCACCCGCCCGCGCGCCCGGCCCCGCCCCACTGCCCGGCCCCGCCCCGCCCTCCAGACGCCGCAGCGGGGAGGGCAGGGGGTGACTACTGCGTGGGGGGGTGGGCCGAAGCGGGCCCTACGGATGTGACACCTGCGTGGAGAGCACCCCTCCCGGCCCCCGGTCCGCACTCGCAGCCATCGCCGCCTCTGGGCCTGTGGGAGGTGATGGAGCGCGCGCGCAGGGAGGGGAATGGGAGCACGAGAACTCTCTGAGGACGCGCTTCCCACCCGCCCTCAAACCGTCCGCACTGAGAAAGGGAAACGGGCAGGGGACGAGGTTTGTTTCCAACTCGAAACCGCGAGATTAGTCCCTTTCATCGTACGCCCTCACAGTCCCTCCTCGGGCCTATTCATCCGCACTTTGAACCCGCACACAAGCCCACCAGCGTCCCGTATGCTTGTCCACGCCAGTGCGTTCCGCCCAGGCCAGCCCAACCCACCTCCCACCCAGCCTTTCGGCCATCGCCTAGAATCTTCTCTTACCGTGGTCTTCCCCCACCCTGGAGACAAAAATTGGGGGACAAAGATCATTAATATCTATAGGGTCCTTACTCGTGTATGGAGTAAAGACAATGCCTTTGTATACTGTGAGGCAGATTTTAAAACTACACCATAAATTCTCTAGGCTTTAAGCAGGTTTAGAGGTAAGGGATGGGTAGCGTCAAACCGCCAGTTCTGCCGCTTAGAAAGCAGTGTAACTTCTTGGACAAGTTGTCTTCCTCGAACCTTTGTTAGGAAAAGTTCAGCGCTGCTATGAGAATGAAATGAGGCAACTAAAAACGTTTTGTGAATTACAGAACTACATACAATAAAGTAAAATTATAGTCCAAAATATTCTAAGAATATGCGTATGTTCAGCTATTACTCTGTTAAGAAGATCATCATAAAAAGTAAAACCAAAGGTAGCAGATGCCCGTCCTACCTTACTTGGAAGATTCATTTCCAAATGACTTCATTAACGTCAGAGATCCCTAACTAGTTTGTCTTTTTACAGGTTATGTCGCTTTCTCATTCATCTTGCCAACAATTTCTTTTCAGCGCTTATTTCTCAATCTATTGCTAATATAATTAACTTAATTATCAGTCTGCCCTTTTTTTTTTGGCTGTCATTCCCTCGGGGCACTGAGAGTCCTTTAAGAGATTTAACATAACCTAGAGTGATAATCTCTGGAGCCAGACTGCCTGGCTTGGATCTTCAGAACTTAACTTCTCTGTGCCTTTATTTGCCGAACTGTAAAAAATGATTTTAAAATTATCAACTTCATTGAGTTATTATAAACAGTAAATTAGTTAATAAATGTACACGGTGCTAGGCAGAGAGCTAGTGCTATTAAGTGTTTACTAATAAGTTATCACACTGAGAATCACCTAGGATAGTGAACTTTTTCATAGAGGGTACATTTAGAGGAACATATACATTATATGATGTATTACCTTTAGAAGAAAGAGGACAAGGCCTACAGAACTAAAATGTTGCTATTTATTTCCTTTCTGATATTCATTCTCCTAGGACATGAAGTATTCAACCCAAAGACTAAGAAGCATTTTGTGATCATGGGAAGTTTAATTCCAGAGATATTAACACTATGAACCTGGCAAAATACATGTAGGGAAACTGATGCAGGGAAAAGTTTCCATGGCTCTGCCCAGCCAGTGATCAATAATACATTGCCTACTCCTTCAATCACACTATTAAGGAATCCAGCTCATGATAAAATTTTCCTCACAGTATACAACCTCTCCCACCCAAAGTATGTTGTATTGCTGAGACTATGGATAGGAGTTCTAGACTCTTAACTTGCCATTAGAAAAAACAATCCTACCTAACCATTCAATGTACTGCTACTGTGTGCCAGACACATCCTAAGAAATTTCTAATGTGTACAACTTTTGACTTAGCTAGTTGGAAAAAAACGCCTCAAAATCAACTTTTGACTTAAGCTAGTTGGAAAAAAGTGCCTTATATATGTTAAATATATAAGGTAATATGATATAAATTCGTAGTTTCAGACAAGATGAGTTGACAACTTATACATCTTTCATTTGGAGCTCACGCAACATGTATAGTGATCAAATTCACACTTCATACTTTCTATGAGTGAATAAAGGAGAATTTATTTTTAGCATTTCCAGACTGGGAAATCAAGGTCCAGAAATGCTGTTACTTAGAGTCAATCATAATCTTTGAGATTTCGTAGTCAATATGTTTAAGCAGGTATGGGCTCAGACCTCCTTTTGGTAACAATATACGCTCAAAAGTATAAATAGCTTGTCTTAATCATACATCATTCATTTTTAACTAGCAAATTAATATTCTTAGGAGGCCCTAGGGTCAGAAAAATTCCTTGGGAAGACATGCTATAGATGACTTTATCATCTCTGGACTCTGATAAATAGGATATGAAAGCCCAGCTTTATTATTTACTAGCAGCATGACGTTGCTTAACCTTAAAAAAAGCCTGTTTTGTCATCAGCAAAACGAAGATCGTATTAACACTACTTAGATTTTAAGAGCTAACAACTTAACTTGAATATAATGCACAGCATACAAGTGCCCAGTAAATATTAGCAATTATTATTCATGGAAAATTAATACTAATTATACATATTGACCCACTAAACGAATTGACTATGTCCTGAGTATGACCAATCCTATGAGTTGAAACAGAGTTGAAGTGTGTCCTTTGCCTAAACCAAAATAACTCCAGATTTTTGCCCTTATTCCCAGATTAGAATCAATTGGGGATCTTTTAAAACTGGATGACCACACATACCTATACAGATTAAATTAGAATATCTGAGATTGGGATCCAGGCATAGGTAACTTTTCAAGTGCTCCAGGGGATTCCATTGTGCGATCAAGGTAAAGACCACTGGTTTAGACACAGCAATGTTAAAATTATCTATATTTGGCCATTGTTGAAATGTGTATGTAACTACCTATTTCAATTAGTCAATCAGATTGGCTGGTTAGAATGTGATAGCTTACTTTGCAGCAAGAAACATTCTTTTAAGCTCCTGGTAAAATAATACGAAGATACCAGGGGAGGGCATTTTTTAAGTGCTAGTTTGATGAAGACAATTATCTCCTCCAATAAAGTTAGGGTCCAAAAAACCTTGCATGTCTCTGATTCTACTTGTGTGCATAGATATATATGTACATTGGCTGGAAAAGCATAACTCACTCATGCAGCAATAATTAGAAGTTGCACTGACATTACATGTCAAGCAAAGATCTTTACGTACTCTGCAGACACCATCTGGTACAAATCTTTTCCTCCTGGGTTTAAAGACAGGGAAGCAAGCTGGGATTTGATAAAAACTACAGGCCGCAAAGAAGTAAAGATGAGAATTATAAACAGGAACTTAATCTCTGAATCCAGGCTGGTTATCGGTACCGAAAAAAGTGTTCCTTATACGGTATCTAATGTGATGGCTGCAAAATTCATGTGGCTGGTGGGTTTCTTATATCAGAACCAACACTAGCAAATAAGCAACAGTAGCAGCAGCTGCAATAGATCTATCTCTCCCGCCGGCTGCTTCCTCTCCCGGAGCCAGCCGGCTAGAACCAGCCCGACAACAACAGACTTCGCAGTTAGAATAGCTCAACTCTGAGCTAGCCTTTCTCCACCCACATCCCTCCTCCTTTTCCTCCACTCCCTTCGGCACATTAAACTAAGAGCCTCTCTAACTATGCTAACAAAATGCTGATGCCAGACACAAAGGAGATGGGGTGGGAAAGGAAGGAAAGGCAGTAAATTGGCTGAATCGAAAAAAGGTTGGTAGGAAAAATAGAAAGAGGGTAGTGTAAGTGTTTCCCCGTCTTAATTACATCTGGTTGTTAGTAAGATTTCTTTTTTTCTACCACTTAGGACTAACCCGGAATGCCTGTCAAAAATACAGAATCCTTGGTCCTCATCTCTGACCTGAATAAGTCTGCAAAACTGCATTTCTTGAGCCATACTTTTTTATTGAATTGTTTATTTTTTATTGAATTGTTTATTGAAAAGTTTATTGAATTGGCCAAAAGCTGATTGTAGTGCCCATGAAAGTTTGAGAATAGTATCAATAAGGAGACTGGAATAACCATTTGTAGAATGTTCTTTATTTAAAGTCCTCAACATTTATGAGCAAACATTGTTAGTGCCCTTTGACAAAAAGAGAAGATCGATTAATTCAGTGGTGGTCATTTCATGATCATCTGATTGTCTATCCACTAGAGTGTCTTAAAACTATATCAAGCTGGGAAGAAAGGAAGAAGAATGGACCAAGTAAATGTGAAAAGGGAAGGTGTACAAAAGAATAGAGGAAGCAACATGTAATAAAGGAAAAAGAAAAAAATAAATAAGCCTCCCTTATTTATGCCCACCCCCCACCACACACACACACACACACACACTCAGTTCTGTCTCCTTCCAGGGAAATATAACTGGTAGCCGTGCCGTCCAACCACAGAAATTATAATATTCAAACCACTGCAAGGGTTGTTCAGATCAGTCTCTATGCTACCAGAACACCCTGAATGGTCAATAAATATCTGAATATTCCTGAATGTATGAATGCATTCAGGAATGGCCTACCACCATGCTAATTATCCTGGTCTTCTTGGGTGTCCTCTGCGCAATGAAAAAGTTAGACTAGGAAACCCCATTCATTAGTCTAAATCAATGTATTTATAGTAGGTACAAAGACACAAAGCAGTTTATACCTATTCTGTTAACATCTTACCTTTTGCCCTCTTTGTTTATGCATCAACATTAGCCATTGAGCTAGATTTATTTCCCCTCCTTTTCCTGTTTAACCTTTCTTCTCATCAACACCACCTGAATTCCCCACCTTTCTGTCCTTGATTTTCTCCTCTTTCAGTGCCATTTGATTTGCATTTCATCCTAACAATAAAAAAATCACTGGAGAGTGAAACAGTGAAATGACAAAATGTCTAATACACAGGTTCCTATCTTTTTTGCATATTTTTCAGAATTTTCTTGGACAAATAGAGCAGACATCTTAGACTGAGAATCTATCCTACTAGCCTGCTTAGTAAATAAATGGTGAATGAAGAAAAACGAACACCATTTACGTATTTGGAAGTTATAGTTATGTATCTCCCCAGTCTCATAATACACCTAAGGAGCTTTTACATATATTGAGCCATCTAATCCTCCTAGCAACCCTACAGAGTTTGAGTAGCTTCTTTTTACAAATGAGCTAACTGAAGCACAGCGGCTAAGTAACATGTCTGAAATCACACAGCTAACAAGTAGCAGAACCAGGATTTGAATCCAAGCAGTCCAAGCCCTCCAAAGACCATAAAGTTGATTTTGTCCACATTTTCTCTCTATGCCTAAGTAAATACAGTTTTGTTTAGATATCGGTTCTGCTGTTTTTGCTTAAGTCTCCAATAACATTTCAAAATAATAGTACATAAACATTAGAATTAGCCACATAGAAATAAATAGACAAAATGAAAAGGAAGGGAACTGATTTGAAGACAAAGGCCTAAATCTGTAGGCCTTTGCACTCGGGAAGCCTCAGAACAATTTCAAAGAATTCAAGCGTCCATTAGCCAAGAAATAATTACAAAGTTCAATAATTATTGCTATTGCTAAAATCATAGTAGCTTTTTATCACTATGCATTTTCTCTATAACTACTATCTTGTGGAAGATTGTGAAATGTTTTGGTATTTAAAAAGCGGCCCACTGACATGTTGGAACAAAACAGTAGAAAAAACAGAGTTTAGTGCTTAATAGACCAAAAGTAGGTCAGTGTCCCTGGCTGTCACAGCTGGTGGAGAGTGATGTCATGAGACATGAAGAGGGGGGATGGTGGTGCGGCATTTAAGGTGGGGACGTGGAGAGAACGTTTGAGAGGGAGAGCAGTTGGGGCTGGAGAAAGAGAATATGCAGGAGGGCTTTCAGTCTGCCTTTTATAGGCTGATTGCAGAAACAGCTGAAGCGCCAATGCCCCCCTCCCCCACTCCCAGCCTGCTTTCTCCCAGGCCTCATTCCCTGTTTCTGCATCACCATCGGACCCCCTCTGCTGGAGACAAAGACACCGGAAAAAGAAATGAGGAGGAAGTGACTGAAAAGGAATAAGAATGATTTCCATAAAGGAATGGAAAAGAAAGAAGTGAAAGAAAATGTTAATCAAGTTCAGGAAAACCTGAGAGGAAGACATACAAATTGCTAATTGTTTAGGCTAAAAAAAAAATGAAGTGAGCAAAAAAATGGGAAAGAAAAACCAAAAATATGTACTAGGTGTATTGGCTATAAAGCAAAACTGGGATACTCCCAATATAGATCTAGAAGAATTCTCATTACTAAGTTAAATATCTCATTCCAGGTGTAGATGGTCCCTGTTAAATTTTGTTAATAAAGTAACAACAATAATCATCTTTGGAATGTGAAGATAGGGTGTGTTTCAATGGCCTTGCAATTCACATTGTTTTAATAAAAAAAAATTTTTTTTTTCTTGGCTAAGAAACAAATAATTTCTGGATAATTACTAACATTTTGTATTCCCATGATGTAAGCAAAATATATCTGTAATATCTCTATATACAGATATACATAAGGGTCTAGAAAGAAATAAGGGTAGAAGACTAAGAAATATTTTACCCCAGGACCAGGGGAACCAAGGACATGCCTATATCTGGAAGAATGCGTTGTTTTTCTTTTCGCTCCCCCTCTTTCTTTGTATGATTTATCTTCTTTTTTAACTCATTCCTTCTTTCTCCAAATCTCCTTTCCTTGTCTTTTCTCTTATTGGAACAGCTTCTCTCCCTTGTTTCCCTTTTCATGTTGCCCCATGTTTTCCTTCTAAATTCTGACTTTGTTGTGTCGGCTTAGTCTGCCAGGTTTCCACTAAACTTTCAGAGCTGGAATCAGAACAGTGCATTTGGCAAAAAGTCAGTCACACATACCACACAACCACAAAGAAGCATTCTGACTGCAAAATCCTTTCAACAATAAATTCCCGTTTCTTGCAGTCAGCAGTTCACACAGACCCATGTGATTAAGCAACACACATTCACATACATTCTGCATGCACGTGGCCTCTGCAGCAGCTCACAAAGACACAATGTCTGCAGAGAGGTCCTGCAGGCAGCATACGCAGGCAGTGCATTCTCCACCCCTTTCATAAACTCTTCCTGACTGGCTCTTACTGCCTGCCACTTCCTCCTCCCCTCATGCTGCCTGGTAAAGACTCCCCTCCTTTTCCTGCAGTTCTCCAAGTCCTAACTGCAGTGCCATCCAGCACTCCCCCAACAGATTCTCAGGCAAAGCGATGGTTGTTTCTTGAAGCTCCTTTTTTCTCTTACTGGGAACTTACTCTAGCGAAAGGACTGCTAGAACAGAATCTCCTCCAGGAACACAGTAGTGTAGGCTTGTCTCTAGTACCCTAATTTATTTCTGCAGATTTAAATTTTGATATGAAAGCCACAAGGAGAAGGCCAAGAGATCTAAAGGGAGGGAAAACAAAACAAAGCAAAGGGAAAAAGGGGAAAGAAAGGGGAGAGAGAGTGCTGGAAGAAATTGCTTTAAAGACAATTAGGACAAAATCATAGAAGCAGAGGAAGGAAGAAGGGAAATGACATCCTGAACCACATGACCAGATGGATGAGCCTGAGGAATAATGCTGAATGAAACAAGCCAGATGCAAAAGGATAGATACTGGATGTTTTCACTTTTATGACCATGTTAAGGATAAAATCGGAGGCTTATAATACAGAATACAGAGGACCTAGAGATTAACAGAAGCTTGAGATGGGTGAACAGATAGCTAATGAGGTTGAACTTAATTATAAGCAAATAGATAGAAGTGAAAGCGGTTCACTAGTGGGTCTATAAGTAATATTACCATATTAGAGGTGAACATGATTGAAAGGAGTTAAATAGTCTCATGTATCTCACTGATTAACACTACAAATATAAATAAATTCTTGCATGAACTACTGCAAAGGTATGAATCTTGTACAAAGAGTATTAATTTTGGGTACAGGGGAAAGTGCTATTGCATGCTATGGGTATGTTTAACAGGAAAACATCAGGAGTACAGCAGCAATTCCAGGGGTACATAATGGGGGGAGGGACAAGAGTTGGGGGAGGTTTGCATTTTCTGTTTGGTGAGGGTGTGTTTATTGGCTCTTCCTCTTGGGAACATAAAATGATCTAAAATCGATGGACTGTTGACTTTGGACGTTACACGAGGCCCAGCAGATGGAGGTGGCTGAAAGACATGCTGACTGAGAAGTAGATTGGTGAACGATGGTATATACATATGATCAGATATTGTGCTGCTACGAAAAGGAATGAAATTGTGAGGCATGCAACGATGTGAATGAACATGTGGGACATTTGGTGAGGCAAAATAAGCCAGAAATAAAAAAGCAAATATTGTATGATCTCATTTAGAAAACACCTATAAAAAACTGGGGCCTAGACTGTAAGCTCTTATAGCAGTCACAGTTAGTGGGGAGTGATAATTGTTATTTCAGGATTTTGGGGGGCTGTTTCATATATGTATAACCTGTTATTTAGAAATAAGACCAAAGCCAATCAGGTCAGGATTAAGGTAATGCAGAATACAGGGGTAAAGAAGACATTGCCTATATTTTAGAACTTCACCTACATTTTGAAACCAAAGGAAGAAAGGTTTATTTTGTCCAGAACCTAAATTTTCAGTAGCACATAATCTAACTCAACCTGTCTGGATAGATCATTTAAACAATCCAAACACAGGGAACCCATAATAAGAATGAGAACCTTTAATCCTGTATAGCTTAATGTAATGCCTGGATACATCCCAGAGTGTATAAAGCAGATAATCAAAAAATATTGGCAAAGTCCCTTGAGGGTTGGAAGAAACAGTATGGAACTATTAAACTTTACCAACAGGGAGATCCCAGGTACTGCGTCAAACATTAGGTACACCCAAATCAATAGGCCAAGCCCTTGATCTTGAGCCTTGCTCTTGTGAAGCTTATGTCTATAGCACAGTAGTTTAGCCTACCTTATAGGTATGCCTAAGAGTCAACTCCAGAAGACCTCTTTTGTTGCTCAAATGTGGCCTTTCTCTCTCTAAGTCCAACTGAGAAGTGAAACCATTGCCCTCCACCCCCACATGGGGCATGACATCCAGGAATGAAAGTCCCCTGGTAGCACGGGAGATGACCCCCAGGGATGAGTCTGGCCCTGACACTGTGGGATCAGCAATGCCATCTTGACCGAAAGGGGGAAAAGAAGTATAACAAATAAGGTATCAGTGGCTGAGAGAGTTCAAACAGAGTCAAGAGGCTACTCTGGAGGTCATTCTTACACAAGCTTCAGTTAGACATTGCTACTTGTCATAACTTTGTCCAACCAAAACCATTCCTGCCAATTCTAAAGAATACCTACAGCAATATATAAGAGTCTACAAAAGTTCCGTGCACTAGGGTAACATCTAAAAACCTACAACCTCTAGATGGGTTCCTGGACCAGATAAGTCTTGGGCCAGGGACCAGCAGATACAGAGGGGCCAGCCTTTTCAGAACATCAACTAGTTCCATCTCCCTATCCCATATTATCAACAGCCCCATCTCACATGAAAAAGTTAGAATGGCCTTAGCCCAAATACTCTTCTTCCTGAAGAGTAAGAGAAAGATCAAAGGTGATGCTGGAATTACATAGAGATGGTCGGGTTTAATAAATGAGTATGAGTGCTGGATCAGTATATTGATATCTCTTTTAGTCTCCAGTACCTTAGAGCAGCTAGAAATAAAAACCTAAAATTGTGGAATTGTAACCCATACAAAACAATTAGTTCTGCAACTAATTGTTGCAATGTACTTAGAAATTTATTGCTTTTTTGTATATATGTTATTTTTCACAAAGAAAAAAAGAGAAGGAAGAGTATAATTGAGAGGATAGGATTTAACAAATGAATATGACTGCTGAATCAATATATTGATATTTCTTTTGGTCTCCAGTGTCTTGAAGTAGCTACAAGAAAAAATGAAAAATCGTGGAACTGTAACCCATATTAAACTTTAAAATCTGTTGTATAACTACTTGTTAAAATGTATTTGGAAATTTATTGCTTTTTTGTATATATGTTATTTTTCACAATAATAAAAGTTTAAAGAAAGAAGAAAGGAAATGGAGCAAGAGGTATGGGTATAAATGGAGAAATGAAGAAACAGGTACAAGTATGAAAGATAAGTTCTAACAGTTCTTGAGCTTTGTATTACTGGGTGACCCCAGAAGTAAGAGAAGATTCTTAGAAAAAGTTACTGGAAGACTGTACATTTGAAATTTCCTTTAAAAAAAAAAAAAGGACAAACTAGATACTCATCACAAATATCTTTTACCAGGGAGATTTAAAATACTAATTTAAACTACTAATTTGCAAGTATTTAGGGATGCTTGTAGAGAAAGTACATGTTGAAGAGACAAAATCTCCGAAATATATAAATACTATAGCTGCCTGTGCCCCTAATTAAGCTTTCCAGTTGTCTCTTGTCATTGAGCACTTATTACTAAGCACAGGGAAAAATGCACAGGGATTATGAATAGATACTTATATTACATATGTCACTCTGCATGCATAGTAGACAGCAACAGGTCCATAGAATAATCCTGGACTCTGCTCACAGTCTTATTTTCCAGACCACATAATTTTGGAAAGTACCCGCTGTTTCTAGAGCACTGAGCTAAATCCATGCCAAAGAAGCAACGTGGCATCTCAGAAAGGCACTGGACTGAGTCTGGAATCCTGAATACTGATCACTAACTAGCATTGTGTCCTTTAAACCAATCCTCTCCAAGTCTTAGTCACCTCAACTGTAAAGTGTACAGAATGGTAATATTACACTTATTCAGGAACATGCCATGCCTACATAGAATTGCTATTAAAACATGAAAGAACAAAAACACAGAGAAAGAGGTCCTTCTAAAACTATCCTCACATTGGCGTACCTAGAATCATACTGTTATGCATGGGACTCGGTGTTTTTCTCAGAACCATTCACTATCACCGGTATTTGAAAGAGCATGTGGATTTGAATTGCTTTAGGTTAAATAAGGTATGAGAGAGAGCCAACTTGATTTAAAAGAACAAGAGTTTTCTTAGCAACAGTCAATTATTGTGTTTTTGTTCAGTGATGGATTTCTTTTCAAGAGCAGACCGGCGTTGATTTAGTTTGGAGGTTCTGAAATCCCAGGTACCCTTGATTTGAGGGCCCTTATTAAGAATCAATAAAATTGATGAAGTCTATTTTCTCTTATCAAAATAGAAATTCTCCTTTGGTGATTTCATTCACTCTCACAGATTCAATTAACAAGTTGTCTTTTTGAACTTTCAAACACAAGGAAGAATTTTCTTAAGTTCTAAACTCACTGGACACCTACACATGGTTGTCTCAGGAGTAGCTCCCACTCAGGTTGTCCAGTGCAACCCATTAAATTAGATTCATTAGATTTGAAACCTCAAAATCATGTATATCGTCTTCTATACCTCCAATATAATGAATAGCCCAATCAGTCAGTTCTACTTCTTTAAGATGCTTTATAAACAACATGGAAAAGAAAAAAAAAAGCAAGATAATGAATACTCAAAAGGAATAAGAACCTGACTGTCAGACTATTACCCACCCAGGATTCTAGAAGACAGAGTTCCAACAAAAATCCCTGTGTTCCTGGATTGGAATTGTTAAATGTCACTACTACCTGAAGCAGCTTACAGACTCAGTCAGCCCTATTCAAAATACCAGCAGCCATTTTGCAGAAATGAAAATGCAAATCATCAAATGCATATGGAAGAGCACGGGCCCCAAATAGCAAAAAGCAGCTTGAAAAAGAAGAACAAAGCTGGAGGACTCACAGTTACTACAAAGCTACAGGAACAAAACAGTTTTGTTCTGGCATGAGAATGGACATATAGATCAATGAGATAGGATTGGGAATTCAAAAATATACCCACCTACATCTATTTCCAGCTGATTTTTGACAAAGGGCCAAATCTATTCAAGGGGGAAAGAATAGTCTGGGAAAACTGGATATCCATATGCAAAAGAATGAAAATTGGATCCCTCCTTCGTACCATATAAAAAACTCAAAATGAGTCAAGATGGGGGAGTACACACAGGAAACTTGCCCCTGGCGAATTGTGGATGACTGTGGTGGGGTCATAGGTGCCACAGGTGGTGGTATCTTTCAAGCTATCAAAGCTTTTTGCAATTCTCCAGTAGGAGTAAACCACAGACTGTGAGGGAGTTTGATGGCTAGTAAAACCAGGGCTCCACAGTTGGAAGGTAGCTTTGCAGTTTGAGGAGGTCTGTTTTCCATGATGACTGCAGGATGGTTCAAGTCAGAGGGAAAGAAGATCCCTGGAATTCCATCACAAGTGGCGCCTTAACAGGACCCACACTGGCAGCCAAGAAATGAACCAGTGGCCATGGTTGGGTCTGCTGCAATGGGTGGCATTCTCCCAGTTTTAATCGAAGGAGCTGCCATCTTGTTGACAAGATTTGCCTCTACACAGTTTCCCAATGGTCCTCAGTTTGCTGAAGATCCCTCCCAGTTGCTTTCAACCCAGTTACTATCCTCACCTTTTGGAGACTATCGACAATATCAATAGGACTGGTCCTCCAGAATTTCTTTAACACAATGAGCTGTAGAGGGTGCACAGGTAGTTTGGTGGTTAGAATGCCCAGCTTTCATGTGGGAGACCCGGTTTCGATTCCCGAACTATGCACCACCACCACCCCCGCCCCCGACCAAAAAAAGAAAAAGAATGAGCTGTATTTCAAGAAAGATCTAGAAAGACCAAGTTAGAGTCATGATTTTTAAAGCCATAGGTGGACAACTATGGCCAAATAGGCTATGGAGAGACATTTAACACTTTTTTCCTATTTAAAGGATCATAGTGAGCAAGAGCAGCATTTAAAAAAAAATACATTTAATTATTCACAATTGAATTGCATTTGTGATCAAAATAAATGTCTGATATCATAAAAAGGAAATCTAATAAGTGCCTAGAAGTTGAAGGACCAAAGGGCCAGTGAAACATTTTCTTGGGGACTTCTCTGTCGTTTTGTGTTCTGTTATTCAAACAATAAAAATTTCTGGAACTTGACTTTCTTTTCATTTAAGTTGTATAATTCTACTGTTTCATCCTTGAATATTACCAATATTGCAAAGTCCATTCAAAACTGCATGTTTTATAGACAGTACCTCATTTCACATCAAGGGAATTGTGTGTGAACAGAATTAAGCAGTCAACATGGATCATTCCAGAGTAAAGTACTTTACTGATTAAAGGATGGTAAAATATTTATCCTTTACTTTTGAAAGTAAAATATGTCTTGATACTGAGTATGTTGGCTACAAAGCTATCACCTTTAGGGCTACTGTGCTTTGATTCCTGATCACCAGAAATTTTACTGGAAACAATTTGCTTCCAACATACCCAATTCCACATGAGAAGAATCCAAAGAGGATACAGTTGTCATTGGATAAGTTTGGTATTTATCGTGTGCTTGAAAATAAAATATATGCTGTTTTTAATGTGAAAAAAACTCAAAATAGGTAATAACTTTAAAAAAAAAAGCACAAGACTTTTAGTAGAAACATAAGGAAATATCTTCAGGACTTTATATTAGGCAATGGAGCTTTAGAATATGAAACCATAAGCACAAGCAACAAAAGAAAAAAATAGATGAAGTCGTCCTCATCAAAATTAAAAACTTGTGTGCATTAAAAGACATTATCAAGAAGGTGAAACCGGGCAGTGTAACGGTGGCTCAGTGGCAGAGTTCTCGCCTGCCATGCTGCAGACACAGGTTCGATTCCCAGTGCCTACCCATATAAAAGAAAAAAAAACTCTCTCAGGACCACTTTGGACAAAGCTGAGGCTCTTTAGAGGACATAACTGAATTAGGAAAGATGGGCTCATGTGAAATGCTTCAGCCTTGGGGACACAGAAATAAAAAATACAATTTTGGGCGGGCCACAGTGGCTCAGCAGGTAGAGTCCTTGCCTGCCATGCCAGAGACCCGGGTTCGATTCCCAGTGCCTGCCCATGCTAAAAAAAAAAAAAAAGAAAAAGAAGGTGAAACCTACGGAATAGGAGAAAATACTTGGAAATCATGCATCTAGTAAGGGTTTAATATCTGAATATACTATAAAAATCTAATTTAAAAATAGGCAAAGGACTTGAATAGACATTTCTCCAAAGATATACAAATGGCCAATAAGCACATGAAAATATCTTCCTCATTATTAGACATTAAGGAAATGCAAATCAAAACCACAAAGTGATACTATTCCACACTGGCCAGCAGGGATCTATTTTGCTGGCGAGGAGGTGGAATAAATGAGGAGCATGCAGAGCTGGGATTGGAACTCTCACGCAGTACTGGTGGGAATGTAAAATGGTGAAGCTGCTATGGAAAACATTTAGGTAGATCCTCAGAATTACCATATGACCTAGCAATTCCACTTTTAGATTTATACCCAAAGGGATTGAAACAGAGACTTAGATACCCTTACACCAATGTTGTCAGCAGCATTATTCACAAAGCCAAAAGATTATGCTAAATGAAAGAAGCCAGACACAAAAGTACAATTATATGATTCTACTGATATGAAATACATAGAATAAGCAAATTCATAGAGATAGAAGTTAGATTTACAGGTTACCAGGGGCCAGAGATAGGGAAGAATGGGGGAGTTATTGCTTAATGAGTAAGGAGTTTCCACTGGAGTTATGAAAATGCTTTGGCAATGGTTCATGATGATAGCAACACAACACTGCAAATGTAATTAATGCCATGCAACTGTACACTTAAAACTGTTGAAATGGCAATTTATGTTTTATATGTTTCAATAATATATTTAAGGGCAATGGAAAATAAACTATACGTACAAGAATGTTTGTAACACCATTGTTGATAACAGAAAAAAACATAAACAGTCTGAAAATATTAAACAACCGTTCTGTTTAACATGTTACATCATACAATGGGATATTATATGGTCATTAAAGATTATGATACTGATGGTGTTTAGGTACACAGAGAAAGTTCATATAAACTGTAAAGGAGTGGTGCTCAAAGTATAGTCTTTTGACCAGCCACATGGGCATTTCCTGGGAACTTGTTAGAAATGGAAATTATCAGGCCCCATCCCTACCTACTGAATCATAAAGTCTAGGGAATAGGGCCCAGTAATCTGCACCCCAGGTGTGTTGCCAGCTTTAGCAAATAAAAATAGAGGACACCCAGTTAAATTTGAATTTCAGATAAACAGATGATTTGCTTCAATTATCTCAGCATTTGAGACATTTACAATTAAAAATTATTCATTGTTTATTTGAAATTCAAATTTAACTGAGCATCTTGTGTTTTATCTGGCAACCCTGCCCCCAGGGGATTCTGATGCATGCCTGAGTATGAGAAACTCTTGCATAAAGTGGGAAAGCATGATTTATTAAGACCATCTGAATCAGATTCACCTAGAGGTGGCTGCAAAGTGCAGATTCTTGTACCCATCACAGAAATAGAAATCCCAAAGGAAGTAGCCCAAGAATCTTCATTGCATGATTTTGATAACTAAAGTTCAATAACTGCTGACTACGCACAATTCCTCTGTGGAGTCCTCTGTAAATCTGCATTGAGTTGACTGCATTTTTTTTATATGCATCTATATATGCATCTGTCACACTATATAGCTTAAATGGGATAAGTACCTCCCCTATCCGAGAATTTTCTGGGGTAGAGTGTGTGTGGGGGGGTGTGGTACAAAAACAAACATTAACCTTTCAGAAGATTCTAAGTTTCTGATATCCAACTTTATTTATACCCCAAAGCTGTCATCCTAACAACTTACTGATAAAATTGGTCAGATCATTTGTTTCTTCATATGTTGGGGTAGAAAGCTTGTTGAGAAACACTGAGTTAAGATTCTCTTTCCCAATGAACTCTTGACTCCTTAATGTAGGAACTGGGACTGATTAATCTCTCAATTAACAATACTGGCGCTTAGAGAACTATAAGAGAAGTACAGTTCTGTGTCATTAGGAGTCTTCCATCCTCTCAAACGTAGCTCAGTATTCTTCCTATAGGAACTACACAACAGAGGTTGGAAAAATAAGTGGGATGGATGGAAAACAATGAGACAGCAAGACTGGTCTAGAGGTTATCTGCTGCCCTCTCTCGTCCACGTTTAGGAAATACAACCTTTCTCCTCCACGCTCATAAAACCTAAGATTTCTCCAGCTTTAAATTCAGTACATCTTTTGATGCACAAGATGTCTAATTAGTGTGGGGCATAAAACGGTGAACAAAGCATCTTTCCACCAAAGTCCACATGGAAATGAGGGAGACACTCAAGAAAATAATCCAAAGAAGATATTGACCAAACTAAGTATATAAAGGATGAGTAGAAATTTGTGAAAATGAAATTACTATAGTGAACAGGTCCCAGAGTGTAACGTGAAACAACTTAGAAATGGAAGAGCTTGGAGTGTTCACAGAACTGCTAGTTGCAAAAGTGTCCGGCTGGGTGGGCTGGAATACTGGTGATTAGAAATAAAACTATTAATAAGAGCCATTTATGTATGTAATGCTAAGGAATTCCATCCATATCCTAAGTAGTCTTTAAAATGTTTTAAGCCAGGGGATGACTTAATCAGATTAGTGCTTTAGAAAGACTAATCTGGCTGTTTTGTATTATGAATGGGGGTGGGAAAACATCAGAATGGGAAACCAATTAGGACTCTATTAGATTAATGATTGGACTGAACTAAAATGGTAATGAAATAATGGACAGAATGGATGGATTTGAAAGATATTGATGAGCTACCATCAAAAGGATTTTTGGACAAAATGGGTGCATGTACACATGTTGAGACTCAAGGTGAGAGAAAAGAAATTGAAGAAACTAAGTTCAGTGGATAGATAAGTCAGACTGAGGTATAGATCTTGGAGCATAAGATCTATGCAAGTTTTTAGACATCCTGTGCATTCAATGCATGGTAAATGAAGACATGGGAGTGGATATGATTAATCAGGGAGAGAGTATGGCACGAAGAGAAGTGACCAGGGCCAGAACCTTGATAGCCAGCAACATTTAAATGTAAAAGAACACTGGAGAGGAGCCAAGAGAAAATGAAGAAATGTGATGTCAAGATGCCAAGGGAAGTACATTGCAAAAAGGAGGGTTAGGAGCCCATCCCACAGAAAACAAGAAAATAAGTGTGCTGTGTCTGTGATATTGAGCAACGAAGAGGGCCTTAGTCTGACAGGTTATTTATTTTAGAACTGTGGAGAGAGGTGAATTAGGCTCCAGGGAAAGGGCAAATATAAATATTCCTGGCTTGGCACTTACCCTAGACTTTTGAAAATATTCAGTTTAACTTTAGGGGCACAGTGGTTGATGAAAGAGGGCTTCTCACTCTTTGCCACTCCTCTCACTAAGAGGTGGAGTCTATTTCCCCTGCATTTAATTTGAACTGACCCCGTGACTTATTTTGACCGGTAGAACAGGAAGGATGGATGCTGAGTCGTAAGAGTTCTGCGAAATCTACTTTCGCTTCCTAGAATGCCTCTTCTTTCAGTAGCCAGTGCTGCGGGAAGCCCAAATGAGTCAGGTGGAGAGACCATCGAACTTCTCTGATGCAACCCCTTCCGACTCCTCGGAGAACACCTAGCACCTGCTGCTAGCCATTTGGTGAGGGCATTTTTTTTTTTGCCATATTTTTTTTATTGTGATCATTCCGTTCTACATATATAATCAGTAATTCATAATATCATCACATAGTTGTATATTCATCATCATGATCCTTTCTTAGAACATTTGCATCAATTCAGAAAAAATAAAAAGACAAAAAAATTCATGTATACCATACCCCTTACCCCTCCCTTTCATTGATCACTAGCATTTCAATCTAAATTTATTTTAACATTTGTTCCCCCTATTATTTATTTTTACTCCATATGTTTTACTCACCTGTTGATAAGGTAGATAAAAGGAGCATCCGACACAAGGTTTTCACAATCACACAGTCACACTGTGAAAGCTGTATCATTATACAATCATCTTCAAGAAACATGGCTACTGGAGCACAGCTCTACATTTTCAGGCAGTTCCCTCCAGCCTCTCCATTACATCTTGACTAACAGGGTGATATCTATTTAATGCTTAAGAATAACTTCCAGGATAACCTCTCAACTCTGTTTGGAATCTCTCAGCCATTGACACTTTATTTAGTCTCATTTCGCTTTTCTGCCTTTGGTTGAGAAGGTTTTCTCAATCCCTTGATGCTGAGTCTCAGCCCATTCTAGGATTTCTATCCCACGTTGCCACGAAGGTCCACACACCTGGGAGTCATGTCCCATGTAGACAGGGGGAGGGCAGTGAGTTTGCTTGTTGTGTTGGCTGGAGAGAGAAGCCACATCTGAGCAACAGAAGAGGTTCTCTTGGGGTGACTCTTAGGCCTAATTTTAAATTAAGCTTGACCTATCCTTTGTGGGGTTAAGTTTCATATGAACAAACCCCAACATTGGGGGCTCAGACTATTGCTTTGATTGTCCCACAGCTTATGAGAATATCAAGACTTCAACTTGGGGAAGTTGAATTTTCTGGTGAGGATATTTTTGATCTCTCACCCATATCTGTGCCCCATCCAACACCAAATAAAGCAAAATTGCTGCCTAGTCACACAGACATCATGAAAATAATAAGTCTTTGTATTGGGAAGAAGGATCTTCAAGAGGAAAAGTATCATAGATTTATAATAAATCAATAAATAACATTTGATGATGTAGTGCTGTACTGCCCATCAAACTTCTTGGGACAGTTCTCATAGTCTCCCCTCACTTTTGTACCAGAAAATGCAAGAGATGCAGGTGACCCCACAGAATAAATGAATTCTAATTTCCCGATGATGTGACTCAGATCCAACCCATATTAATCATCTAATCCACCATCCTACCTCTAGAAATATATCAACACCAAGTCACTGGGATAAAAGTCTGTCTATCTCCAAAGGAAGAATTTCCATAGCTATCCTAAATCAGGGAATTACATTCTAAGATATAATTTGAATTCAGTTCTGAAATGAATTCTTTTTTTTTTTTTTCTGTTCTGACTTTTTGGAAGTGGTAAATACAAACATCAAAATCGTCAACTTCAGCTTTCTCCTCTCCAGGCAGAATTACTTGAATTTCTTTAGTTTTTTCTTACTAACTGGGTTTTCTACATTTCAAATGAGTTGTAATACTAGATGGTGTAAAGGTCTGACTCACAGTGCATATTAAAGGGTGATTCTATGATTTCTACATATTTTCTCTTTCTCTGTCTCTATCATTTGCTTCCTCTTTGTGCCTCCTTCCCTTTTTCCTTCTTCTCTGTGTCTCTTACTTCTCTTCTGCTCCTTTTCCTGTATCCTCTTTTTTTTTCCAATTCACTCCTTCCTTTTATTTCTGCTTTCCTATGAATGTACTCATTTCAAAAGGAGATGTAGAATTAAAGTGGCATAATCATACTTAACACAGTGCCTACCATGTGGCAAATCTTCCATATGCATTAGCTATCTTATTGTTTCTATTAGCAGCTAATATATAATAACCCTTTGTTATGGTATTTCATATTAATATAATTGTATCAATTTTCATGTGGTTTGTGACTTGCCTCAGATTGTTGGCTGTTGGCTAGAGACATCAGTTCCTTTCCACTATAGCTTACAACACAGCAGCTGTTTTTTTGGTTGTTTTTTAATTTTTTTCCAGAGCAAGATGGAAGCTGTAGTCTTTTGTAGCTTAATCTGGAAGTTACACCACATAATCTCTGCTGCATTCTATTTGCTTAGGAGTCTTCCAGCCCATATTTAAGGGAGGAATTAAACAACTGGGTAAAGACCAGAAAGTGGAGCTCACTGGGCCCTTTTTAATGCCGAGAACATTAAAAGTACGTTAATTTTTAATGTACTAATTAACTTTAAAATTAAAATTATAATAAAAGTACATTATACAATGTTCTAACTAAAATTATATTCGTTTTATTAATAGTTACTTTTACTTGCAATTTTTTTTCTTTTATAAAAATTCTAGAGTTTTGCTGTCATCATAGTCATCGTCATCCATCGTCTTCTTTTGGCAGGTGGAATAGGAAGGTGGAGATTTCCCTTCCGCAAATGAATTTCTAGTACTTGTTTTGGTTTGTGTATAACCAAATGTTTTCAGAAACTTTAACAGATCCCTGAACCTGGATCAACCATTTTATATCTGCTTGGTCAAGAAAGTATGGATGTAACAGTGTAAAGCCAAAATTCACAGAAAACAAAACAATAAGACAGCAGCAGTAATTATGGTAGTTATGAATTGCATTTGTTTGCATGCGCTGACATTGCATCCTTTGCTCTTTTTTTAGAAATTGAAAAAAAAGCCTTTATTAATTAGTATTAATTCACAAAGCTCTAGAGGAAGTAAGTAAGCTCTGAGGATTAAACTCCTTGTCTTCTAAGCAATAGAAGTCATACTATTTGCAATACTTGTCAATTTTTCTAAGGCCAACATGGTAACCCTGAAGTATCCTTTGTTCTTGGAATAGTGTTGCCCTGTTTCTATGTGTTGGGGTGACCTATTTCTTTTCCATCTACCCCCCTCTCACAACACTTCAACATTTATTACTTGTCCACTCACTCATATCCTCAGACTGATTAGCACCCCTCTGCATTTCACTCAGCTTTTGAATGTTTGTATCTTGGAAATGGGAAGTCACTATATCAAATCTTCACCTCAACTCAATTCAGTTCACCAGTACTTAGTGCTAGCCACTATGTTGGTCAGACCTAGCTTTGGCCATCAGGAAATTCACCTTATAGTAGTACAAATACAAGAACATTATTTCATGAATTGAACAAACATATGCCACAACTACAAGGTGTTACTAATAGGGTGGTATATGGGGGAAAATGCACCTAATTCAAACTATGGACCATAGTTAACAGTAATAGCTTAATATTCTTCCATCAATTGTAACAAAGGTACCATACCATAGTGGGTATAAGGGGCATGAAGTTTTTCTTTTTGGAGCTATGAAAATGTTCTAAAACTGAGTGTGGCAATGTAAGCACAGCTCTGTGATTACACTGGGAGCCGTTGCTTGGACACTGTGGCTAGATTTTATGGTGTGTGAAAAAAAGACAGAAACTCAGCCTAATAAGGCTGAAAGATATGTAAAAGAAAGTTTAATAAACTTGATGATATAATTATACAAAGAAGGAGAGGAAACAATGAACTCTTTAGGGGTAGAAAGGACCAGAAAAAGGCTTCTGGGAGGAGACGATTTATAACCTGGGTTCTAATGGACAAATAGGCATTTATTTGCAGGGAACAGAAAATGCAATGCACAGAGGCATGGGCATATACTATAAGTTGGGTTTACTGAGAAGTGGGAAGTTTCTCCTAGCCCAATTTTCTGAGGATATATGTGTCCTGGCTCTTAAGTCTTACGGTTAAGTCCATCTTAAGTTTGGCTGTTATTTGATTGCTTCACTCCTCTACGCACATTGCTCCCTCTCCCTTCCTCCCTCCCCACCTCATATAACCCTCTTCCCTTCCTTCCTTTTATGGGAATTTGTGTGTGGGTTTAGCCCCTGGGTTTAATTTAGTTGGTTTGGACTGTAGTAACAATGTTTCTGTACATTTGCCCAGAGGCCTTCAGCTAATGGGTGTATTCTTTACAGGCCAATAAACAGATGAATGAAGCCAGCCTGCTGTCTTGCCTCTCTGTCTTCCTTCTCTTTCTTCATACTTTACCCATCTTCCACTGATTAGGGATCTTTCGAAAACTAAAAATTTCCTCAGTAACCCAAACACAGAAGTCATTTCTGGGCCTGCTGGTCAATCTCAGGGCAGGCTTTTCTACTGCCGGACAATGTGTTGTCTACCACATTCTGTGTAGATCCAGTCTGGGTAGGACGGAAGTATGGACTGCTGGCCAAAGAGTTCCTCTCCAGTGTCAGGGAGAACCTCAGAAAATTATGGGCTTACATTTCTACATTACACCAATTCTGACCATTCGTGCTGATACGGCTAACTGATTAAGAGATGATAAACTGATGATGTAATAGAAGGGAGGCTGACCAAATGACCCAATTGAGGATCTCCAGGCCTGGGGCTCCGGACATAAACAGGGAGCTGTGCTAAAAGAAAGAGGCCACTGCAGTTGCCACAAGGAAGAAATTAATCAAACTACCTTGAAACAAACTGCATTCTTGAAAGTCTTTGCCCAACAACAATATATGGTTGTTCCTGCTCTCCCACCACTTCCTGTCTGGCTACTCCCCTTTCCTTCTGAGGGGTGCTCCTTCCCTGTCCTCTCCTTCTGTCTTGCTCTGAACATTCTGTTCTCATTTTCACTGCTCCTAACTTCAGACTCCATCCTGCGCACCCCAGGAGAGCACACCCTCCCACTGCCTGGGGAGGCAGCTTTCCCAAACCATAGTCTCCAGCGAGGCCAGCGCGGTTGAGGTCAGCACTCTCTCTGCCAAATGACTGGCCTGAGTTCAGTTTCTCCATCTGTCTGAACTTCATGGAAAACATGATTATTACTCTCGGCTCTATTCTGTGCCCTGCCTTAAAAATAAGGCTTTTCATCTGCCTTCCCCCCTCCTCCCATTCCTGCCTTTTCTTTCCCTGACTCTCTCCAGACTAGAATGACATCTGTTTTCCAGCCTCTGCCGTCTCACAGTGGAGTGCATGGAAGAAGAAAGAATCGTGGGCCAGGCAAATCAGGAAAGGCTATGTTTTGTGTTCTTTGTTCTGAGGACTGACCAGCTTCCACGTATCTCAGAGATGGGACACTTCTAGCTCCCTCAGAGGAAACTGGGCTTACTTATGAAGGGATGTTTCTGACTGTGTCCATTGCCATCCCTTTTGCCCAACTGGACAGCTAGCTTCCTTCCTTCCACACTCTCCCTCCCTAACTCTTCCCTCCCTTTCTTCTATCTATCTCTTATTCACTCTTTATCTTTCTTTCAGTCTGTAATCTATTAATACTACCTGCTATTTGACTACTTGTACTCTTTTCTAATTCTGCCCATTATTTAAATACGCAATGTAGACTAAGCCAGCAAACCGATAACTCGAAATTTGCCCATTTCTATTGAACATAAAATCAACCATTCTTCAGACTTGAGAGCCTCTAATTCAATTTGCTCCCTCCAAAGTTTCAGTTTTAGTGGTCTAACCCCTAGGGTCTCTATGAATAAGAGCAAATACAGTCTTTAAAACTCCTGGATCAGGGAAAGTGTTGTCTGTCACATGATCTGAGGTAAAGTACTAAAAGAAAAGAAGGCAAGTAGAATGAATTTGGCCCCCAGTTTTGAGTTTCTGATGGCATTTTGTTGTTAGGATTTCAGAAACCAAGATGCTCAGCATAAGCTTAAACAAACATCAAAAGCAGAATAAAGTTGGTTATTCCCTCCATGGAGCTGCCATACATTTGAGAAGGTTTCTGAGGATACTATATTTCTCAGCTTTCCCTAACCCTGAGACCACCAGCCTTCCTCTTAGAAAAAACTCATGTGGTATATCTGTTTGCTTGGACATGGGATTAAGCAGGAATCCAATGTGGGAGAAACTGAGAAAAGTCTGAGTTTGTAGATTAAGAAAGATCAAGAAAGAAGAAAGAGAAATATAGAGACAGAGGAATTTGTTGAAGAGATGAATATTGAAAAACAAAATGAGAAAGGGGGGTGGAGAAACGATTCAAATGTGGAAGATAGCCAGAGAGACAGAAACTATCTAGGGGTGTGCAGTAGAACACACTGCTTAGGTAAGAAGGAACTCAAGGGAAAAGAAGCTAGGGACAGATTTTGAGAGGGAAATTAGGGTGTTGGCACAAAGGCATACATGAGCTTGGACCAACACTTGCAGGGAGCAGCAAGATCTCAGCAGTGTGGTCATAAGCTTTGGAATGAGGGTGTGAGTAACTGTAAATCCTCAGTCCCTTTCCCATTCCATCTTGATTGTAACTGCATTCTATTCCTCTAGCCTGGCTTTCTCTCTCTCCCTCACTATTTCAGATTAGGCCAAATTTGAAGTCCTTTCCTGGGAGTGGCCCTATTCATCTTATTCTCTAGCCAAAGTAGAGAGAGTGTGAGAAGGAGAGAGACACATTCAAGCAGCCAAAGGTTCGGTGAAAAGAGCAGAGAAGCACAGATAGTGAGTAGTTTGTATAAAACTCTAAATAGACAGAGGGGTGTGTGTGTGTGTGTTTGCATGCCTGCATTTGCATGTTGGCAGATAGGAAAGGGAAAATGGGGAAAGTCACTGATTAAAACTGAGCAGATTTCCCTCTCCCTCAATTATCCATGTACTTCAAAAAAGAAGAGACACCAAAGTGGGCAGAAGATAGCAAAAAAGAAGATTAGACTCTAGAAGTAAAAGGCCACAGGGTAGGGACAAGACCAGACTGCTGAGAATATAAAAATGCCTCTAATGTAGCGGAAAAGAGGAATGAAAAGAATAATGCAAGAATCAAATTTGAGGTAGAAATAAATGGCAGGTGAAAGAGGAGAAGAAAAGAGAAAGGGTTTGAGTCAGAAGGTGAAAGCAGGAAGATTCCTGGGAAGACAAAGAGTCAGAGACCTAGTTAGAGGCACCCTTCCCTGGAACTGAAATGCTAATATGTCTTACACTGTCTACTCTACCCACTGTCCCTATTAGACATGCTCCTCTTGGGACCCAAGATGCTGTTGTTTCTCACTGTGCTCATTCTTCCCTCTGGTAAGTCCTTATCTTTATTCTTTTTTTTCCTAAAATGTCAGCTCTGCTGCTACCTGTGGGTGGAAATGTGTGTGTTAGATGACAGGCTGGAAAGAGGTTGCAGGGAAAATGGGAAGAGAGATGCTTAGGGTTGAGCTCTAGAATTGCTTTCAAAAACAAGAAGTGAATAAATTTTGTGTCAAAGAAGAAAAGGCAGGAATGTTAATAGAGATGGCCTTAGACTTGGGAAAGGTATTCTGAAGGTTATGAAAATAAGGTAAGATTAAGGGGAGACACACAAATGCATAATGAACAAGAGCCACACATACACAAGTAAACATAGGAGAGCTAATATGCAAATGCATACAAACACATAAAGTCTACCTATTAAGAAACTGGACCAAATTTAAATCCTGAAGAAAAACAGTGGGTATATTTACACTAACACCTGACAAACACTTCGACTAGTATGCACACAAAATATATATGCCATACCTACACATGAGAAGAAAATGATCACAGATTTCACAGAAACTAGTTACAAGATTGGCCACAGAAAGTGGATCTCAGATATTAAGAAAACCTACTTTTTTTTTTCTCATTCTACCACATACAGACTGCAAGAACACAGTTCTCCTACCTCATTCAGTAGCGTAGCTGGTGGGAGAGCTGTGGGGATAGCAGAACAGCACACACTAGAGAGGCTGCTGGTTCTCTCTGTGGAAATGACCCTATTACTCTGCTGCTTGGGAATGAGGGGAAAAGGACATCCTGAGTTAGGGCGTAGCAGAGCAGGACTTTATTCTCAGGGATTTCTTGTCTTTTTGTGGGGCTTGTATTCCAACCAGGTTTGTGTGGAGTACTAATAATCTAAGTAATTTTGTCTTGAGCTATAAAGGGGTAAAAAACACAGAAAGAGAAAGCACAACTATTTTTTCCATTATGTTCTGGTTCATTCCATAAAAAAGTAATGGGTCTGGATCTGGAGTAAATCAATCCCTTTTCTTCTTCCCTTGGTACAGACTGGATAACCCTAGGGGTCACTGCTCAGCGAGGAGGTAAGTGAACCCTTGAGTTTGGGCTCTGTTGGGGTTCTTAATCAAGATAACCCGGACAAAGCGTCAGACTTAAAGAATCTGTGGTGTGACACAGAGTTAGATTGCTAAGGTTTAGGAAATAAGATCCACTTTGGTTTCCACAATCCATTTATCCCCCCATTCATAAAATTTTCCTGTCTTTTTTTTTTTAATCCGCTGAAACACCTTTCCCAAGAACACCTCTCGTGCTCATTGCTTGCCTCTACTGTCATATATGCATCTCTAAACTCAGAAAATGCTCACTAATCTTTGCAGAAAGCATTTTTCTACCCGTGTAGCAGCAGAAAAACTAAAATACAAAGACAGAGTAAGTCATTTCAGTAATAAAGTGAAATTGTGACACAACTGGACAGAAGCCAAAAGCTTTGGCTCCTAGAGGACCACTTCCTTTAGTTTAATGAAGGAAACCTTGTAGAACTCCACCCTTCCTCCAAAAATGCAACATAATTATAACTTAACTCTTGCTTTCAACCCATGAGAGCACTGCAATGCATTAATAGGTCATATATCAATTTATTGGGTCACGAATGCTGTTTTTGTAATGAATCAGAGTACATTAAAATAAAAATATCAGAGTATATTACATGCACATTGCAAGAGTAAAGGATTATTTTATAAAAATAGTTTCAGTTTAATGTATGTGTAAATTGGGGCATACATAACACGATAACTGTTTCTAACTGTGGGTTCAGGTACAGAAGATAAAAATATAATAAAAACATTTTCCCCTAGTGTTGTTAAAAGATGTCTGATCCCTTGAGTTCCTGAAGCTAATCAGATTTCAACACAAGAAAAACTAAAAATCTGAATTTATTTTTCTGGAAAGGTTAAAGTCCAGTCAGAGATGCTTCCTTTTTTTGCAGAATTATGAAATATGATGAAAATGTCTCCTTAAGATTCCTTTTCAGAGTATGTTCTGTGAATCCTAGATAAAGCATTTATAGGTGGTAGCTCATGGAAAGGGTAGGTAAACTGGCGTAAATGCAGAAAAGCAGTCCTTGGCCCTGAAATCCCGAGAAGCTAGGACACTCTGTCTCCCATTGCTTCACTCCTCTGCTTCTGTAAGTTGTTGAGCTGGAATATAGCAAGGCTTCTGGGGAAAGGGAACAGGGCAGGATTGGGCTACACCCTAGCGAGATTCCGCTTCTCTCTGGAATGCCTCAGGTCAATGGTTTTATATGCCCTGTGGGATTGGACATGTGTGGATATCTATCACTTGGATTCTTTTTATCAAATTTTGTTCTGAAAGAAGGAAGTATATACAGAATATGAAAAGAAAAGAGGCTCTTTTGTCAGAGCTGATGAATTTCTATCTGGAATTTATAAAGGGGGTGGGGAGGGTGAAGTAAGCAGGGGAAACTCCTACAAATGCTTTATTTGTATTTCACCTCTCTTATATTTATCAATAACTCTGACATGCTTCATAAAATATTTATTCTCCTCAGATTTAAAGCTGACATTTAGAATCTGAAATTTTCAACAAAAAAAGTCAAAGCAAAGTATGTGAATATACTGACACCTAGTGGATAAAATAGATTATGAATATAAGCAGCCTTCATTGAAGGGTAATTAAGATAAAATATTCACTAATTATTTAAATGTAAACACTGCTTTGTTGTATTGCTTTTTAAGGTAGAGATAATTATTTTTAGAAGGGCTTATATGTACAGTTTCAGATATTTGTCTTGGTTTATCCTAATAGATTCCACCTTAAAACCTGAACCACTTTTATTTTTCTTTACCTCCTGCCTTTATTTTTTGATGATCAACTGCAAAACATTCTCTACCTACATTAGTATTTCCATTTTCCTCTCTTCATCATGCCTCCCACTAAGCATCAAGAAACCATCAATATAAATGTTCTAAAAAATGATCATGGTGATGAATGCACAACTATATGATGATATTGTGAGCCACTGATTGCATACTATGGATGGGCTATATGTGCGTGGACATTTCTCAATAAAAATATTTTTAAAACAAGTGAAAAAAAGAAACAAAGCAAAATGGGACCTTAGGAGAATTAAGTAAGTTAATATAGATAAACTGTTTCAGACAGTGCCTGCACATCATAAATAATCCCAAATTAGCTATGGTCATTATTATTTATTAGTACAATGAAAGAACATAAATTTACTAAAGGATAACTTATAATGGTTTATCGAGTGAGCTGTAATAATATGAAGAAATCAAGAGATATTGAGAGTTTCCTGAGTTTTCCAAACTCTCATCAGAGAATACACCGTGAATTCTTGCAGTGCAATGCTTATCCGAGGTGTCTTTGAGAAGGGGATGTCTGAGGAGGCCCGATGGGCATGGACTTCATTTTTTCCCACCAAATTAGGCATGCAGAGGAAAGAGGATATTCTACGCTAGGATTGTTAGCAGCAAAATGATGGAAGCAGGAAAGTGTAGTGTTATAAGGAAAAAAGAATTAGGATGGGGAAGCAAGCAAGGAAGAATAATTGTGGGATACCAGGTGTGTGCTGGATGCTGTGCTTATACAGTTTCATTTATTAGAAGTGCAAACGTGTGAGAAAGCAGGGATTGCTCAGAAAAGATTTTCTGGATTTTTTTTTCAGATGATGTGACTCAAGTGACTCCAGAAACATTCACAGAAGATCCTAGTGAGCCACCTTCTTTTGTCAACTTGTTTGTTTTCTCATTGGGGATAAAAGGTTTAAGGGTGTTTTCCATACAAGGAAAAATACAGACTGAAAAAGAGATTGATGGGCTCTCTGAGTTCATGCAGAGCTTTGTGTTCCATCTTATATATATCACCTACTCTTATTATTTCTGCCAGTTCTTTCTGTGGTAGATCCTTATATTTGCCCAAAAGTCATTCTTTGACTTCAATTTTTCTTATGTCCTTTTAAATAATCATTTCTTTATTCTGCTTGCCTTTGCCATGTTTACTATCCGCATTTTCATTCCCTGTTTCATATCTTTTCAGATCTGGTGAATGAGCCCTCTACCGATGAAACAGGTAAGTTTTACTGCAATTCTGAAGAAATGGCATGATTCTTGCTAACATTCACAGCTCAGGAATTAATCTGATAATTTTATATCTGGGAAAGGGATAAAGGGGTGTTCAGTGATGATGGGATATAAAGAAAGATATGCCTGGTAGCCATCTAAGAAAAAGAAACAAAGTGGATTAATAGCTAAAATAGGGTCCGCATAATAAAGGTTTCCAAAAATTAGTATAATGTCAATAGAAGCAATATTTTTCAATAAATATTCACAATTAACTTCAATTAATTTTTTGTGCTTTTTTGTGCCTTTCAGTTCTGGCTGACATCGAGCCTTCCACAGCTGACCTGGGTGAGTTCAGTCCTGGGGTCCCAGGACTGCCAGATCCATTCTAGGCTTTCCCTAGAACCCATTATGGAAGGCAGTGCAGTTGGTGAAAGACCCTAAACAGATAGGGCTACAGATAGATGACATTTGAACCCTAAACATGCAGAACTGTGCTAGAAGTTTGATATACCACATACCAAGATATGGTCTTTCTTTCAAAGATTTCAAGAGTGGGTGGGGCAAGCGAGAGACAAATATATGTTTGGGAAGATAAAAGAAAACTTTCTAGAAGTAATATTTGAACTCAGTGACTCTCAAAAAAAGAACTGGTCTAAGCCCACAGTCACGGGGGGATGGGCATTCCAGCCAGAGTGAATAAAATGGTCAAAGATATGAAGGTAAAATAGAGCTTTGGCATGTTGGGGAAACTGATTGTAATGGCTAGAGAAAAGCTTACAAGTGGGGAGATGTGAGAAAGTAGAAAAAGTAGATTATTTTAACAATATTTATTGAAAGCCTGCTATGCGGCAGGCATTAGACTAGCTAGCAGGGACATAAAGGTGAACAAAACTCATTTTCTTCCACTGGTCTTTTTTGCGTAGTAGACAAGTGAACAGTGTCACAAAATGCTACAATCAGGGAAAGCAAAGGAAGCTATGGAAGCACATAGAAAGAGGCTTCCACTATATTCAACTTTAAGGAATTAGGAAAGGCTTTTCCTGGAGGGCACATTGACTAAACTGCCTCCTAAGGACAAGTTGACAAGGTGAATAGAAGAGGGAAGAACTTTTCAGGTGAAGTAAATAATACTAGCAAAGGGTTAGGGTGGAAATGAAAGCCAAGTAGAAAGGTGCTATGCAGGGGTAGGTTCTAATCAGATTTGTGCCTTGGCAGTGTGGAGAATGAATTTAGCCAGGCTAAGTTGGAACCAAGAAAAACAACGAAAGGCTGATGAAATAGTCCCAATAAAAGATGATGGTCTGAATAAAGGTAGAGGCAGTGAAAATTGAATGTGGACCCTCAGGAAGAGGGGATTGTTGAGATGATGGCCAGATTTCTGGATGTGGCTACTGAGTAGATGGTGGTACTGTTCACTAAAAGAATTTGAACTGATGAAGCGAAGGATAATCTAGGGATGATCTAGTCAATTTAAGATGCATTGAACTTGACAGATCTTTAAAAAATCCAAGAACTCTTTCATTAAAAGCAGTTGAATTTATAAATTTGGAGCTTTGGGGAGAGATCTGGTATATATATATATATAAAATCAGCATATAAATCTGTAATTAAAATCATGGACTAGATGAGATCACCTCATCTACTTCCTAGTATCCTATCTGTTAGCAACTCTTCCAATGACATTTTCCTAGGTAACTCTTGATTAGTCTATTCCCTCAATCACTCACCTAACTCCTTGACCTGTTCCCTTTTCTACAAACTAGGCCCATTTTTAACTTGCCCATTTTTAGCTTAGGTTTGGCTATAGCTTTAACCTTCACTATCCCTTACCCAACATATTTAATCAATGAACCCTTGATGATGTACCTAATCTACAGAGAAGAGTTTTTCTTTTGAGGGAGGATCTCCTACAGGGTAATAGCGATAGGATGAAACCCTTCTAGGTATATGGCCATCTGTCTTGTGTTCCTATTAAATTGGCTCCTTCTCAACAAGACAAAGATGCTTACAGTACAATGAATTTCCTGGAGAAGGGGGAAAAGCATCCTACCTCCTTTATTTCTTCAATTTTGTGGCTCAAAACAGGTTCTTTTAGAAACTGCTAAGTTATTAAGTCACTTGTTCCCTATTCATGGAGCCCCAAGTGGGTTCTGAATGAGGCAACATGACAGACACAGAGGTAATGACTTCTGGAGCTATTAATAACTGAACAAAATGTCTGCCTTTCAGCTTCACCCAATGATAAAAACACCTCCACAGGTAATGATTACCTCCTGCATGTCTTTTCTTTAAGCTTTTTCTTCTTTCTGTGACTTCATATCTTTTTTGTTTTTTCCTTATCTCTTATTCCTTGGAGGATTGGAGAATACTTGATATTGAGTTTACTTCCATTTTTTTCTCAAAGAGTATTTTCACTTCCCTGTTTTCTTTATGAGCTCCTCTCCTAAAAGTCATGGGAAGGAGATGGGACCCCAGCCCTCTGGAAGACGTGCTGTTTGTGACTCTATTTGATGCTTATGGGTTGGAAGATGAAATCAATTTGACTGCAAATCAGTTTGACTGGATATTACCATGGATGTCATTGCTAAAAACAACTTTCCCTTATATAGTGACCCATCTAAGAATTCACACCCTCCAAATCCAATCATCAGCATTTGAATTTGATGTTTTGTATTACTTCCTGGAAAATCCTAGAAGGACTTTTTATTAGAAGAGGTCTCAGATTATTTTATCAGACTTCTGCTTCCAGGTAGGGAGACATCTAAATTTCATTTTAGCCAATTTTTTTCCTACTCTGTAGGAAGGATATGCTCCAATTTACAGTGATCCTCTGTAGATACTACTCTTTTTTTTTCCCAATCCTATTTCCTCCCTCCCTTTGGTTTAACCTTGGTTTATGCCTCTTCTATTGGGTCTTCCCTGTTTTTTCGTGTCGGGCTTCTTCAGAATGCCGGGATGAGAAATTTCCTTGCACAAGACTCTACTCTGTACATCAGCCAGTCAAGCAATGCATTCATCAGTCATGCTTCACCAGGTAAGGGACCCCAAAATACCCAGAGAACATGTTTCATGCAGTGTTTTCATATGAGTAGCTAATGAGTACCCACTAGAGGAACTTCAGTCTTTGACAGAGCAGAAGTTTTAAGCCTAAATCTTTCTAGCTCTTCCTGAAGATGTCTATTAGGACCTGGAATCTGGTTGAATACAGAGAGTAGCGTGACTAACAAGACTAGATGCTAGAAAACAAGGGAAGGTGTGGGCTGGAGGAGGGGGGTTGTGAGATCAAAATGCTGGCATATTGTATTTACTACCTAGTGAAAAGGGGTTGAAGCAAAAATCCCAGCTACAAAGGTAGAACACATAAAGGGGAGGGATGTTAAACTTAACTCTAGCTGAAGGAGTGTGCAAAGCATTGCTAAGGAGACCCTATACTTCTCTGGGGAATAAAAATCCAAAAAGGAAGTCCAAATGGGGGTGAACCAATTGGGAAAAGGGAGGAATACGGGAGTTGAAGAGACATCCTAGGCTGAGGTTAGTTCTCCCTCTCAATGCCTGTTTCTGTCTCCCTACCATGACACTGGGGCTGCGGCAGTTTGCGACGTATGTACATCATCAACAAGGAGATATGTTCTCGCCTTGTCTGTAAAGAACATGAGGCTATGAAAGGTAAGATGATATCTGGGTGGTTAGTGGGAAGGGATAGAGAGGTATACTGGGACACTGTGCTAATGGATCCACCACTATGAAGTAGGGACAGAGCCTAGGTCTGGCTTTGGAGGAGGGCTTTAGTCTACCCTGTTAGCTCCATTGACCCGTGCCTCACCCTGTTATCCCCCAAATTAATGAAAGGAAAGCATTGTGCTCATATACAGAAAATACCATGGAAAATGTCTTAGATCCATTTCAAACTAGATTGTAACCCCTAACCTCTCCTATACAAATAGGCTTTCTGGCATTCTGGCTGCTTTGGAGATCATTTACTGGGGTTCTAGGTGAAAAACCCAAGTCAGCCATTACAGAAAAAGACTGCTAGTCAGCAACTATGTTCATAACTAAAAAGAAAAAGAAAAAGCTACTAATTTGGAGACACTAAAGTTTGAATAGGACCTATACGTAAAAATAGAATGGACATTTAGAAATTGGCTACCTTATAAACATAGTCCACCAATTATAACCATTTAGAGTACTTCTTATGAAATTTGAGAGGTTGAGGAAGATAAGACTTCACAAGAGCAAAAGGCAATTACAAGGGTCCAAAGTATGAGTGGTTATAAACCCTGCCTGGTGGGAACAGACATACTTCTCAACTTTACCCACAGCCAACCCAAATGATGATTATGGTTGGCGAAAGAACCACAGACACAGTCACTTCTGACTCACCAGCTCACTGTGTGCTCACTGTGTGAGGTCCTGAGTAAGAGCTGTAGTTAACTTCGCAGAAGGAAACTTTCTGCTTATTCCCCTTGGCTCTGTGTAAGCCACCTGCAAGGGAAGCACCTTGAGATTGAGGATGAGTATTCGGGACTCTAGGCACTGAAGTGTCTCAGGGGAGTTACTAAAGTTAGCTGTTTGCACCTAGTAAACACATAAATGTGTATTGAATGACTGAACCTCGTTTTTTTCTATTCAGTAGTTCCATGATTAGAAGAACTGGAAGCTAGATTATAAAGGAACCTAACATTTACTTACCACCTGCTATCTTTCATATACCATGCTAGGTACTTGGTGTCTATTAGTTCATTTTAATGATCACAACTACACTGTTGAAGTAAGTATTTTAAGGCTTACTTTACAGGAGATAGTAAAATTCAGAAAAGTTAAGGAGAGGTAAATAAGCAGTAAGTGGCAGAGCTGGGATGCTAACCCAAATCTATTTCTTATCAATCTTTTCATTACCAGTCTGCAAAGTCTTTCCCCCTTCAAACATGAGCCCTTGTTATGTTTCTGTATTCTCATCCCTTGCTCTGCTTCTTTTCTAGATGAGCTTTGCCGGCAGATGGCTGGTCTGCCCCCAAGGCGACTCCGACGCTCCAACTACTTCCGACTTCCTCCCTGTGAAAATGTGGATTTGCAGAGACCCAATGGTCTGTGATCATCAAGGAAGAGCAAGGAATGAATGTATGGGTGGGAGGAAAGGAATGCTCTAGAAAAAGGGAATTCTTTCTTGCCCAGGTAACATTGTAAACTAACTCATAGACGTTAATGCTTCTTAACCCAATCCTTTTCAAAATCACCTTTTGCCCCTACGCCCTGATTTTTGACTCAGACTGATCCTTATTATTTTGCAAATTTTTGCTGCTTCCCAATATCACAGGCACAGTGAACAAATGATGACCATGTGGCTTAACATACAAATATTTTACGTTCAGTTTTAGAGGAGTTTGGACTTCTGTTTAATAATCTTTACCTTTTGAATCTGTATGAGAAAGAGATTAGGGTGGAAGAAAATACCACTGTCTGTTTTGACTAACCATTCATTTATTTTTCCCAAGTTTCCTAGATGAACTCCCCATTCATTTATGTGCTCTTCTTTACTCTTATTTTACTATTTTGCTAGATTGTCTTAGTGTTTGCCTGGGAGTCTTCTTTCTGAGACAGGTCATGGTAATTTTTATGGTACTAGAAAATTCTCCAAAAAAAAAATCCAGGACATATAAAATCCTCAGAAGCTGGAGCTAAAGAGAGATGTGTATGCCGGGTACAGAATTTGAACCTATGATTCCTTATCAAATTTTTCATGCACTTGTCCAATCTAGAAGTAGGGCTGGAAAGTAGGTCTCATCCACAAATTCATGTTTGATGGTACTGGAGTTTAACCCATCTACACAAAGCAAATTAGACAACTGAATATGAAACTATACCACTGGGCTGAGTTTGCTTGAGTTGTTACTTCTTTCTTCCTCAACCCTCACCACAATCTGTAGAGACTATTGTGTAGATTACTTCTGGAATACCCTAAATTTGGGCCTAAGAAGAGAATTCAGATCTCACTTTTAATATGTAGGCAGAAAGTTTACCTAATGGTTAATAAGAAAGAACAGATAAAACATGACATTTAGAAAACCCACATTCTTATCCTGGCTCTAGCAGTAACCATGTGGCCTCTGATAAGTCACTTGCCCTCTTTAGGCCCTGGGTTAATTTCCCCATCTTTAAAATGAGAAGATTAAATTTGTATTGGTTCTAAGATTTCTTTTAATTCCGTGATCTCTAGACTTAAATGCATTATTCACATTCCTTGGAGCACAGATGCACTCTAATTCACAACGACCTGTGTCTGCTTTATAGGGGGAAGAAATATCCTTAATAGGACATGAATCCACAATGTCATAGAATAAAATGCCATTGTAATAAATTACAAATTATATATTATGGACACTTTTGCTTAGAATAACTCAATAACTTTCTATAAAAGTGAATGGAATTCAAATAGGAACTAAGGGGACTTTAAGACAACTAATTACATATGACAGAGTCCCACTCTATAAGGGTGGGGATTCCTTTCCTATTGCTGGAAAAACTAGCTACATGATGATCAGACACCTGCTGTGGAGGAACAATTAAGTTTAATGTGATTTACACTTTGGATTAAAGAAAACTACTAATTTAAAAGTCCAAAGCATGTAAACTCTGCTCCACAGTCTCTAGAATCGTGTACTCATATATAAACAGTCATATTAAATGCAGGGAAAACTCATAGGTGCAGGGTTTCCAGGAATCTTTTTATGGGCTTGACTCTCCAATTGCATATTAAACGAGGTGGCATTCCCACCAGAGGGCATCTCAATCCCAGTAGTGTGTATAATGGAAATTAATTTTTTTTAATGAAAGCATATTTTTATAATTGCACTATTAACTATGGTCCATGCTTTAACTTAGGCTTCACTGTTTGTGTTATGCAGTTCCATGGATTTATTTTTTAATTTTTATTCTAGAACCATATATATAACCTAAACACATTCAAATATATAATTCAGAGCTTTAAAAAGTTTTAGTAATGGATAGGAGCGATGATGCATAACATTGTGAATATAATTAACAGCAAATTAAACATTTGAAAATTTTTTTTTCCAATTTCTTTCTCAGAAGAGAGTTGCCTGTAGTCTGGTTATTTATCGTTCTTTAAACCAAAATAATGGATTTTCTATGTTGAAATATAAGGACTTGGTAAAAGTATGGTTAGGCCATTTTTGAGATTGAAACCTTTCTTGGTACCTTGAAATCATATAGTAGAAAAAGCTTCATCTACCTACCCAAAGGACTCACCCTTGCTTTCTCTTCCCAAAATGAGTTGATCCTGCCCTGAGCCAAATTTTTCCACTTTCCATGCTTATGACTGAAAAATAAAATTCTCCTTTCTCTTCGAATGAACAAATTCTGGAAACTATTCTCTCTAGAGTTCCATGTACACTTTCTCTTAGTATTATTTTGACTCACAAGCAAATGTGCAACCCCCAGCTGGTCTCCCTACTCCTGGGCCTTCCTTTGAATGACATCAGACAGTATATGTACTAGTCACAAGCTCCTCCCTACTCCACTTCAGGGTGCTCATGGCAAAAGTAGGGTGTTTAGATCATTTACACCTGACTAGAGGGTGCAAACAAGAAGAGCACCATACAAGGGGAATAAGGAGGTAAGAGAGTGAAGACAGATTCACATGGGGCAGGAGAACCGGAAGGTCAGAAGATGGGAAGCCACACATCTGTATGGGAGAAGGGGATTTGGAAAGTATGGTTAAGGGGTCCTGATAAACCTGGAAATTTATAGGACAGAATGGAAATCCATCAGGAGCACACTGGAGGAGTATAATTATAGTTCACTTGGGAAGCCAAAGATTTGTTCCACAATCCAATGCTCCAATAAAAGTTGAGATCTTTATCTCTTAGCATTTTTAGCAGTCAGACATCAGGGAAAGTGACTTGCTGAGGTTTCCCTGTAGTGGAGAAAAACAGGTGGCCACAGTTTAAATTTCTTTTTTTTTTTCTAAAAACCAGTCAAGCAAAACCAGAAGCAGCAGTCAGACACCAATTTCTGGGCAGAACCCAAGATGGAAAAAGCAAATGTTGTTTATATAAATAGAGGTGCAGAAACCATAGCTTCCTGTTGACAAATTGAGTTTCTCTTCACCTCAAACTCTCAATTGTTTTTTTGATAGCTGATAATTTTTTTTTCAATTTTCAATTTGCCCAATCACTTTTTTCCCCCCTTTCTCTGGGGTTCTTCTCTTTCTCTCCCCTTTCGTTTCTTCTATGTTTTACCTAGACATGCATCTGTACTACATAGCTTTATGGACTACACTATTAAATTTATGCAATAATATATATAGGGATTGATTTCAGGATAATTTCATACATTTGTGTGATTCCCACCCCCACCACCCCCAAAAAAGTAATGAATTTTAAACCAGTTTAATGAAATCATCTTAAGGTAAAATAACCTGAATTATATTTAGGAGATTGATGAGCATTGTGGAATCAATTGTGACCCAAATGTGACCCATTATATATCATGTCTTAATATGTTATTCTGCTCCTGATGGTCAAGTATTAGGAATTACAGTGAAAGGTTAATGAGAATTGCACAAAAAGACCTGTCTTCCAATTGTATCAAATTGTATCTCTATACTCATTCATTCTTCAAAATGGATGAGATCTTCTAGGGGGAGAGAAATAAAGTAGCATAAATACTAAATAAGCTTTTGAAAATGTGTTATCATAAAATCAAAATCAATAGGTATTGAAAACAAAAAATACTTCCAAAATGTTCATATTAAATCATGAACAATAGATCCTCTGTTACTGAGAGGATCTTGGAAGATAATCTGTAACAACTGTGCTTGTTAGTATGGTGGCTCATTCCTTGCCTATATCTGATAGAAAGTGAAATAGAAAGATCTGATCTAGTATAGTTGATAAATCCTTACTTTTGTTGCCTTATCCCCCTTAAAGTACATGTACACAGAAAGAATGACATTGTGCCCTGATGTTCTAAACAGGAGTAATTTCTCTCTTGCCTTGCAGGAATTTTAAAATATTATATCAGGTAGGAATGGGGCATTTACAGCCCTAAACCAAAATGCTTCCAGGCTTAATAAAACCTACATTTATATCATCCTGTTCATTTGCATATAGAAGAATTGTATTTCTATACTATTGTATAGAATAGTATAGAAATTCTATACTATATTGTCTCGGTGCCAATCCTGACGTGTGTAATCCTGAGCATATACTTCTCGGCTATAAACTGGCAGTAGTGTACCTGGTTTATGGGGTGGTTCTGAGAATGGACAGGATCAATGTATTCAAAACCCTTAGCACCTGTGCCTGCCAATTAGGTAGCTGTTAAAATATAATAAGACTAAAAGACATTCTTTCTCCTAAGCTGGCTGGCTTCATCCCAACTGCCGTAAGTAGGCTGGCCCTTCCTCTCTTTCCCTTTTAACAAAATAAGATGAGCCTGGCTGGTTCTCCAGTGACTGGGGAGATATGGAAGACAATACCATCTACATCATGTACTTTATACTTTTCAAAGTACTTTTATATTTTATTTTTATATAAACTCCTTTTTTATAAACATTATATATCATTCTCAGAGAGACCATGGGAGCAAAGCAGCACAAGTATTCATATTTGTCAGAGAACAATGTTTAGAGAGTGGAGAGATCTGGCTGAGTTCACAAAGTTGGGTGCAACAAAACCCTGCCTGGATGTGTGAATTCTGAAACTTAGTTTAATGCTCATTCACTGCAAAAGGGAAACTCAGAGACAGGCGTTTAGAAAACAAAAGTAGCTAACTTGCTTTCCAAAGAGGGAGTCTTGACTTTAGAAAACCTAAAAATATATATACACAACAAAAAATTAAAAATGCAATAAAAATAAGGCTACCAAGATCATCAAATTTACAATTAGTCTGCTCGCGGTTGGAAAAGAGCAATTTTTTCACATGATTATCATATTCTTAAAAGTCATTAGTTACCTTCAGACATCACATTGCCAAAGTCAGGGATACAGTTGTTTTCCACAGAAAAAAAAATTATTTTAGAGACTTAGATGTAGTGGTATGTAGACCCTGCTTGTTTGCTTATCTTGGGGTGCAGATGCTTTTTTGCCCACTATCTGAAGAATTTGATGTGATTGCTTATTCAAAATCAAAGCACGTGCAGGTGTCTGTTTTGCTTTCACACACTACATACACCACCCAGGAACTCAGCAACTCCAGAATTCTACGGAGGTTCAGCTGGTGGCTGTCAGCTATGAATCTGATCAGAAGCAAGAACACAAGAAATGCCAAAGAGGTTCCTCTTCTCAAAGACTAAAGAGTCAGTATGTCTTTTTGCCATGGTTTCCCTAGTTTATTCTTTCAGGAAATACAACCTATTGGTCAGAGCCAAACTTCAGAGCTAGGGGTTCAAATTCTGGCTCTACCACTGTGATCTAAACCTGTTTCCTCACCTGTAGAAGGAGGATTTCAATGGTATGAATCCTACAGGGCTCTACAGATTAAATGAATATATGTAAGGTGATTAGAATAGTACTTGGCATCATGTTAAGTATGAGTCATTATCCTCCAGTCACCAAACGTTTGAACCCTCCCTGGTGCCTAGACCAGTGGTGGGGATACAAAGTTGAGACATGGTTTCTACACTCAATGAAATTAGAGTCACTTTATTACTTAACTTTTCTTTCTGCTTTGGATAACATTTTTTGCCTCCTATCATGATGACTATACATACATTTATTTACATAGGCTTGGGTTTTATTTTTGATAATAAAGTAATGGTCTAAATTATGCTACACATTTATTGGTGTTTCCTCTTGTTCGGGGACAAAGAGACCCTTCCCTCCCTACCTTCAAATCTCCCATAAGTACCTGCTCCCTAACTTTCAGTCAAGTGAACTTCTTATTTAATCGTGGGTTCTTTCTTCCCACTCCTGTTGTCTATTCTCCCTTTTCCTCAGTCCCAAGGCACATATCACCATTGCTGCCCTTACGTGTGGATTTCTCCCCTGCTTAAGCAAAAAGAGAGAACACCCCAATCACACATCCTTTTAGGGCTGTTCAGTCCCTGACAGTTAATCGGGCTGTTTAAGGTTACCTGTATGGGGCATAAATAACTAATTTCAGAACAGATCCAGGATAACTGTCAAAATAGGAATCATTCTGATTTCACTTTTTATGTTGCAGCCATACCTCCGTGAAGGAACCTCTTATAGTAACCAATATGTGTGGGAGGCAGGATTATGTTGAATAAATTCAGCAAAGTGTTGCAGCGAACAGAATGCGTTAATGGTGTTTTATCTAATTGTGCTGATGTGGCTGACTCTTCCTATCCTCCTCTGGTATCAAAATATGAAAAGATCCTTATTGGTACCTTTAGCCAGTGTGCAGGTGGGGAGAGAAGAGGAGTCAGGTGAGGCGGAAACCATTCTCAAACAGATTCCTAAATTATTTGTCAATTAGCTGGACGTCAAGTAGTTGTTTCTTAAGTGTCATCAAGGATACTGAATTTTAATTACATCAAGATGGGTTGAAATTTAGCTATAACAGAATGTTTATTACAAAGTAAAGGCAATGATCAGTAGAGACTCTAAACAAAGAGAACCAAAAAGGAGGAATTTGCCAATATGGTCCCAGGATTTCCTAGCATAGAGGGTGATCCAATTCCAATAACTGGCAGGGATTATTTAAATGGGAATGTCATTAGAGTGGATAATAGCAATTCTACAGATAACACATCATTTCTAACATGCTATTCTTTCTTTGGAACTTGCCTGTCTCCACTTATGAGCTATTTTTGTGAAGATAATCTCCACCAGTTACTGGAACCAAATTCCTTATATTGCATCAATGGGCAAATGATGAGAAATTTGGTCTTTGGAAATGCACCTACCTACAGAGAGGAAAAAGGCCTCTGAAGAGTTCCGTATTATTTGAAAGATCTCATTTCCCCTGGCATTTCAATGTGTTAAAAAGCAAACAATCCAGATGTGGCCTCTTTCTCTAAGCCAACTCAACAAGTGAACTCACTGCCCTCCCACCCTATGACTCCCAGGTGTTTAAATCTCCCTGACAAAAGTCCCAAGATGAGCCAGAACCCATCATCAAGGAGTTGAGAAAGGCTACTTGACAAAATGGGGGAAGAGAGAAATGAGACAAAGTTTCAGTGGTGGAGAGATTTCAAAAACAAAGTCCAGAGGTTGTTCTGGAGGTTATTCTTATGCATTATACAGATATCCCTTTTTAGTTTATGGTGCATTGGAGTGGCTGGAGAGAACTACCTGCAACTGTTGAGCTTTGTTCCAATAGCTTTGATTCTTGAAGATGATTGTATAAAGATATAAGGTTTACAGCGTGACTGTGTGATTGTGAAAGCCTTGTGTCTGATGCTCCTTTTATCCAGAGTATAGACAGATGAGTTTAAAAAAAAAAGGGTAAAAATAAAGAATAAATAATAGGGGGGGACAAAGGGTAAAATAAATTGGGAAATACTAATGGTTAACTAGAGAGCGGGGTAAGGTATATCTAAGTATGACATTTTTCTTTTTCCTTTTTAATTATTTTTCTGAGTGATGCAAATGTTTTAAAAAATGACCACGGTGATGAATACACAACTATTGATGATATTGCAAGTTATTGATTGTACACTATGTATGGAATGTATTTGTGTGAAGATTTCTCAATAAAAATATTTTCTTAAAAAATGTAAGCAACCAAAGACATGGATAGACACTTTTCCAAAGAAGAAATACAAATGGCTAAAAAGTATATGGAAAGATGCTCAACTTCACTAGCTATTAGGGAAATGCAAATCAAAACTACAATGAGATACCATTTCACACCTACAGCTGTTATAAAAAAACAACAACAACAGAAAACTATAACCGCTGGAGAGGATGTGGAGAAATAGGGACACTCATTCACTAACATGGTGTAGCCATGCTGAAGGCAGATTTGGGATTCCTCGGAAAGCTAAGTTTAGAATTGCCATATAATCCAGCAATCTCGTTACTAGGTAAATACTCAGAAGAACCTAAAGCAGGAATATGAATAGACATTTTCACACTAATGTTTATAGCAGTGTGATTCATGATCGCCAAAAGATGGAAACAGCCCAAGTGTCCATCAGCTGACAAGTGGATAAACAAACTGTGGAATATACATATGATGGAATATTATGCAGTGTAAAACAGAATGAAGTCATGATGCATGCAATAATGTGGATGAACCATGAGAACATTATGTTGAGCGAAATCCAGAAACAAAAGGATAAATACAGTATGGCCTCACTAATATGAACTCACTACAGTGAGCAAGCAGAGTTAAATGCGAAAGCATAGGCTATTGGGAGATAGAAAAAGAGCAGAGATTGGGCAGTTGATGCTTAAGGAGTACAGAAGGTTTAATAAGACTGTAAAGGTTCGGAAATGGATATCACAATATTGTGTGATGTTAGCACAATATTGTAAGTATAATGAACAAAGTTGAGTATGAATATGGCTGAAAGAGGAAGAATAGGGTTTTGTCTACCCTAAGAAGGCAAGCTAGAGGATAACTGGGACTGTATAACTTAGCAAAACCCAGAATAGACCATGACAGTGGTTAATTGAACAAATATAATAAAGTTTATACATGAACTAGAATAAGTGTATGTCACTATAACAAGGTGTTAATAAGGGGTAGTATTTGGGAAAAAATACAATTAATGTAAACTAAGGTCTGTAGTTAATAGTAACATTGAATATTCTTTCTTTAATTGTAACAAAGGCATTACACCAAAGCTAAACGCCAGTAATGGAGGGATATAAGGGAAGGGTATGGGATTTTTTTTTTTCATTAGAAATGGGATTTTTCTCATATTGATTGCAGTGGTGAATGCATAACTACGTGATTATACAGAGAGCCGCTAATTGTATCATTAGAATGGATTTTACAGTGTGTGAATAAAAGTGTTAAAAAAAAAAAAGCAAGCAATCTTCTCTTTACCAACTATTATGTCCTGTTGGGCAGTAGTAGAGATCAACAGGACAGTTTCTGCCCTCAAGTAGATGAAACTCTGATAAGGAAAAAAAAATCATATGAACAATTTCATTTTTGCATGATAAGTTCTACAAAGGAAATATGCAAAGGTTGCTGCTGCCTGCACCTAACCCTGCAAAGGTGGACGTGTATGGTTGCACATTCACTCAGCAGCTCCCCACACAGCTTGGGCAGTGCTTCTGACTATGAAACCTCCCAGGTTCCTTTATGAAAGATGTGAAAGATTGGACTAGACCTTCCAAAACAAACGTTCTTTTCTTTTCAAGCTTGATTCATTTGGGCCTTAAAAGTTTTCAGTTCCAAGAGAATTTTGTCAAAATGCAAAATCCTGGATAAATGTTTAACCTTATGATCCAACACCTCACTGGGGAGTAATAAGTTTTGTGGGAGGTCTTGAGGTAGGAAGTCAGGAAAAAGATCCAAGGAAGAGGACAGTGGTAGCTGAAGAGAAGCACACCAAAAAAAAAAAAAAAAAAAAGGCAAGCAAACACACATTTTTCAATGTATATGAAATCACACATGCACACATATACACACACAAAATCACACAACGGGGTGCATGGGTGGTTCAGTGGTAGAATGCTCGCCTGCCATGTGGGAGACCTGGGTTTAATTCCCAGACCATGGACCACCACCTGCCCCCGCCCCCCGCCCCCCGCCCAAATAAATCACAATGAAAGAATTTTAGAGCTGGGAGAAACTTTATAGGTCTTCTTGTCCAATATTTGTTCAAACAATTATTCCAGGCTGACCACCTGCTTTGAAATTACTGGAATGCTTATCAAAAAGGCAGAGTCCTAGGCAGCACTCCAGTTTACTGGATCAAAATCTGTCGGAATTGAACATTGCGCTTTGCGATTTTAATACACCCATTCACACCAAGTGTGAGAACCTCAGGTCTGCTCACTCACATTTTATTACTTAGAAGAATTTCGTGCCATGGGAGGATAAGTTGTGAATGGGCACAACTTATGTTTTAAAAATATCTTTACATCTAAGCATATCAATTTATGAATATAAAAAGTTACTCTTTGTAAAGTATCTTCCATGAATTAGGTAACGTTGCTGAGTCATTTGCTTACATTATCTTTAAAAATCCTTCAGGATAGTTGCTTCAGCTTCACAACATTGTTGTTCAAGTCTGAAAATTGGGATAATAGCACCTATCTTTGACTTAAATGAGACGATATATTCAACATGCTTAGCACAGAACCTAGCATAAAGTAAGTTACACAATAGAGGTTAGCTAATATTACTATTATTTGTTCACATTTTGCATGTGGAGAAAACTGAGGCAGCATACTCAAAGGCACTTTGCTAGGAAATGGCGAAGATGGCTAAAAATCTGTATTTGTTTGATTTCAAAACTATTCCCATTATTCCACAGTTTTTCGAGTGACCAATAAGTTTACTTAGTTCTCCTATCAAAAACAATTTTTTTTTCTTAAACTCATAGCCTAGTCTAGACTTTTAATAAATACTTTATCATTCTCTCATCCTCAATGAGTCCTGGGCAACTGCGCCCCAAAAGTTGAATAAGTGATTCCTGTATATGTTTAAAGACCTGTCCTTCAACTTCTAGATAACCTAGAGAACTTCAGCACATGGCAGGCAGTAAACTGAGAAAAACAAAAATCAGGAAATGCAGAAGTTGAAAGTACTCCAAAAACCACACTTTCACCCACGCGGAGCCATTTTGGGGCTCTTAAAAACAACAAAGTATCATATTGAACAATCTATCTGGTGTTCAAAAATAGTGGCCTGGGAAGTCATTGTCTGAGCATCTTGCTCTCAGACACAGGAATGTATACCCTGGAGACTTTCCAAGGGGCCTCAGGCTTCAGAGACTGGCCATAATGAAACTTTGCTCTGTGCTTCTCGTGGTGAAGATTAGCAAGTGGTGAGGTCCAGATGTCCAAAACTTTGCTCAGCTCAGAAGCAAAATTTCCAACTCATGTTGTTTTCGTTAAAAATAAACTGACCAGATTGTACAGTGGTTTTTCATTAGAAGTTGGTGAGGGGAGAGGGTAGTGTTGAATGAAAGCCCCTAAGATTGTTTTTTTTCAATCTCTAACTCCAAATCCGCAGGAATGAAAAATACTATTGTAATAAAAGACGTAATTTCCTTCCTTTAAAAAGGAAAAGGTTAACAGGGAATATAGCTTTCTGAGAATTCAAGTATTTTCTTATACTGGATAAATCAAGTCTTTTAGTAGCAAAGCCATTATGTAAGTTATTCTACTCGATTTTGTTAGAAATTTTTTCCTAAGGAGGTTATGTGAAATATGAATAACAGCTCAGTTTTCTCGGTCATCATTGCTTTGTCATGAGCCAGCACTCAAACCAACTAAACCTTTCATCGCTACTAAAACATGTGAGGCAGGTCCCCACAGCTCATGCTGTTTGTCACCTTCATCAAGCACTTTGCAGATTCCAGTCACTGTGCTTTCTTATTCACACACGGTAGGTATATTAGAAACCCTCAGGACAGCATTGTGAGGAGAGATTTCTCTCCCAATGTCATGCACTGAGTGTGTGCAAGAGCTGGATCTAAGGTACACGTCTCCAGTTGTCAAAGACCATGCTGGCTTAATTACATCTTACTGTCCTCTAGGAATCTTCAGCCCCATCCTTCTATTCAAATTTCACCCATTCATCAAGGTCTCAATGAAATACTGCCTCCACCACGAAGCTTTTGATGACTTCTTTCTGTGGTGATTCTATTTCGGTTCCTCTCTAACGACACAAAGTAGGTGATACATGCCCTATATTCCTAAAGATCTAAATCGAGGATAGATGACCACAGATTGGGATGTTTTTGCAAGGATCCATGCTTTCTAAACAGAGTAATAATCTCATGGTTTCTCTTGAACAATAAATCATAATTAACCTATGAATATACATATATATATATACATATATATATAGATATAGATATATGGCTTCTCTCACATGTATTATTCTATTTGGGTTTCTACAACACTTCAGCAAAATAGGATATACCTTTATAACATGGTGTGGTTGTATATTAGAATCAGGAGGTGGCATTGTAAACAGAAGTGAGGCACCACATTAAATCACACATTCCTAGAGGGACCGTGGGAGTGAAGTAGCATCACACCAAGCATTGAACACTTAACTAGGTATCCACAGCAAAGTAAAGAGGAGTGTGCTTGAAATGACAATAAATGTTGCTTGTGGATAAATGCTGGGTGTGGTAAAAAAAAAAGAAAGTGCAATTCATAGAAGCAGGCAACATAAGCATAACATGAGCTTTCCAAAATGTGCTTGCTCTGCTTTTTTTTAAATTCAAATTATGGTTTTAAATTTTTATTTGAGAGGTTTAAGAAAAATCATATAGAAAATAGAGTTCCCATATACCACTCCATCACACACATGCTTTTCCTTATTTTCAACATTTTGCACTAGTGTGATACCTTTGTTAAAATTTATGAAACAATATTACCATAATTATACTATTAACTATATATAGTCCATAGTTTACATTAAGATTCAATGTTGATGTTGTATAGTCCTATTGATTATCCTAAAAATTTCTATTCCTGCAACATATATACAATTTCCCCTCAACCACATTCAAATAAATAATCAAATGGTTTCTATTGCATTTACAATATTGGGTTGCCATCACTGCCATCCATCACTGCCATCCATTATAAAAACTTTTCTATTACCCCCCCCAAAAAACTCTATACCAATTAAGCATCCCCCACCTCCACCCCCACTCCTGCCCCTGGTAACTTGCATTCAAGTTTCTGGCTCTATGAATTTATGCGTTTTAATTATTTCATGTCAGTGAGGTCATGCAATATTTATCCTTTTGTGTCTGGCTTATTTCATTCAACATAATGTCTTCAGGGTTCATCCATGTTGTTGCATGTATCAGAATTTTGTTCCTTTTTGTGGCTGAAAAATATTCCATCGTATGCATATAGTACCTTGTGTTTATCCATTCATCTGTTGATGGATAGTTGGGTTGCTTCCTCATCTTTTGGCAATTGTGAATAATGCTGCTATGAACATGGATGTGAAAATATCTGAGTCCTGTTTTCAGTTCTTTTCAGTTCTTTTGAGGATAAACCTAGAAGTGTGATTGCTAGTTCACATGGTAATTCTATACTTAACTTTCTGAAGAATTGCCAGATTGTTTTCAACAGGTTTACTTTGATATTTAAAGTGCTTATGACTCAAAAATTTTAGCTGAATAAACATACTTTAGAAATTTCCCTTGAGGTATCATAACTGATGGGGTAGAGACGGAAGAAGGGAAAGAGAAAGCAAAGAGAAGAGTGAATAAAATAATCTAAACTTCGATGGTTTAGAGCAGCTTTAACAAAGGGTGTGGTCTGAAAGTTTCAGAGTGAGGACGTGGCGTGTTGAGAAGAAGCACAGAGACACCTTTTTCCATAGCTCTATCACCAAATAATCTTAGAACAAGAAGAACCTCTTATTATATGATGTATACTTTTCATAGCAAGCATCACAGTTTTTATTGTATTTTTACATGTCTGGTGACTTGATTATTGCATATTTCCCACTGGGATATACGTTCCACCAGAGCCTTATTAACTAATCAGCACATTTTTTGAGATGTCTATTATGTGCCAACGCTGTACTAAGCATTGAGGGTACCACAATGGAAAAAAATTCTTTCCTCTCATGGACCTAAGACAAGACAGATAGGTAAAATAGTGCATGATTTTGTTTCTTGGTTGTCAAAGCAAATATCATGCAATGGGTTGGCTTAAAAAATGAGTGTTTATTGGCTTATTGTTCTGAGGCTAAGAGAAGTCCAAATCAAGGTGTCATTATGACAATGTGTTGTTTGTAAAGATTGGATTTTGGAGCGGGCCACCAGTGATCCTTGGTCCTGGGCTTCTCTTTCAAATGGCAATGTACATGGTAGCCTCTCCTGGCCTATTCCTTCTCTTCTAGGTTCTGTTGTCCTTCAGCTTCCTGCTTTCCCTGGCTCTATGTCTGAATTTTATTCTGCTCATAAAGAACTCCAATGATAGGATTAAGACCTATCCTGATTGAGTTGGGCCCCACCTTAATTGAGTAGCTTCATCAAAATTCCTACTTTAATGAGTTCATACCCACAGGAATGGGTTAAGTTTAAGAACATGTTTTTTTTTTAATTTTCTGAGGTACATACAGCTCCAAATCACTACAGTGTATTTTGAATGGCAGATTCTAGAGAGATCAGTTAGGGAAAGGGGATAAAAAGTTTCAGGATGATAAGATTCAGATGCAATCTTGGATATGGTGATCAACAAAGTGTCAACCAGAAAGAGGTATTCATAAAATAAATGAGGAAATCAAGCATAAGGATGTATGGAGGAAGAGAATTCTAGGCAGGAAGAAGAGCAAGTGCAAAGACAGAGGCAGGAGTGTGTATTCATTGTCTATGCAAGGGAGAGTAGGAGATGAGGTCAGAGAGGGACAGATGGTATAGGGTCTTGTAAGCTACTGCAAGGATGTTGTCTTATACTCAGAGAAGGGGAGCCACTGGAGAGTTCTAACAGTGACATGACCTGCAGTGTTTCAGAAGGACTACTGGACCACTTTGTAGAGAGTAGGCTGAAGGATGGAGATGAGAAGGACAGCTGGGAGGCTAATGCAATAACCCGGCTTTCTAGACCTAGAGATGATGACAAATGGCAGTTACTGGGTAAATTTTGAAAGTAGAGTTAACAGGATTTGTTAATGGCTGCAAAGGAAAGAGAAGACTAGGACATGAAAGAAAGAGAAGTCAAGGGTGAACGCAAAGTTTGGGGCTTGAACAGTTGGAAGAATGACACTGCCATTCCTGAGATGGGGAAGGGGCAAGAAGAGTAGTTGGGTACGGGGGTAGAAAATAGGGCCTCAGTGTTAGACAGACATCCCAACAGACATCCCATCAGACAGGTATGAGATTCCCATCAGACATCCCATCAGACAGGTATGAGATTCCCATCAGACATCCCATCAGAAAGGTATGAGATTACCATCAGACATGCAGATGCTGAGAGGGAAGCTGAACACATTCATCTCAAGTTCAAGAGAGAGGTCAAAGCTAGAAATATGGATTTGGGAATCATCAGCATATCATTGGTATTTAAATCCGAAGAAGGAAGAGGGCAGGAACAAAGGCTGCTTTGCTCATCATTGCATCCCCAATACCAGGCAGTTTCTGGCATATAGTAGGTACTAAAATTCTATGCAATGCTTAAGGGGTGGGGTAGAAGGGAGAAGGAAAATCTTTAATATACCAGTTGCATTGGGGCAGGAACTAAAGCCTCTTATTTGAAAAGTCCAGCCTATTTACAAGTTCAATTTAGATATTGAATCTGTCTGGTGTGATATGCACTTTTGTATTGTTTGGGATTTTGTTGCTTCTGACTTCAAAATAAAAATATGATCTTGTGGAATCGATAACTTGGGCAAAAATCATTCTTTAGTACAAACATCTAGTCTTCTAGCAATTGTGGTAGTGCAATCCAAAAGAAAAAAATCAGTGATCTGGGAGGCAAAATTTCTGGGTCGTAGGTCCTGTAACTGATTGTGTTTACTTGCTCAGCATTAAAGCAGTGGCTGTTAGTGCTTGTCTCTATACAGATCCATAGATATTGCCTAATTAAATGAGTTAATGGATTCTTTTAGTTCACAGAACACAAGCTGTTATTCAAATGAACATCATCATCATCATCATCATCATCATCATCATGCTTTTAAAGTTAAAGATATGATTTGTTACCATGATGGCAATTTAAGTAGTATCCACTGTCTCTGGATCTTTGATACCTATGGAGGATGGACTGGATTTTTAAAGAAATAGTCTTAGGAGAACCTAGGCATTAAGCAGAGCTGCCCTCAGTCATCTACCCCGTGTGGCTCTGCCCCTGACAACCCCTCCCATCTTCACGGGACCCAAATCAGGGGGAAGGTGCTCTGTGGTACCTGGTGGTGGCAGTGCTGTGGGGAGGGGAGGAGCCCAAAGGGATAAACTCAGATTTGAATGTGGGCAAATCTGACAGAGACACTGAAGCAGCAGTGCTTGAGGCAAGCTTTCCTTGGCCTAAGACTTTCAGGGAGTCAAGAGAGCCACTCTGGAAACTGCTATGGACAGGTAAAGGGTCAGTCTCCTCGCGTGTCCTGGGTGGTTGGTTTTACCAGCTTTTCTCTCAGAGAGTATCTGTGGAATGAATTGGCAGCTAACCCTTTCTCTTGTTTCTCTATCTGACTGACACAATCTGCTTGTTTAAAATACATGTTTATTTTTCTGGATCTGTCTCATTACTGTTCAAACCTGCCTTGCTCTCAACCTAATTCTCAGTGCTTCTCCAAGTGACTCTCTTTTCTGTGTTGCAAAAGAACTTTTATGCAGCATATACTGACTTGACTTGGTTACAAGTGGTTTATGGTAATATCAGCAAAGCAAATGTTTAAAGACTCATATCATGAAAAAGTAAAAGTAATACTATACTACACACAGTCATGGTAATTGTAAAACAATTTTGTACACATTTCAAAAATCAAACCACTTGAAGACAGTTTCCTAGGGAAACTTTACAGAAAAATTTAGTTACATAGTAAGAAAGTTTGTTTTTTTTTTTTGAAAATAACAAACATTCAAAATTAGTTGCCTGAAAGTCATTATGATTTATAATAGAGAAAAAGTTTCAAATAGGTGATTTAATGTTGGAAGCCAGACCTCTAGGCATTTTAACTTTTTAACCAGACTTTGAATTTGCGTACACATGGCCTAACTCATTTTATAAATGAGGATTCTGTAAGCTTTTCAGTTTGTCCACCTATAAATTATGATAATTTAAATTTTATTGTAGAATTTAGTCTATTCCTACTTTTCTGATTACTAAAATATATAAGAATCATACCTAATCCACATACTTTATTTCAATTTAATGCTTTTACATAGAATATAAACTTGTTCTTCAGAAGGTTTTCTTGAGAGTAAGCACTGTTGAATATCTCTTCACTACAAATGACATCTTTTTTTGTTTGGCGGTTATTTTAAAAATGAATGTGAGGTATAAGTCAACAATCCTCTGTGGTCAGAGGTGGAGGGACCAGTGGAGATCCTTGCACATGATGAAATACAAAGCCACAGTAAAATCAGTAGTCAAAATTCAGAGAAAGACCAAAAAAGGAGAAAGATGAAATTCAACAGGAGAAAAGGGAAATCTATCATTATCATTAAAGAAAATGCTGTCTGCAGAACTCAATAGCGATGGTGCACTGCAGTGGAGATGAATGTCAGGATTATTTTTAACCCATTTGTCTCTGGTTTGCATTGCTGGGGATGCAGCTCTTGTTCTGCCTCAGGGAACACAGCTGTCCAGAGCAGCTGTCAACATGAGGGCCTGAAAAACTGTCTCTGTAAAATCCTTTGTACCCAGAAGAGAAACATCTTACATCTCCACTGAGACAAATGGGGAGCTGGCAGCAGGGTACTAGCTAGAGGAGAAGCAAGAAAAATAACAGATCACGATCACGAAATTCCTTTCCCTGTGCCTGGTTACCTGGGACAGAAAAAGCAAGGAACTATTGCATTTTCGTGCAGGGTAGGAAGTAAAGTCCATCTGAATTGCTTTAGCTAGGTCATGCCCTTTTCTATACTCCCAGGAACCTTTCTCTTCTTTATGCTAACAGGTTCTCCCCTTTCCTGCAATAAAAAAGATATATATTTGCTCTCCCTTTCTCATCCATACAGCCCAGGAGGGTAGGTTAGATGTATAACTGATTTATTGTTAAAGATGATGATTAATCTGTTTAAAACTGACTGGGCCCCAAAGAGAGAATATGTTTATTTTATTCTCTCTCTAGAGCATTTATCATGCATCTATTATCTATTCAGCTAATTATATATGCTAAGGGTTATTAAATGCTAATTATGTAATATAGTTCATAGTAATTGTGGTAGAGCTATGGAGATTACCATAAATTATCATTTTAAAATAAAGCAAACTATTATTAGATTTTTGTGAGTATCTATTTTAGATTCCTACCAAAGATGCAATTTTTTAAATTTAAAGAAGGGAACAATATGGTTGACTCATTTTTATACTATTTGATATGTATATTATATATACTGGCAATAAATTCAATTTTGTTTCAGAGTTTAAGGTATTTTCTAATAAGCTTCATGTGTGTGAGAAGAGGCCTTTGAATTGAAAAAGCTATAAAGAGCCATTGTCCTTCTTGTTTATTCAATCAAGTTGACGTTTTGGTAGTTGATCTTTAAAGTCAAAGACTATCACCTATATCTAGTTATGAAAATGTCAGTTCTCAATATATATCCATCCACACAAAGACTGGTACACTAATGTTCAAAGCAGCTTTATTCACAATAATCTCAAACTGGAAACAATCCAAATGTCCATCAACAGGTGAATGGATAAACACAATGTGTTATATTCGTGTAATGGAATACTACTCTGCACTTAAAAGGAAAAAATTGCTGGTACTCATAACAACATGAGTGAACCTTGTGTCTTATACTGAGTGAAATAGCATAAGACAAGAAAGAGTAGATCAGTAGATAATGTATGATTTACATGACATTCTAGCCAATGAAAACTAATCTAGTTACAGAAAACAGATGAGTGATATGAGGGAAAGAGAATTGATTGCAGGGGGTGGGGGGAGAGTGAACTGGAAAGGTCTGTATACTGATTGTGGTAGCAGTTTGGGGTGTTTTCATTTCTCATTTTAAATACACGAAGTTTACTGTTTATACCGCAATGCAAAAATAATAATGATCGTAAGTGAAGAGCTTCAATTTCTTGCCAGCAAACTGCATTCAAATTCCTTACCATGCTTTTGCTTTATAAATTTTTTGCACTTCTTCCCGATGCCATGAAATTGCAACGCTGATCCCACATGTTAAGCAAATACATTTCTGAAAATGACAAAGGGCAGAGACACAACTCATGCTTAAGTAATCACACTAGTATATAGCTGGTGTTACTATGCTTAAAACTGTAATGTTATTCTTAATTTCTTTAAACAGATTTGGACCAGCATAGAGTACTTCCAAAACTTTTAATTCATTTTAGTGTTTATGATATACAAGACACTGTGCTGGGAAAGAGTGGAACAGAAATCAGTCCCTGAGCATGAATAATATGACAAATTATTTAGGTTACATTGTTAAGTAAAAAAAGAAGCAGAATACAAAATTACATTTATCAATATAATTGAAATCATGTAAATACATACCTATAAAAAGACTAGAGGGAAGAGTATCAGAATTTTACCAGTAATTGTCACCAAATAGTGGTACTATGTGTGATAGTCTAAATTTAAAATTTTTACTTTTCTGTACTATTCAAATGTAACAGTAATTAAATATATTAAACTTTAAGAATATTCATAACCTTAAAGACATTTCATTGAGTGATATAAGATAGACACAAAAGACAAATATTGTATAATTTCACTTATATAAAACAACTAGAATATGCAGATTCTTAGAGACAGAAGGTAGCTTACAAATAACCAGGACTAGGAGAGGAGGAGGAAGGAAGTGGACAGTTAATGCCTAATGAGCACAAAGTTTCTGTTTGGTATGACGAAAAAGTTTTGGTAATAGATGGTGGGAGTGGTGGCACAATATTGTGAATATAACTAACTTGACTAAATTGTATAGTTGAAAGTGGCTGAAATGGGAAATTTTGTTATGTGTTCCTACAATAAAATCTTAAATATATATTCATAAGGTGATACTCTCTGTCTCAAAGAGCAGAAAGTCAAGTGAGGGGAGACAGGTGTGTCAGCACTCAATTGATAGCAAAAGACATATTGCTATGACAATGATAAGCTGACAATGTATAATTAGAGGGTTTTGGGGTTGTTATTGTTAAGTTTTTAGCTAGAGATTTTGGGATAGCAGTGATGAGAAGGATCTTCCTAGGAGCTGAAGTTGGGATTAGATTTTAAAGAACATGTAGGTTTTCCCAGGGGAGAAAGGTAGAGGAGCAATGCAGCCAGAGGGATATGCAAAAGCAGTGTCCAGGCAACTGGAAAGCAAAAGCTGAGGGAAAGGTGCCTAGACCAGGGGACTGCCGCACGGGGGGCCTGCAGCAGTGGGGAAAGGTAGGGAAGAAGGTACTGGGAAACAGGGCTAGAAATATAGCTTGAGGGAAGACCATCTGTAAAAACCAGCCTGAAGACCTTGATAAGGAGTTTGGGTTTTATTCTGTGGGCAGAAGAGGATCAGCAGGGATTTTTCTGCATGAGAATGATACAGTCACGTGGTTTTTGTAGGATCACTCTGATGACAGCATGGAGAATGTTATTATGGGGGCATTAGAGGCAAGATGAGAGTTAAGAGGCCACCACAACAGAGAAAGTGAAAGAAGATGAGGGCTTGAACTGAAACAGAGAACAGAGAAGGTGCAAATGGAAGGAATATTTGAGGCTGTGAATCAGTGAATTTGAATGATGAATATGAGAAGTGAGGAAGAGAGATCATTTAGGACAGGAGGCAGTTTAGGAATATTGTTGGGCCATGTTAGGTTTGAGGTACATGTGGAACATTTTGGTAAGGATTGGAGGAGAAATCCAAAAATATAATTTTAGGACTAAGGAGCAAGTTGGGGGGTTGTAAATTGCAAGTTATCAGCATCTATAAGGCAGCCACGGGAGAAAGCTGTCATGGGAGTTTAATACGAGTTGGAAATTCTTGCTGAGTAGCTCTCAATAAGTCTTATTTATAAGCAGGAAAAAGTGTTCACATTGACTTCCAAGCTCAGTGGCTCTAAGGTATTCAGCAAAGGAATCAAGAGCATCTTCACCATCAGCTCTGATTTGGCTCAAGTAGATATGGACAAAAAAGATATAAAGGTAAGCCAGGAAGATCCAAGAATGAACTGGATGCACTACTTTATCTTCTCCCTTCTCTTACTGCAGCCTCCTGATGAAACAGAGGAAGTTTCTTTACCACTTCAAAAATGTTCGCTGGGCCAAGGGTAGACATGAGACCTACCTGTGCTATGTGGTAAAGCGGCGAGATAGTGCTACCTCCTTTTCGCTGGACTTTGGTCACCTTCGCAACAAGGTATCAATTAAAGTTTACCTGCACAGATGAAGCCCAACCCTAAAGGCTTTTAGAGCCACTTGCTGACCGTTCTACTTTCAGCTGTCTCCACTAGGTCCCTAAATCCTTTTTTTTTAAACATGTCCATGCACCTATACTGGACACACACCAAGGGATGTCATTTAATGTCCTCACTGAGCATGGTAGACATCCTAACACCTCAGTTTGCTTCAATGACGACTGCCCTCAGCTTGCCTCCCATTTTCCCAGCAGCTGAATTTCCCTTGAGATCAAGGAAGAAAACAATGCTGAGAACATTTGAACTGGTGGTGAGGGAGGGGTGGTGCTAGATGTCAAATATAATAAAACAAATTGTGCCATTACAATTTTTGAAAATTAAAAAAGAATCTAGGAAAAATCAACAGTAACTCAGAATAATTTCTGTTCTCTCCTGGTTGCATAGTTCATAGGCCAATGAGTACATCCAGAATAGAATTCCAGAAAACTCACAATTAGTACAATTGCAGAGGTCCTATTTTGAGCCAATATTATTTCATTGCTATTAGCCCATAGCAGTGTATAATATCTCTTACAACACACACCTCTGTGCCTTGCCATAATCTATTTCCCTTTGTGTCTTCCCAACCACTTCTCACAAATTGTCGATCACCTACCACTACCCAACTCCCACACCCCCTCCCCAGTGTGTGGGGTGTAATTCCACAATGTTACATCAACAGGCATGTCGGAGTCATTTTCCTTCTCCCCAAAGGCGTAAAAAAGTAACTTTACAAACACAAATGAAATCTCTACTGAGCTAGTGTGAAGCCATGTCCTCCAAAACTCATCCTCTCCATTCACCCAAAATCATAAGCCTTACTCCATTCTGCAGGGCTGAGACCCTCAGCTTAACACTTACTAGCTGTGCTTTTCTGGACAAGTTACTTGCCTTACCTCTCTGTAACAAAAGGACCATCACAGCAAATGTCCCCCCAAAAATCAATGTGGGAAGGAGATGAATTAAGTGTGCAGTTACCAGAACCACAGTGAATAAACACCAGCCGAATGCTCAATGTCTCCCCAGTCCGGGTGCCACGTGGAATTGTTGTTTCTTCGCTACATCTCAGACTGGGACCTGGACCCCGGCCGGTGCTACCGTGTCACCTGGTTCACCTCCTGGAGCCCCTGCTATGACTGTGCCCGGCACGTGGCCGACTTTCTGAGAGGGAACCCCAACCTCAGTCTGAGGATCTTCACGGCGCGCCTCTACTTCTGCGAGGATCGCAAGGCTGAGCCAGAGGGTTTGCGGCGGCTGCACCGTGCGGGGGTCCAAATCGCCATCATGACTTTCAAAGGTGGGAAGGGGGACCTATCTGCAGGGGCTCAGCGAAGTAGCCACCATTAGGCAGAGAACAAATCACTGGAGAAATTCAGTACAAAAGAATTGCAGGAGGGTACTGGTTCACATCTGGAGTCAAAGCTATCAGCTAATATTGGAGGAAAAGAATCAATGGTATGGAGACAAGACCCTGGAGAAATGAGAATTAAAAAGCGGCCAGGATATGGTACAATATTATGTAGTCAGTAAGAGATGATATTTGTGAAGAATATTTAACAGCAAGGTAGTAAGTTTTTGTTAAAATGATAAATGAAAATAGGATACAGCATGTAAAATTCCCTGTAATCAATCTATGCATGCATTAGACTGGGAACGGAGAAGTGATTTCCATCCATGGAAAAAGTAGTGTTAGCATTAGGGGAGACATATTTCTTTCATCAAAATTGCCTTTAATAAGTTAATACTGTGCTTACAATAAAAATAAAATGGAATTTGTACCTGTTTTTTAAGGGGGGAGGAATGCTAGGGTTCCCCCCCCCCCCGTTTGATTTTCATGATCTGAACTATCTTCTACCATTTCTTTTTTAAGATTATTTTTATTGCTGGAATACTTTTGTGGCAAATCATGAAAGGACTTTCAAGGCCTGGGAGGGGCTACATGAAAATTCAGTTCGTCTGTCCAGACAGCTTCGTCGCATTCTCTTGGTAAGGGGTTTCCCAGCTTCACATTTTCTTTCCCTATACACAGACTTTAACTGGAGCTTCTTACTATATTCTATTCCTTCATCATTCCTCCTCAGTTACTCTTCTGATGAAAACTTTTCTCTTTGTCTTCTTTGCCTTCATTTTCTCCCCTGCAAATCAGTCGCCCTTCTTTTGTTTCATCCTCAGACCTCTGCTAAATCCCTTCTGTTCCCCCCTCTTTCTTTCATTGCTTCACATGCCTTCTTTTTGTTAGTCTGTCCCCAGGATTGTGCTTCTTTCCTGGTCACAATTCCTTCCTCTTGTATTTCCTCTTCCTACTCCCTCCCACCTTATCTTCTTTCAAAACACATTCCAACATGTCATAAAAATACCTACTGTTTAAAAGTCCCACCCCCACATTCCATTGTGAAGCCATACACTCTATTTCTCTTTCTTCACAGCCCCTATATGAAGTTGACGACTTGCGAGACGCATTTCGTACGTTGGGACTTTGATGCCAACCCCTAAAGACGGACACATGCACTGAGACACCCTGTTGAAGACAGTGGATGGAAGAGCAATCTTCCCAGTCTTCTCTGTTTTTCTTCAACTCTCACTTTCTTTGAGTTTAGAGAAAAAAATATTTTTATATGTCTTTTTCTAAAAATATGTGTTGAAAATAGAGAAGGAACACAGGTCCACCTATTTAATGTTACAACTGGTGCAGTTTGGAATGCAAAAACATCTCCTATTGGGAAGCCACAGAACTGCAGGGCCTGGGAGCATCCTAAAGGTTCTCTTATACCTCTGAGGCAGGGTGAGAACGGAAGGTAAATCGTTAAAAGCATGGTGAGAACATCAGATGTTTTTAAAATAAGTATCCTTTCTTATTTGAGCCATTAGTTTTCGATGGTATTAATCATAGATTTTCTTACTCTTTTTCTTTGGGGCTTGATTTCAAGTAAACTCTCCCATCAGACCATGATCTATGGAACCTCCTAATGAGAGAATCTGGCAATTGTAACTCTAAACTATCTCTCCAAAGCATTACTATCCAAGCCTGTGCTACAAATTAATAGTCTGAGGAATGGTTTTTTGTGTGTATGTATATAAATGTTTTTTGTTTGTTTTTGTTATGAAATAGACAATGACCACTTTCAGGCTATTTTAATAAAGGATCTTAAAATGGATGAAGGCTGTGAAGAAGACACTCTAACAATGAGTTGATGCCTTAAGTAATAAATCCTCTGGAAACAGATCCTTTTTAAAGTCCATATTTTAGAAACAACCACAACTATAAATAAATGCTTGGAAGAGAGTTGCTTGAATGTTGAATGTTGAGATGAGAAAAACCTATTTTCTATGATGGGTCCTTTAACCTTAATAATGCCAACTGAAAGGTTTTCTATCTTTTCTATGTATGTATGATGAGTCTCTCAAAGAAATTGTGACAAAATAGACTATTAGGGAGGAAAGGATAAGAGATCATTGCAAGGAAACAGTGTTTTATCCTGCAAAATGAATGGCAGAGAGTACCTTGCCAATTTGCCCCTAATGACCATCCTTCACCATAAGAGAATATAGAATAACCACATCCCTGTACAATGATTAGCTAGCAACTCTTGCAATGCAGAGAAATAGATCCACATGAAAAGTAGTAGTCATAGCTGTATTGTTTGTTGTTTGTCTGGGTTTTTTTTGGGTGCGTAGGCTAGGAGTCAAACCTAGGTCTCCACATTACAGGGGAGCATTCTACCACTGAACCACCAATGTACCCACAGCTATACTGTTATAATCTTATTGTACATTTTGAAAGAGTAAATATTAAAAATCCCTAGTTTATGTGTTCATATTTTATTATGTTATATAGTGTCTAATCATATTTTTGTTATCATAATTCCTTTTCTGGTATAATGAGATGGATTCCTAATGTCTCATAAATGCATACCTTTAGAAATGATTCTAATAGCAGAGGGCATAATTGAAACATAGTCTCTTCATAACAGTGACAATATCTTAAAAATATTGCTATGAGGCTACTATTCTCCTGGTTTTTAGTAAATTCTCGCCCCCCCCCAACAAATTTGGCTCTGTCTCATTTCAACCAATTGAATTAATAAATAAATTTCAGAAGTTTTGGGGATAAAATATGCAATAGATTAATCCAAAAATAGTTTATCTAAAGGTAAAATTAGATATGGACTAGAATTGAGTGTCCAGCAATTCCACATCTGGGTATATAGCCAAGAGAATTGAAACCATATGTGCAAGTGAAATTTTATACATGAATATTCATAACAGCATTATTCCATCCCAAAATGGGAACACCTGACTATCCATCAACTGATGAATGGATAAACAAAATGCAATATAGTCATACAATGGAATGTTATTCAGCCATAAAAAGGAATTATACTAAACTCTGGGATCTGTCCTGTAATTACTTGTTGAACAGTGCTTTGAAAACTACTGCCTTTTTTTCTTTCTTTGCTTGGTATATATGTTATACTATACAATAAAAAAAGTTTAAAAAAATTATGCTATAACATTGATGTTAAGTGAAACACGTTAAGTGAAAGAAGCAACACAAAAAGCCACATATTGTATGATTCCATTTATATGAAATGTCCAGAACAAGCAAATCCATAGAGACAGAAACTAGATTACTATTTGGCAGGAGACTAGGAAAAGAATAAGGTGGAATGGCTGTTTAATAGGTATAGTTTTCCTTTTTAGGCGATGAAAATGTTCTGGAATTAGATGGTGATGGCTGCACAACATTTTGAAGGTACTAAAAACCAATGAACTGTACACTTTAAAATGGTTAAAATGGAGAATTTTATATTATGTAAATGTTAGCTTAATTTATCTAAATTTTTTTACAAAAGTTTTCTTTTATAAGATTTCCACTTGGAGTTAGGCAAATCTGAATTTGCATCATGTTTCCATGTGACAATGAACAAAGTATTTAGCCTTTAACCAATGGACAAGGAATAAAGCCCAAATATCCAATCTGTAATATCTGTATGGTACATTACCTTTGCACATATTTTGTTAAGGATTAAATTAGAAGATACGACAAAGCTGGTACCATCTTAGCGAATTGCCATCCTTCCCCTTAACAGAACAGAAACCTAGAAATCACCACAGATATCACGCTTTTGTAGCCTGCTGCGTGCTCTTTGGGCTCTAATTATCTCTTGTATTCGCTTTTCTCTGTCTTCTCTACCAACCCCTGAGAAAGAAAAAAAGAAAAGAAAAGAGCAGCCCTGACAGTCGAAGCTGGCCTGACACTCAGCTAAATCATATTATTTCCCAGTTGGACACAAAAATCTCAGAACACAGACAAGTTTTCTCTAAGACCATAATGAAACGAGAGGAAGAAAGACACTTCACAATTTTTCCTAAGCACTGACAAAAACAAGGTCACTATGCCACATATAAAATACCAAACACTTGGCTAAAATGGATAACTGGTGATTCCTTAACTAGTGAGAAAATTTGTGTTGTAAAACAATTTCTATAGTTTGATCTCATTTATGCTTTCTCATGTACTGTGTATATAGGGATATGTATATTTATACATACAAACACGCATACACATACATGCTCAGTTAGCCATAGTTATCTTATCTCCTGGGAGAAAAGTGGGAGAGGAAGACAGCGGAGGAAAAGGAACTTTTACTTTGCACTCCATATATACATCTATAAAAAAAAGGTGTAACTTGTAGCTTTTAAATAATTAAAATTAAATAATATTATTTAACTAAGACAATAAGAATTTCATTATCTTACATTCTCTGGTGTTTACTTACTAACATGGAATATCCCATAACTTCAAAGACTTAAAAAAAATTCCAGTAGAATAAGCCTAGCAAGTAGTCTTTCTTTGAGTAAATTATCTCTTTCTTTGTGCAATAATCTATAACAATAACCATAAAACTATGCGTGTAGGACCCTCAACTTACAGCATTCCATGACTGTGGAAATAACCGTGGTCAGGATGGCCTCAAGTGGTTTTAGTCCTGACTCCATCAGTGACTTTTGAGGGTTGGATGATTTGCAGGAAAGACAGAGCAGGATTCATCTAGAAAACCAGAGCCAGTAAGAGTATATAGTAAAGAAATTACTTACATTATTGTAGAAGCTAGCAAATCTGAACTCGTAGGTTTGGCTGTCGGGAAGAAATCAGGCTAGAACTCTACAGCACAAGCTGAAGCTGCAGTCCACAGGCAAAATTTCTTTAGGGAACCTTCAGTTCTGCTCTTAAAGCCTTTCAACTGATTGAATAAGGCCCACCCATGTTATCTAGGAGAATCTCCCTAACTTAAAGTCAACTGACTTAGTACTTTTGCCTTCATGATAACACCTAGATTACTATTTGATTGAATAACAGGACTGCAGCCTAACCAAGCTGACATATAAAACCATCACAGAGAGTTAAAAATTTAGAGCTCAGACTATATATATGCTTGTCATAGTGTTGGTAGATTTACGATCTTAACCTCTTGCAGTCACTACAATGAAATCTCAAGTTTATCTTAAGAGTCTTACAGCTCTTAAGTGGTAAATGAAAGATTTAAACTTAAGTCCATCTAACTCTGATGTTTTTATATGATCTTAGTACAGCTCATTTAGTTGCAAATAACAGACCTCAATTTAGCCATAAAAAGGGCAAATTAGACAGTAGCTGGAGAAATGTCAGAAACTGAGATGGTTCTAGTGAATGATGGTTTTTTTGTTTCTTTTTCAGGAACCGCATGACTTCTATTTCCCTTAGTGTTTCCTTTTCTCTCCAAGAGTTTCCTCTGTCCACCACCTCTTTCATTGACCAGCTTCCATTGCATACCCAAAGTTTCTGCTCTGTAATTTATTTACAACCTACCAGGGTTGCCCCTCTTCTCCTTCTATTTTTGGCTTAATTCTTATGGCTAACTGACTTTTTAAAAATTGTATTTGTTTCCCCAAAGTGGGTCATTTTGATTGGCCCAACTAATCTTTTAGACTGTGCAAAATATGTTACCACTAGGATGGTACCAGTGAGAATGAATTAGAAGTGAGAAGTAGGAGACAGTCCATTAAAAAAATTAAAGAAATGAAGGACGAAATATGGGCACTGCAAAGGGAGAGAGAATTAAAAGCAAACCAGAATTTCTACACTGAGCAGAACTTTGCTCTTGGACAACAGTTATCATTGAGAATATCTTGTGTCCAAGGCCCTGTGTCTCACACAGTGGCTCCAGCCCCTTGCCTAACTGACTTCCACTCTGCCCCTGGTCCCATAAGCCAGAGTGACTCATAAACACGTGCCTGACAGCAAACTCAAAGCCCAATACGGGCTTGTGTTTGTCACCATATTAAGCCCAGAATCCCTTTAGTTTCTGTTCTCTCTGTGCTGGAAGACTTCTTCTGAGTCTGTGCTCTAATCTCTAGCCTTCAGGGATCTTTATCTCAGTTTTCATCTCTGTTGTTCTATACTTTGATACTTATGTCTATCCCCAGAATTTAAATTTCAGTTCTCCCCTACTCAGGTTTAGCTCAGTCCCCTGGTTTCAGTAGGAGCAGAACTGTATAGAACAACTTTTGTGGAATCTAATCCCATTTTCTGGTCACTGGCTGGTGAGGCTAGCCCTACCTCCCTCAAGCACGGAGAGAGGAGCTTTTCATTTATGTATCACAGATCTTTGCTGGAACTACTATTTGTCAGTCATATGACAACTGAACAAATTTCCAGAAATGAACATCTTGTATGACAAACCCTAAGATCAAGAAATAAAACATTACTAACATCCCAGAAGAACCCCCTCAGGCCCCTTCCCAGTCCTCTTGAGTTTAATTTTAAAGAACTTTGTAAAAGTAAAAAGGGGTAAAGATATACTTAGCAGAGAAAATAGCATGTTTGAAGATTGAGAGGCTGGAAGTAGTGCAGAAGATTCAAGACACGGGAACCAACTGTGGTGGGGGCAGAAGGGGAGAGTAGAAAGAAAAGTTGATCTCCAGCAGTAAGGACTTTATCACAAAAGACCCTCACTTAGATCTTTAAACTCAAGGCTCTGTAGAATATGTGAAAGGATTTTTTTTTAAAGGAGCAGTAGATTGATCAAACTTGCAATTCATAAATATATATGGAGAGGGATTGGAGAGGATCAACTGAAGGCTGGAAGATTTCTGAAAATATATTGCAGTTAGGCCTGGACAAAAGGAGTGAAGGCTTTGACTAAGGCAGGTTCTGCACTCATGAATAAGCTTGTTAATACTAGGCAGGTAGCATCTACCTTTGTCTGATCAATTGTGCACAGTGAGGAAAAGATTAGAATTGATTGCTCTAGGTTTCTGTGGAGGATGAAATCATGTCCCCCCAAAAGACATGCTCAGGTGTTAACCCTTGGTCCTGTTGTACCAGAGAAATTAGGATTTAAGAGATGGTTTTTGATTACTGAATCATTATATAAATATTCCTTTTTTGCCTTCCAGTATCTTGGAGTAGACAAAGGGAAATACCTGAAATCTCTAAATGGTAATCTAGCTGCCTTTATCTCTGATAATGATTGTATAGACCTTATCTTCTGCCCCATGTGATTGTAAAAATCTTGTGACTAGCTTTCACTTGTAGCCATTTATCCAGTTTTTCAACTTTAGAGTCTTATGACCACTAAAGATAGCCTCTAGTGTTTGTTAATGAAGGGTCCTGGGTCAGTCCAGAACTAACCCACCCCATGTCCAAAGTTACCTTGAAAATCAAGACTGTATATAACCAAAGTGAGCCTGCCTGACATATGCAGTAGGTTAAACTTTTACCTACAAGTTACCTATACCTCATTATAATACTAAAAATCACACCCAACTTCATATTGTTTGCCATTTTCTTACATACAGTCTGTGACTAAGCGTGTAAACAATTGGCACATGCTTAATAATTAGATCACCTCTAATTACATCAGCTGGGGCCACTATGCTCATTATCTTAAACCTGCCCATTTTTTAATTCTATAAAACTATCAGAATTACGTTAGTTAGGGAGACAGATTTGGGGCAAATAGGTCATCTGAGCTCCTGCTATGGAGCTAGAAATAAACTTTTTTTTTCTCTTTAAAACCCTGGTGTCTAAGGAATTGGTCATATGAGTGCATCGGGCAAAAGAATCTACTGTTTTTGTCCGGTAACACTATGAATGCGAACCCATTTGTAAATAAGACCTCTGAAGATGTTATTAAAGTGTGCACAAACTGAAGGAAGGTGGGCCTTAGTCCAATATTGGCTGACGTCCTTATAGCAATGAGAATTGGACAGGGAGAGAGAAACCACAGAAACTAAAAGCCAGAAGTTGACAGAACCCAGAAGACAAAAGAGAAAACATTACCACATGACAGAAAAGTCAATGAACCTCAAGTTTCTCCGGCAGCTTTCCCCAGAAAGCCACACTTTAAGGGAGAGAGCATTGGCTTGCTGATGCCTCAATTTTGGACTTCTGTCCTGAAAACTGTCAGCCAATAGATTCCTATTGTTTACGTTAACCCATTGCATGGCATTTCTTTTAGCAGCCAGAAAACTAGCAGTTTCCAATTGAATAATGGCTTAATGGTGATCACAATCACCAGAGAGAAAAAATGAACAGAGTAATTAAGACAATGAGTCTACTTTGGGACATTTTAAGACAGGTAAATAACTATATGGAGAGGTTTGGGTTGGAAAAAATAGATTTAGTAATCATCGACCTTATTTTTCACTAAATGAATCTATGCATATATATGAGGTTCTTCAAGGGGCAGAGTGAATAGAGGAATAAAGGACTGAGCAGTACAGATATTTAAGGTGTGGAAGAAAGAAGAATTCAAGAAGGAGTCCTGAAAGAGACATTCTCTCAGAAAGAAAAGAGAAACCAAGAGAGTAGTATAAATAGTGATAAAGAAGAAGAGAATGATAAGAGGAGATAAAATAAAAAGTATCAATTGAATTTGGCAATATGGAAGTAAATAATAAGGGTTTCAGTGGAAAGGTGAATGCAGAGGGTTGAAGAATAAATGAATACAATTCAATTACTAGGTGTACAGCCCAAAGCTGAGAACAGAGATTCAAACAGATAACTTGTACACCAGTGTTCATAGCAACATTACTCACAATAGCCAAAAGGCAGAAGAAATCCAATTATTGATCAATAGAGAAGCTAATAAAACAAAAAGTGGTATATATATACTATGGAATATTATTCAGCTATAAAAGGAATGAGGTGCAAATACATGCTACAACATGGATGAAATTTGATGACATCATGTTGAGTGAAATAAGCCAAACACCAAAGGACAAATCTATAAACTCAATGATATGAAATAATTAGAATATAAAAATTCATAGAAATAAAAAGAAGATTATAGCATACCAGGGGTAGGGATGCGGTAGGGAATGGAGAGCTAATGTTTAATGGGTACCAAGTTTATGTTTGGGTAGATGGAAAAGTTTTGGTAATGGATGGTGGTAATGGTAGCACAACAATTGTGAATGAAATTAACACCACTGAATTGTATACTTATAAGTGGTTAAAATATTATGTTGTATATATGTTACAACAGTAAACGTTTAAGTAAAGAAATGAATAAGGAAAAAAAAGAGAATAAATGGGTGGTAAGGAACTGAAGATGGATAGCAACAATCAGAAACTGTTGTTCCATGAAATTTGACTGTATGATAGAAAAGAAATATAGAATTTAAATTGTTTCATTTTATGTTTTGTCTATTATTATTTTAGAAGATTACATCTGAAACATAATAGACCCTCAATATACATCTTTTTTTGATTGACTGTTTTAGCATGTTAGGCTAGGTTATAAGATCAAATTCATCAAAAATTAATTTTACTGATATTGCTTGGGACCAGGCCATGGCTTCACTTCCCTGGGTGGCCACAAGTACGAAACTGCTGGTTCATGAAGGGCAGGGCATATTATTTGGTAGATCAGCTCAGTTGGCGCCTAGTATTGGAGTAGTCAGGGGATTAGAGTCCATTAGTCAACTGTAAATTTGTCTGGTGTTTACTGAGTGGAAAGGTGGTGAGATACCCACCAAAGTTGAAGAGCAGTATGAAGATAGAATCAGAGACATTAGGCAATTTGATAAACTAGGTTGAAACCTGAAGTTTGAGCCACATTAGGACCTATGAGGTCTTCAAGGGCCAAAAACTATTGAAACCTAAAACAAACACCTCCCAAATGCCCAGGTTACCATTACCAAATTCCTGCAAAACCAAAGTAGATAAACATTTAATTAAATGTTGTCAAAACAAAACATTTAAGTGTTATTAAACTCATATGTAAATTTAATGTTGGATATGAATGTAGGTGTGCTGGTTTGAAAGGATGTATGCCCCCCTAGAAAAGCCATGTTTTAATCAAAATCCCACTTCATAAAGGTAGAATAATCCCTATTCAATACTGTATATTTGAAACTGTAATCAGATCATCTCCCTGGAAGATGTGATTTAGTCAAGAGTGGTTGTTAAACTGGATTAGGTGATGACATGTTTCCACCCATTTGGGTGGGTCTTTTTTTTTTTTTTCAAGACAATGATCATTTATTGTCATGGATATAAGGACTGTTTTAGTTTGCAAGCTGCCAAAATGTAATATACCAGAAATGTAATGGCTTTTAAAAGGGGGAATTAAGTTGCAAGTTTACAGTGCTAAGGCCATGAAAATGTCCAAATTAAAGCAAGGCTATAGAAATATCCAATCTGAGGCATCCAGGGAAAGATACTTTGGTTTAAGAAGGCCAGTGATGTTCAGGGTTTCTCTCCCAACTGGAAAGACACATGATGATATCTGCTAGCGTTCTCTTCAATGGCTTCCCCAGGCCTCTGTCAGTACTGTTGGCTCTGTCAGTTCTGGTGGCTCTCATGGCTCTGAAGCTTTTTCCAAAATGGTCCCCTCTTTTTTTTTTTTTTTTTTAGAAATCATTCCATTCTACATATGCAATCAGTAATTCTTAATATCATCACATAGATGTATGATCATCATTTCTTAGTACATATGCATCGATTTAGAAAAAGAAATAGCAAGACAACAGAAAAAGAAATAAAATGATAATATAGAGAAAATATAAAAATAAAAATAAAAAATACAAAAATATATAAGAAAAAAAACAACTATAGCTCAGATGCAGCTTCATTCAGTGTTTTAACATAATTACATTACAATTAGGTAGTATTGTGCTGTCCATTTTTTTTTTTTTAGAAATCATACCATTCTACATATGCAATCAGTAATTCTTAACATCATCACATAGATGCATGATCATCGTTTCTTAGTACATTTGCATCGGTTTAGAAGAACTAGCAATATAACCGAAAAAGATATAGAATGTTAATATAGAGAAAAAAAATAAAAGTAATAATAGTAAGAACAAAACAAAACAAAACAAAACAAAAACCTATAGCTCGGATGCAGCTTCATTCAGAGTTTTAACATGATTACTTTACAATTAGGTATTATTGTGCTGTCCATTTTTTGAGTTTTTTTATCTAGTCCTATTGCACAGTCTGTATCCCATCAGCTCCAATTAATTTGGGTGGGTCTTGATTGGTTTATTGGAGTCCTATTAAAGAGGAAATATTTTAGAGAATGAGAGATTCAGAGAGCTCAGAGAAGAATAACATAGCTTTGAGAGCAGAGAGCCCACAAGCCAGTGACCTTTGGAGATGAAGAAGGAAAATGCCTCCCGGGGAGCTTCATGAAACAGGAAGCCAGGCGAGAAAGTAGCAGATGATGCCTTGCTCACCATGTGCCCTTCCAGCTGAGAGAGAAACTAACTGCGTTCGCCATGTGCCTTTCCAGATGAGAGAGAAACCTTGAATATCACTGGCCTTCTTGAACCAAGGTATCTTTCCCTGGATGCCTTTGATTGGACATTTCTATAGATACTTGTTTTAATTGGACATTTTATCAGCCTTAAAACTGTAAACTAGCGGCATACCCACTTCCCCTCCCTTGGTATAATTACCCTGGACTTACCCTCAGTAAACGAGACTTGATTAGAGCCCTGTCTTGTCTCCATCTCTCGCGCCTCTTGTCCCCCAATTCTCACTCCCTCTTTCAGGTCCTAGTTCAATAGGCCTGCAGGACGGGTCATTTGGCGCCCGAACAGGGACCAGAACACGAGGGGCTCCGTGAAGAACGCCGATGCGAAGGCCGGCAAGAAGAAAGGAAAAGTGAAAGAGGACGCCACGAGGGAACCTGCCTCGCTGCTAACGCCTTGTTCCTCTGCATCCTGCGGATCAACCGCGATTTGCATTTAGCCTCCTGTCCGTTAATTTTTGGGAGCCCATGAAAAGATATCAGTGGAAAGTCATGCCTCAAGGCATGGCCATAGCCCCACCTTGTGTCAAAAATATGTAAGTAGATGCGGAGAAGATGGCGGCTTAGTAAGACGCACGGGTCTTAGTTCCTCCTCCAGAAAAGCAACTAAAGAAACAGAAACAATACGAAACAGCTCCCGGAGTCACGACAGAGACCAAAAAGACAGCGTACCCCATTCTGGAACAGCTGAACAGGCAGGGAGAATCTGCTGCGGTGAGATACCCGAGGGGCGCACGTTTTCCCGGCCGGGGCGGCTGGTGACTGGGGTCCCCTCCACGCACGTGGCTCCCCAGTCTGACTGGGAACATTGGATAGCGGGGCCCTCCAGTCACGCTTGGCGTTTCGGGCCAGCTGGGCAATTGGGACCGGCACTCTCCCAAGCCGCGGCGGCCAGCGACCCCCACCTCCACGCGCGGTTTCCCGGGCCGACTGCCGTGCAGACAGACAAGCGCCACGAGCGCCACCTACTGGGCAGGAAAAGAAAAACAGAGCCCAGAGATTTCACAGAAAAAGCTTTCAACCAGCTGGGTCCCACACCCAGGGAAATCTGATCAAATGCCCAGACACCAGCAGAAAATAATGGATGACGCTCGGAAAATTGAAGATATGGCCCAGTCAAAGGAACAAACCAATAGTTCAAATGAGATACAGGAGCTGAGACAACTAATGCTGAATATACGAACAGAAATGGAAAAATTCTTCAAAAACCAAATCAATAAATTGAGGGAGGACATGAAGAAGACATGGGCTGAACAAAAAGAAGAAATAGAAAATCTGAAAAAACAAATCACAGAACTTATGGGAGTGAAGGACAAAGAAGAAAAAATGGAAAAAACAATGGATACCTACAATGGTAGATCTAAAGAGACAGAAGCTACAATTAGTGAACTGGAGGATGGAACATCTGAATCCCAAAAAGAAACAGAAACTATAGGGAAAAGAATGGAAAAACTTGAGCAGGGGATCAGGGAACTGAATGACAATATGAAGCGCACAAATATACGTGTTGTGGGTGTCCCAGAAGGAGAAGAGAAGGGAAAAGGAGGAGAAAAACTAATGGAAGAAATTATCACTGAAAATTTCCCAACTCTTATGAAAGACCTAAATTTGCAGATCCAAGAAGTGCAGCGCACCCCAAAGAGAATAGACCCAAATAGGCGTTCTCCAAGACACTTACTAGTTAGAATGTCAGAGGTCAAAGAGAAAGAGAGGATCTTGAAAGCAGCAAGAGAAAAACAATCTGTCACATACAAGGGAAACCCAATAAGACTATGTGTAGATTTCTCAGCAGAAACCATGGAAGCTAGAAGACAGTGGGATGATATATTTAAATTACTAAAAGAGAAAAACTGCCAACCAAGACTCCTATATCCAGCAAAATTGTCCTTCAAAAATGAAGGAGAAATTAAAACATTTATAGACAAAAAGTCACTGAGAGAATTTGTGACCAAGAGACCAGCTCTGCAAGAAATACTAAAGGGAGCACTAGAGTCAGATATGAAAAGACAGAAGAGAGAGGTATGGAGTAAAGTGTAGAAAGAAGGAAAATCAGATATGATATATATAATACAAAAGCCAAAATGGTAGAGGAAAATATTATCCAAACAGTAATAATACTAAAAGTTAATGGACTGAATTTCCCAATCAAAAGACATAGAATGGCAGAATGGATTACGACCCAGCAATACCACTGCTAGGTATCTACTCAAGGGACTTAAGGGCAAAGACACAGACGGACATTTGCACACCAGTGTTTATAGCAGCATTATCTACAATTGCAAAGAGATGGAAACAGCCAAAATGTTCATCAACAGACGAGTGGCTAAACAAACTGTGGCGTATACCTACGATGGAATATTATGCAGCTTTAAGACAGACTAAACTTATGAAGCATGTAATAACATGGATGGACCTAGAGAACATTATGCTGAGTGAGTCTAGCCCAAAACTAAAGGACAAATACTGTAAGGTCCCACTGATGTGAACCGACATTCGAGAATCAGCTTGGAATATATCATTGTTAACAGAGACCAGCAGGAGTTAGAAACAGGGTAAGATAATGGGCAATTGGAGCTGAAGGGATACAGACTGTGCAACAGGACTAGATACAAAAACTCAAAAATGGACAGCACAATAATACCTAGGTGTAATGTAACTAGGTTGGAACACTGAATGAAGCTGCACCTGAAATATGGTTTTTTGTTTGTTTGTTTGTGTGTTTGTATCTTTTGTTTTTGTTTTTTCTTTTTCCTTTATATATATATATATATATATTATTAGTATTATTATTTTAATTCTCTTCTCTATATTAACATTCTATATCTTTTTCTGCTGTTTTGCTAGTTCTTTTCCTAAATCGATGCAAATGTACTAAGAAATGATGATCATACATCTATGTGATGATACTAAGAATTACTGAGTGCATTTGTAGAATGGAATGATTTCTAAATGTTGTGTTAATTTCTTTTCTTTTTTTTGATTAATAAAAAAATTTAAAAAAAAATAAAAAAAAAAAAAAATAAAAAACTGTAAACTAGCAACGTATTAAATTCCCCTTTTTAAAAGCCATTCTGATTCTGGTATATTGCATTCCAGCAGCTAGCAAACTAGAACAGCAGGCAACCAATGTGATGTGAGGTAGGATCCCCAAAAGAACTGCCATAAGGCCTATAGATCTTAAAAGACACTTGAGTGAGCACTAGTCTTTCTCTGACTCCTTGGCCATCTCTAATACTTGGTGCAATGGGAAGGAGGTGAGATTCAAACAAAGATTCTGGGTGCTGGCACTCCATTGTGTAGTACTCAAAAGTTGCACCTAGGTTAAATTCCATTTAGTGTCCAAGTTGAGGGAGTGGTGTCTGCTTACCTCCCAGTTATTTAAGTTATGATAACATTAACACAAGCGTCCACATACAGGTCCTTAGATAATTGCCATATATTATGAATGCCTACATAATCTGGGCAAAACAATAATATGTTTCCTATTAATTTTATAGAACATTTAAAATCCTGGCAGGAGCAGATGGCATATTCTGCCTAGAAAATTTGAGAGGAGTTCAATAAAAGAGCTATTTACAAAGATAAGGGCAGGATTTAAGGAAACCAAAATGAAATAGTGAAATGTCCCAGAGCTAGTAGCAGCTCAGGGGCTGTCACCCTTCCTTGGCCTAAAAGAAGATGTTATTACTAGGATCCAGAGGGACTAGCTGTAGAGATACGACCACCTCAGGGCAGATCTTATGAAGTCATAGGCTTGGGAAATAAGCATGAAGGCTGACCAGCTTGACGCATAGCAAGTTGGTCTAACCATTGGACCATGAAATCTGCACAGCACAAATAACCACATCTGAGTGTTAATCAAATAACATCTGCCCCGAGGGTTTTAAAGTTGCCATGGGCCATGGCTGATTTCTTTATTCTGCTTTAAGTCCCAGGAGAGCTTTGTGTACCCTTTCTTATAGATGAGATGTGAATCAGAATTTAAGTCAGGAAGATAAACTACATTGAAATCAGTGAATTATGGAAGTTTGCAAAGGCTGTCACAGAGATGGATGATGTTCCACAAGGGTCTTAAGAATACAAAATCAGTCAATGATAGAAAGGTAAAAATAGACGGAGCCTGTGGTGATCATCTACTTCTAGTATAAATTCCTACACTTTTTTCTAACTAAAAAATTTTCCAATGACTATTCTTAATAAAATGTTTTCACATTTTTCATGCAAAAATGAAATTTCATAAATATACACTACAGAAGAAATATGGCAATAATTTATATAGCAATGGACATTCGCACAGAGAATTTCAACATTGCTGTGTATCCCAGGATCACTCAGCTGTCCCATAATTTTATGTTATGACAGTTGATCCGGTATATTCTCATATGAATGGTGGTTGTTTATCTCTGAGAATTGATGAACTTCATTTTGAGAAACACTCTCTTGGCCAATTGGAGAGGATGCCAGCTTTCAGCAAGCAGTCAGTGAAGCTAAATAACCATTATTACCATTTAGAAACATAAATAGCATACTCCTTATTATGGTCTGTAAAAATTATGTGATTCATGTGAGCAGGTCAAAACCCATCATCCAGGTCTGTCACATGTACACATAGGTATGTGTTCACTTGTCCTGGGGATAAGAAGGTAGGTATTCAAGAAATGACTCCTGTATTTTGGTTCCTCTGTCTCCAGCTCTTGTCCTTGGCTGCCATGGTATTTGTTTACTCTTTAGTAATTAGTGAAGCAGGCTCACAGAGATTGTCTCAGAAAACTCATTTTATACTTTAAAGTGAGGAATATTTATTTCACGATGGAGGACCAGATATTTTAAAATATCAAATAAGAAACAAGTTATGTCGGTCAGGATACACACCTAAAGAGAAAGCAGCCCACTCCAATACAGGTGTCAGGGTCGCCAGCAAAATACGACTCATACAAGCTCTGGTGAGACAGAGCAAGGTCAGCTCCACTAGCTTGTGTTGGTTTCCCATGGCCAGTGGGTCTCAATCTGTGGCCAGTGCAGGGAGATGTTCTAGGCACAACACCCCTCTCTTGTGTTTGGGGATTGGAGCTGGATGTCATAAAACACTCCCACCAGAGTCTGACTGTCTCCAGTGAAGATTTACATAAGCTCAGGAAAATAGGGGAAGGAATGTACCAGCAGTCTCCTTCTTCAGGGAGTTTGTGTTTAACTTGCCAGGCTGACACACCAAGTCTTGAGCATAAAATGTATTTGTGGGCCCCAAGAAGAGGTGAGCAGGCCACCCTAGGGCTGCTCCCTACCACAAGTTACAATTAGGGTGTTGATTCCAAGTATAATGAGAGGACATATTGCTTTATATCAACTGGCAGCACAGTGGTCCATGGCCTGTTTCCTCCAGGGGATAGTTTTGAATTGTAAAGATCTGGAGGGAAATAAATCTGATATATAAAGAAACTTGTAAAGAAATGCTCTTTTTGTCACAAATGACTGCTTCTTCTTTAGTGAGGCATTATAGTGAAGTGACAATGAACACAAACATTAGAGGCAGAATGTTTAAAACTTTAGATCCATATGACTTCAGTCAAATCATTTGAACCCCCATGCCTCAGCTTTCTCATTTGTAAAGTAAGATAACAATAATATCTACACAAAGGGGCTGTTATGAAGCGTAAATGAGTGTACACACATGAAACATGTATAACAGGACCAGGTACATGAGTACCATAAATGTGTTTGCTATTTTTTACTATTTCTCCCCATTCAGCCCAGTATATATAAACTTTGATTGCCCATATTTGTTTATAGTCTGCTTCCTCTAACTACATTGAAAGTTCCATATTTATATGCACCCACAGTATAGTAGGAGAACTCACTTGATCTATAAATTTGGAGCTCAGAAAAAAATGTCAGGATTCTTTCTGACATTTTCACCTAGATCTGAAATAAATGAAAAATAATAGATATCAGCTATTGAGTGCTTCTTATATACCAAGTACCTCGGAACCATTTGATTCTCATAATTCTCTGATGTAAGCACTTTCTTATTTCTGTTTTACAGATGCAGTAACTGAAGCATAAACAGATGAAATAACTTGCCCAAGCTCACACAGCAGGAAGTAAAGAGCTAGAATTTGAGTGGTCTGGTGGTTTTACTCCTGTTCTTTTCTCTACCAGAGTGTGCTGGACGACATCTGTGATAGTTTGAAACTGTATGTACCCCAGAAAATCATGTTCTTAAATCTAATTCATTCTTGTGAGTGTGAACTCATTGTAGGTAGGACCTTTCGATGAAGCTACTTCAGCTAAGGTGTGACCCACCTCATTTAGGATGGGACTTAAGCCTCTTACTGGAGTCCTTCATAAAAGGAATGAATACAGAAAGAGAGAGAAAACTGCACACACACAAAAAGTTGGCTTACTCAATCTCTTGAATGAATAAATAATCGGCAGCTTGTGTTTTAGGGGAGGACAGAATAAGAAAAGTTCGTGAAGAAAACTAAGAAGAGGTCCAGGATACAATATGTGATGGATGGCAAAGAGTTTCAAAAATAATATGTCCTACAAAAACTAAAGGACAAATACTGTATGGTCCCACTGATGTGAACCGACATTAGAGAATAAACTTGGAATATGTCATTGGTAACAGAGACCATCAGGAGTTAGAAACAGGGTAAGATAATGGGCAATTGGAGCTGAAGGGATACAGACTGTGCAACAGGACTAGATACAAAAACTCAAAAATGGACAGCACAATACTACCTAATTGTAATGTAATTATGTTAAAACACTGAATGAAGCTGCATCTGAGCTATAGGTTTTTGTTTGTTTGTTTGTTTTTATATATATTTTTTGTATTTTTTATTTTTATTTTTTCTCTATATTATCATTTTATTTCTTTTTCTGTTGTCTTGCTATTTCTTTTTCTAAATCGATGCAAATGTACTAAGAAATGATGATCATACATCTGTGATGATATTAAGAATTACTGATTGCATATGTAGAATGGAATGACTTCTAAATGTTGTGTTAGTTAATTTTTTTTTAATTAATAAAAATTAAAATAATAATAATAATAATATGGCCTAGGGCCATGGTGGCTCAGCATGCAGAGTTCTCACCTGCCATGCCGGAGACCCGAGTTTGTTTCCCAGTGCCTGCCCATGCAAATAATAATAATAATAATATAGCCTAACCTGCGAATGCTGCAAACAGGTAAAGGAAGATAAAGATTGAAGACAGCCCATCAATATCCTCAGTAAAGGATTTCTAATGGAGTTGAGAAGAAGATAAGGATGTAGAACAATGTGTATAGACTAGTATTTTGAGACACTTAGCTGGGAAGACAGGATATGTGAGAGCAGGGCATAGGAAGGGTTGCCTTTTTCATCTGGCATTTAGACTTTTATTCATGACATTTTGAAAATTCTGTAGACCTTTTACTCCATAAAATTATTCTAAATTTCATTTAGTAGGAAAAGCATATGAGAACATCAAGAGCATTCTGAAAATTAAAACCATTAATGGGACTTACCTTTCAGTTATTTGACCTCCTCATTTCCATGGTTCCACTTTACCTTAGCCACAGACTGCCCTGGCTACACCATTGACGTTGTTATCAACTATAGCTACTCTGCTTTCTAAATGGTTAAGCATCTTGTTTGCTGACCATAACAGACTCCTCTTTCAGCTTTATTGTTCAACTACCCCCATTGTAGTTAGTTAATGACGTTTTCAAGATTTGTAGTTCGTGAGAAATCAGGATTTAAGGGATGATTTTGGTTACTGAATCATTATGTAGATATTCCTTTTTGCTTTCTGGTATATTGGAGTAGACAGAGGGAAATACGTGAAATCTCTACATTGTAATACAGCTGCCTTGGTCTCCAGTAATGACTGTCTAGTCCCTGTGATTGTAAAAACCTTGTGACTAACCTTCTGCCCCTGTGATTGTAAAAACCTTGTGACTAACCTTCGTTTGTACCCATTTGTCCGGTTTTTCAACTTTAGAGTCTTGTGACCACTAAAGACAGCCTTTCATGTTTGTTGGTGAAGGGTCCTGGGTCAGCTCAGAACTAACCCACCCCAAATCCAAAGTCATCTTGAAAACCAAGACTGGATATAACCAAAGTGGGCCTGCCTGACATGTGTAGTAGCTCAGCCTTTAACCTCCAAGTCACTTATATGTCATTATAATACTAAAAACCATGCCCATCATCATATTAAGGCCCCCATTTTCTTACATACGTTCTGTGACTAAGCATGTAATCAATCTGCACATGCTCAATAAACAGAGCACTTCTACATCATCTGGGGCCACTGTGCTCATTATCCTAAGTCCTACCCATCTTTTTTCTCTAATAAAACAGTCAGAATTATGCAGTTCAGAGAGACAGATTTTGGGCCAATATGACATCTGATTTCCTGCATCTAATAATAAACTTTTTCTCTCTTTGGCAAAAGAAAAAAAAGATTTCTGGTTCATTGACCTTTCTAATTTCCCCCAACTCACCAGCCCTCTCCTTTCTTCATTTTTCTTCTTATCCAATTCAGGATAAGGGCTTTTTTGCCTTTTCATTGTTCCCATCTGGCAAAACTTTAAACCCAATTAACCATCAGCAATTCCAGTAGACCTAAAAAAGACTCAATAGGCACACACACAAAATGCTGAATCCCACTAATATTTAAAGAAGTTGAAATTACTGTATCATTTTTCACTCACCGGATTGTTAAAGATTTTAAGAGGTTGATCTTACCCAGTGCTGGCACGAATGTGAGGAATCTGGAAATTTTTTTTTCCTTGTATACATTCATTCTGAGTCTCTCTATCCTCTTGCTCTACAATGAATGATTACTTTCTGAGTTTACTGCTCAATATTATTGTCCTGGGATCCTCTTCACTATCATCCTGGGGATTTTTTTTTTTCCTTCTGTATTGAATCATTTGTGTCCTGGATTCTAGGATTTTTTTTTTTTGCTTTAGTCCTTCATTTTGGTATAGCAAACTCTCCAGTAGCTTTCTGAGTAGAGATAGGATGCATGGGAAATAATTTATTTGAGAACTTGCATGTTGAAAATGTCTTTATTCCTCACTCACACTAAATAAGATTGGCTGACTATAGAAGTTGAAGCTGAAAAACATTTTCCATCAGATACTGGCCACATGTCTTCTAGGTTCAATGTTGCTTTTGAGGAGTCTGATAGCAATCTTTTGTATGACTCCACCCTTCCCCCCAGGAAGCTGTTAAGATTCTAAAAAAATAAATAAATAAATCTGTGTTTGAAATTCTGTGGATATGCCTTAGAGTGAACCTTTTTCTTATCCAGATCGCTGGACACTGGGTGGATGCATTCAAGTCTGTAAATTTACATCCTTTGATTCTAAACTCCATGAAATTCAATCTGAGCAAATAAGCAGAAACCCAGAAGATACTGAAAAGGTCATAAGAATTAAGTAACGTCATTTTAGAGTTAGGTTTTGAGAATAAGTTAGATTTTGGTTGTCTTCATGGGAGAAAATTACACATTTTACTGCAGGACAGCTGTAATCCCAATTCCCCTAATATCTCAGGTAATTGTGATGATATCCATCTATCTTCCACTGAATTCAGTGGGATTTTACTTTCCTGGGTGCTGGAATTACCTCAGTGTTTGCCTACTCCAGTTGATGGCAGAGCGATTTGCCAAACCATAACTGCAGGGAGTGTGATAAGAGTGGAATATTTGTCTATTAAAGAAACAAACTTTATTCCAGCCATTCAAATGGTTGTTATATTTCCTGATTTCCATTAAACATGCATAATGCGCATGTGTTCCCTGGGGTTCTAACCTAGCCGTTAAAGGGCTTGGATTGAATTTCATGGAGTTTAGAAGCAGAGGATGAAGGGCTTGTGTTGGGGTAGCCGAAAGACCGAAGAATTCACCAGGCATGGAGTTAGACATGAATTTTCATTAGGGTTTAGGAATAGAGAGGATTCTTCCCTATGGTAGCCAGTAGAAAAATGGAAGTCAGTGCCCTACAAAGGGGATGGAAGAGTAGAAGGGTTTATAAGGGTTTAGGAAAAGGCAGAGTTGCGGCAGGGTGACCAGTATTTGGAGGCTTTTTATCAGCAGTGATCAGGGAGGGGAGTTTCAATGCCTTGTTTATGATGACATTTGTACATTCTTTCCCCCCTGAGGTGGTCTGATGACTTTTCATATCTGTCCTGGTCACGTAGGTGGCTACATGCAATGGCCTGCTCTCAGTGTGGAGTGGAATGCTCTATTGAGAGGAATTCCAGGCCCTAGATCCCTACACCTGGTTCCATAAAACATGGATAATGTCAGGCCCTGGATCCCTACATGTTTCCATAAAACACATAGCTCCAAAACTTTGGCAGCTACAACAGACCTGAATCAAACTTTTGCAGCTTTCATTAATATTTCAAACCTGTATCATCTCCACAGAAAGAGTTTTCCTTCCTATGTGTTTTATTTTCTTTATTGTTATTCTCCTATTCTCAAGCTGATTTTGTTTGCTTGGTTTTTTGCTTCTTCTTTCTTTACTAGACACTTTGTAGATGTTACATTGTTTAATAATTATTAAAAAACCGACCAGGCCTAACACCCTGGTCCTCAGCTCCAAACCAGAAGCAGAAAGGAATGGTGATGGTGGGGCTGGGAATATTTCTCCAACATCACCAGAACCCAGAAAATGAAGATCCTAAGCTCCTTATGGGCCAGATCCAGGGCTTGGGCCCTTGGGCTAACCCTCAAGTACTTCCGGCTACATCACTATCCAAGTAAGGTAGTCAGCAAGGGACTGAGTCCAGACTTGGACAAAAGTAACTGGAAGGAAAATAGGAAATGGACAAGTACTGTCCAGCTGTAGATAAAATAATATAGGGTAGCTAAGACAGGTTGAGGGGAGTAGGAAGAGAGGCTATGGGGAGGCAATATTGTAGCAATGCAGAAGTGTAGCCCCAGGATCCTGTCCTGGGCAGCTGGTCAGGATAGCAGCTGTTAGTCCCCAGATGGAGCTCCTGACCCAAGCCTGGGCAGAGGGCTCACATATTGTGGGTCCTCTTGGTGAGCTGGGGCTCCTCATCTGCCAGTTTGGACTTGAGGTGGTCCTCGTAGGCCAGGATGTCTCCAGGCCACTTGGTGATTATCTGCTTCTCACAGACCCAAATTTCCCATGCAACCTGTTGAATGAGCCTGGAATCATGGCTGACTAGAATCATGCCATCCTCAAACTCATGATGACATCTGCCAGTGCATCAGTGGTCTCAATATCTAGGTGGTTGGTGGGCTTATCCAGGAAGAGTATGTGGGGTTTTGCCGGGCCAGCCAGGCCAGACACACTTGGCAGTTCTGCTCATGTGAAAGGTTCCAGATTGGGCTCACCTGCTGTTTCCCGGTGAGACCATATCGCCCAAGGATCTTCCTTGTTTCTTCCTTCTCTTTGATCTCATGGTAGCATTTCTTCATGCACTCCAAAGGCAACAGATCTAAGTACAGCAGCTCTTGTAAATGTGATGGTAATGCCCTATCTTGATATGAGAGTATTTTTGTATCACCCTGTCTGTGGATAGCAGCTCTCCAGTTAGCAGATTCAAAAGAGTTGATTTTCCTGCTCCACTGGGCCCTACAAGAGCCACTCATATATCAAGGTCAATAACAAATTCTAGATTGTTGTAAATGCAAGGCCCATCTTTTTATACTTGAAGCTCATGCTTTGTACCATAATGACAGTGGAGGGATCTTGCCACATTGTGGGAAATAAAATGACAGTGTCTTGTTGCTCAAGACCTTCTCTGTCAGTCCTGATGCCATCATTTTCTGTAGCACTTTTTCCCTTGCTCTGGGACTGTTGGGCCAGCTTGGCACTGCTATGACCAAACTTAGCAATGTAGTTCTTCAAGTGAGCTATCTGATCTTGCTCCCAGTGAAACCTCTTCATCTGGTTCTCCTCCAGCTCCAGTCACATCTTCACATACTGATCATAATTACCCGTATAATAAATACTTCAGTTTCTTGTGCTTGTGAATGATGTTGATAGAGACACCTTTCAGAAAATCTTGGGAATGGGAGATGAGGACCATGATGCACTTAAAAGTCTTGAGTTCTTCCAACCACACACAAGCACCTAGGTCCAAGTAGTTGGTTGGCTTGTCCAGATGCAGCATGAAAGGTCAAATAAAGAGGGCTCTGGCAAGGGCAACCCTCATCCTCCAGCCTCCCCTGAAGTCATTTAGCTTCTTGCGCTGCATGGCAGGTGTGAAACGCAGTCCGTGCAAGATCTGTGAAGCCCTCATCTCTGCCTCGTCACCATCCAGCTCTTCCGGGTGCTCATATAGCTCCATTAATTTCTCACATTCCACATCCTGGTGAGCCAGCTGCTCAGCCTCCTTCTCCAGTATGGCCCTCTCTGTATCAACTTCCATCACACACTGCAAGGGTGTCTTGTCACTAGGGGGCATCTCCCGAGTCAAATGGTAGATGTCAATGTGCTCAGGGATGGGCATTTCACGTTTCCCAATAGCAGAAAGCAGCATAGACTTTCCAATTCCATTTAAGCCAATAAGACCATAGCAGTGGCCTGAGTTTAATTCCAGCTCTTGACCGTGAAAGGTGAGTGAGAGGTTGATAATGTGGACATCAATACTGTTGTTGTGAGAGGCTAGGACACCAGTAACAGCTCACTTTTTTCATTTCAAAGTCCTCTAACATCTTGGTCAGCAAATCCACTTCTGTTGTCTCTCTGCAATTGGCCTCCTCATTTTTTCCCTCTGCCACTTGTGATTCTGTGTCAACATCTCTATTTTCTTCATGCCCCTTTCTGAGCTGCTGTTGCGCTTTGGCATCTTCCATCTTTTTGGCTGCCTTCTTCTTGGCCAGGTCAGAGGGCATGATGATGAACCACAGGGGTGGCTTACTGTTCTTTCAGGGAGCCTTGACTTATTGGGCCTCGCAGCTCGGCCTCTGTCACAACAGAGCAGCTTCCTCGTTCCTCCGCATGCGGCTGGCTCACCATCAAACTGAGCTTTTAAAAATCATTTTTATTGAGAAATCTTCACACACATATAGTCCATTCATAGTATGCAACCAACGGCTCACATATCATCACATAGTTGTGTATTCCTCACTATAATCATTTTAGAACATTTGCATCACTACAGAAAAAGAAATAAAAAGAAAAATGAAAAAACTCATACATCCCATATGCCTTACCCCTCCCTCTGTTTGACCACTAGTATTTAAATCAACCCACGTTTTCACCCTTTATCCTCCCCTATTATTTATTTATTTTTTATCCCTATTTTTTTTACTCACCTGTCCATACCCTGGATAAAAGAAACATCAGACACAAGGTTTTCACAATCACATGGTCACATTGAAAAAGCTATATGTTATACAATCATCTTTAAGAATCAAGGTTCCTAGAACACAGTTTCAGGTACTTCCCTCTAGCCACTCCAAAACACCATAAATTAAAAAGGGATATCTATATAATGTATAAGAAAAACTTCCAGGAAAACCTCTTGACTCTGTTTGAAATCTCTTAGCCACTGAAACTTTATTTTGTCTCATTTCTCTCTTCTCCCTTTTAGTCAAGAAAGCTTTCTCAGTACTATGATGCCAGGTTCTGGCTCATCCCGGAAGTCCTGTTCCATATTGCCAGGGAGATTTATATCCCTCAGAGTCATGTCCCAACTAGTTGGGAGGCAGTGAGTTCATCTGCCAAGTTGACTCAGAGAGAGAGGCCACATCTGGGCAACAAAAGAGGTTGTCTGGGGGTAACTCTTAGGTATAATTATAAGTAAGCTTAGTTTCTCCTTTTCAGGAATACATTTCATAGGGGTGAGGCTCAAGATGGTTGTCCCTACTGCTTGCAAAAATATCAGGAATTCCCCAGATGGGAAAGTTTAATATCATGAAATGGGTTGACTTAAACAATAGGAATTTATTAGCTTATATTTTTAAAGCCATTTTATTGACATACATTATATATTCACATACCATGTAATCATCCAAAGTGTATGATCAATGGCTCACAGTATTATCATATATGTGTGCATTCATCATTACAATTGACTTTTTTCTTCTTTTTTGTGAAAAATAACATATGTACAAAAAAAAAACAACAACTGTCAAAGCATACTACAACAATTAGTTCTAGAACAGATTTCAGAGTTCGGTATGGGTTACAATTCCACAATTTTAGTTTTTACTACTAGCTGCTCCAAGACACTGGAGACTAACAGAAATATCAATATGATGATTCAGCAATCATGCTCATTTGTTAAACTCTACCTTCTCTGTATTACTCCACCATCTCCTTTGATTTTCTTCCCACTTTTTAGGGTTATTTGAGCTAGGCCCATTCTAACTTTTTCATGTTGGAAGGGGCTTTTGATAATGTGGATATGCGGATAGAAACAGTTGATATCCTGGAGCCTGGCTTCTCTGCATTTTAGGGCTTATCTGGTCTAGGAACCCATCTGGAAGTTGTAGGTTTCTGGAAAGTAATTCCAGTGCATGGAACCTTTATAGAATCTCATATAAAGTTCTAGGTATTCTTTAGGGTTGGTAGGAATGTTTTGTTTTGTTTTTTAATTTTTTTCATTTATTAATTAAAAAAAATTAACAACAAACAAAAATATTAACATATCATTCCATTCTACATATACCATCAGCAAGTCTCAATATCATCACATAGTTGCATATTCATCATTTCTTAGAACATTTGCATTGATTTAGAAAAAGAAATAAAAAGACAACAGAAAAAGAAATAAAACGATAACAGGAAAAAAAGATTATACATACCATACGCCTCACCCCTCGCTTTCATCTATCCCTAGCATCTGTAGGAATGGTTTTGGTCGGAGTTTGGCAAACTATGATAGGCAACTGAAGCTTGCATAAGAGTAGCCTCCAGAGTAGCCTTTAAACTCCATTTGAACTTCTCAGCCACTGACATCTTTTGTCACACTTCTTTTCCCCCTTTTTTTGTCCGGAGGTCATCATCAGTTACACAGCGCCAGGGCCAGATTCAGCTCTGAGAGTTATATTCCAGGTTGCCAAGGAGACTTTCACCCCTGGATGTTATATCCCATGAAAGGTAATGATTTCACTTGTAAAGTTGGGCTTAGAAAGAGAGAGGCAACATCTGAGCAACAGAAGTTGTCCTCTGGAAGTAACTCTTAGGCATAATTGTAGGTAGGTTAAGCTTTTATGCTAAGATAAATAAGCTTCATAAATAGCTTACATTTTTGTGGCCAGGAAAGTACCCAAATCAAGACATCATCAAGGCAATGCTTACTTCCTGAAAACCTGCTGCCAGTGATCCTTGGCTCTTCTGTCTCACGGCGATGCACATGGAAGTGTCTTCTGTTCTCTCCCTTCTCTTCTAAGTTTCACTCATTTCTGCTTCTTGCTTCTGTGGCTTTTTCACTTTTTGTCTGAATTTCACTGTCTTATAAAGGACTCTGGTAATAGGATTATGACCCATCCTAAAAGAGGTGGGTCTCACCTTGACTGAAGCAGCCTGATCAAAAGGTCCTACTTACAATGGGTTCACACCCACAGGGATGGATTAGATTTAAAGAACATGTTTTTCTGGGGTAGATACATCTTTCAGTCCTCTAACATAATGACAGTGTTCCTTGCAGCATTCCATGCTGCCTTTAATAACTCTAAGTAATGTGTATTTTCACCATTTTTAAAGTAACTTCTATGGATAAGCAGGTCCTACATTAGCCACTAAGATGGGCACTGGGGATATAAAGAGGATTTAGGCAAATCTAGGGGATTTAATATAAAGCAGAGCTATAAGATGGTGGGAGACTGGAAGTATCAGTTTGATGGGAGGAGAAAATGTGAGAGGCTCATAGAAAGTGAAGGCATCAGAATTGGGCCAGAGAAAAGTTGAAGAGGTTGAGAAAAATTTCATCTACCACAGAATTTAAAGTTGACTCAAACTTATCCTTCTTCTAAATATATGATTATCCCAGGCATATAATTATTTAATGAGTTATTTATTTCTATTTTAGGACCTTTCTATATTGCTTCATAACTTTATTTCTCACATAGTTCTTGCATTACTTATCAATCACATAATTATGATTTATCTGTATAACTCCCTAGATCATGAATTTAATGGCTAAGGTTAACAAAATAATTTAAAACAAGAATAAAATGACAGGAGGTAACAGGAATATGGAAGAATATGATCAATATATGGAAAGGCTACAGATGAACATAAAACATAGCTCTCAGCATCCTGAGAATCAAACTAAATGAGAATTTTTACATTGTCCCACATATCAGCTCATAAGAGAAACTCTATTATTTTTGAGAGGTTTTTTTTCCTAATATGTTTTTTTATAAGAACGTTGATAAATGGTATCCTTCACTGCAGTTAAACCTCATAGACTCCATCTGGACACTTAATAAAGTCCCAGGGCCTATTTTTGTCCCAGAAAGAGACTGGCACCATTCAATCCAGGAAGGGCAAGCCAGGCAAATAACAAAACCAATCTGACTCCATTGTGAAAATTAATGATATATTGGTTCCTGGCATATCCTGAATACTCGGGAAAAGAAAAGTGCACAAAGATTTTCAGCTCCATTCCCACCATAGTATTCTCTATCTCACCTTGGAAAAGCTGCCTAACTTCAGTTTCCAAGTTTCTTCATTGTGGCAGGCACACCATGTGTTCACCAGACCCCATTTTCATTTCTCCCTAGGCATCCAGCTGGACTCTGTTTCTCAGGCTATATTATAGTTTGGTGGAGTTCCATGACTTATTTTTGTCTATTTTTAATAGGATGGGGAAAGAAGTGGCACTTGCCATTCCCCATTCTTGTCTCTAACAACATTCTTTCACACTGCTCCATGTTCTCTCTGTTTCCCATGTGCTGGCTGAATGCAGAGAATCTGGTAGGGACTCAGGGGCCACAGGAGACGGTGGCATCACTAGGTGGAAGGAATTTGAGTTCCTGAATAACTACATGGGGCATGCAACCCAACTTCCATCAGACCAGCATGTGAACATTAGTCTTTTTGCCTGTGTTAAGCTGCTAAAATTTTGATGTTGCTATTACAGCAGCAAATTATCTAATAAATACTAACTAATAAATCTTCTATCAAATCTTATGATTCAGAAATAATAATAGCTGCTACTTTGCACTTTGTTTCCCTGTAGCTGTTTCTTAGAAACTGGCTCCATGTAACTTTGTATATGTGGAAACAGTGCCAAAGTCCCTCCAAGATAATCCCCAATGATTCTCACCTCCTGGGTTCAAGATTTTGTGTAGTTCCCTCTCCAAACCAAATCATGGTTGGCATGTGTGACCAATAGAATATAGTAAGGAGACAAAGTATAATTCCAGGGAAAGTCAGAAAAGACACTGCAATTTCCACCTTGGTCTTGGACCACTCACTCTGTAAGATGCCAACTATCATGTCATAAAGACAGATATGCAGCTCCAAGGAGAGGTCTACATGCCGAGAAACTGAGACCTCCCACTGACCCACAGCTCTAACATGCCAGCCAAGTGAGTGTGCTATATAGGAAACATATCCACTAGCCTCGGTCAAACCTTCAGATGATTGTAACCTTAGCAGACATCTTGACTGCCAGGAGATGTCCGGGGAGACCTTGAATTAGGAATGCACAGCTAAATTGCCCCTGAAATCCTGACCCACAGAAACCCAGAGAGATTAAAAAAAAATTTATTGCTCTTTTAATTCACAAAGTTTGGGGTAATTTTATATATGGCAATAGATAACTAATACAGTCCTTGATACTGCAGCTTGTGAAAATTTCCCGATTCCTAATGGTACTCACTCTTCAGTGGGCCATGATTGCCTGTTCTTGGAACAGAGCATACAAGAAATCATTCTTTTCATCTCCAAGTCACAGAAGGTTGTATCATCCCCATAGCAAAAAGGGTATGGGGTAGAATCATTTGGTGATGGCAGTTTTGAAAATTAAGACTGAAAAATGTAAGCTGACGCTGGCATCTTCTTGAAATCTTTAAACAGGGTGGAAGACTCTAGAATAAAAAAGAAGTTATGGTAATATTTTGGTTAGTACTGTTATTAACACAAACACTTTAAAACATCACTTGGAAGACCAATGGATTACTTTCAAGAGAATCCAAATGAGACACCTGCATTTCTTAAATTGGATGACACACACCAATAAGGGAAAAGAGGAAATCTGAAATACTGTAGAGTCAGTACATGTTGAACAATAATAATAACATGGAATTAAAATGGGAACCACATATGTCTTAGACCAGCTTATGCATTCCCTTCTCCTGCTTATTCCACAAAGAGATTGTCTTGTTCTCACATTTCCTTTATGAATCCCTAGTTTAATAACCAAACCTCACTTTAAATGGGAAAGAGATGGTGGGTAGAGTAGGTGTCAAAATTCTCTTCTTTTTTGCAGAAGAATCTTTGACCTTTAAAGTAACTCACTAGGATTATGCAGTGGAGTTCCAGTGCATACATCATCATCCACAGAGGGGGATATCTTGGCCAGTGAGCTTCTTCCCCAGGTAAATAGTTGACAAAATTCCTCCAGCAATGACCATACTCTAAGGAAAACACAGATCTTGATTCACTCAACAAGTAAGCACAGGATTAAGTTATTTAAAGAGATCCTCCACTTAAAAATAATCATGTATATAACTTTCTGGACAATTTGCTGTTGGAGATAAGGTAGACTTCCCCAGAATCCCTAAGTAGAACAGAGCAATTCATTAGAAGATGGCTGAGAGGCCATAGTGGTAAGAGTGGAAAAAGGAGTCATATTACCTTCGCCATGAATTTCACATCTGGTCTTTTCTTACATTATATGGACTTTTACTTGTGAGACATCCAGTCTGGGATCATCAATTCTGACTTAGAAACAGAGATTGTTTACTGTTTACTGTTTTTACCTGAAGATGTCATAATCTGGATAGACACACCGCTGTTAATGAGGTCCCTGATTCCTTGCCGGTTCTGTTGATCCATGTGGTAAAAAAGCCTTGCTACATAAATAACCAGAGTGATGTTCGGGTACTGACTCAAAAATTCTCTAATTGCCTTGGAGCATTCCCAACAGGGACTCCAGGACAAGAACCAGGTGATGCAGCAGCTGACAGATGGGCAACATTGTCTTTCTGAACTAAACTTTTCTATAAAGTTAACTTCAACATGCTTAGAGGTGTTTTGGCCTGAGTTTCGCCAGATCTTACGGCTCCTGCCCCACTTGATTTCGTAGAGCAGACAGGCCTCTTTACGGAGCTCTCTGGGGTCGAAGAAGACTTCAAATTCCCACGGTTGGATCCTTCTCCTGAAATATAAAAAGCACCCCCATGTCATCATGTGATCTTTAGAGGGTACTAAGAAACCATTTCATGCTCTCCTTTTCTACCAGGAAAGCCTAAATCATGGTATCTCAGTGAACATTTTTTCTATTCTGTTTCAAAGTTGCCTGGAGAGGTCTATTTGAATGATCAGTTTTTCTCACAAAGTTGGTGAAGAAGTTTTTCCCAGTTGAGTTATTGGGTACCATTCTCTATATACCACTGTATATAAAAACCACTGTTTTTTAGTCTTCAGTTCTGGTATTAGTATATCCCTGTTTCTCTTTTAGAGGTTTCTCATTAAATTCTAATCTTTCTCTCTCACACTTAGAGGAGCCATGCCCCAATCCTTAATCTTCATCATTCCAACTGGATTTTTGCAGGTGTTAAATCATCAACAAGATTCTACTGTCAAGTCTAAGAAGAGAATTATTTAGTCTCAGGATTCTTCCATATTATAATCTTTTTAAAAATTTTGCATGAGGGAAAAAATTCAAATCGCTCTTGATGGCTCTCTCTGTGTTGCAAAGCTGTAGTTCAGGGAAAACTCAGGATTGTGCTACAGACTCTTCGCAAAATGGTTATGTCATAAACTTATTACCTCCTTGTAGTTCCCACTTATCCCTAAAGTATCACATTTTTTATTACATATATTAATCCTTCCACTCAAATGAAATAATATACCCCTCAAAAATGGTCTCCTTGCTCTAATGATATGTCAGTAAAATTGGTAGATTGTAAAATAGGAAGATGAGATCAAAGTGACAAATGGGTTCCCTGAACATTTCATTAATAGCTATAGAAACATGTCATTTAAAGAGAAAAGAGTAATAGTAAGACTATGACATAGAAGTATACTAGAAGATACTTTATTCAAAGAGAAACCAAAAGGCATAGGAGCAAAGATGAAGGAAGTGGTAATCATAGACAGTGAAGTTGGAGAAGGCAAAAGGAAATAAAAAGAAGAAACTCATACATCCCATACCCTTTACCCCTCCTTCTCATTGCCCACTAGTATTTCCATTTACCCACTTTATTTTACCCCTTAATCCCTCCTATCATTTATTTATTTATTATCCATATTTTTTACACACCTGTACATACCCTGGATAAAAGAAGCATCAGACACAAGGTTTTCACAGTCACACTGTAAAAGCTATACCATTATACAATCATTTTCAAGAATCAATGCTACTGTAACACAGTTCAGTAGTTTCAGGTACTGCCTTCTAGCTACTCCAAAACACCCTAAACTAAAAAGGGATATCTATATAATGCATAAGAATAACCCCCAAGATAATCTCTTGACTCTGAAATCTCTCAGCCACTGAAACTTGATTTTGCCTCATTTCACTCTTCCCCCTTTTGGTCAAGAAGGCTTTCTAAATACCATGATGCCGGGTCCCGGCAAATCCCAGGAGTTCTGTCTTATTTTGCCAAGCAGAGTTACACCCCTGGGGGGAGGGCAGTGAGTTCTGCCGAGTTAGTTTAGAGAGAGCGAGGCCATATCTGAACAACAAAAGAGATTCTCTGGGGGTGACTCTTCTTATAATTTTGAATAGGTTTAGCTTATCCTTTGCAGGAATAAGTTTCATAGGGGTAAATCCGAAGATCGAGGACTCGGCCTACTGATTTTTTGTCCCCTCTATTTGCGAGAATATCAGAAATTCTCCAAATGAGAAGTTGAATATTTTCTCCCTTCTCCCCCATCCCCCAAGGGGACTTTGATAGCATCGTTCTTACCTCAAGGTGGCATCTCCAGTTGAAGTACCTGTTGACCAAGAGATGATTATGTCAAATCGCACCCAAATCAAATTGAGCTGTTGAAAAAAAGTGCTCTTTTCTTCCAAACCTGCCACCTATGTCAGAAAATGCATCTTAGCAAAGCAGGATTTTAAGAGCGCTGCTCAAATCTATTCGCCCAGGTGCCTAATCCCAAACCAGAAAACCCTCTGTAGGGCTTCTACAAGAATGACTAAGTACATGGGAAAGTCACTTCTCAGAGACTTCCAGGTGTACTTTCTATGTGTTTCCATAGCTCCCTCACACCCCCTCCCCCCACCATAGTCATCATGCCATATTATGATTGGAGTAATACTGGATTATAAATTATGTTGGATAGGGATTATGTATATATTTTTCCAGACCATATCATGCTGCCTGAAACATGTTAGTTGATACAAAAAATTTATGTCTACCTGGAAGTCCCCGGTGTGTCCTTATTTGGAAATAGGGTCATTGCAAATGTAATTAGTTAAAACGACTTCTATGTCATAGTCTTACTATTACTCTTTTCTCTTTAAATGACATGTTTTTATAGCTATTAGTGAAATGTTCAGGGAACCCATTTGTCACTTTGATCTCATCTTCCAGGGTTCTGGATGAGGGTGGTCCCTAAATCCAATGTGACTGCTGTCCTTATCAGGAGAGGAGAGAACACACAGAGACACAGAGGGAATAAGGCCAAGTGAAGACTGAGGCAGAGATTGGAGTTATAGAGTCATAAGCCAAGGAATGCCAGGAGCCACCCAATGCTAGAAGATGCCTGGAAGTCTCTCCTCTAGTACCTATGGTGGGAGTGCAGGCCTGCCCACACCTTAATCTTGGACTTCTGAACTTCAGATCTATGAGAAGTGAAAAGGAATAATCCTGTCCCTCTTTTAGTCAGAAGACTCCCTAAAATAGCCAAGAGCCCTGGTTGGCTGCTGTGCCCATCAGTTCTCTATCAGCATAGGAGCATAATACCAAAACAGGTAAGAAGAGGATCCCAGCAACCAGCAAATAGGTCAGTTACCTTTGGAATTTGGCAAACGGCAGTCTGTATTTGGGGTGGTGGTGAGGGGCTGTCATTTATTTAACCTTTCAACAAACATTAATTGAGAACCTACTAAGTATAAATGAGCAAAATAAGTGGAGCCTATATTCTAAAGGGGGAGAGAGAAAATAAAAAATAAATACATATATAATATAAAGTTCATAACAACAAAGGTTAATAAAAGTGAAGTATTGGAAGGGAATAAAAGATGAAGGAGAGGGTGGGGGTATTATACTGGAGAGGGTGGTCAGGGAAGGTTTCGTTGAAGAAGCATATTTAAGTAGAGACTTGATTCCATGCAGGAGACCCAGGATTGATTCCCGGACCATGCACTCCCCAAAAATTAAAAAAAATTAAAAAAAAAAAAAAATAGAGACCTGAATGTAAAATGATGGAGCAGAACATGTGGACATAAAGGAAAGAGCATTCCAAGCAGAGAGAATGGTAAGTTCAAAGATCCTGAGGTGCAAAGATCTTAGCATGTTCAAGGAAGGGTTGGGAGGTTGCATGGCTAAGTCAGAATGATTAAGATGTTTGTTGGTAGGAGACGAACCATGGACTTTATTCTAAGTGTAATGGAAGACATTGGAGAGTATGGGGATGATTCAAGTAACAGTACCATATTTCAGAGACCCAGGCCTCTCAGGTCTTGGTGTTGCGCCAGCTGTGAAAGAGGCACTGACTAGGCCTGGATTCAGAATTCCAAAGCTTGGAGAGCAGAAATGCTACTCATTTGTTTCATTCTGGGGAACATGGGCCTTTATTTTGGCAACACAACTTAAATATTTGGCCCTGCTTATTCGGAAGCTAAAGTTCTTCTGGGGAGGCAGAAAAGAAAGCCCATAAACAGAGAGGCACAGTTATCGGCACCAATCCCTCTTATCCAAAGAAGCAGAGATACATGAAGTTTGAGATGGAGGGCATAAGGTTCCCCACAAGAAATCCCTTCTCAGTTAATCAGAGAAATGCAAAGTTTGTTCCTACCTCTGAGAGTGAAGTGGTTCTAAGGAGATGCCAAACCTCCAATGCATCTTGGTCAAAGCTTAGGTGCCCTTTGTTTTGTTTATAAGACATTTATTGAGCATTGTCTATATGCCAGACATTGTTCTGACAATCTTACAGGCATTATTTCATTTACTCTTTACAATTACCCTTTGAAATTGGTGGTGTTATTATCCTTATTTCATTGATGAGGAAACTAAGGCTTAGAAAGGATAAAAATTCACACAAGGCCATATAGCTGGTAAATTGTGAAATTAGGTTAAACAGATAATTATAATAGACAGAAAATCTAATGCAATATGTTATGCAATGATAGAAGTGTGATTATACCATGGAGGTTACTGGCATTTCTAGAGTAGCGTGTATCAAGTTTTTCTTGGTGGTGATTATACAGATAAAAAAAAAAAAGTGTTTCATTTTTGAGCCATCATGTTTTGTCTTGTCTGTTTTTCAGGTCTCAAAACATTTTCATAGGTTCTGAAAGCCCCTAGTCTGTGTGCACTGCGACTTTAATGTCTTCGGTACTATTTTGAACCAAGAAAAGTCACAATGTCTGGTAGACACTTCCTCCAAAACAGGAGGTGCTTTACCCAGCTCCATGTGTGTGAAGTCTGTTTGTGATAGGAACTGGATGATAGAGAGATGACAGAGGGTGGCATGCATGGCATTTATCCTGTAGATGGAAAACGATTCTAGCTGGGGTGAGAAACTAAAAAGAGAAATTATCAGATATCTAAGAAAGAGGGCAGAGTAGAAAACCTTATGCAAAGGGTGACCTGAAGAATAAATCTCTCACCCTAAAAATAGTTAGAGCACTGAGAGGGAGGAGGATGGAATGGATGGCCGGCACCTTGCAATGGGCACTTCTTAGACTTTCATCGAAATTGGGCCTTTGAATCTGCTGATCCACTCACTCAAGGCCTTGTGGAAACAGAGGCTTACCCATGAGAGAAAGTGATGTTGATGAAGGAGGTGAATCAGCAGGGAGAACTTCAGGAAGAGGAGTGAGCTATATGCTTACCACCTAGGCTGATCCACACTTGCCCCAGAATGCAAGATGAGGCCACTAGCTGCGTGATACAGGAGGGATAAAGGGATAAATCAAACCACCTTGAAGGAAGGTCCAGGGATTCATCGAACCAGATATTGCCACTAAATAATGTAATCTGGTCTTTCCCAAACACACCACTCCCAAAGAAAGTTTAATAGTCGGAGAAAATATGGAGGGAAAAAAATATCCAAAAACTGACATCTACATTACCCCCTGCCATGCTTACCCTACTACAGTAGCTTTCAATCTTTTCTCCTTTCAGTCTATAAAACTCATCCAATGCTGAATTTGTCTAACAGACCATTTTAATCATATCTCTGTGCTACTCTCAAATTCTCCATTGTGAGAATCTGGAGGTTATCTTTCAGAAAATCTTCAATTTCCTTTGCCTGGCATTCAAGGCCCTCTAGAATATCACTTCATATTTGCTTTCTAATCTTATTGCAGACTATTTCCACAAGCTTTCTTCTCTAGGCTAACCAATTTACCCATTATATTCCAAAACACAAGTCTCTGTAAATTCTCTCAGGGTTTTTGGTCAATGCAATTGAATGAACCCTAGAATCGCCTTTTCCTCTTTGCCAATCCAAATCCTACCCTTCCTTTAGGAGCAAACTCAAATTCCACCTCACCTAAAAATCATTTCTTTCCACAGTCAGAAAGGATCTCACATGCCCAGGAATTTCTATAACACTAGATAACTAAATAACTGTAAAATTAATTTATCAGTAAGTATGTCCTTAAGCTATCACTTCTGTGATCTTAAACTGTTATTTAAACAGTACTTGATTTTTAAAATCATGGTGAAATAAGCATTGATTTAGTGCAATCGGCTCAAAATCATTTGGTGATGTGAATAGATCATCAACATAATAAATGTTGCTTAAGAATAATTTTAACATATTAATAATAGGAAAGTTGGAAAACATCTAAGGAAACAAGCACAAGCAGAATACTGCAAACCCCCACATGCACTTTTTTTTAATTAAAGAAGTTGTAGGTTTACAGAAAAATCATGCATAATATACAGAGTTCCCATATACCACCCTAATAGTGACATCTTGCATTCTCCACACAAACAGTCTTTACACTATTCATGAATATGGAGCTTTCCAGGCCCCTGATCCATTTTACCTGTCTCAGAGGTCATGGTGTTCTGTCTCTGGACTGCTTCCCCTGACTGTTCCTGCTACAACATACCTGAACTTTGTTTCTTCAGGTGTGCCCACTGCCACCTGCTTGGACAGAGGATGATTCATTCCTGAGTTACTAGGTATCTGGACTATATGAATACGTAGCAGATTAAGAGGGGAATTTGGTTGATAAGAAAGCATCTGATGCAAATAACATTAATCCTGTAGTGTAGCTCTCTGGGGGGGGGGGGGTAGGTAATGCAATTACAAAGTTCTTCCCTCATGACATCTGAATTTAGTAACCTTTCCTTTTCCTTAAAATTAAGGTTAAGACGGACCTGTCTTTCTTTGTTGGAGAGAAGAGTGGAAGAACAAGAGAGAATTAACCTTTTTCTGTAATCTGGAAATCTTCGCTGTGACTTGGGGTGGGGGTGGGGGGTCTCTAGGGCCTTGCCCTTTAGCTGTTATTCACCTATTTCTAACTTCCTCTTATTTGCTCTTTGCCCCAAACCCATTGGGAAGGGGAGGGGCACTGGGAGATGCAAAGTCATAAGAACTTTGGCCTCTGAGTCAAGTATTTAGTGTACAGGTCTTTGGTGTTCTCTCTTCTTTTCTGAAGTTAAAAGTTAAGCATATGGCCAAGTCCGCTTCTGCTTTTTATCCCCCTTGAAAGATTAAATGGTACAACCCTTCACTATTGCTATTGGGTTCTGTCTCCTGAACCCTGGGTCATTCTCGAGCCACCAACTTCTTAGTCCTCACAGTCCTGTGGGGACTGGCAATGCCTTTTTGACCAAAAGTGGGTAAAGAAATGTAGCAAAATAAGGTTTTGGTGGCTAAGAGTTCAAATAGAGTCAAGAGGTCATTCTGAGGGTTACACTGAGGCAAGCTTCAGCTAGATACTGCAAATTGCCGTGGTATACCAACCCCCAAACAACAGAATTGAAAACCCTAAAGAATACCTTGGGCTCTGTCTAAGACCCTGTAATTACCTATTAAGTTCATTTTTTCAGAAACTTGAAGCCTCCAGATGGCTCCTATAAGCTCTGAAACCCAGAGATCCCAGGATCTCCAAGAACATGAACCACTTTCATTCCTCTACCCCATAATGTCAACACCCCTTTTTAGCATGAAGAAGTTAGAATGGTCATTGCCCAGATATGCCTGAAGAGTGAGAGAAAGATCACATGGGAGGGAGGGGTGTAACTGAGAAATTAGGATTTAACAATGATTATGACTATTGACTCATATAGATATTTCATTTTAGTTTCTAGAATAATAGAACAGCCAGAAGGAAATACCTGAAATTGTTGAACTGTAATCCATTAACCTTGATCTCTGAAAATGATTGCATAACTATATAGCCTTTATCTTGCGACTGTGTGATTGTAAAATCCATGTGACTGACAGCCCCCTTATTCAGGGTATGGGTAGATGAGTAATGAAAAACAAAACATGCATGGGAGAAAAAATAGGCTGGGAATATGAGGGAAAAAAACTTCTACATAAATATTAATAGTATTACTTTAATAATATTTCATCAGTTGTAAAAAAAATGTAATTACTGTTAAAAAATAGTAGAATTTTTTTTTAAAAGTGCCATAATCAATTATAACTATTCTTCCTCACCAATGCAGGTGTGGGTTGTGGGGAGGGGTATGGGAGTCCTGTGGTTTATGCATAATTGTTCTGTAAACCCAAAACTTCTGTAATAGAAATAATAATAATAAAAAGCATGCAAACAGATTCTCCCTGAGAATTTCCAGAAGGAAGGCTGTCCTGCTTTCATTTTAGTCCACTTTTGCCCTCCACAACTGTAAAATGACTAAGTTGTGTTGTTTTCTTCTGCCCGCAAAATAGTGATAAAGCCAATAGAATATGTCCTTGTCCCATTGAAGCAGATTACTGCTTTTTTTCAAAACTCTCCTCAAAAGCCAAAAAATTTAGATTTCAATGGATTCCACTCACAAGGCAAGTACAGAAACCAGACTGTTAATAGTTGCAGTGCTTAATATTGTTGTTTTCCTGCGAACAATTTTAATTTCCTTCCCATGCAATTTCTATTTACGTTTATTATTCTGTTGGTCCTTTTGTTATTAATTTGTAAGAACTCTTTATATAATGAGTTCTCCATCAATGTTTTGCAAACCTCTTTCTCTGCAGTTGATAGACCAAAGTTAGAGTCAGGCAAAGTTGCTTACTTTTGCTGAGCTCCTATGGAACTTGCCTTATAAGAGGGGTTTCCAGTCAACAATAGGGGGGTATAAGGGAACACTGTATTTTTTACATGACTTTTATTTAAACCTACAACTACTCTATTTTTAAAAATTGCAATAATTTAAATTAATATTATGCTAAGTGAAAGAAACCAGCTGGCAAAGTACTACATATTGAATGATTCCGTTGTTATAAAATGTACATATAAAAAGGAGATAGAATTAGATTAATAGTTGTATGGTTGGAGAAAGAGTGATGAAGAAGTGACTGCTAAGGGGTATGTGATTTTTCTTTTTGGAAAAATAAAATGTTCTAAAATTGATTGTGGTGATGAATGATTATACTAAAAGCCACTGATTGTACACTTTTGATGGATTGAATGGTATATATATATATCAATAAAATTGCTGCTAAAAAAAGAAAAAACAAAACAAAACAAAACAAAAAAGGGCTTCCATCATCTGCCTTGAAAAGCAATTGTTGGAACTAGGTTAGATAACGGGGTAATCATGTTCCTGACACAGGACCAACCACATGGCAGGTGCTTAAGAAAATAGCTTCCGTCTTTCTCCTCCTCTCCTGATTGTTGGTGTTTTGACCTGAAAGACAAGCCGCGGGCCTGGAAGGAGACACCCGGCCTCAGTTTCTTCCTCAGGGGATGAGGCTTCCTAATTAGGAAGTTAGGGAGGCCGGCACTTCAGGGGCCTCTCTCCCCGGCTCTGCGGCACCCCGCGACCTTGGGACAGGGGTATAGTTCAGGCCGTCGCCGTGCCCCATTGGGCTCGCCCCCCCTGCCCCCTATCCCCCTGCCCGGGAGCAAGGAGCATGAGTTCCACGGCGGGAGGGCTGCCGAGGCTGTGCTTATGGACGACAGGACGGTAAAACCTCCCGGCCCGGCCTGGTGATGGCCCCCTGGTCTGTGTGGGCCTTCTCAGCAGCTTTGCCTCTTGCAGGTCAGTGGTTTGCTCCTCCTGGCTTCCCAGGGACCAGCTGCTTTAGCTCTCTTAGAGCCGCTGCAGCCAGAGTCCTGGCTGTCTCAACTTTCTCAACACCTCTCTTGGAGGTGCTCCTCTCTGGACAAAGGCCAGACAGACCTTCGCACCCCTTTTTATGAAGTGAGGCAGAGACAGGGGCTCCCAGCCTGTTGGTGGCAGGACGGCCCTGCCACACCCCATGCTGTCCTGGCTGCTGCTGCAGGGACCCCCTGCAGGCACCTCCTCCACCCGTGCCTCTGTCAGTGCTCCAGGCCAGGCTTCCAGCACGTGAGTATGTTTAGCACAATTCACTACATGTGAAGAAGCTTCACTAACTCTTTTACAGAGGAGCTGAGGGGCGGCCACTGCGGTACTAGGGCGGGGTCAGACAGGAGGGCCATAGGGGCAAAGGGCAGGTCCCAGGGCATGCGGCCTCATCTGGGGGTTTGGGGGGGAGGTGAGTGAGGGCAGGACCGTGGGCCCGACCTTGGGGTCTGTCTCCCCTCTGCTCCCCAGCCGGCTGCCTGGCAGCCCTGTACACCCTCAAGGACCGGGCCTGAGGACCCACCTCTTGTCTCCTCATGACAGTTTTTGAAGAGCATGTGAGTCCCCTGAGCGCACATTGTCATTTCTCACAGTTTGGAAACAGAGCAGATCCCAGACCCTCCCCTACCCCCCGGCCACGAGGCCCCTCTGTGAGCAGCTGGGCAGCCCTCCTTTTCCAGGTGTGAGCACAAGAACTGATTTGTCAAGTACCTTTAAATAATGCATGCGTCTCAGAGTGTGTGCTTTTCTACAACTCATTTTTTTCCTGGCAGTAAGATGTTGGGAAGTTTCTGTGTGAGAAGGACAGCTGTGGCTTGCTTGTGCTTCCCCTGCTGTGGGGTTGATGGTCACCCAATGGGCATGTCTGTGGGTTCTGGGTGTGCATTCTCACAGGCCAGTGGTGGCCTTTGGTGCACACATCCCTGTGCTGTTGCCTGGCACAGAGGAGATGCCCGCAGAGATGGGTTGGTTCTGTTTATCTCTTTTCTTTTGAGAATTGGTCACCAAGTGTGCCCTCCTGGCCATGGCAAGCAGGAAGGGCCTTGACCCTGCCCTGGATGCTCAGGTCTGCGGTCAAGGCCTGCAGACATCTTTGTGCTGGGTCTCCTAGGACCCTGTGGGCTTCTGGGAAGGGTGGGCTGGGAGCCCTCAAGGAGCCTGGGAGAGGTGGAGGAAAGGGTCCTCCTGGACAGATGGGGTGCTACTCAGCCAGGAAGGGCAAGAAAAGGCAACCAGGGTTAAAGCAACTGGTATGAGCTCCCTGGGGACAGAGGCCTCACTCTGGGGCTAGAAGTGGTCAGTTGCTGATCTGTGGGGAGTATGGGGGGCCAAGGGACAGTGATTTTGACTGGAGGTCCTTTCCTGATGGAAACCCAGCTGGCTTTTTCCCCCACGGCAGCCCAGTGTGCCAAGTGGTGAGACTTGGACAGTGTGTGCTGGTGGCCCCCAAGGGCTGTGCTCCCAGCCAGGAGAGTACTTCAGGTGGTTCTGTTTGTCCTGTGTTACATTTGTCTATGTAGCTGAGACCATGGAGAGGTGCCATCCTCCAGAGCGTCTTTACTTTGTGCAGTCCAGGCCCAAGGGCTCACGGGAGTCTGAGTGTGGAGCTGGCAGAGAGGCAGGTCCCTGCCACCCTGCCAGAGCTGGGAGCATCCCAACCCTCCTAGCAAGAACTGGTCTCCCCCATGCTACTCCATCTTGGAGGGGCAGATGTCATGGGCCCATCTCTCAGGCCAGGGCTTTGCAGAGACCAGCTGGGCAGCCTGACTCGAGGGTCCATTGACAGGACAGGCCTTGCCGAGCATTCTCTCCCTCAGGAGAGAGGAAGTGGTCCAGTGAAGGTTATTGGTGCCAGGCAGAGCACTGCATTATTATTATTTTGAGTAGAAAATAAAGAGGTGAGAGAATAACCCTTAAATAATTCTTGATTGTTCCTGATATTTATGTCCCTTTTCTTATTTTAAAACAAACACTAATTAGTCCTAACCTGGTTTTGGAAAGCACCATTTTTACTCAATGAATGTCAAATTGAATTGAAATAAATAAAATTGATGATGAAACTTCTGATCAAACTGGTGCATGTGTGAGTGAACAGCCCTGCCATTAAATAAGATCATGAGTCTTAAAATGCTGTGAAATAGCTATGCTATACACATCTGTGCATACTTTATTTATATTTTGCAATGAGTCCAACCTTGCCCAATCTTGCCCAAATTACAGCATACATTGTCACTTCCGGGGCATATATTCTTCTTTTTTTTTTTTTTTCATATTTTTATTGAGAAATCTTCACAAACATTTGGTCCATCCACAGTATACAATCAGTGGATCACAACATTATCACATAGTTGTGCATTCCTCATCATGATCATTGTTAGAACATTTACATCACTCCAGAAAAAGAAATAAAAAGAAAAATGAAAAAACTCATACATCCCATACCCTTATCTCTCCCTCTCATTGACCACTAGTATTTCAATCTACCCAATTCTTTTTACTCCTTATCCCCCCCATTATTTATCTATTTATTTTTCCTTATTTTTTTTTACTCATCTGCTCATACCTTGTATAAATGGAGCATCAGACACAAGATTTTCACAATCACAGATCACATTGTAAAAGCTAATTATACAGTATTCTTCAAGAATTAAGGCTACTGAAATACAGTTCAGCAGTTTCAGGTACTTCCCTCTAGCCACTCCAATACACCAAAAACTAAAAAGGGGTATCTGTATAACACATAAGAATCACCTCCAAGATAAACTCTTGACTGTTTGAAATCTCTCAGCTACTGAAGTTTTGTCTTATTTCTCTTTTCCCCTTTTTGGTCAAGATGGCTTTCTCTATCCCATGATTCCAGGTCCTGGCTCATCTCATCTCAGGATTTCTGTCTCATGTTGCCAGGGAGATTTAGACCTCTGGGAGTTATGTCCCACATAAGCGGGAAGGCAGTGAGTTCACATGCTGAGGTGTCTTAGAGAGAGAGGCCAGGCCACATCTAAGCAACAAAAGAGGTTCTCTGGGAGTGACCCTTAAGCCTAATTTTAAGTAGGCTTAGCCTGTCCTTTGCAGGAATACGTTTCATAGGGGTGAACCCCCAACTCAAGGGCTCAGCCTACTGAGTTGGTTGTCCCCACTGCTTGCAAGAATATCAGGAATTCCCCAGATGGGCAGGTTTAATATTTCCTCCTTTCTTTCCAGTCCCCCAAGGGAACTTTGTAAGTACTTTTTTGCTCTCTGACCAGGGCATATATTCTGCCTATTCACAGAATGGTTCTAACAGACATGTAAGGTTCTACTTAAGAAATACTGTAATGTGGGCTCCTAAAGCCAATAAGCCAGTGACACATGCTCCTCTCTAGCCTTGTACTTGATAATAGTCTTAGGAAATAATCTGATCAACTTAGCTGAAGGAATCTGCCAACCACAGAGCTACTGAAAGAAAAAAACAGCTATATTTTTAAATGGTAATCATTATTTAAGGATATAATGGTGTAAAACACATAGGCCCCCAAATCGAAATCTATTTATTTGACTAAGGAAATCTGGCAATAACAATTCAGTTGAAGTAAATTTATCAAATGCACATTCAGGAATTGTGGTTGTTGCTCTGTGTAATAGAGTACATAGCTCAGTCTACCACAATCGTCACACTGTGATGCAGAAAGAAAATATTAGAACCTCTGTTTATAATTATTTAATCTAAAATAAAACAATAATGAACATTTTCAAATATGCATAATAATATAGTAGTTCCTGTGGATGTGTTGTAATAATTAATTATGCATACTTTGGAGTGCGTGCTAATTTTTTTCATTTGTGCATATTCAAATAGTATATAGTATACTATAGTCAAATATGTTAGATTTTAAGCTCTGTGATAAAAGTCACATTTATTTGATTCTCATAACTGGCAATGTAACAGACATAAATAATACCTGTTGAAGGACATAAAACAAAACCTTGGAGATAATTTACCTCAGAAATGAGCTCTCCTAGCAGATGACTTGTAATGTTCGGGATCACCCAATCAACATGAGCAGCTTATAGTCTCATGGACACAGACTGGACAAGTAACATTATAAATAAGAAAGCCAGGATCCAAATCAAGCTTATTGTAACCTGATGGAAGAATGTCAATAGTATAAATATAGTCTGAACTGACTAGAATTGCCCCAATATCCAGACCTGAAGGTTAATAAAAATTGACATTTAGAGCATTCAACTAATTCCCTTCCTGTGATTTCCCAGTAGACATTCAGATAACTTCATTTCCACGTGCACTTTTCTATCAAAGGTGTATGCTGGATGCCCTCTTCTCTTGGCTGCTTATTGTAAATTTGTATACAGATGAAGTTTTAGGAATTTTGTTCATGCTTGTCAGACTCCCTCATTTCAAGTCTCAGTGCACTATCAAAAAACCTGAGCTTGTAAGAAAGAGGCCAGGGCTGGGGCCACAGGGACCCCACCAAAGCTCGCCACCTTTGCCATAGAACCACCTACGTTTCTTCCATGACATCAGTTTCTGAGCTCTTTCTTCAGCAAATACAATCTGAAAATGCCTTGTAAACATAGTGATGTGGATTATTATTGTTGGTTTCATCCTGATTGCTCCTTTAATTTGTTTCCAAATGATTTATCCCAAGTCTTGATGTCTCACTGAACTCAGTAAAAGCTCACTAAAAGTTTCTTAGTCAAATGATGTACTTGACAAGGTGAGTGATTTTTTTTTTGGACATTTTGTTATAGCAATAATACTTTATTATTATGACTATAATATTTTTGTGACAAAACCAACTCCCATTTATTGAGTATTCCCAGTGTGCCAGGTCATTTAACAGCAAAATTTGGAGAGATTAGAAGGCTTTCATTTGCCCCAAATCACTTAAAATATGTAGTAAGTGGTTCAGTTAGGATTTTTTAAAATTAATTTTTACATTTTTTTAAATATAACAAACATTCTTAATTTATGATCATTCCGTTCTACACATATAATCAGTAATTCACAATATCATCACATAGTTGCATATTCATCATGATCATTTCTTAGAACATTTGCATCAATTCAGAAAAAGAAATAAAAAGACAACAGAAAAAAGTTCATACACACCATACCCCTTACCCCTCCCTTTCATTGATCACTAGCATTTCAAACTAAATTTATTTTAGCATTTGTTCCCCCTATTATTCATTTTTATTCCATATGTTTTACTCGTCTGTTGACAAGGTAGATAAAAGGAGCATCAGAGGGTGGGCCATGGTGGCTCAGCAGGCAAGAATGATTGCCTGCCATGCCAGAGGACCCGGGTTCAATACCCGGTGCCTGCCCATGTGAAAAAGAGCATCAGACACAAGGTTTACACAATCACACAGTCACATTGTGAAAGCTATATCATTATACAATCATCCTCAAGAAACATGGCTACTGGAACACAGCTCTACATTTTCAGGCAGTTCCCTCCAGCCTCTCCATTACATCTTGAACAAGGTGATGTCTTCTTAATGCGTAAGAATAACCTTCAGGATAACCTCTCGACTCTGTTTGGAATCTCTCAGCCACTGACACTTTATTTTGTCTCATTTCACTCTTCTCCCTTTTGGTCGAGAAGGTTTTCTCAACGACTTGATGCTGAGTCTCAGCTTATTCTAGGGGTTTTTTCAATCCCTTGATGCTGAGTCTCAGCTCATTCTAGGATTTCTGTCCCATGTTGCCAGGAAGGTCCACACCCCTGGGAGTCATGTCCCACATAGACAGGGGGAGGGCAGTGAGTTTGCTTGTTGTGTTGGCTGGAGAGAGAGAAGGCGAGTGATTTTTAAGAACCAGACCCCTGCTTGCATTCAAAGAGGCACATTCAGAGTAACGGTAAGCTCTGTAAACTCTTCTTCATTCTCTTTACAGATTTCCCATATTTACTATTACTTTGTAATGAAGGATTAGCTATAGATAAAGATCTTAGGCAAAGAGATTTTGTGTTCATTTTACAGGAATGATTGTAGCAGTTTCTTTGAATATACTGAGTGTCTAATAACACAATAGCTATATCAAGAATATGCATGTAATGGCTTATTATTCAGCAGTGAAAAATAGATAAGTTATATCTATACTTGTCAACCTGTATGAATCTCAAAAATAATAAATTGAGAAAGAAAAAAAAACAATTGCAATATATACTTGAGTTTCCAGCATTGTTTATATGACATTTATATAATTGTGGAACATTACTTTATACTATTTATGGATACAAACATGTAGTAAAAGTATAAAGAAATGAATGGGAAAGACACAACAAATTCAGGGTGGGGGTTTCATTGAAATGATGAGGAAGGGAACTAGGCAGGGTGCTCACATATATTTGTAATATAGTTAAATAATAAGTAAAAAAAATCAGGCTAAAAGTTGTAACAATATGATTAATATGGATGAATTTGATTTTGAGGTAATGATAACTGGAGTTAGAGAAGGACTAAAAAAGAGCAGTGATCAACAAACCTTTCCACTTTAGTTCTGCCAACAGAAGTAAAAACTCTCATACCTCCAAGTAAACCCAAAGCATTCTACAAAGTTTAGGTTTTTATATTTGAAGCCCATGTTACTTTTGTATTCAACCCTATAATATATATTTTTTTATTCAACATAAAACATACAAACACAAACATTCTTACCATATGATCATTCCATTCTTGATGTATAAAGACTGAGATGGTATAATCTAGGAATGCGTAGAGTGTATAATGATAGCGACTAAATGTTTTTTAATTTAAAAATGTTTTTGCATGAGGAAGAACAAAGGAATGCCAATACTGCAGGGTGTTGAAAATAGATGGTAATTAATATTCTAAAACTTTAACTTATGTGTAAGACTAAAGCAAAAAATGTTTATTTGATATAAAATTTATGTTTTGACTAGTACATTTCCTACTATAACTTATGTGGACAGCTTAACTGAATACCATAAGTACATGGAACCTTGAGGAGGGCATGAAATTTTGTAGGTTTGTCCAGAGTGATCCCCTGATAAATCCCAGAGTGATTTGAACAGTGAATAAAAAGTATTTGCAAAGTCCCCTTGGGGCAATGGCGAGAAAGGGGGAAAACTCAACTTCCCCAAGTGGAGAATTCTTGATATTCTCACAAGCAGTGGGGACAACCAAAGCAATAGGTGGAACCCTCAATCTGGGGGTTTGTTCATATGAAACATAACCCCTCAAAATCTGTTTGTTTTACTATCAATGTATCTTATATATAATTTGCATTCTAACTTATGTTTTAATATCAACATATCTTATAGTAATTATATACTTTGACTTTGTAATTCCGTGCATGAAATGTTTCTAAAAGAGTAAAACAAAATATGGGCAACAGTATATGAATGAAGAGTTATTACAACACTATTACATCCTGAAAAATTGCAAACAACATAAGTTTCCAATGTTAAAGTCTCTTAAATAAATTGTGGTGAACCTAAACAGTGGTATCTAGTAGAGTCACTGACTATGTAGATGTTGGTGACTTGAAAAAAAGTCCTGTGATGTAATGTTAAGTGAAAAAAGATACAAAATTATATGCGACATATGTGTGACCTAAACTATCAGAAATTATATAATATGAATAAAGACTAGGAGGAAATGTAGAAAAGTATAATATTGGGTAATATTTTATTGTACTTTTCTATGTTGTCGTATTTCTCAAAATGTTTTTTTTAAAGTAACAGCATCAATAGATGAATAGGGAGAGCTAGTATCCTTCCAGAAATTACTTAGCTTCTCTGAACCTCAGTGTCTTCATCTGTAAAGAACGTATAGCACCTACCTCAAAGAACAGTGAAATAATGTTTGTAAACAGAATAATGCCTGGCTTATAACAAGTCATCAATAAAAGCCAGTTTCCTTCTGAAGTCTCATATATTGCCATGTGCACAATGAGTAGGTTATAGCAGAAATTAACTAAGATTATTAAGGCTCAAAAATGTGTTTTGTGTGTATGTGTGTGTGTTTAATTATGAAAATCATTAATCATAGTATTCTCAACTCTGGATATTCCAAGAAGACAAGTAAATTGACATTTTGATATTTTGGGTCCGAGAGGTCCTAAACCAAAAGGCTAGTTGTACTAGAAGAACACTTCTATTCTAATTTCCGGTAGCCTACCCACACCCACACTCATCAACCACCATATCCTCATAGTGCCTTAGAATGACGTTGTCATCATTGTCCTGATAGAGCATGGAAATGGGGGACAGCTTGGTGGGGATGCAGACTGCCTGAGGGATCTCTCGGTCAGCTGCATTCATCAGAGCTTGCATGAAAGCATAATTGGAGCTGTTGAGAGAGGTGGTCAGTGAGAAAGGACACTCTCCATGGCAGTAATTTGCCATGAACCCCCTTGGGGCAATGATCCACTTGTCCCATCCCAGGTCCCTGAAGTTGATGTACAGCTGATGACGATGGCAGAGGTTCCTGCAAGAAACCGCAGGGGAACGGACGGCTGCCCTCCTTTTTCGAGAAGGGTGACACTGCTCAGGATTGAGGGTCACCACCAGCAAGGAAGCACGAAGGGATTGGCTTAGCCTGGCACAGGTGTCTCTAAGCTGAAAGTTCACCTCAGCATCTCTGTCTTCTTTGACAAGTATCTCCAGGAACAAACCCAAGTTCTTCTGGGGGTTGATATGCCAATCCCTAGCCACATCCAGCAAGTTGAAGCGAAGGGCACCTTGAGGCCCTGGCACTGACTGCAATGCAAAGAGTTTACCTGGCTTAGGGTTGTTGGGCTTGCCCCACTCGGAGAGTTTCTGAACCAGAGACAGAGACAATTCCAGTTCTGGTCCCAGGTCATAATAAGTGTTGGGCCCCAAGTCCAGGTTCAGTTGGGCCATTGTTAACTGGTCCTTTTCTTTGATGGCAGACAAGTTAAAGTACAGTTGCTTCTGTAGGCAAGAGGAGGTCTGGGAATGCTTCTTGGTATGAAGAAAGAAACCTAGATGGGAGCAGATAGATACGAGTCATTGTATTACTTAATATCTACTTAATATCTCTCTATATAAGTGTTAAATATCCACATATACAAAATAAGGGTGAAGAATTATCAATTATTCTCAAACCCTACCATTTGGGAAGAATTGTTTTCCCAGCCCCTCTACAAGTCCCCAAGGGGTCCTGGAAAAATTTAAAGGCCCATAAACTTGGATGGGAAAAAAAATTATATCTTTATTTTTGCTAAATTCTAAATAAAATTTGCATTCCTTTTAATTATGAATACAGGTGATAAATCCAGTAATATTATCAGGACCTGTGACACTGTCATCAATGAGTAATAGATATATTCATATCACATTAAGTTGTTATAAATATCTTAAAGTGACATGCTCAAAAAATGACACATTCACACTACTTTGAACTTACAATAGTTACAATTGTCTCTGCCCTTGATCTTGTTATTTATGGCATTAATAAAAAGTCACACACATTACCATATATACATTTGTTTTAAAAATATTTTTATAAATGTATTTCAACATTTAATTGGTTTCCCTTGAAATCCTAAACATTTTATTTAATGCATGTAAGTCTTTATTCTGAAGAAGGGGTTTATCAGTTTCAAAAGATTACCAAACTAGCAGCGGGCCACAGTGGCTCAGCAGGCAGAGTTCTCGCCTGCTATGCCAGAGGCCTGGGCTCAATTCCTGGTGCTTGCCCATGCAAAAAAATAAATAAAATAAAACTCCCTGGGCAAGGCTGGCCAAAATCCAACCACTCAGATTCACTTCAATACAAACTCCTGTCATCCAGAGGCTAGACTGGACCTCCAGGACTGCTGTACTTTTTAAACTTAGGTGATTCCTTATCTAAGGCCCACAGCTGTCGATGTCAACAATTTCCATCCCTGGATCTCTGTATATTTTCTCTCCCGTCCCCTGATTATAGAGGTATAACATGATTCTTTGGCTTCTCCAGAGACCTCTTTTCCCTGTACCTTTGAAGTTGTATATTTTTCGTAGCTAACTTCCCTACCTGGATTTTCACACCTCCCCTCTTCCTCTAGGAGGACCTTCAATTTCTACTTTCTCCACAAAGAAATTTTTTTGTGTAATGCCACTGTTTTGTCTGGTAGGATGGCTCCACTCTCAGTAGGGATTTTCTAAGCTCATTCAGCTAGGAGAGAAATCAGAACCCAGCCCAAGCCTTCTGATCATCCCACCACAGTGCCTCCTCATTCTCAGGCCTCATTTTAAAAAAATCAAAAAGACTTTGAGGACTACAGCTGCTGCCACCACTGACTCCTCTATCCCCAGGAGACCAACTACCCAGGCCACAGTTCTTGGGCTCCCTGGGCAGGGCTAACACTGGGGAGGGGAAGGGGAAAGGGACCCTAAGCCTGTCATGGCCTGTGCAGGCTGCCAGGTTAAAAACAACACTGGCACTGTAGTTTAAGAGCAAAGAATTAAAATTAATAAGGAAAATGTCAGGTAGAGGAAAATCTTCTGAAAGTATGAAAGGGAAGCCATTCTATCCTTAAAAAGATGGACAATACCACATGCTGGCAGATGTTAACAGAAATATAAAATGGCACAATCACACTGAAAAACTGTTGGGAAATTTCCTATAAGGTAAATATATAATTACCACCTATCTTAAGACTTATACTCCTAGGTATTTACCAGGAGAAATGAAAATGTATGTTCACACTAAGACTTGTATATGGATGTTCATAGCAGCTTTATTTATGATAGCCCCAAACTGGAAACAGCCTAAAGGTTCATCATGATGAATGGATAAACTGCTTAGTTTTTATAAATGTATTTCAACATTTATCTGCTTGTGGCTTATCTGCTTAGTAGACTACTACTCAACAGTTAAAATCTATGAATTATGATATATGCAACAACATGGATGAATAGCACAGACATTATGTTGAGGGAAAGAAACTAGGTGCTAGGAGCACATCAGGGTCTAATCATGAAACTGAAACCACACAGAAATTTGAACAGGGAAAGTTTAATATAGAGAATTATTAACTACAACAGGGTATTGAAGTGATGCAGGATTGGCTACTAAGAAGTTAAGAGAACTCTAAGGGGTATAGAAATGGGAGATACATAAGAAGAGCAGTCACTACCCCCCAGATCTGAAAAAATGACAGCCCCAGGATCAGATCCAAACCTCCCTGGACAGGGCACAGCTTTGGCTCACCAAAGGGCAAAGGCATCCTTGCTGCGCTATTTTAGCCAGCAGAACTTGCTAAAAATCCACCCTCTGGTCTCGCCCTCCCCTCTACATGGGATGTGACATCCAGGGTAAAAGTCTCCATCCTGACCAAAAAAGGGAATAGAAGTGTAACTAACAAAGCATCAGTGGCTGAGAGAGTTCAGATAGAGTCAAGAGGCTTCTCTGGAGGTGGCTCTTATGCAAGCTTCAGTTAGACATTGCTACCTATCATAACTTGCCAAACCCCAACCAAAACCATTCCAGCTAATCTTAAAGAACACCTAGGGCAATACATAAGATTCTGCAAAGGTTCCATATACTAGGATAACTTTCCAGAAACCTACAATCTCCAGATAGGTCCCTGGAACAGCTAAGTCCTGAAACCTAGAGGGCCAGCCTCTCTAGAACATCAGCTAGTTCCATCTCTCTACCCAATATTATTATTTTTTTAATTTTTAATTTTTTAAAACATAACAACATATAAATATGAACCATATGATCATTCCATTCTTGATATATAAACAATAACTCACATTATCATTACATAGTTTTGTATTCATCACCATGATCACCTCTCAGAACATTTGCATCAATCCAGAAAAAGAAATAAAAAGAAAAAAATTCATACATCCCATACCCCCTCCCCTTACCCCTCATCGATCACCAGCATTTCAATTTACTAAATTTATCACTTGTTCCCCCTATTATTTATTTATTTTTAATCCATATGTTTTACTCATCTGTTAATAAAGTAGATAAATGGAGCATCAGACACAAGGTTTTCACAATCACACAGTCACATTTAAAAGTGTATCATTATACAATCATCTTCAAGAAACATGGCTACTGGAAAATAGCTCAACATTTTCAGGCAATTCCCTCCAGCCTCTCCATTATACCTTAACTAAAAAGATGATATCTATATAATGCATAAGAATAACTTCCAAGATAACCTCTCAACTCTGTTTGGAATCTCTCAGCCATTGACACTTTATTTTGTCTCTATTTCGCTCTTTCCCTTTTTGGTGGAGAAGTTTTTCTCAATTCCTTGATGCTGAGCCTCAGCTCTTTCCAGGATTTCTGTCCCATGCTGCCAGGAAGGTCCACATACCCAGGAGTCATGTCCCATGTAGAGAGGGGGAGGGCAGTGAGTTTGATTGCTGTGTTGGCTGAGAGGGAGAGACCACATCTGAGCAACAAAAGAGGTTTTCTGAGGTTGACTCTTAGACCTTATTTTAAGTAGGCTTAGCCTATCCTTTGTGGGATTACGTTTCAATGAACAAACTCCAAGAGTGATGACTCACCTACCCCATATTATTGACAGCCCTTTCCAACATGAAAAAGTTAGAGTGGCCATAGCCCGAATACTCTTAAAGAGTGGAACAGAAAGAACGAAGGTGATTGTGGTGTTATACAGAGAAGGTAGAGTTTAACGAACAAGTATGATTACTGAATCATTAAATTGGTATCTCTTTTAGTCTCCAGTATCTTAGAGCAGCTAGAAGAAAAAACTTAAAACTGTGGAATTGTAACCCGTATGAAACTCTGATATTTGTTCTACAAGTAATTATGTTGTGTTTTGAAATTTATTGCATAGATTTTTTTTTCACACACAAAATGAAGAAATGTCAATTGTGATGACAAAAAAAAAAAATTATTCCTTTTAGCACCCTCTATTCTGGATCAGCTAGAAAGAAAAATCTGAGAGGATGGTATGGTAGCCCATGACAAACTCTGGGGTCTGTCCCGTAACTACTTGTTGAAGAGTGCTTTGAAAACTATTGCTTTTTTCTATCTTTTCTTTGTATATATGTTATATTATACAATAAAAAAAGTTTTTAAAAAAATCCACCCTCTGAAACCTGGTGGGAATCCATCCTCTTGGATGCTGGGGAAAACAGTTCAAGGTGAGGGGTCTTGCTGGCTGCAGGATGCCACTAATGCCATACACTGCAGGAGCTGGATGCTAGAGAAACTGCCCCTCGGTGCCCTGCAGGCAGGAGTCTGCAGGAAGAGCTCTCTGGAAGCAAACCCCCTTCTTGTGCAATGCCTCTCTAGTGCCCTCTACTGAAAAAATTTATCATGACAGCTGGTAAAAGAAGATTTAAAGGCCCAAGCTCCAATAGCACAGCTATTGAGGAAGTAAACTGGTAACGAAGTGGCACACTATATGATTCCATTTATAAGAAATTCTAGAAAGGAAAAATGAAGCTAAAAAGACAGAAAGTAGATCAGTGGTTGTCTGGAGGCTGGGGGGAATGACTGGGAAAGTATAAAAGGTCAACTTTGGGGTTGATGGAAATAGTTTCATATCTTACTGGTGATGGTGGTTACGTGGTTATATACAGTTGTTAGAACGCAAACTGTACACTTGAAATGTGTATATTTTATCGGATGCAAACTACATTCCTCAATAAAGCCATTTTTAAAGCCTTTAACATTACAGTTTCCTCTTCAAGCACACTATATCATCTCTCATTTTCTTTTCATTGCCAGTCTTTTTTTTTAATTATGAAAATAACATATATACAAAAAAGCAATAAATTTCAAAACACACCATATCAATTAGTTGTAGAACAGATTTCAAGGCTTGGTATGGGTTACAATTCCACAATTTTAGGTTTTTCCTTCTAGCTGCTCCAAGATACTGGAGACTTAGAGAAATATCAATATAATGATTCAGGAATCATACTCATTTTCTCTGTATAAGGCCACTATCTCCTTTGATCTTTCTTCCACTCTTTAGGGTTATTTGAGCCATGCCCATTCTAACTTTTTCATATTGAAGAGGTCTGTCAATAATATGGGTAGAGGGATGGAACTAGTTAATGTTCTAGAGAGGCTGGTCCCTCTGGGTTTCAGGAACCCATGAGGAGGCTGTAGACTTCTGGAAAGTAATCATAGTACTGCCAGTCTTTTTAAAAAGATCAGTCTATATTTGCTGTCTTCACTTCTTACCATGTACTCCTCTGTTACTTTCCAACCCCTTTACCCTTACTACTCCATGGAAACTGTCTTCTTCAAGGTTGGCTAACTGTCAAATGCGGGGATGTTTTTATAGTCCTCACCCTTGAGGTAAGGTCCCTGAAAACAGTTGATCCTCTCCTCTTTGTGGTTTCTAATTCTAATATATTGGTCCTCCTTTTTACCCATATTACTGAACCACATTCTTTAGGCATGCAAGAAAACCCAAAAGCCAAAAAAGAAATAATCCACAGGTTTGACAGCATTAAAATAAAAAACTTCTACATTCAAAAAAATACCATGAAAAAAAATAAGAAAGAAAGAACTGAAAATACTTGTAATAGATTGAGTTAAAACACATTATAAAGAGCTCTTTAAAATAAGTAAAAAGAGAACTTACACATCATTAAGAAAAAGTTGAATCTTCAATAGAAAAATGGTCCAAATGAATAGGCAACTACTTGAAAAATAAAAACGACTCATTTCTTATTTGAAAATGCATGCCCCTTTATTAAAGGTTAAAGTGTTGTCACTGAGGGTGAGCCACAGTGGCTCAGCAGGCAGAGTTCTCACCTGCCATGCTGGAGACCTGGGTTCGATTCTGAGTACCTGCCCATGTTTAAAAAAAAAGCTTGTCACTCAAACGGCCTGCAAGAGTAGCTGGTATAAATAAATCATAATGTATTTTAGAATGGAGTACCATAAAGCAATGAGAATGAATGGACTACAAAAATACACACACATAGATAAACCTCTATGTATACATTCCATGTGTCCATTTACATAAAGTTCAAAAACAGGCAAAATGAGACAAATAGGTAATGTTAGATCTCAGAAGAGGGGTTAACCTTTGTGGAGTAGTGACAACCCAGAAGGGGGCATGAGGGATCCTCTGGTGATCATGTTCTGTTTCCTGACCTGGAAGCTGGTTACTCTGAAAATTCAGAGTTGCTCTCTATAATCTATGAACTTTTTTGAATGCATGGCATACTTCAATAAGTTTCTACTTTTTAAAAAATCACTCTCTAAGTTGTAGGGAAGTGAGAATTCTCCTGGTGGGGATGTAAATTGGTACAGTCTTTTAAAGAGCATTTGCTATATATCAAAAGTTTAAATCTGCCTACTCTTTGAGCCAACAACCCCTTTCTAAGAATTTATCCTCAGGAAATGATTTTAGTGCAAAAAAATGGGCACTACTTATACTATGTCTATGCTCATAAACAGGGCACTAGTTACACAAATTACAGTCCATTCATGCAATGGAATATCATGCAATCATTAAAATAAGGATGTTGACTATTTGCTCGGACATAGGAGAGGTCACGATATACAGGGTGAAAAGGGAGTATGTATAATATGATCCTAATTCTGCAAAAATGTTCCAAGGTTATATTATATATACAAAAAGAATAAAAATCTGAGAGAGTATACATTACTAGTTCTTAATGGTGTTTTTCCCTAGGGATAATGTTAGGGAAGGAGAATGGTGAGGTCATGTTCTTCTATATGATTTTGTAGGACAATGATCAAAGTTATTTCCACGGGGTGGGGGAAGTATTCCCTAAACTTGTATCCTCAGGTCTGACCTCTACTCTCTCCATGGAAAACTCTTCAAAAAGCACTTCACACTGCACCTCTACCTCTTAACCTACTTCCAGGAATGTTCCCTCACCCTCCCACCCACCCACCCACCCCCACCCTAAGGCCTCCAGAGCTTCTCATTACACTGAGCACAATAGCTATCTCCTTTCTATAAACTCTTCAAGGTGGACTTTAATCTCTGTATTCTCAAGGTGATAGGCAGTGGGCAATTCCAAGCACATAGTAGATATCCAATAAATGCTTATTCACTAGATATCCAAATCTTCTCTCCAATTGCAGTAAAACCAATCAAATAGGACTCTCCATTCTACAGCTGAGCCACCTGGAAGGCTGTATAGAAATGCAGATTGTCTACTCACATCTCAGACTTTGAATAAGAATTGGGTAGGAGAGTGGGGGGCAGGAACCGGGCTGCGGAACCTATTTTTAACCAGTGTCCTGAGTGATATTGGAGAGTTTGGAGAACTATTGAAATCCATTCACTCAAATGCTCACATAAAGGGTATAAAAATGACATATTATCCTTAGTATTCACAAATCAAAAATAGCCTTTTCTAGCCAACAAAAACATGGGAACTATGATGAAGGAAAGCAGAACTCATGGGAAACTGATGTCACAATTATCATCCCCTGCTTGCCATCCAGATACCTGGATGTGTATGTTGTGGGCTGAAAAGTGGGAAACTGAACCCTAATTCTACCCTTACCCTTTCCATCTAAAGGGCAGCACAAAGTAGTGGATTCAGAAAAACCTATTTTAAATTCTAACTTCACACAATGCCCTTTGATCTTGAATAGATTACATAAGTATCTAATCTGAGTCTTAATTTCCTTATCTTTAAAAACTTGGTAAGAATATCTGCCTTTCTCTCAGGAATGTGGTAGGAATTAAATGAGATAAAATACATCAAATACCCAGCAGAGGTTCTTTTACAAGCTACTCAGTAACTGTTACTTCCCTTCTTTCCTTTCTCCACAAACCCCATTTCCAGACTTTTCTCTGGAAAACACTCGAACTTCCTTACCTTGGTCTGGGAGAAGTCGGAATACATTCCCACGGACACCCAGCTCCTTTACATAGCAAAAGTCTTGGGAGACCCCAGCGGCTGCTGCTGCTTCTTGAACTTGGAAAATTTTCCTCAAGATGTAAGGCACCGGCTGGAACCTCTGTGGTGAAGGCAACTTGTCTAGTCCCAGAAATTGGAGAAAGACATGTTCCTGAAATTGAAATGGCTGTCCCAATGCCAGAGTTAGCAGGAGGCTAAGAGCCGAGCCTGGAAGGAAGGATAGCATGGTCTGTGAGGTGAAAGCAAGCTCACAGGTCAAGCTTGGTAGAATTCTAGCGCCAGACTGCCCAGCAATTCTGGGACTGCTAATTTATCTTATTTAAGATAATCAAGTGTGAATTGCTCTCTTCCCAGTCCCTCAAAGGCAATTGGATGTGACAAAACATAACACTTTTTTTTCTTCTTCCCTTCTCTTCCAGAAAAAGTTCATGAAACGCAGATTACCAAAGCGTGGACATTCAACTCCACAAAAACCTAGGGTTTCTCAGAGACAGAATAGAAAGGAGACACACCTTTATTCATTTAACAAACTTTATTGTGCATCTACATGTATAGAGTACAGTAATGAATAATTCATAGCCTTAAAATTCATAGTCTAATTAGACAAATATATAAATTGCTTCCTACTAGAGGTAATCCACATTGATATCGGAAAAAAATCAAGGAAAGGAGAAACTTTCCAAGGAAGTTAATCTACACTCCCCAACTATTTTCAGCTCTAAGAGAGACTGAATTTTGTTTATCTGACTTTGCCCTTCCCGATTAAAAGACAAGAGTCAGACTGGGTTAATCCTGGTTCAGTCATTTATTAGCTGTATGACATTGGGCAAGTCACTTACCCTCTCGACTGAGAATAAAAACTGGTCTAATTTAACCATGGGAATCTGAAGAGAAGATCTGTTTACAGTGCTCAGCACAAAGCCTGCCACAGTATAAGCACACAAAATGTTCACAGAAGAGACAGTTTCAAAGTTTAAGCAGACATTTTTCAGTCAGACAATCAGGCATTCAAAGCTGAGGGAAGTACATGTGAAAAAGCATGGAGGTATTTGACACATTAAGGTATGGCAGCATTTATCAATTTCTGTTTCATTTTTGTTTTTGACCAAACTATTACAAGGTTTTCAAATCCTATGGAAGAATTAGCTTGCTTGTCACCCGACTATTTTCAAGTTTTTTGAGAACAAGAACTTTATTGTTACACGTTATGTTATATTGCCTATTATAAGAACGTGTTTCCCCCAAAGAAAAAAACAACATATTGTATCTAATATGCAATAGCTTCCCATCACTTACAGGATAAAATATAACTTCTTTAGCTTGGCAGTTAAGGACTTTCTTTGTCTGGAATCCATCTACCTTCATTTCCTGCCACTTACCATCTGCAAGGTCGGTACTCTTATGAATCTGTTTTAACTGAGAAATTAGGATTTAAGGGATGATTTTGATTGCTGAACCATTATATAGATATTCCTTTTTGCTTTCTGGTATATTGGAGTAGACAGAGGGAAATACCTGAAATCTCTAAATTGTAATCCGGCTGCCTTCCTCTCTGATAATGATTGTATAGCCTTTATCTTGAACCCCTGTGACTGTAAAAACCTTGTGACTAACCTTCACTTGTGCCCTTTTATTCAGTTTTTCAACTTTAGGGTCTTGTGATCACTAAAGATAGTCCCTGATGTCTGTTAGTGAAGGGTCCTAGGTCAGCCCAGAACTCACCATCCCCCCCCAAGCCCACAGTTATCTTGATAACTGAAGCTGAATCTGATCAAAATGGGCCCACTTGTCATGCACAATAGCTTAGACTAACCTGTAAGTCCCCTATACCTCATTATAACTCCCATTATAATACTAAAAATCATGCCCATCATCATATTAAGGCTGACATTTTCTACATATGTTCCGTGACTAAGCATGTAATCAATCTGAGCATGCCCCCAAATTAACTCACCTCTAATTATATCATCTGGAATCATTTTGCTCATTATCCTAAAACTTGCCCATCTTTTGGTACTATAAACTATCAGAATTACAGCAGTTCAGGGAGACGGATTTTGGGGCCGATAAGCCATCTGATCGCACGTTGCATGCCTAGCACTGTAGCCTTTTTCTAAAAATAACTAAAACCATGACTAACAACATCATACCACTGTATAACATCATACACATTGGTGTTAGGCTATAACATGGACAGCCAGAACATTGCCAAGTCATTGACAAGGAATTTTCATACAGTCTTTAAATGTATTAATAACATTGTGCCCATAGAAATTTTGTTGACAGGATAGAAAATCTCTTTTAACCATTGTAATACTTCTTAAACGCCTTCTATGCAATACGTCAAACTATTTTAGCACCTTACTTGTACAAGGTGAAAGAACATCCTGCAAACAATTTTTCCCTTTAAAGTTAGAAAACTTATCTTTTGAAATAAAGATAAGGATAGTATTTTGATGTAAAATTTTTGTTTTCTAGACAAAGTACTCAGATGATTAAGAAAACTTTTTTTGAAAAAGTTTTGATTAAGAGCAGACTAACAATCTACATTATTCTGATATTTTAACAGAGAGAAAACTAAACTTTAGTTTTGTATGAATACATTGTTTGATACAAAAGCCTTTTTAAAAAATATCTTATAAACAGGCTTATCTAGAAATAATAATTACCAATTTATCAGTGCTATAAGAGTTTACAATCTAGGCCTCTGTTTTCTTATAAGCATTTTCTAAAGGAGACCATGCAATAATTGTTCTTTCTGACTTATTTTGCTCACCAAATCTCCCACAGGTTCATTTACATCATTGCATGCCTCATGACTTTGTTCCTTTTTGTAGCAGCACAATATTCAGTCATATGTATACATCATCATTTGCCAATCTAGTTTTCATTCAGTGCATCCTTCAGCCACTTGCATTCATTAGGCATCATGTATAATGCCCAAAATCCATAATCCATCAACACTCTCACTTTTATAAAAATTCCAATTATATTTATTAGTTTAGGCATTAAAAGAATGAAAGATCTCTATTATTTTCCTTATAAAAAATATAAAATGTACATCAATGTTACCTCTGTGTATACATCAAACTAAAAGTAAGATTTCTCTCTTAGTATATAGTTGTTTTTGTTTTGGTATATACTTTTATGTGGAATATTTTGTTTTTATGTAGGATGTGTACTTTTCTAAATTTTACTATAGTAGGCAAAAATATCTTTTAATTTTTCTATTATTTAATTCAGAATATTCATAAATCATTAAAAATGAAATCCACTGTTCTAGAGATGGGAACTAAGCAGTGAGCAAATAAACTTCCTGCCTTATGGTGGTGGTAGAGATAACAGACAAATAAATTTCTGTATAATATGCCAGGCAGTGATGTATCAAACTAATAATCCTAAATGAGCATAATCAGATACATGGTGACTATATAATAGATTCCATGGTCAAGAAGTATCAAATTATTAAGGGATAATTTGGATAGAGATCTGAATAAAGGATAGAAAACTATAAAGTTATGATTGGGAAGTGGTAGCTCCACCAGAGACTACATACCCCAATTCTCCTTCTGCCAGGATGATGTGATTTTTAAAAAATATTTCTATTGACAAATCTTCACACAGATACATTCCTTACATGGTGTACAATCAGTGGCTCACAATATTATCACATAGTGGTTTATTCTTCACCTTGATCATTTTTAGAACATTTGCATTACTCCAAAAAAGAAATAAAAAGAAAAAACTCATACACCCCATACCCCTTACCGCTCCCTCTCATTGACCACTAGTATTTCCACCTACCCAATTTATTTTACCCCTTTCCCCCTATTGTTTATTTATTTTTATCAGTATTTTTCTACTCATCTGTCCGTACCCTGGATAAAAGGAGCATCAGACACAAGGTTTTCACAATCACACAGTCACATTGAAAAATTATATCATTACATAATCATCTTCAAAATCAAGACTACTGGAACACAGCTCAACAGTTTCAGATACTTCTGTCCAGCCACTCCAATAAACAATAAACTAAAAAGAGATATCTATATAATGCATAAAAAAAACCTCCAGGATAACCTCTGGACTCTGTTTGAAATCTCTCAGCCACTAAGACTTTATTTTGTCTCATTTTTCTCTTCCCTTTTTGTCAAGAAGGCATTCTCAATTCCATGATGCCAGGCCCCAGCTTATCCCAGGATTTCTGTCTCGAGTTGTCAGGGAGATTTACACCCCTGGGAGTCATGTCTCATGTAGGGGGGAAGGCAGTGAGTTCACCTGCCAAGTTGACTTAGAGAGAGAGAGGCCACATCTGAGCAACAAGAGAGGCTCTCTGGGGATGACTCCTAGGCATAATCAGAAGCAGGCTTACCCTATCCTTTGTAGGAATACATTTCATAGGTGTGAACACGAAGATTGAGGGCTCAGCCTATTGAATTGGTTGTCCCCACTGCCTGCGAGAATATCTGAAATTCCCCAGATGGGGAAGTTTAACATTTCCTCCTTTCTCCCAAGTCCTCCAAGGGGACTTTGCAAATACTTTTTTATTCTCTGCCCAAATTCCCCTGGGATATATTAGGGCATCACACAAACCTGGACAAGCCAACAAGATCTCATACCTTATTCAAGATTCCATGTAATTATGGTGCTCAAATAAACTAACCATACAAGTGAAACTAGGTAATGTGCTCTCCAAAATATACATTTTGCACCAAATAAACATCTCTCCCTTTGGTCTCACAAAGAAGTTTTAGAATATGGACAATATCATCTTATACCCTGAATTCTGATTTACCTTAGTCCTATTCAGATCAGCTTCATTCATATCTCTACTTGAAGTGAGATCCCTTTTTCAGTCTTTTTTTTTTTAACATGGGCAGGAACCGGGAATTGAACCTGGGTCCTCAGGCTTGGCAAGCAAGCATTCTTACCTGCTGAGCCACCGTGAGCCACTGTGACCCACCCCCTTTTTTAGCTTTTTAAACAGTTCCTTTATGGGGTACTGCTGACTTACATAGCTTCAGAGCTCTAACTCTGAGTCTCAGGTGTCACATAAATCTGAAGCTTCTGGGAACAACCAGGTTATAAACAAACAGCTCAGTATCTCAGAATTTAGAAATAACAGTTAAAAGTCCTGAATATATGTGACTGCTATAAGAACTTACAATTGATCGAGGACCCTTTACAATAGGCCCAGCCTGATAACCCATGCTCTCAACTTCAATCCACTGAGTTTTTAATATTACAGTTAGTTCACATGAGTGAAGCATAATAATATTTGTCTTTCTGTTTCTGATATTTCATTCAACATACAGTCCTTAAGATTCATTGAGAGGAAGTTTATTGCCCTAAATACCTAAATTAAAAAGAAGAAAGAGCAAAAATCAAGGACTTAACTGCTTAACTGGAGGAAATAGAGAAAGAACAGCAAACTAACACAAAGCAAATAGAAGAGAAATAAATAAAAAAGATTAAAGCAGAATTACATGAACTGGAGAACAACAACAATAATAACACAATAGAAAGAATCAATAAAACCAAAAGTTGGTTCTTTGAGAAAAATCAGTAAAATTGATGGACCCCTAGCTAGGCAGACAAAGAAAAAAAGAAAGAGGATGCAAATAAATAAAATCATAAATGAGAGGGGGTTCATTTACCATGGACTCTGAAGAAATAAAAACAATCATAACAGGATACTATGAACAACTATATGCCAACAAATTAGACAGCTTAGAGGAAATGGACAAATTCCTAGAAACACAAACAAGCTACACTGACTCAAGACGAAATAGATTTCAACAAACCAGTCACAAGTAAAGAGATTTAATCAGTCATGAAAAATCTTCCTACAAAGAAAAGCCCAGAGCCAGATGGCTTCACAAGGGAGTTTTTTTTCTTTTCCAAACATTCCAGAAAGAACTAATACCAATCCTGCTCGAACTCTTCCAAAAAATTGATGAAAGAGGAACACTAACTCATTTTATGAAGCTAACATCATTTTTATACCAAAGCCCAGGACAATCTCTCTAATGAATATAGATGCAAATTTCTCAACAATATAGTAGCAAATTAAATCCAACAACACATTAGAAGAATTATATACCATGACCAAGGGGGTAGGGGTGGGGGGTTAGACCAGGAAAGCAAGGGTGGTTCAACACTAGAAAATCAATGAATGTAATATAGCACATTAACAAATCAAAATGGAAAAATCACATGATCATCTCTGTTGATGCTGAAAACCATTTGACAAAATTCAGCATCCTTTTCTGATTAAAACACCTCAAAAGATAGGAATCAAAGGAAACTTCCTCAATATGATAAAGGGCATGTGTGAAAAACCCATAGCCAGCATTATACTCAATGGTGAGAGACTGAAAACTTCCCCTTAAGATCAGGAATGAGACAAGAATGCCCTCTGTCATCACCATTATTCAACATTGTGCTAGAAGTTCTAGCTAGAGCAATGAGCAGGAAATAGAAATAAAAGTCATTCAAGTCAGAGAGCAAAAAGTAAAACTTTCATTATTTGCAGATGACATGATCCTATATTTGGAAAAACCTGAGAAATCTATGACAAAGCTACCTGAGCTAATAAACAAATTCAGCAAAATGGTGAGATACAAGATTAATGTACAAAAAAAAATCAAAACTGTTTCTATACACTGGTAATGACCTAACTGAGACAATTATGGAAAAAATTCCATTCAAACCAGTGATTAAAAGAATCAAGTATCGCAATGAGCAGTCTCACCTCCCTACCCCTCTCCATGTGGGACATAACTCCCAGGGGTGTGGACCTTCCTGGCAACGTGGGACAGAGATCTTGGAATGAGCTGAGACTCAGCATTGAGTCTAAACCCTAGGGATTGAGATAAACCCTAGAATGAGCTGAGATTTAGAATCAAGGGATTGAGAAAACCTTCTCGACCAAAAGGGGGAAGAGGGAAATGAGACAAAGTGTCAATGGCTGAGAGATTCCAAACAGAGTCAAGAGGTTATCCTGGAGGTTATTCTTACGCATCAAGTAGATATCATCTTGTTATACAAGATGTAATGGAGAGGCTGGAGGGAACTGCCTGAAAATGTAGATCTGTGTTCCAGTCGCCATGTTTCTTGAGGATGATTGAATAATGATACAGCTGTCACAATGTGACTGTGTGATTGTGAAAAGCTTGTGTCTGATGCTCCTTTTATCTACCTTGTCAACAGATGAGTAGAACATATGGAATAAAAATAAATAATAGGGGGAACAAATGATTAAATAAATTTAGTTTGAAATGCTAGTGATCAATGAAAGCAAGGGCTTAGGGGTATGATAGGTATAATCTTTTTTTTTCTTTCCTGTGTTCGTTTTATTTCTTTTTCTATTGTCTTTTTATTTCTTTTTCTGAATTAATGCAAATGTTCTAAGAAATGTTGAATATGCAACTAAGTGATGATATTGTGAATTACTGATTATGTATGCTGATATTTTATTTTGTTTCTTAATTTTTTAATTAATAAATAAATTTTTAAAAAAAGAATCAAGTATCTAGCAATAAACTTAACCAGGAATATAAAGGATCTGTACCCAGGAAATTAGGACACATTGCTAAAAGAAAACAATGAAGATCTAAATAGGTGGAAAGACATACCCTGTTCATGGATAGGAAGGTTGAATATAGTTAAGATGTCAATTTTACCCAAATTGATCTACAGATTCAATGCAATACCAACCAAAATTCCAACAACCTTCTTTGAAGACTTGGAAAACCTAGTTATCAGATTTATTTGGAAGGGAAGGAGACTTTGAATAGCTAAAAATATCCTGAAAATAGTACTAATACTTCTTGACTTCAAAGCTTATTATAAATCCCTAGTAGTCAAAACAGTACGGTACTGGCACAAAGACAGAAGAATTGACCAATGGAATAGAATAAAAAAAAAATCAAAATCAAATCAAAGTGTGGCAATAGAACATCGAATCTATGGTCAACTTAGACAAGTCCTCCAAATCCATTGAACTGGGACAGAATAGTGTTTTCAATAAATGGGCATGGGAGAACTAGATATCAATAGCCAAAAGAATGAAAGATTCTTTAGAATTTAGAAAGATTCTAAATACACCCTATATAAAAATTAACTCAAAGTGCGTCAAAGACCTAAATATAAGCATCAGGACCATAAAACTACTAGAAGAAAATATAAGGAAACATCTTTAAGACCTAATAGTAGGAGGTAGCTCCTTAAACGTTACATTCAAAACCCAAGCAATGAAAGGAAAAAAAATAGATAAATGAGATCTCTTCAAAATCAAATGCTCTGGCTGGGATTCTTGGAGCTGCTCGGGCTGGGTGGAATGGGTTCTAGAAGGAAGTCCTGAGACAAAGGGACTTTGCTCCTTTGCCTAGTCTGCTATGCTCACCTAGCAATGGCCATCTGGGGGACTTTGAATATGTCTGGGATCACGCTTAGCAGACTTGCCCAGGAGCAGAAACCTCAGAGGAAAGCCCACCCATTTGGCTTCATTGCAGTGCTGATCAAGGACCCCAAGAACCTGGTGAACTGGGAATCAGCCATCCCAGGAAACAAAGGGACTCCGTGGGAAGGAGGCTTATTTAAATTACAGTGCTTTTCAAAGATGATTACCCATCCTCTTCACAGAAACGTATATATGAAAAGGCGCTATTTCACCTGAATATGTATCCTTCAGGCATGTTGTATCCATTTATCCTAGAAGAAGACAAGGATTGGAGGCCAACCATCACAATTAAACGGGAATACAAGAATTTCTAAATGAACCAAATATCCAGGACCCAGATCAAGCAGAGGCATACACAATTTACTGCCAAAACAGAATGGAATATGGAAAAAGTATCCCAGCACAAGCCAAGAAGTTTGCACTCTCATAAACAGTGACCTGGTGGCATTGTCAAGAGGAAGGGATTGGTTTGGCAAGAACTTGTTTCCAACATTTTTTGCAAATCTAATGCTGTTCTATGCAAGTCCTAGTCCCTGAGGGTACAGAGGTGCCACCTCATTTTTGCAACTGGTGGTCCACTATCCATTAGCTGACATGCCCCAGTTTTTCTTACAGTGTCTTTTCTTTCAGGCTTGTGTATTATTGGTTTTGCACAATAATACCAATTGTGTAATTGGTGTTACAGCAATTTATTATTGGTGGAACAAAAATGACCTGCTTTTATTTTAATATTGATATCAGTATTTCAGCTGCTGTAAAACTATGAACGTTTATACTTGGATAAATCTCCTACGAGCTAGTTTCCTTGCTCTGTAATGCAGGCATGTTTCCGGAAGTTTAGCGCTATTCTTAGCCTCTGGCTGGCTATGAGGAAAATCACTCTCCACTCCCCCACATTTGTTTACTCTCTTCAGAGCCTAGGTTGTGTTGCTTATGAGCCTCAGAGCCAAAGCCAGCCAGCCCCTCATTTCTGCCCTTCTTTTGTGTTTCTACGGTGTTTTGTCTTTGCTGTTGTTTACAGTAAATAAACTGTTTATATAAAGAAAAAAAATCAAATACTTTTATGCCTGAAAGGACTTTGTGAATAGATGAAGAGGCAGCCAACTCAATGGGAGAAGATATCTGGAAACCACCTATTGAAAAGGGTTTGCTATCCTGCATAAATAAAGAAACCATACAATTCAAAAACAAAAGAATAAATGACCCAATTATAAAATGGGCAAAAGATATGAATAGACATTTTTCCAAAGAGCAAATATAAATGACTAAAAAGCACATGAAGAGATGCTCGCTCATCTTCATTAGGTATAAGGGAAATGCAAATCGAGACTATAATGAAACACTCCACAGCCCTTGCCATAGCCACCGCGGAGCTCATAGCTACTGTCTCTGAGGGCTGGTTGCCTTGCCTAGGTCAGACTGCACCCTGCCTCATGCGCAGCCTAGAGACCTGTATTTGAAAGCACATGAGGTAGATGTTGCAGACAGCTGCACATCTATAATTGCACAGAAGCAGAAAATAGCTGTGCTTCCTACATATGTTGATCTTGGAAAATCTGCCAGAGATGTTTTCATTCAGGGCTATGGATTTGGTTTAATAAAACTGGATTTGAAAACAAAATCTGAGAATGGATTGGAATTTACAAGCTCAGGCTCAGCCAACACTGAGACCACCAAAGTGATGGACAGTCTGGAAACCAAGTGCCCATGGACTGAATATGGTCTGACATTTACAGAGAAATGAAACACTGACAACGCACCAGGCACTGAGATTATGGTGGAAAATCAGCTCGCACGTTGATTGAAGCTGATCTTTGATTCATCCTTCCCACTTAACATTGGGGAAAAAAATGCTAAAATCAAGACAAGGTACAAACAAGCACATCAACCTGGGATGTGACATGGATTTTGACACTGCTGGGCCTTTAATCTGAGTGCTCTGATGCTGGGTTATGAGGGCTACTATCTGGCTACCAGATGAATTTTGAGACTGCAAAATCCCCAGTGACACATCTCTAGTTTGCAGTTGGGTACAAGACTGATGAATTCCAGCTTCACACTAATGTGAATGACAGGAGTTTGGTGGCTCCATTCACCAGAATGTGAACAAGAAGTTGGAGACTGCTGTCAATCTTGCCTGGATGGCAGGAAATAGTAACACGCATTTGGAATAGTGGCCAAGAATCAGATCAACCGTGATGCATGCTTCTCAGCTAAAGTGAACAACTCCAGCCTGATAGGTTTAGGATACACTCAGACCCTAAAGGTATCAAATTGATGCTGTCAAAATTTATATTTTTACTAGAGCATTTCCTAATATAACTTCTGTAGATAGCTTAATTGAACACCATAAGTACATGGAACCTTGAGTAGGACATGAGATTTTGTTGGTTTATCCAGAGTGATGCCTCGATAAATCCCAGAGTGATCTGATCAGTGAATAAAAAAGTATTTGCAAAGTCCCCTTCAGGGAATGGTGAGAACGGGGGAAAATTCAATCTCCCTTAGTTGAATTCTTGATATTCTCACAAGCAGTGTGGACAACCAAAGCTATCCTGGGGTTTGTTCATATGAAACTTAACCCCACAAAGGATAGGTCAAACCTACTTAAAATTAGGCCTAAGAGTCACCCCCAAGAGAACCTCTTTTGTTGCTCGGATGTGGCCTCTCTCTCCAGCCAACACAGCAAGAGAATTCACTGCCCTCCCCCTCTCTACGTGGGACATGACTGCAGGGTGTGGATCTTCCTGGCAATGTGGGACAGAAATCCCAGAATGAGCTGAGACTCAGCATCAAGGAATTCAGAAAAACCCTAGAATGAGCCGAGACTCAGCATCAAGGGATTGAGAAAACCTTCTTGACCAAAAATGGGAAGAGTGAAATGAGACAAAGTGTCAATGACTGAGAGATTCCAAACTGAGTTGAGAGGTTATTCTAGAGGTTATTCTTATGCATTAAGTAGATATCATCTTGTTATTCAAGATGTAGTGGAGAGGCTGGAGGGAACTGCCTGAAAATGTAGAGCTGTGTTCCAGTAGCCATGTTTCTTGATGATGATTGTATAATGATATAGCGTTCACAATGTGACTGTGTGATTGTGAAAACCTTGTGTCTGATGCTCCTTTTATCTACCTTGTCAACAGATGAGTAGAACATATGGAATAAAAATAAATAATAGGGGGAGCAAATGTTAAAATAAATTTAGTTTGAAATGCTAGTGATCAATGAAAGGGAAGCGTAAGGGGTATGGTATGTATAATTTTTTTTTCTGTTGCCTTTTTATTTCTTTTTCTGAATTGATGCAAATGTTCTAAGAAACGATGATGATGATGAGTACGCAATGATGTGATGATATTGTGAATTACTGATTATATATGTAGAATGGAATGATCTATGTTAAGAATGTTTGTGTTTCTTTCTTGTCAAATTATTTTTCAAAAAAATTAAAAAAAAAAAAAAAGTACTCCAGGCAGGTGACAGGTTCTGGAAAACTGCGTCAAGTGACCCATGAACTCACTAATGTTCAAGATATGTGGAACGTTTGGGAAAAAAAATCGCTTCTTGGGCTGTGGCAGTGGGAAGAGTAATACAATCTAAAGTAATGTATTGTTTTACTAATATGTGTTTTTAAGCATGTATTTTAAATAATATGCATCTGCAATAAAACACATATTTTAAATTTAAAAAATTGATGCTGTCAGCTCTGCTGGATACAAGAACATCAATACGGGTGGCCACAAGCTTAGTTTAGGACTGGAATTTCAATCATAAATGAATACTACGCAATCATTTACTTTTAAACTATTTTGTAGCACAGCTAACTTCAGAATTTAGCGTACCTTTTAATGCTGTGTGTCTGGGATGCAAGTACTGCTAAATACCATGTTAGACCTTCAGGTTTAAAGATGATTCAGCTTTAAAGTGTTATTCTTTCAGAATTACAGAAGAAACCCAATTCCAATAAAAGTCACTTAAGCTGTAGACTTTGGGGGAACTTAGTGTTCTAGAGATGTCAGGTTTCTTTTTTATCTAGAAATGGCTGCAAATGGAGGCTATAATGTGTAGGCAGTTTGTAAACTCCTACTGAATAAATGAATTAAATTGTGATTTCGGTTGTGGAGAGGCTCATTGCTTGATGGTGCATACAAATTCATCTCCAAGGACTTTTTTAGGCAGATTTTCGTGACCTGTTTCTACCCCAGTCCACCACATCTTTTACACCAAAAGTAGTCTGCAGGGTATGGTAGCTGTTTCTTTGTGTCATTTGGGGCAAAAAGGGTGGATGTGATAAAGACAATAATTCAGGACTTAATTCCTTCTCATGTTGTGGTTTTATGCAACTACTAAATAGCTACTACTAAATAGCTTCCAGGAGCTTCAGAGTCTCTGTGACTGTAATCATATGGTGACAACACTTGGAATCTAAATTAGACTTCTGTTGTATTCTCACAACTCTATTTTGTTGCCGTTTAATGGATACATTTTAGAGTCTTCCATTTTGTGTGGAATTATAGCATCTCTTTCAAATGCTGTAATTGAAATCACTTAAAATAAAACAAATAAAATATTGAAGCCTCAAAAATAAAAAGACAAAATAGAGAGAGGATGCAAATAAACAAAATCAGAAATGAAAAGGGGTGTGTTACCACAGAGCCTAAAGAAATAAAAGAAATCATAAGAGGATACTATGAACAACTAAACTGTTCATACAGTTGTCTACGCCAACAAACTAGACAATTTAGAAGAAATGGACAGATTCCTGGAGACACACAAACAAGCTACACTGACTAGGAAGAAATAGAAGATCTCAACAAACCAATCACAAGTAAAGAGATTCAATCAGTCATTTGAAATTAGCCAGACACAAAAGGATAAATATATGATTCCACTTTTATGACCAGCATAAAGGTATAATCAGAGGCTTATAATACAGAATATAGGGAACTTAGAGATGCACAGAAGCTAAAGATGGGTGAACCATTAGCTAATGAGGTTGAATTCCAATCAATGGGAATAGATAGGAGCGAAGGTGATTCTCTAGTGGATCTAGAAGTAATATCACTATATTGAAGATGAACAAGAAGATTGAAAGGGGTTGTATAGACCTACGTGTCCCACTGATTCACACTAGAAAAATGAATGAGTTCTCATAAGAATTGCTTCAAAGATATGATTCTTGTATAAAGATGTTTAAGTCCAGGGTACAGGGGGGAAAATGCTATTGCATGCTATGAGTTATGTTCAAAAGTAAACCATCAGCACTACCACAGCAACAGCAGAGGTGAATAATGGGGTGAGGGACAAGAGTTGAGAGGAGGTTTATATTTCCTATTTGTTGAGGTTGTGTTTATTGGTTTTCTGTCTCTTGGAAACATTGAAATTATCTAAAATTGAGAATGTTGTTGGACTGTGGACTTTGGGCCTTCTACATGATTCCTGATGAATGCAGGTAGCTGAAGGATGCACTGATGGAGGAGTAGATTGGCAAATGATGTACGCCATGCCTTCAATCATGAAGCTTACTCTTGGTGAAGCTTATATATATAGCGGAGAAGCTTAGACTACCTATAGGCATGCCTAATAGTTACTTCTGGAGGACCTCTGTTGTTGCTCAGATGTGGCCTCCATCTCTCTAAGCCCAACTCTGAAAGTGAAATCATTGCCCTCCCCCCTACGAGGGATATGACATCCAGGGATGAAAGTCTCCTTGGTGATGTGGGAGATGACTCCCAGGGATGAATCCAGACCTGGCACCATGGGATCAACAACTACATGTTGACTAAAAGGGGGAAAAGAAGTGTAATTAATAAAGTATCAGTGGCAGAGAGAGTTCAAATAGAGTCAAGAGGCTACTCTGGAGGTTACTCTTATGCAAGTTACCTATCATAACCTGCTAACCCCCAACCAGGACCATTCCAGCCAATCCTAAAGAACACTTAGGGCAATATATAAGATTCCACAAGGGTTCCATGCACTAGAGTAACTTTCCAGAAACCTACAACCTCCAGATGGGTTCCTGGTCCAGATAAGTCCTGAAACCTAGCCCAGCCTCTCTAGAACATCAGATAGTTCCATCCCCCTACCCCATATTAGTGACAGACCCTTCCAATATCAAAAATTTAAAATAGCCATAGCCCAAACAACCCTAAAGAGAGGTATGGAAAGATCAAAGGTGATGGTGGAATCATACATAGAAGATAGGACTTAACAAATGAATATAAATGCTGAATCATTAAATTGATATCTCTTTTAGTCTCTAGTATTTTAGAGCAGCTAGAAGTAAAAACCTAAAATTGTGAAATTGTGACCCATGTCAAAGTCTGAAATATATTCTACAACTAATTGTGGTGCTGTGTTTTGAAATTTATAGCCTGCTTGTATATATGTTATTTTTCACAAAAAAAGAAGGAAAAAGGTCGATTATGATGACAAAAAAGTATTTAAGCCCTTTAGCCTCCTGTATTCTGGAGCAGCTAGAAGGAAAAGTCTGAGAGGATCATATGGTAGCCCATGACAAACTCTGGGATCTGTTCTGTAACCACTTGTTGAAGAGTGCTTTGAGAACTATTGTTTGTTTATTTCTTTGCTTTGTATATATGTTATAATATACAATTTTAAAAAGTTAAAAAAAAAGAATATAATGAGTTATCACTTCACACCTATATGAATGGCTGCTATTAAACAAACAGAAAACTAAAAATGTTGGAGAGGATGTGGAGAAATTGAACTTATTCACTGCTGGTGAGAATGTATAATGTACAGCCACTGTGGAAGACAGTTTGGCAGTTCTCAGAAAATTAAATATCAAGTTACCCTATGACCTGGCAATACCACTACTTGATATATACCCAGTTAACATGAACAGATATTTGCACACCACTGTTCACAGCAGCATTACTTACAAATACCAAGAGATGGAAAAAATCCAAGTGCCCCGCAACAGACAAAAGGACAAACAAAATGTGGTATACACCTTTGATGGAATATTATGAAGCAGTAAGATAAAATGAGATCCTGAAGCATATGACAACATGGATAAAACTTGAGGACATAATGCTGAGTGAAATAAGCCAGACTAAACAAAAGGATACGTATTGTTTGGTTTCACTAGTATGACCTTGGTAAAGGTAAACTCATAGGCTTATAATGTAGGATATAGGGGACCTAGAGATACAAAGAAGCTAGAGATGGGTGAAGGTAGCTAATGAGGTTGAACTTAGATGTAAGGGAATGGATAGAAGTGATGGTAGTTCATTAGCGGGGTTATAAGTACTGTTGCCATAATGAAGGTGAATATGATTGAAAGGGATTGTATAGAGCCATGTATCCCATTGATTAACACCACAAATATAAATAATTTCTTGCATGAACTACTTCAAAGGTATGAATCTTGTATAAGGAGTAAATAATAGAGGGGTGTGGGGGATTATTATTACATGCAATGGCTTTAGTTAACAGGAAGACATCAACAGTACCACAGCAATATCAGGGGTAAATAATTGAGAAGAGGGATGACAGTTAAGGAGAAGTTTAGATTTTCTGTTTGGTGAGGGGGGGGGGGGTGTATTCATTTGTTAAGCTGCCAGAATACAATATACCAGAAATGGAGTGACTTTTATATAGGGAATTTAGTAAGTTGCAAGTTAACTGTTCTAAGCCTATGAAAATGTCCAAACTAAGGCATCCAGGAAAACATACCTTAATTCAAGAAAGGCCAGTGGGGTTGGAACAGCTCTATCAGCTAGGATGGCATGTGGCTGGTATCTGCTGGTCCCTTGCTCCTGGACTCAGCTGCTTTCAACCTCTGTTCCTGTAGGGGTTCCTCGTTTTGCTTCTCTGGGACTGGCTTTCATCTGTTAGCTTCACTTGGGTCTCTCCAGGTTCTGGCTTGCTTAACAGCTCATGGCAACATCTGCTGGGCTCTAAGCACTCCAAACATCTGTGTCTCTCTTCTAAGCAATCTCCAAAATATATATATATATATATATTTAAAGGATTCTAATAAACCAATCAAGACCCACCTGGGATGGGTGGAATCACATCTTCATCCAATCAAAATGCCATACCTGCTCATTATCACTGGTTGAATTTATCATTAAAGTCCTTCTTTGCTGTGTAATATATTTATAAATTGCTAAGAAGACTAATATTAATGATCTGCAGTCATACATTCAAACTCCCCAAGTGTCCTGAAGTGAGGGTCCAGTCTGTACAAAGGGAAGCAGAGCTTGGAAGATGGGGAGACTGGTTACATGTCAACATGGACTTGAAGAAAAGAATTCACTATCATTTTTATTACAAGATGCTTCTTTCTGATTTAAGGAATATGGAAAACAAACAAAATATTTACAGAAAACTTTTAATAAAAAAGGCCACACCCAGAATAGAGTGTGCCACATCTCCATGGGGAAAATCTAATCAAATTTTCCACCCCACAGCAGGCCACAGTAGCTCAACAGATAGAGTGCTCACCTGCCATGCCAGAGACCCAGGTTCAATTCCTGGTGCCTGTTCATGTGAAAAAAAAAAAAAATTTCCACCCTAAAATATTGACTCATGATGAAAAGAAATGGCTGCCCTCACAAAATTGGATCAAGATTAAAACTTTTCTTTTCTGGAGTACATAATATTTTCAAATCAGCACATTCCATCCTCTCAACCCCAAAAAAGACGTTTTTTCCATATACAAAGTACATTCATTCCATCACAATATCACAACAGCTTTAAACCATTTCAGGAACAATACAAATGCAATTCAATGTCATTGACAGTACAAAATCTCATCAGAATCTGCTACAAGGATCTGTTTTTTCTGTTTTGTTTTTGTTTTTGTTTTGGCATTGGTAGGCTCTGGGAATCAAACCCAGGTCTCTGGCATGACAGGCAAAAATTCTGCCACTGAGCCACCATTGCACTGCCCAAGGACCTGGCATTTTGAGGAATGTCAGATGGTTGTCGCTTCTACAGTGTTCAGGTGCCACCATGGTGCAGAGACTAAGAAAGTCTGAATTTTGTGAAAACCCAAAGAAAAACAGTAGAAATGGCCTTTCTAATTTGCCTAATAGAAACATCAGAAGCACTGAGAGATTGTTGTTGACTGCCCAGGAGATTTGAGCACCAGGATGATGCTTGTACATTAAAGTACATAGTTGCAGCATATTCAGCAACAACAGGAAGATATGAGGCGTAGGTAACAGGAAGAAGGGAAAAAACAAAAAGTTGACCTCGATTCTTCTATGAGACTTAAGAAACTATTCCAAATTCCTCCAAAAACTGGAATAGACTACTGTTTTTGATACAGAGAAAGGAATTGTCTTATAAAGTTCTCATTATGCTGTGAAAATATTGGAAGTGGAAAACTTGTTTTCTTCACTTAAACATTTCCAACATACTTTAGGAGATTCTCAGAGCCAGGAGGATATTTCACTGCTTTTACAACTTGTGCAAAATAAATATTTCCAGAATACATTTTAGATACATAATGCTATGACAGTATACATGAACAAGGCCAGCCCTCCATTTCCTCTTATCTCCAATGCACAAGACCTTGGACAACAGTTGCTGTATGTAGAAATGCTGCAGAACTCCAGCTCTGAAACCAGTTGTATAATTTTAGATGGAAACTTAATCTGAGTACAAACTGTTTTGAAGCCAATCCATCAGAAGGAAGAAAAGAACTGCTTTGCTGAATGACTCACATGTTCAGGCACTTTTATTGGCCCACAATAAGGTTGCTGAACAAGAAATGCAGCTAGATCCCACTACAGATGAGAGAGTTTATGAAAGTACTGGCCAGTATCAGAGGAGAAATTGTAAAGATAGTTCATATAAAAAGGCTCATGTTTTCCCACTGGGTGGTACAGTTCACAATTGAATTAATTCTGTTAAAATTAGTCAGGTAGTAAAAGGAGGTGCTGCACAGAAAAGTGGTCTGTTACATGAAGGAGATATAGTTCTGGAGATAAATGGCATTGAAATTCAGGGAAAAGACATCAGTGAGGTTTTTCACTTATCTGATATACATGGTGCTTTGATATTTGTTCTGATTCTCAATCAACAGATTAAGCTACCTCCTGCCAAAGAAATTGATCCATGTAAAAGCTCATTTTGACTATGACCCCTCAGATGACTCATATATTCCATGTCGAGAGTTAGCTCATCTTTTCAAAAAAGGGATATATGTCATGTGATTAGTCGAGAAGATCCAAATTGGTGGCAAGCCTACAGAGAAGGGGATGAAGAGAATCAGCCTCTATCTAGGCTGGTTCCAGGGAAAAGCTTTCAGCAGCAAAGGGAAGCCATGAAACAAACCATAGAAGAAAAGGAGCCAGAAAAATCAGGAAGACTGTGGTGTGCAAGGAAAAATAAAAGCAAGAGGAAAAAATTTTATATAATGTCAGTGAAAATGATGACTATGACAATGAGGAGATCTTAACTTATGAAGAAATGTCGCTTTATCATCAACCAGCAAGTAGGAAAAGAGCTACCATCTTAACTGGTCCACAGAATTGTGGCCAGGATGAGTTATATCAAACTCATGAACAACAAAAAAAAGACTGCCTTGCATCTGTAGTTCCTCATACAACTTGAAGTAGGAGAGACCATGAAAGTAGCTGAAAGAGACTACCACTGTGTTTCAAGGCAAGCATTCAAGGTAGATGTAACATCTGGAAAGTTCATGAATGTGTTTCTCAAATGTGAATTTGAGAAAAATGTATATGGAACTAGCATAGATTCTGTACAGCAAGTGATCAACTCTGGCAAAATATGAATTTTAAGTCTTTGAACACAGTCGTTGAGGACCCTATGGAATTCAGCTTGAAATCATACTATCTTCATTGCACCCTCCTTATAAGAAAGACTTTGGGCATTATTGGCCAAAGAGCAAGAATCCAAAACCTATAAAGTTGAAAGAAAGCACTGAGAAAACTAGAGAGATGGAGCAGAACAATGGCCACTACTTCCATACAGCAATTCTAAATTTAGGTCTTAATAAGGCCTATTAGGAGTTGCTTAGGTTAATTAATAAACTTGATACTGAATCTCAGTGGGTGCCATCCACTTGGCTGAAGTGAAGGAAACAGCCACTCAAAGGCAAGACTGTATTTACCTGGCAAACTGTCAATAGGAAGATAATCCTGGTATGTCAGTGAAACTCTTGAATCAAGGTGGCAAGCAGTATAAGTTATAGACTTGTTCTTAGATATCGTAGATTAGGAGAAAGTCCCTGTTCTAGTTTGCTGGCTGCTGGAATGCAATATACCAGAAACGGAATGGCTTTAAAAAAGGGGAAATTAATAAATTGCTAGTTTACAGTTCTAAGGCCAAGAAAATGTCCCAATTACAACAAGTCTCTAGAAATGTCCAATCAAAGGCATCCAGGGAAAGATACCTTGGTTCAAGAAGGCCAACGAAGTTCAGGGTTTCTCTCTCAAGTGAGAAGGTTTCTCCCTCTGTGACACAGTCACAGTTTCTCTCTTAGCTGGAAGGGCACATGGCAAGCAAGGCATTATCTGCTAGCTTTCTCTTTTGGCTTCCTATTTTATGAAGCTACCCAGGAGGCAGAGCTCTCATCGGCAATGCCAGAGACCCGGGTTCTTATCCCAGTGCCTGCCCCATGTTAAAAAAAAAAAAAAAGAGTAAAATAACAAGTGGAAGCCTGGAAAACTCACAAATTTACAAAGACTAAATTCACACACTTAAGCAACCAGTGGGTAAAGAAAGAAATTATGAGAGAAATCAGTAAACATCACAAGGCAAATGAAAACAAGAACACAACATATCAGAAATTATGGGATGCAACAAACGCAGTGCTGAGAGGGAATTTATATCCCTAAATGTCTATATTAAAAAAGAAGAATGAGCAAAAATTGAGGAATTAACTGCTCACCTGGAGAAACTAAAGAAAGAACAGCATATTAACCCCAAAACAAGCAGAAGAAAAGAAATAACAAAGATTGGAGCAGAAATAAATGAAATTAAGAATGTGAAAACAATAGAGAGAATCAATAAAACCAGAAGTTGGTTCTTTGAGAAAATCAATAGAATAGGTGGACTCTTAGCTAGGCTAACAAAGAAACAATGAGAGAGGATGTAAATAAATAAAATAAGAAATGGGAAGGGGAACATAACTACTGACCCTGCAGAAATAAAGGAGATAATGAGAGGGTAATATGAATAACCATATGCTAACAAACTAGATAACTTAGATGAAATCAACAATTCCTAGAAAAGTATGAACAATCAACTTTGACTCGAGAAGAAATAGAAAACCTCAATAAACCAATCACAAGTAAAGAGATTGAATCAGTCATCAAAAAACTCCCCAAAAAGAAATGCCCAGGATCAGATGGCTCATGTGAACTCTACCAGACATTCAAGAATTTGTACCAAATCTGCTCAAACTCTCCAAGTAAATCCAAGAAGAGGGAAAGGTACCTAACTCATTCTATGAAGCCAACATGACCCTAATACAAAAGCCAAAGATACTACAAGAAAGGAAAATTACAGAACAATTTCTTTAATGAATATAGATGCAAAAATCCTCAATAAAATACTTGCAAATTGAATTCAGCAGCACATTAAAACAATTATATATATCATGACAAAGTGAGTTTTTATCCCAGGTGTAGAAGGGTGGTTCAACACAAGAAATTGAATTAATGTAATACGTCTCATCTGTGCATTAATGATGGAAACCCACACAATAATCTAGATTGATGCAGAAAAGGTATTTGGAAAAATTCAGCATCCTTTATTTTATTTTATTTTTTGTACACCATGATCAAGTGAGATTTATTGCAGGTGTGCAGTGGTGGTTCAACATAAGAAAATCAATTAATGTCATACACCATATTAACAGAATGAGGGAAAAAAACACCTAATCATCTCAGTTGATGCAGAAAAGGCATTTTTTTGGGGGGGATATACTTTTATTTTTAATTTTTATTAATAAAACCAATCAACATACAATATGAACATTCTTTTTTATCACATAGTTGTATATTCATCATCATGATCATTCCTTAGAACATTTGTATCAATTCAGAAAAAGAAATAAAAAGACAACAGAAAAAAAATTCATACATACCATAACCGTTACCCCTCCTTTGATTGATCACTAGCGTTTCAATCTACTAAATTTATTTTAACATTTGTTCTCCCTATTATTTATCTATATTTAATCCACATGTTCTACTCATCTGTCCATAAGGTAGATAAAGGAAGCATCAGACACATTTTCACAATCACACAGTCACATTGCTAAAGCTATGTCATTATTCAATCATCTTCAAGAAACATGGCTACTGGAACACAGTTCCACATCCTCAGGCAGTTCCCTCCAACCTCTCCATTATACCTTAACAAAAAAGGTGATGTCTATTTAATGTGTAAGAATAACCTCCAGGATAACCCCTCAACTCTGTTTGAAATCTCTCAGCCATTGACACTTTATTTTGTCTCATTTCTCTCTTTCCCCTTTTGGTCGAGAAGGTTTTCTCAATCCCTTGGTGCTGAGTCCCAGCTCATTCCAGGATCTCCATCCCACATTGCCAGGAAGGTCCATGTAGAGAGGGGGAGGGCAGTGAGTTTCCTTGTCATGTTGACTGAGAGAGAGAGAGGTGACATCTGAGCAACAAAACAGGTTCTTTTGGGGGTGACTGTTAGGCCTAATTTTAAAGTAGGCTTAGCCTATTCTTTGTGGGGTTAAGTTCATATGAACAAACCCCAAGGGTGGGGGCTCAGCCTACTTCAGCATCCTTTCTTGATAAAAACACTAGAGTAGTCAAACAGCATGGTACTGGCATAAAGATAAATATACTGATCAATGGAATAGAATTGAGTGCTCATAAATACACCCTCTCTTCTATGGAAAATTGATCTTTGATAAGCAGTGAAGTCAATTCAACTGTGATAGAGAAGTCTCTTCAATAAATGGTGTTTGGAGAACTTGATATCTATGTCTAAAAGAATGAAAGAGGACTCCTATCTCACACCTTATACAAAAATTAACTCAAAATAAATCAAACACCTAAACATTAGAGCTAAGACCATAAAACTTTTAAAAGAAAATGTAGGGAAATCTCATAAATCTTGTGATAGGAGGAGGTGGTTTCCTAGACCTTACACTCAAAGCAAAAGCAATGAAAGAAGAAATTCATAAATAGGATCTACTCAAAATTGAACACTTTTGTGCATCAAAGGACTTTGTCAGGAAAGTATAAAGGCAGTCTATGCAATGGGAGACAATATTCAGAAACCACATATCAGATAAAGATTTAATATTTAGAATATATAAAGAAATCTTACAACTCAACAACAAAAAGACAAACAACCTAATTTTAAAATGGGTAAAAGAACTGGACAGGCACTTTTCTGAAGAAAAAAAAAAAACACATGAAAACCCAGCATAATCTGGGCAGAAGATTAAAAAGTATTTGCAAAATCCCCTCAGGGTACTAGAGAAAAATTTGGAAATATTAGACTTCCCCACCTGTGGAATACTCAATATTCTTTCAAGTATTCCACAGGTGGAATACTGTGGGGGTTGCCCTTATGAAACTTATTCTTGAAAAGGAGAAGCTAAGCCTACTATGATTATGTCTGAGAGTCACCCCCAGACAAATTCTTTTGTTGCTCAGATGTGACCTCTCTCTCTAAACCAACTCTGCAGGTGAGCTCACTGCCCTTCCCTTACATGGGACATGACTCCTGGGGATGAGCCTGAGCCTGACATCATGGAATTGAGAAAGTCTTCTTGACCAAAAGGGGGAAGTCAAATGAAATAAAATAAAGTTTTTGTGGTTGAGAGATTTCAAATAGAGCTGAGAGGTCATTCTGGAGGTGATTCTTATGCAGTATATAGATATCCCCTTTCAATTTTTGGTGTAGTGGAGTAGCTAGAAGGAAATACCTGAAACTGTTGAACTGTAATCCAGTAGCCTTGATTCTTTTCTTCTTTTCTATTAATTTTTAAATTAAAAATATATATAATAACAAACAAATACAAACATTCTTAACTTATGATCATTCTGTTCTGCATATATAATCAGTAATTCACAATATCATCACATAGTTGCATATTCATCTTCATGATCATTTCTTAAAACATTTGCATCAATTCAGAAAAAGAAATAAAAAGACAACTGAAAAAAATTCATACATACCATACCCCTTACCCCTCCCTTTCATTGATCACTAGCATTTCAATCTAAATTTATTTTAACATTTGTTCCCCCTATTATTTATTTTTATTCCATATGTTCCTCTCATCTGTTGACAAGGTAGATAAAAGGAGCATCAGACACAAGGTTTTCACAATCACACAGTCACGTTGTGAAAGCTGTATCATTATACAATCATCTTCAAGAAACATGGCTCTGGTAGCCTTGATTCTTGAAGATGATTGTATAAGTATATAGCTTTCACGGTGTGACCATGTGATTTTATCTAGTATATTTTATCTAGTATATGCACAGATGAGTTAGGAAACAAAGACAAAAAATAAATAAATAATATGGCCAACATCTTTCACTTGTAATTAACTGCATTCTGCTTCTCTGGTCAAGCAGAAAGATGGATTCTTCCAGTTGCAAGCACAGGTGCAGAAGCCCCATAATTGTCCTTAAGGTGACCCCTACCTTATTGACATGATAAGAGAGGTGGAGACTTTCTGCCATTTTTGAACATGGAATGTATGAAATAGTATGTAGTCAACATAGGATTACATAACCCTAGGGACATGCTCATTAATTAATAGTCAACAGATAATTATAGATGCAAACAGTGCTAGCATGCCCACTTGCCTGCTCAGGGAAGCATCAGCCTGACCATCGCTGCAAGGGTATTTTTTGGCTGGTTGATAAAACAGAAGGCTGGTATATTAAATCATCAGTCAGTTGATTACATCTGTGGTTGATCATATCTGCGATCAGCTAAGGCCTGTCTCCCACAATGAAATAATCCAATCAGTTGAAGACTTTTAAGGAAGCAGGGAGACTTTTTCACTGCTTCTTTAACCAGAAAACCTCTTCTGTGGAGTTCATCCAGACCCTTCATTGGAGTTGCCAGCTTCACAGCTTGCCCTATGGATTTTGTACTCTTCCATTTCCATGGTTGCATGAGACACCTTTGTAAATCTCATATTTACAGATATCTCTTGTTGGTTCTGTTTCTCTAGAGAAACCTGACTAATACACCTTGCTAATTCTGGTTTTCAGTACTAGATTTAAAAGATGCTTTCTTTTGCAACCCTCTAAAGTAAAGAAAGTCAGCCCCTCTTTGCTTTCCAGTGGGAGAAACCTACCATGGGACAAAAGAAACAATAAACTTGTACAGTTCTACCCCAGGGGTTTAAAAATTCCCCCACTCATTTTGGCCAGCCGCTAAGCAAAGACTTGCAGGAACATGCTTAGCTAAAAGGACATATTTGCAAAATGTTGATGACATCCTTATTGCCAGTCCCACCAAGGATATATATGAAAAGGATACTGTTTAGCTGAGCTCAAATACAAAGTTTCAAAAATAAAGCATGGAAGGCAAGAAAAAAGGAACTACTTGGGTTTTATTAATAGAACAAGGGAGACTTCTCTAATAGAAAATCAGGTTCAAGCAATCATCCACATTGCACCACCCAAGACTAGACGGTAATTACAGGTGTTTTAGGCATGTTTGGATTCTGCAGAATTTAGATTCCTAGCTTTGGGCTTATTGCACAACCCCTATATCATGCCTTACAGGGTGAGGACACAGAGCCCCTCAATTGAATAGCAAAATGCAGAAACGCCCTACAAAAACAAAAAGAAGTGCTGATAAGTGCACAGGTCCTGAGCTTCCCAGGTCTGAAAAAACTTTTGATCTGTTTGTACATGAAAGAAGGGTGTAGCCCTAAATGTCCTCACATAAAAGCTGGGTCCTGATCTTGGACAGGTTGCTTACTTCTCCAAAAATTTAAATAACACTGAAAAATGTTGGCCCCCTTCCTTAAGAGTTGAGGCTGCCATCTGCAGCCTGATTCATAAGTAGAAAAACTTCCTCTTGAGGAACCCATGATAATTCATTTCCCTCACAAAGTCTTCACCCTAATGGGAGGAAAAGCTCAGTACCAAGCCTTCTTACTTAATAACTCAGAACCAAAAATGTAAATTTTGCCTCCTTTAAATCCTGCCTCACTACTATGAGACCCAGATGCTCTAAATCCTCTCATGATTGCCTGGAAGTCTTGTCTAGAAAGTTCTCAGCCAGAGAGAATTTATTAGATACACCACTATCAATCCCTGAACTAGAGATTATCACTGATGGTAGTATCTTTTTGGAGAAAAGGGAGCAGAAAGCTGACTATGCTCTCATAACAGCTGGAAAAATCATTGAAACTTACATCCTTACATTAGCCACCTCAGCCCAAAAGACAGAGCTACTGGCCCTAATTCAGGCCCTGGAAAAAGTAAAGGGGAGTGAGCTATATCTATACAGACCCTAAATATGCCTTCCTCATCCTCCATGCACACAAAGCCAACTGGAAAGAACATGGGCTGCTTACTGCAAGTAGCAAAGACTCTAAAACTCCCAGAAGAAATTGCACATTTACTCAGAGTTGTTATACTGCCAACTCCGTCTGCAGTCATCCATTGCCAAGGACATCAGAAAGGAGATGCATACATTGCCTCAATAAATCAAGAGACCAAGTTAGCCACCAAGGCAGCTGCAAGAACTGCATACCACAGACATAAAATGTACCCTCTTGTACACAGAAACTCCAAGATATATTCAAACTTGAATACTCAACCTAGAAATTTGCCAAGCTGAAAACTGGTGTTATACCCGAAAATCTCACAGCGAGGCTGAAAACAAGACCCTGCTCCCTGAGAAACTTGTTTGGGCCATCATAAAGTGGTACCATGAAACCATTCACATTAGAGCTAAAGCACTTACAAAATTCGTCTCAAGAACAGTTACTGGGCTCATCTAACCCAAGCTGTCTTCCATGCCGCCCTCTTTTGCCAAAAGTGCCAACAAAACAATCCTCACAATGAGTGCAAAAACCTCCCTCTACAATTCAATATGGAGGAATCTGCCTTGTCAAAGATTAGCAAATTGACTTCACCATAATGCCAAGAGCCCAAGGGAATTTCAAGTATCTTCTAGTTTTCTTGGACACCTTTACCTGATGGGCTGAAGCCTTCCCTGGCTGGAAGGAAGGTATGCCACTGTTTGTAAACTTCTTCTACAAGAAATCATCCCAAAGTCTGGGCCACCTGCTTCTCTCCAGTCAGACAATCGACCTGCATTTATCTCCAAAATAGTGCAGGAGCTTAGCTCCCCTCTTGAAAACAAGCAGAGACTTTGTGCTGCATGGGGCCCCAGTCTTCAGGAAAAGTGGAACACATGAACCATCCCTTAAAGACAACCATCAGCAAAATTTGCCAAGAAGCCCACATGTCATGGACTCAAGCTTTGCCCATGGCACTTCTCAAGATCAGAGTGAGCCCATGCAGTGGCTTGGGCTTAAGCCTCTTTGAATTAATGCATAGGAGTCTCTTTCTAAGTGGATGCAAAGAACCATGCCCTGTGCCCTTGTCTATAGAAGAGGCCCTCCATAAGTGGGCCCTAGAATTTAATAAAACCCTCAAAGTGCTCTGTCAGTTTAGCAATCTGAGGCTTGTCTTTCCAGCTGATATTCCTCTGCATACATTCAAGCAGGAGACTGGGTTCTGTTAAATACTTGGAAACAAGGCCTGCCAGAGGAACAGACTAAACTTAAGTGGAAAGGCCCCTACTATGTTTTATTAACTACTCACTCTCCCCAAGTTACAGGGTGTCAAGCTGTGAGTCTGCTATACTTCAGTGAAGCTGTGGACCACAGCAGACCGCAAAATTCCTGCAAAAAGAAAAAAGAAAAAAAAATCATAATATATTACTAAACCCTTAGAATGGCTAAAATAGTTCAAAAGAAAGCCTTTATTGGGGTGCAAGGGTAGTTTGTGGTAGAATTCTCTTCTATTGTGAGGGAGACCTGGATCTGATTTCCGGTCCATGCACTTCCCAAAAAAACAAACAAGCAAGCAACACAAACAAAAACCAAATAAAAATTCAGCGAATGGAGCTGCAGTAATGGGATATTCACATGGAAAAATAAGGAAATGTGACCCTGCCATACAGCATACAAAAAAAAAAAAAAAGAAAGCCTTTATCTGGTGAGCCAATTCAGTACCCAGAGGTTTTTGTTGTTGTTTACTCACTGTTCTTCTTTACCCCACAAATTCCTCACTCCTCTTTAATCCCCACCCTCCAAAGAACTCAGTGAACACAAAACATCACCAACTGTTAGCTGTGTTTTCCCCTGCAAAACACCTATCCAACATTCTTTGCTCCTAGAACACTGGTGTCAGCTTGTAACTCCCTGGAATCTTTGGTATTTAGGCTGGAGTGGTTCAGGAATCACTCAACGACTTAAAGCAAAGAGCCAAAACTATATAACCTTTAGTAAACCTTTATCAATCACTACTTCCTGGATACCCAGCTTGCTAAGTGGCTTCTGCCCTTCGTTGGGCCTCTCATCCTCATTATCCTGCTCTGCACTGCTGTCCCACCCTTAACAATGTGTCTCCAAAATTTATTCACGTGCAAGTTTCAGCCCTGGGCAACTGGATCTTCACTCTCCAACCTGCTCCCTCTTCCCTGCATCTCCATCCTAACTCAGCCAGAATAAGTTACAGAAGTCTCAAGACTGCCATCCCTCTGCAACCGTAAATTGACAGACTTTTCATTCGTTCTGAAGAAAAGGGGGGGTTGTTGGAATAGTTGTAAAGGATGACAGTGGATTTATTAGGGTTACAAAAACCTGTTACAATTACATGGAGGAAGTTAGTAGCCAGCAAAAGCTATGGAACAAAGGAAACCAAGAGCCCAGCATTCAAAACTAATAAGATATATATAAATTACATAAATTTAAAACTTATACTCAGGCCAACATTTTGCACTTACAGTTAACTGCATTCTGCTTCTCTGGTCAAGGAGAGACACTAGATTTAACCAGTTGCAAGCACAGGTGCTGAAGCCCCCAAATTGTTCTTAAGGTTACCTTATTAACATAGTAAAAAACACACCCAGAGGTGGAAACTTTCTGCCATTTTTGAACATACAATGTATGAAATAGTATGTAATCAACATAGGATTATATAACTCTAGGGACATGTTTATTAATTAATAGTCAACAGATAATTATAGATGCAAATAATGCTAGTTTTATGTAAAACACCCAGCCCCAATCTACCCAAGACTATATAAACCTGGAATAGAAAAGCTTAGGGGTATCGAATTCTGGACAAGAATCAGATCCCCGACTCTGCAGACACAAACTCTTTGAATCACCTATTTACACTGTGGTTCTTTAACTTAAAATAATCCACTGGTTTTCCTAAGAGGTTGGTGGGTTTCTTTTTTTTTATGTTAAGTTTTTTTTATTTATTAATTTAAAAAAATTAACAAACAAAACATTAAGATATCATTCCATTCTACATATATAATCAGTAATTCTTAATATCATCACATAGTTGCATATTCATCATTTCTTAGAACATTTGCATCGATTTAGAAAAAGAAATAAAAAGACAACAGAAAAAGAAATAAAACGATAGCAGAGAAAAAAAAGATTATACATACCATACCCCTTACCCCTCGCTTTCATTTATCACTAGCATTTCAAACTAAATTTATTTTAACATTTGTTCCCCCTATTTCTTTTCATTCCATATGTTCTACTCTTCTGTTGATACGGTAGATAAAAGGAGCATCAGACACAAGGTTTTCACAATCACAGAGTTGGTGGATTTCTTAACCTAACAATAGTTTTCTTGAAGTGTTCTTGTATAGACCTGTTCTTTTTTTTTCAAGTTGCTTCATTCTGTTATTCTGACTTTTTTGTCTCCTCTTCATATTATAAAGAAAGAGCATGCCAAATAGAAACATGCTTTAATTATTTTAAATATTCATCTTGTGTTTATTGTTAATTGTAATTTGGGGATTGACAAGCAAGTTAAACTTTTAACTCTTTCTTATTTGTAAAATGCTGATAATAGCACTTATAAGATTATGAGGGTTAAATGATGCAAGAGATACAATACACGCAGAACACTCACTCAGAACACTGCCTGGTAGGACCTCCATAAATGTTTCCTATTATTGGCCCCTACAATATCATACAATTAAATTTCATGTTCCATTTCTTCATCTACTTCCATTTCCTCATACTCTGCTCCAGTGGTTTCCATACTTTGCTGCATAGAAGAACTGCCTGGGGAGCTTTTTCTAAATTCCATTGTCCAGTCTACTCCCTATACTGATTAAATACTGGCTGGGTGGGAACCAGCATCAGTTTGTTTTTAGAGATCCTCAAGGGATTCCAGTCTGCAGCAAAATTGGGAAACTGTAGCTCAGAAATCAGGATTTAAGGGATGATTTTGATTACTGAATCATAATATGATGATTCAGTTTTAAATGATAAAACTTTTTGCTTTCTGGTATACTGGAGTCGAAGAGGGAAATTCCTGAAATCTCTAAATTGCAATCCAGCTTCCTTGATCTCTGACAATGATTGCATAGCCCTTATCTTCTGCCCTGTGGTTGTAAAAACCTTGTGACTAGCATTCATTTGACCCAGCCATCCAGTTTTTCAACCTTAGCCTTTGGAGTCTTGCAATTACTAAAGATAGCCCCCAGTGTTTGTTGATGAAGGGTCCTGGGTCAACCCAGAACAAATCCACCCCAAAATTTAAAATTACCTTGATAACCGAGACTAGATCTAACCAAAATGGGCCTGCTTCACATGCGCAGTAGCTTAGGCATTCGCCAACAAGTTACCTATAGCCGTCCGCCATTTTCTTACACACGTTCTGTGACTAAGCAGGTAATCAATATGCATTAATCCGATAACAGCATCACCTGTTCTACTCCCACCTCCCATTGTCATTTTATCCTACCCCCTCATTAAAATCATAATCTCAATTGAACCCAGCTATTTGTAGTCACCACTTTTTTTATTGGAGGTGGAGAAAAATCCTCTCACTTTGGCATAAAAAAATAACCTGAGAGGCTATTGAACTTCCCCTCTCCTGTACTGCAAGTTCACTTCAGTGTTCTGAAACATAGGGAAGAATACGTCCACTGGCATAAGCCTGGCTCTGGACCCCAGTTTTTAAAGTGTATTTAGGGATTATGTTCTCTCAGCCATCTCATCTCTCTTTTGGCTCAGCCCCTCCCATGTTTAAGCCAATGGAAACTGCCATCGACTACCATACCTTCCCATAGTTATGGTCCTATCACCTCTTTCTTAAACCTGAATTTCTTGAATGAAAGTCTATTTTACACCTTTTGCTGTTTTTATCTCCCTTTAATTCCTGCCCTTGCTTCTCTAATGGGAGTCTCCTCAGATACTAGTGCAGAAGGAAGAGGAGTTGAGAACAGAACAGGAGTAGGTAGTTAATAGTACCATAAAGCATGCCCGCTCAGACTTCAGCACAAATTAGAGTCAGGTAGAGGCTTGTTAAAATGGTGATGACTGGGCTCCACCACCAGAGACTTGGATTCAGTAGAATTACGTATTTTACAAATTACCAGATGATGTAGATGTTGCTTGTGTAGAGAGCACACTTTTAAAAAAAGTTTTATTATGGTAACATGTATAACAAAATTTCTCATTTTAACTATTTAACTTCCCCTTTCAACCACTTATTTAGTGATATCAATTACATCCACAATATTATGCCATTATCACTAGTATCTTTTATCCCAGGCTTTTTTCATCAACTCAAACAGTTGTTCACCAACTCAACACCCCCTCCCCCTATGCACACACACTCCACCACCCCCTCCCACCCCCAGGTAACCTAACTGGAGACCACACTTTTTTTTTTAATATTTTTATTAACAAAACACACAAACACATTCTTAACATACAAACATTCTATACATGGTATACAATCAGTGGCTCACAATATCATCCCATAGTTGTATATTCATCACCACGATCATTTTTTAGAACATTTGCATCACTCCAGAAAAAAAAAGAAAAACCTCATATATACCATCCCCCTTACAGGGTGTTTCCATCTACCCAATATATTTTAGCCTTTGTTCCCCCTGTTATTTATTTTTTTCATCCATATTTTTTACTCATCTGTCCATACCTAGATAAAGGGAACATCAGACACAAGGTTTTTACAATCACAGTCACATTGAAAACATTGTATCTTCACACAGTCATCCTCAAGAAACAAGGCTACTGGAGCATAGCTCTACAGTTTGCTGTATTCATTTACAGCTCTAGTAGCTTTGCTGTAGTATAATTCTTTTAATGTGCTGCTGGATTCTATTCACAAGTATTTTGTTGAGGATTTTTGCATCCATATTCATTAGAGAGCTTCGTCTGTAATTTTCTTTTCTTGTAGTATCTTTGTCTGGCTTTGGTATGAGCGTGATGTTGACTTCATAGAATGAGTTAGGTAGCCTTCCCTCCTCTTCAATTTTTTTGAAGGGTTTGAGCAGGATTGGAACAAATTCTTCCTTGAATGCTTGGTAAAATTCACGTGAAGCCATCTAGGAAGAACACACTTTCAAAAACCACTTGTATAAAGGATAGCGACTTCATCACCTACAAAAATATTTGCTGATTATAGCTTCAGCTTTGCTTTTTATCAAAACCAGACAAAATTGCCTTTGAGTATTTTCTCAGTTTCAAGCTATGGGGGAAATAGGAGGGACTGGTGCACATCAAATAGGAGAAAAGAAAAAGAATAGTTGGGGCAGCTGGGAACTTGCCCTCACCTCCTGCAGATAATCAGCAGTTGATTTTTGCCAGAACTCATTCAAATATGGGACTGGGGGTGGGGGAGCAATTTATTAATTTAATTTTTTTGCTCAGAAACGTTAAATGCAATTAAATTAAGTCTATATAAGATAAGATTACAGATCCAAAATACATGCCCTAAAATATCAAGCTATTAAATTGTTTATAACAACCATTTGTTTCTTTTCCCACTACTTTCTCTTACTAACAAACAAACTGGCTCCAGAGGTTTAAGATGAGTTAGTCAAGGAAAATTTTAAGGGAGCTTTCTCAATTAACTTAGTTGGGGGAAAACTGATATTTTCCTCTCTGCACTGGGACACGAAGACCAGTTCACAAACCAGTAGCCATTCCTGGAAGTAAAATTTTTTTTAAAAACCGATTTTTCAGATAAATTTAGTGAGACACAATCACACACAAAAAAGAGACTTTTCATAACCTTTCCAGCAGACTTAACAGAGGGTATGACTATTTTCCTGCAGGGCAGATAAAGAATTATCTTGCAGGTCAATCTACGTTCACTCACCTAATTCCTTCAATCATGGGATCATTTACATAAAAACAGCCCCGTGGATTGGTTTATCAGTAGTTTAGTAAGAAGGCAGGCCTAAACCTTTGACCAGTTCTCTCTTTCACCACTGCTGGTTGGAGTGCAGATTTTTGTACTCTTTCTGGGCTGTGGTTTCTTTCCAGACTATCTCATAGCTGTTTGAGGACCTTTAGCATCAACTTCCTACTCGGACCCAAAGCTCTCGGAGGACTCTAGAGCCGCGCCAGATCTCCATGGACCCAACACAGAAGCTTAACCCAGCCTCGACCCAGCAGTTTTCCCTGATGTCTATTGAAGACGGTGCCCAGAAAGACCCGGGTGAGACCGGTAACGTCCTTCATAACTAAGGGAGGTTTGGGAAATGAGACTGCCCTCATTCCTTATACTGACTTCAGTCTTTTAAGGAAGAATGCATTTAAATTAGCCTCAAACCACGGGCGGAACTGGGAGTGCAGGTCCCTCCAGTAAAAGAAGGAGAATATATAGATAGATGAGAATTCGTTATCCATTCACTATACTCAGAAGTATTTTTTAAGTTTTCCAAAACCAGTTTCTGGGGAGAAGCAATGGAAATCCACCTAGAATGTGGTTTACAGCTTTGTCGGGCCAGAATTGCCTTCATCAACAATACATGTGAGGAATGGTGAAAGGGGGAAATACACATAAACAAAACCCAGAAACTTAACCTTCGTGCACCCACATTTCCGAGGTTGGTTTGTGCTTTGGAATTCAAGTTAGTGTTGGAAGGAACACAGGAGGGCTGCTCTTAAATTGTGCTCCGGGAATACTGATAATTAGGTCCCTGCCTTTCTGGCGTCTCCCGACGGACTCATTCCATCCTGGAGCCGACGCCTGTGCGCTGTTTGTGATCTTATTGATAGAGTTGGGGCCTGGGGGGGTGTAGGGTGCCGGCGGCGGCAGGCCTGGGGTGCATCCCCCCACCCGGCAGTGCAGAGAGGGTCGGATGTGCGTGAGGGCTGTGCCATCTGCCAGCTCCTCCTCCTCACGGCATCCTCTGCTTGTTGAGAAAAGAACCCCGGTCCATATAGCCAGGTGGAAAAATTTTAAAGTCTGTTCATATAACATCTCCTTCCCTTGAATCTGTCTTGGTATCGGAGAATTCCACAATGAGGGATCTGTTTATACCCAGATTTCTCTCAACCCTTAACATGATTAATACTTTCATATGGTGATAATTGTGTGAGATATTGGTGTGTATGGGATATGGGTCACGACTCTTACTGAGAGAGGAGAGGGTGAGAGTTGATTTTCTAGAATATTGTGTTCAAACGGAGCACTCTAATAGCAGGAAGGAGCTGGGTAACTGGATTAGGTGTATGGAGAGCATAACAGCCACTTTATTTCTACTTTTGCTTAAGGTTTAGGTTTCTGCAAGAGACTTTTTTCTATTTTTTTTTTTTTTCTGACACGGGCAGACACCGGGAATCGGACCCTGGTCTCCGGCATGGCAGGCGAGAATTCTGCCACTGAGTCACAGTCGCACCGCACTGGGAGAGATTTTTATATGGGGTTTCTTTGTCCATCTTAGAGGGTTCCACAGAATGCACAGTAGGTAACGCTGGGTGAGACAGTAAGAGGGTCTTTGTAAGTGAGCTCCAAGACCAGTCTAGAGATCTGACGGTGAGTGCCATGTGCCCCTGCTCAGGCAATTTAGCTCTGCCTAAGACTTATTTTTGAGATAAGATCAGGGAGTGTGCATTGTTGTGCTTCCTGTGACCCTCCACCGTGAAGAAGCTCCCATGCCATAGGCTGCCGACCTGCTCAAGGACAGACCTAGTCTGCTGGGGGCCAGTGATGGTGAATGGTGTGGTTGACCCTAACACATCTTAATTTTCTCTTTTCTTTCAGCGGCCTCTCATCCTTTCTCCTCAGAACTGTTAATAAAGAATCTGAGCAACTTGACTCTCAACCCTGATAAGCAATTCCTTTCCTCCCCACTGGAAGATCCACTCCAACAGCAGGACGGAGAAAAGATCAGAGGGGAAAAGAGAAATAAGTTTCTCAACCACAGGCGTACAGTGAGGACAATGTTATCTCAGCGCAAAGAAGTGATTGAGAGAATGGCAAAAATGAAATATCCCTACCCCAACCGGTCTTACCTGGTGAGTTTAGGGCAATGGGGAGCTCTGCCCAACTCCAGGGGGCACCATTTGCCTGAATTAAGATGTAAATGGGATGAGGTACAGTCACTCATGGAGGATGTGATTGACTCTTTTCAGTGGCCTCCAACTTTTGTCTTCCCATGATAATGTGTCATTTGTAATGTCCTACTTTTTCTTGATGGTGTTTTCAATAAATATTTCTTCTTTTTCCCCCATATAGGTCAAAAGAGAGTTAACAAGCCCTCCATATCAGAGAATGTTGGTAAATAGAAATTATTTTGCTGTTCATCTGGTTTCTTTTTTATTGATTGGTAGTTTGTGGTTGTTAACATCATTGAATAACTCACCTGGCTTCCTTTGGTACCCACACATTTCAACCCTCCATCCTTCTTTCTCCTAAACTGTTTTGCTTTGGACCCATCTTTTAAGTGTCTCTATATCAAAGGATATCCTAATAAACATTAGATTTGAGGGTGGGGTTACAGTCCTTCTTGGAATTGCAATATCCTAATTAATCTGCTTTTTTTTTTTTCAGGATAGAATGAGAGAAGCAATATTACGCTATACCTGTTTTTTTAACCTGCATTATGGCTGGGATTCTTCTGAAAATGCTAGAATGGACATTAATTAAGACAAACAGAGCCAATTTAGCCATAAAAATCATTCTGATACTGTCCTTTCTTGCGAATAACTTTAGGATCACTCGGCAGCAGGCAAGGAAAACTACTATGTGCTATGGCAGGTTATAGCTTTTGATGACCTGTGAGTCATAAGTTTTTTTCCGTCTCAAATCTTTCCTCCCTACATTGTTTATAAAGAATCTATATAGTTTGAATGCTTTGCTGACATTAATTTACTTTAGTTCTACTTTGTATATAGAAGAACTTATTAAAATTCAGATGCATTTGAGTACCTTGTTCTTGCTAGTATTTATTCAATAATTCAATTTTGTCACCACATTTCTAGGACATGAATAATTTGGCATTACAATCTTTTGTGATATCCCATTGGGAAGGAATTTTACACATTTAGACAAACTTAGAAAACAAGGACACAGATAAATTTTTGCATTTGCAGGTTCCTGGAAGAGATGCCAAATGTGGAGGCAGGGAAAAATTGTAACTACACAGATGAATAGATAGAAGGAGGTAGAAGAGGGAAGTTGAAAGAATAAATAGCACCAGTGATGTTTACTTCGTTTGTTTTCCTTCTTTCTTTTGATGATGTACACAGATCTGACTTTGTGGGATACAAAAGACCTAAAAAGTTTTCCTCTGCTGTCCAACTATTAGAAATTCAAAGTGTGATATTCACTAAAAAGAAGACAAAAAGGAAAAAAAAAAGGTACCTAAGAAAAAGGCAGCTGGAAAACAGGTAAAGGAATTCTGAAGATTTTGGATTGGGTAGATAAGGACCAAAACTTATTGGTATTGAAAATGCAGTAGGAGCAGAGAGGCCACTTAGGGGAGTTGCATATGTATATGTAACATGATGCATGTACCTGTGGACTGGACGTGACAGAAATCGCAAAGTTCATTAGTGGAGATAATATAAAGGGCTAAGAAAATATGTTAGTGACCTCTAATATCCACCCACACTACCAAATTAGGTCTTATGATGAAATTACCCTACTTAGAATTATTCAACCCAGGTCTGGGAGATGGACAAGTGTAGAGAAACTTAAGTTTTTCTTAACTAGTAGGTTGTTCTGGTAGCAAAGTCAAGCTGACTTTCTGTAGGAAATTGAGAATTGCTATGACTTAATAAAGAGATTTTGCAGTCATTTTTAATGAAAATCTTAAATTTATGAGGTTTAATATCTTAAGAACATGGATGAATAAACAGTACATTCTACATATCCTTTAGTGTCTTTCAGTTCTATCTAAATTTTTTAATGGCCTACATTTGAGTGTCAGGCATTGTTCTAAATGTTTTACATGCACAAGCTCATTTAATCTTGGGTACTTGTGAGGTAGTTACTTTTACTATCTCCATTTTAAAGATCACAACCACAGGAATATACTTACCTTTCAAGGTTATACAGTAATTGATTATAAGGTATAAAAGCTGTTGATTTGTCTACTCTCATAGCCACATACACATACTCTTGAAAATGATTCCAAACTACAAGAAAGGGTCAATAATTAACTTCCATATACTCTTCACTTAGATACAGCAATTGTTAATTATTCCATTCTTGGTATATAATCAATAACTCACAATATCATCAATAATATATTCATCACCATGATCATTTCTTAGAATATTTGCATCAATTCAGAAAAAGAAATAAAAAGAAAAAAACTCATGCACACCATACCCCTTACTCCTCCCTCTCATTGACTGCTAGTATTTCCATCTACCCAATATATTTTAGCCTGTTTTCCCTTTTTTTTCTATACTCCTTACCACACCCTTTCATTGATCACTAGCATTTCAATCTACTAAATTTATTTTAACATTTGTTGTCCCTATTATTTATTTATTTTTAATCCATATGTTTTACACATCTGTCCATACAGTAGATAAAAGAAGCCTCAGATACAAGGTTTCCACAATCACACAGTCACATTGCAAAAGCTATTATCATACAATCATCTTCAAGAAACATGGCTACTGGAACTCAGCTCTACATTTTCAGGTACTTTCCTCCAGCCTCTCTAATATACCTTAACTAAAAAAGTGATATTTATTTAATGCATAAGAATAACCTCTAGGATAACCTCTCGACTCTGAAATCTCTCAGCCATTGACACTTTATTTTGTCTTATATCTCTCTTCCCCCTTTTGGTTGAGAAGGTTTTCTCAATCCCTTGATGCTGAGTCCCAGGTCATTCTAGAATTTTTGTCCCACATTGCCAGGAAGGTTTACACCCCTGGGAGTCATGTCCCATGTAGAGAGGGGGAGTTTGCTTGTTGTGTTGCAAGCCCCTTTTTTTTTGCTTTATGCTACAAAAGTAGAGAGAAAATTGCAACATATTCCCATGCATCTTATCACTCAGATTCAATAATTATAAAACATAAGGCCAATTTTATATCATTAATACCTTTTATCCCCCACAGTCTTATTTTATTATCACTCCATACAATAAATTCTTGACTCTTTTTCTAACTTTTAATAATAACACTGCCATCATCACATCCCTCCAAATTAAAAGTTCTGTGATGCTTACTTAATTTTTTCCTTATTTATCTCAACATTCTGATTTTGAGGTTAAACACAGTCAAACTCCTCTTTCTCTTAATTTATGTCTTTAAGCTTCCACATGTCTTCTTTCCTCTCAAATAGTAATTTAAAAATCCTTAAACCCCTTTGTCTCTTGCTGTTGACTATAAAAAGTAAACAAAGTTTAACTTAGTAGTAGATATTCCATTTCTTAGAGTTACACTAAGGAGTATGAGATATGTTTCCAGTTTGGTGGAAACTATTGACTATCATCAGCATGCTTTCACTTGACACAGGAAGTCATATTCAGTAATAACCTCAAATGATTCATTTCTACTTTGAATCATAATAGTAGATAACACAACAAGTTTTTTTTTTATTACTAGCATTTATTTTCTCGTCTTTGAATTTCCCTAGTTTATTTAAATGGCTTAAATGACAAAATGAAAATAATTAGTATGATGTAGTATTCTTTTATGGTGTAGTATTTTTAAAAATTTTTTATTAATTAAATAAATTTAATATTTTATTAATTAAAAAAAACTACAAGAAAGAAACGCAAACATTCCCAACACATACACTCAGCAATTCACAATATCATCACATAGTTGCATATTCATCATCATGATCATTTCCCAGAACATTTGCATCAATTCAGAAAAAGAAATAAAAAGACAACAGAAAAATAAAAACAGAAAAAAAAAATGTATAGGCCATACCACTTACCCCTCCCTTTCATTGATCACTAGCATTTCAAACTAAATTTATTTTAACATTTGTTCCCCATATTTATTTTTATTCCATATGCTCTACTCATCTGTTGACAAGGTAGATAAAAGAAGCATTAGACACAAGGTTTTCACAATCACACAGTCACATTGTGAAAGCTATATCATTATACAATCATCATCAAGAAACATGGCTACTGGAACACAGCTCTACATTTTCAGGCAGTTCCCTCCAGCCTCTCCATTACATCTTGGTTAACAAGGAGATATCTACTTAATGAGTAAGAATAACCTCCAGGATAACCTCTCGATTCTGTTTGGAATCTCTCAGCCATTGACACTTTGTCTCATTTCACTCTTCCCCCTTTGGGTTGAGAAGGTTTTCTCAATTCCTTGATGCTAGGTTTCAGCTCATTCTAGAATTTTTCTCAATCCCTTGATGCTGAATCTCAGCTCATTCTGGGATTTCTGTCCCACATTGCCAGGAAGATCCACACCCTGCAGTCATGTCCCACGTAGAGAGGGGGAGGGCAGTGAATTCTCTTGCTGTGTTGGCTGGAGAGAGAGGCCACATCCGAGCAACAAAAGAGGTTCTCTTGGGGGTGACTCTTAGGCCTAATTTTAAGTAGGCTTGACCTAGTCTCTGTGTTAAGTTTCATATGAACAAACCCCAAGACTGTGGGCTCAGCCTATAACTTTGGTTGCCCACACTGCTTGTGAGAATATCAAGAATTCAACTTGGGGAAGTTGAGTTTTCCCCTGTTCTCACCATTCCCCGAAGGGGACTTTGCAAATACTTTTCCACTCACTGATCAAATCACTCTGGGATTCATCAGGGCATCACCTGGACAAACTGACAAAATTTCATGTCCTATACAACGTTCCATGTACTTAAGCTGTTCAACCGACTATCTACATAAGTTATATTAGGAAATGCACTAGTCAAAGTATAAATTTGTACCAAATAAACATTTTTTGCTTTAGTCTCACGCATAAGTTGAAATTTTAAAATATTAATTACCATCTATTTTCAGCACACTGCAGGAATGACATTCTTTTGTTCTTCCTCATGCAAAAACATTTTTTAAATTTGTACATTTAGTCACTACCATTATACACTCTAGGCATTCCTGGATTATACCGTCTCAATCTTCATCGTCTATCTAATACAGCAAGTTTTGATAACCAGATGGCAGAGAAGGGAGGAGAGAAATTTCTGAGACCTCTCAAAGATATGAAACCTAGCCAGAGCAGGAATTGGTTTATTTCCTTTATTTTCCCATTGTATCATTATTTGAACAACTTTCCCTCTCATGCTGGGAAGACTCTCAGTTGATGATCAAAAATTCATAGTATTACCAAAAAAAAAAAAAAAAAAAAAATCCATAGTATTACAATTATAGCAGGAATGCTAGCTATATTGCCTGTTAGGGGGTGAATCGTATCTCCCACAAAGGGCATGCTCAGGTCCCGATGCCTGGTCCTGTGGGTGAGAACCTATTTGTGAATAGGAATTTTGAAGATGTTATTTAGGGTGAGAACAAACTGAATGAAAGTGGGCCTTAATTCATTAGGGCTAAAGCCCTTATCAACAAAGGAAATTGACACAGAAAGAGAAACCACAGGGAGCAGCCGGAAGCTGGAAATCAATGGAATCTGGAAAAGAAAGAAGACACTGCCATGTGATAGAAAAACCAAGGAACCCCAAAGATTGCCAGCCATCCAGAAGATACCAACCCTGGGAGGAAGCAAGCCTTCTAACCTCTGAAACTGAGCCAATAAATTTCTATTATTAAGCCAACCCCCTGTATGGCATTTGTTTTAGTAGCTGAGTAACACACTCCCACCTGAGGGCTTTTAAAACAAATGAACAGATCAACATGGGTGATCCAATAAACCTAGTAGTGGGAAGTAGTATATTAGATGGTAACTGCAACTGGCACATACATAGAGTTGGGTCATGATCATAATTGGTAAAATGCAATTAGGACCAGGCAAAGTAAATCTGGAAGTATTGTTATTGAGCAAGGACTCACTGCCCTGTGCTCACAGAGGCCACAACAGAACATAGGGATTTTTTAAAAAGAAAGTTTTTTTGTGAGGTTGGCCAGCAAGGAGTTGGGAGGCAAGGCTCAAATCTGTTTCTTCAATGTGTGAACAGGAGGGTTTTTATGTAGTCTGGTTGAGTAAGGTAGAATTTATTGCAAAGAGGCAACAGTGGGAGCATGCACAGGAGCCTCACATGCGAAATTATGCATTGTACATTAATAACATGGAGCGTAGGCTTATTCTGTAGGGGAGTTTTCCAAGGAAATGTTGCTTAAGTTTATAGTCAGTATAGAGTGCACATGCATAGGAGAGGGAAATTTCCAAGAATGGATTAGGGCCAGTTCTTGTTTGTTCTAGGCAGATTGTTAGGGGAGAATGAAGTAGTAAATTGTCATAACAAATCCCATGGTTTCAGTATAAGCAATAATCCAAAATAATTCATAATTATAACTTATTTCATGGAAAGTATGGCATTTCCAGTAAGGATTGCCATGTTATGGCAGGAAGGACATAATTACATCTTCAGGGAATCTATGAAATTGATCAAGAAAAGAATCAGGGGACAGCTGTACTTTCACCAGAATTTACTCAAACAGCTCACAATGAAACAGGTACTGAAGAGTGAAATGGAACTCACAGCAATGCACCAGACCTTCACTTGGAACCACTAGATTCCTTACTCTGACAGATCAGCAGGACAAATTCAGAGTTAAGAGTCTTGACTGCCAGAGGGCCAGGGAAATCAGATTTTGCATGAAAAGCAACATGATATTTGTGGCCACTTAATTTATAGGTTCAGATTCACAGACAATACAGACTTCAATGATATAAAAACAGATTTTATTAGGAAAGTAATTAAAAGAGCTTTCAAAACTAAGGCATAGTTACATCACCAGATAAGATAGCACCAATACCTGAAGAGAAGTGCTGGGAAGTCTCAGAAGCAGCATTCCAAGTCTCATTAGTAAAAATCCACAGCAAAGCATTCTTTTCCTGGATAAGATTCTGATGAGATGCTCTGTCTTTCTCATAAGATTCTCCTCTCCCCTTCTTCTATTCTTTTAAATGCTTGCATGCAGATTTTATAATATCTTTACCCAATAGTGGCCAGATTCCAATTAGCTTACATGACTAGGCCAAGCTGGGTTCTTTGGGAACTGGCTAGGGACTGAGAGGAGCTTTCTGGAACCTAGATATCTTTTACATATATTAATTATATATATATAATTAATTATTAATTATATATATATAATTAATAATTAATAAACAACATATAAACATGAATCTTCTTAATATACCAACATTCCGTACATGGTATACAATCAATGGCTCACAACATCATCACATAGTTGTATATTTATCACCATAATCATCTTTTAGTACATTTGCATCACTCCAGAAAAAGAAATAGAAAGAAAAGAAAAAACTCATACACAAAACACCCCTTACCCCTCCCTCTCACTGACCACTAGTATTACCATCTACTCACTATATTTTAACCTTTGTTCCCCCTATTATTTGTTTTTTTATCCATATCTTTTACTCATCTCTCCATACCCTAGATAGAGGGAGCATCAGACACAAGGTTTTCACAATCACACAGTACATTTTAAATGTTATATCTTCATACAATCATCTTCAAGAAACAATGGCCATCTCCTCTCAGCCAACAGGACAAGCAAACTCACTGCCCTTCCCCTCTCTAAGGGGGACATGACTCCCAGGGGTGTAAACCTTCCTGGCAACATGGGACAGAAAACCTAGATTGACCTGGGACTCAGCATCAAGAGATTAAGAAAACTTTCTTGACCAAAACGGGGAAGAGAGAAATGAGACAAAATAAAGTGTCAATGGCTGAGAGATTCCAAACAGAGTCGAGAGGTTATCCTGGAGGTTATTCTTACGCATTAAATACATATAACCTTTTCAGTTAAGGTGTAATGGAGAGGCTGGAGGGAACTGCCTGAAAATGTAAAGCTGTGTTCCAGTAGCCATGTTTCTTGAAAATGATTGTATAATGATATAGCTTTCACAATGTGACTGTGTGATTGTGAAAGCCTTGAGTCTGATGCTCCTTTTGTTTACCTTTTTGACAGATGAGTAAAACATATGGATTAAAAATAAATAATAGGGGGAACAAATGTTAAAATAAATTTAGTAGATTGAAATGTTAGTGATCAATGAAAGGGAGGGGTGAGGGGTATGGTATGTATGAATTTTTTTCTGTTTTCTTTTTATTTCTTTTTCCGAATTGATGCAAATGTTCTAAGAAATGATCATGATGATGAATATACAACTACGTAATCATATTGTGAATTACTGATTATATATGTAGAACGGAATGATCAAAAGTTAAGAATGTTTGCATTTGTTGTAGTTATATTTTTAAAAAAAATTTAAAAATCAATAAAAAAAGATTCTTTCTCTTTGACAACTGACATTCTGATTAGTAAGTGTCTTGGAGTACGTCTATTTGGGTCTATTCTCTTTGGGGTATGCGGCACTTCTTAGATCTGTAATTTTAAGTCTTTCATAAGGGTTGGAAAATTTCAGTGATAATTCCCTCCACTAGTTTTTCTCCTTCTTTTCCCTTCTGTTCTCCTTCTGGGACACCCACATCACATACATTCGTGTGCTTCACGTTGTCATCCAATGTCCTGAGTCACTGCTCGTATTTTTCCATCCTTTTTCCTGTATTTTCTTTTGCTTGTTGGATTTCAGATGTCCTGTCCCTGGAGGTTATTCTTATGCATTATGTAGATATCCGTTTTTAGTTTATGCTGTATTGGAATGGCTGAGGGGAAGTACCTGAAACTACTGAACTGTGTTCCAACCTTGAATCTTGAAGATTGTATTATCATTAGCTTTTACAATATGATTGTGTGACTGAAAACCTTGTGTCGGGTGTTCCTTTTATCCCGGGTATGGACAGATGAGTTAAAAAAATGGATAAAAATTAAATAAATAATAGTGGGGACAAAGGGTAAAATAAACTGGGTAGATGGAAATACTAGTGGTCAGTGAGGGGAAAGGGTAAGGGGTATGGTATGTATGAGTTTTTTCTTTTTCTGGAGTGATGCAAATGTTCTAAAAACTGATCATGGTGATGAATACACAACTGTGTGATGATATTGTGAGCCACTGATTGTACACCATGTATAGAATGTATGTATGTGAACATTTAAAAAAAAAAAGCAAAATGGCTTTGCTTGGGCACATAACTGTTTCAAGACAGCACAGATTGTATTAAGATTTTAAAAAAGAAAAAAATTACATAGGTTCTAGACCCATTTGAGGGGGTGATGCCATAGAACCACCTCTAGAGAAATATTCATAAATATATTTACACAAAATTTTTTATATAGATGCCGTAGAAAAATTTGGTGGTTCTTCAAAAATTTAAACATAATGTTATTCAGTCATTCAATTCCTAGTCATATACCCCAAAGAATTGAAAACCCGTTCACACAAAAAACTTGTAAATAAATGTTTATAGCAGCATTATTCATAATATGTCCATCAACTGATACATGATAAACAAAATGTGCTATAGTCGCACAATAGAATATTTCTTGGCCATAAAAAGAAATGCAGTGTACTACATTTATATGCTACAACATGGATGAACCTTGAAAACATTAAGTGAAAGAAAGAAGACATAAAAGGCCACACTTTGTAGGGCTTCATTAATATGAAATCTCCAGAATAGGCAAATTCACAGACTAAAAGTACATTAGTGGCTACCAGGGGTTGGGGGATGGGAGAAAAAGAGAAGGACCGCTAAAGTGTTTGGGGTTTCTTTTTGGGTTGATGAAAATATTCTGAAATTAGTGGTGATGGTTGCACAACATTGTGAATATATTAAAAACAACTGAATGGTACAGTTTAACGTGGTGAAAATAGCGAATTTTAGGTTGTGAATTTTATCTCAATTTTAGAAAGCAAAATAAAAAGTTCGCATGCCATATTTTTATTGTAAATACACTCCCTTTAAAAAGAAAACAATCTTTATAACGAATACTTCCGCAGTCTCAATTTTTATGCAAAAAATTCAATGCCTTAAGAAATAAAATGTAAATGCTTTATATATACAATTAAGACAAAATAAATTTGTCTTCTGAAATGCAAATCTTAATGAGATTGCAATCAGTTATTTTATTTCTTACAAAGTGGAAGCTGCCAATATTTGATATCACAGCATGCATGTCACCTTTGACACCCAATTGATATTTACTGTTCATTTTAATGACAAACCCAGAGCCTCAAATTGCGGGAGAAGAGATTTCCCAGAGGTTGAGTTACAATGTGATGGTGTACTCGTATGAAAATCACCAGGATTATCTTGGAGTTGAGTTTCCTTTTTTTGGTTTATTTATTTATTTATAGTTATCTTATTTTGTTTTGGTTTGGTTTTTTTAATTTTTTAATTTTTGTGGGGGTTTTTTTGTCTTTCATTTATTTTTATTACCTATTATTTTGTTGTATGAAATACACAAGGTAATTTATAAAGGCTACAAAATACATGTTCTGGATATTTTCTGTTCGTCCTTCAAGCTCTCTTCCCCGACATTCCTCACCCAGCTCTGTGTCCTGAGAAGAAAATCTTTTATGGCCTGCAACAACAACTTCCCCTATCCGGATTGTGTTTGGCTAAAAGGAGGGGCTGCTGTGTAATTACAGAGATGGAGAAGTGCTTAGGGCACTTATTTCCTTGCTTCCTGTGATGTGATGGTAAATGCTTAACATCCATGGTCAGTGAGAGCCGATAGACCTCCAGCCTTTGTATCTGCTCTGCAAACCAGAAGAAATAGGAAAGATAAAGGGACAAACGGGTATACAGCTCTTTCCTTTTTTTTTTTTTTTAAACCTTCTATTTTGAGATGATTGTAGATTCATATACTAGTTTCCTGGACTGTTGTAACAAACTTCCACAAACTTGGTGACTTAACACAATAAAAATTTATTTTCTCACAGGGCTGGAGGATAGAAGTCTGAAATCAAGGTTTAGCAGGGTAAAGCTCCTCCTGAAGGCTCTGGGAAAGAAGGCTTTCTTGCCTCTCCTTAGCTCGAGTGGTTGCCAGCAGTCCTTGAGGTTTCTTGGCTTCTAGAAGCATCAGTTCAGCCTCTGCCTCCATCTACACATGGTCTTCTCCTCTGTGTCTGTCTCATATCCAGATTTCCTTCTTAGAAGGACACCTTTCCTATTGGATTAGGTCCGCCCTAATCCATGACCTCATCTTAATTTGATAACATCTGCAAAGACCCTTTTTTCCAAATAAGGCCACTGTCGTAAGTACTTGGAGTTAGGACTTCAACATATCTTTTTAGGGGACACAATTCAACCCACAACAATTTGCAAGCAGTTATAAGAAATCATACAGGGCGGGAGGAGCGGCAGAGGCCTGCAGTCCAGCTTCTCGAAGGCTCTCGGTGCCCCACAGTTCACACAATCCCGCATGCTCCCGCTCCGCCGCCAAAATGCCCAAGAGGAAGGTCAGCTCTGCCAAGCTGGAGAGACTGTCAGCTAAACCTGCTCCTGCGAAAGTGGAAATGAAGCAAAGAAAGGCGACGGGAAAGGATAAGTCTTCAGACAAAAAAAGTGCAACCTAAAGGGAAAAGGGGAGCAAAGGGAAAACAAGCTGAAGCGGCTAACCAAGAAACTAAAGATATACCTGCAGAAAATGGAGAAACTAAAAATGAGAGTCCAGCCTCTGACGAAGCAGGAGAGAAAGAAGCCAGGTCTGATTAATATCATATACCATGTTTTATCAGTGGTCCCTATTTTTCCCTTCTTGTACAATCCAGAGGAATATTTTTATCAACTATTCTGTAAATGCAAGCTTTTTAGTAGCTCTAGAAGAAACATTTTTAGGGAGGAGATTGAAATCTCACCTCATCCCATTTTTTTAAGTGTAAATGTTTTTTTTTTTTAAGAGGGGAAATCATTGCTGGTTTTTTATTTTTTAAATACAACCAGGAAAGAGTGGGATATTGACTTGGAAGTCTTTGACTGTCGTGGATGTCAACTTAACATTCCATAGGATGGTGGGTAGCCGTTTTTATACCCAATTACAACATATGCTAAATGAAGATTTGGAGTCACAGTCATGCATTTAGTACGCGTTGAGCATTTTAAATTACTTCTGTTCCCATATTTTTTAGTAGAATTGCTTCTTAAAACTGTTCCCTAATCTTGGCTCTCCCTGTCAGAACTGTGTGCATGCTGTAACATCCTTGGTCGTGGTAGTCCAGTTTGCCTAATAACTTCGTCATATGCTGGGAAAGGTTGGAAATGTGTGTGGTGTGTATGATACTAAATTGTGAATTAGTGGGACTTAATGATGTAACGACTTATCAACATTTGAAGAGAGTGGTACTTGATAATCTTCATAGCGTAAACTTGCCCCCAAATTTTAAGCTGGAAAGTCACTGGAATAATTTTAGAAAAGAATTACAACTACATGGCTTTTTAGATTTTCGGTACGTACATTAAGAATTGTATACAAATTGTTCATAAGGTCTATGCGCATCTTCAGAACAACCAATAAAATCTCAATATGGAAAATAATAATAATAATACAAAGTGAGACTTAGATTTTTTACCCAGTTTCCCTCAGTGGCAATATCTTACAAAACTATAGCACAATATCACAAGCAGGACATTCAAACTAACGCAGTCTACACAGAGGAATCTCCATCACCCCAGGCTCTCTCAGGTTGTCCTTTCATAGCCACAGCCACTTCCCTCCTACCTCTACCCCCTCTTTAACTCCACATCTATAATCTTGCCATTTCAAAAATGTTGTCCAAATGGAATTTATACACTCTATAACCTTTTCATAACTTTCTTCTAGAGTAACACTATTTTATAAATTTTTTGAAGGGAAAGTATTTTTCTACACAAAGATTTATATTTAAACTTTTAAAACCCAGGGTGGGCCACGGTGGCTCAGCAGGCAGAGTTCTTGCCTGCCAGGCTGGATAACCGGGTTCGATTCCCACTGCCTGCCCATAAAAAAAAAAAAGTAAAATTTATTAAAAAAAAAAAAGATAAACTTTTAATATCCTCACAATTTAAACATGTCAAAATTATATAGATTCATTAAAAATGAATCGCTAAAACTCCAAAAAGTCAATAAAATAATAAATCAAAGGTTGAACAGATACAACTTAAGAGAATGTAATGGAGATAGAGGGGTTGGGATAGTTGCCTTTTGCTATTGTATCGAGATACTATAACACGGTAGCTCTTTTCACCTGATAGGATTTTTACTTTCTTCCTTATTCCTTTTATATTTCTCAAATTTTCTACCATGAAAATTAAATACATTTATAGGAAGGGGAATGCAAACTTTATGTTAAAAGATTATCATTGTAAGTCTGACATGAGTCCCACTAGGTTAAAACCAAGGGGTCAGTAGGGGTGAGCTCTTTTCTGGAGGCCCCAGGTGGGGGTCAGTTTCCTGCTCATCAGGTTGTTAACAGAGTTCAATTCCTTGTGACTGCTGGGCTGGCACATCCCTTCTTTGCTGGATGGCAGCTGGGGGCCCTCCCCGCTTCTAAAGACCATCCATAATACCTGGCTCATGATGCCTTCCTCCATCTTCAAAGCCAGCAACTGTGTGTCAAGCCCATCTCACTCTTCAAATCTTTTCTCTTTCTCTTGTCTTATTTCCAAGAAAGGCAGGAAAGGTTCTCAACTATAAGAACTCATGTGGGTCAGTTTGGCCCAAGAGAAAATTCAGATGATGCAGATAAATCTCCCCATCTCACCACCTGTACCCTTAATCAAACAAACACTGAGCCACAAATGCCACTTGCTCAGTCCTCCATCTAGGAGGATTCTGATTAAACAGCCGCAGCTCTGTCATACTAAGATGTGAAGGTTGACTTGTTGTCCCTCCTTCCTAACAGCAGAGGGAACCATTGCGACATGTATGACGTGCTACAGGAAAAATGTGGTCAGTTCCAGCTTTTTCTGTATTAAATTTAAAAGCCAAATAAGCATGGTGACAGAAAATAGATTGGAGGATGCCAAAGGCTGGAAGGAGGGGGAATGAAGAGTTATTGCTTGGTGGATGCAGAGTTTGGTCTGATGAAAGGGTTTTGGTATTGGGATGGTGATGATAGCGACACAATACAATGAATGTGGTTAATACCACTGAATTGTACACTTAAAAATGTTTAAAATGATGCATTTATGTTTTATATATGTTACCGCTATAAAATTAGGAGGAAAAAAGACAAGTTGGGATCCTTTGTACTTGCTTGCAGTAAGCAAATTTCCCTACTCTAATGTATCTAACCTGGTAGGACGTTTAAATCCGGAGTAGGTCTCAGACCCAAGAAAGCTGGAGTAGGTTGTGATATTGCAGAGAACAGGGACTTTTAGCATTTGAGAGTCACACACAGAGAGTGCCTGGAGACCGTCTCTCACTCTTATCCCAGGGAAGCAGGAGCCTATTTACCAGGGAGCTGTGAGTGCCTAAAGGGGGAAGGAAGTCAGCAGACAGGCTTGAATGGCTGGATAAAAAGAACAATTTTAATAAAATGAGATATTCCTAAAAACACCACTTACCCTCACAAGTACTATAAACCATCCTTGGGGTGGGCTACGAATTACAAATTGCCACAGATGGTACTCCTGAAAACCCTAAAGAAAACCCAGGGTTCTATCTAAGACTCTATAAAAGTTTTATTTATTGAGTTTATTTCGCAGAAACTTAAAACCTCCAGATTGTTCCTATGCCAGATAAGCCCTGAAACTTAGAGTCACTAGTCTCTCCCATAACATCAACCGTTGCATTCTCCTACCCCATAATGTCAACACGCCTTTTCAACAAGAAGATGTTAAAATGGTCATTGCCCAAATATCCTTGAAGAGATATTTCTTGAGACAATGATCAAATGAGAGGGAGGAGTTGTAACAGAGAAGTTAGAATTTAAAAATGATTGTGACTACTGAATCACTGAATAATGAATATTTCACTGAATAATGGATATTTCTTTTTAGTTTCTAGTGTATTAGAATACCCAGAAGGAAACAGCTAAAATTGTGAAACTGTAACCCATATTATAATTTGAAATTTGCTCTATAAGTACTTGTTAAACTGTACTTTGAAACTGACCACTTTTCTGTATATATGTTATTTTTCACAATAAAAATGTTTTTTAAAGAAATATTTACTTTGTTTGAATTGGGTAAGAATTTGAGGCATACATGCAAGGGACATATCACTTTTGCTTTAAATAAACCACATTATCATTTCACTCATTACTAATATAATAGTGGTATATGATCTGATTATAGGAACATCCTCCCCCATTGCCCCCCACCCCCACTAATGATAAAAGAAAAGTTGTGGCAGTGTGTGTTAGTCATAGTTCTCTGGCACTATATGTCTAGAAACACAATATTCACAGCACTTTTTCTTTCTTTTTTAATTAATTTTTAAATTTAAAAAAATATATAACAACAAACACAAATATTCTTAACATGATCATTCCATTCTACATATATAATCAGTAATTCACAATATCATCACATAGTTGCATATTCATCATCATGATCATTTCTTAGAATATTTTTTATAGCACTTTTTAAAAAAGAATATGTATGTGTTATTTTTCACAATAAAGAAACAAAAAGTTGACTGTGATAATAAAAAAATTTTTATTCCTTCTAGCCTCCAATGCTCTGGAGCAGCTAGCAGGAAAAATGTGAGATGATGGAATTGTGGCCGATAATGGAATCTGTCCTGTAACTACTTGTTGAAGCGTGCTTTGAAAACTATTGCTTTTTTCTTTCTTTGCTTTGTATATATGTTATATTATAGAAAAAAAAAAAAGAATGTAGAGTTTTTGGCATTGAGTGCTTTCTGGTGGTGACTCTTGAGAAGTTAAAAACATCTTTTAGATGGCCTTTCCATCTTGGGGCAAGAACTGTTTTGGTGCCTATTATACAAATATGAAAATTGAGTCTTAAAGAAACTACGTTTTGACTTAAGTCACACAGCTGATAAGAGAAGAAACTAAAACTAGATCTTACTGTTTTAATGTTATGCTGTGCACTTATGAAATACCAATTTCAAAAATGCATTTTTGAAAGTCAGGAGATGGCATGTGCCAGAGATATCTGGTACAGATTAGAAACATGCTGAAGCTGCCAGGTCTTATCTCATCTGTTCCTGTATTCTCAGGCTTAGCCAACAATCCTCTTCCTCAAAAATTAAGAGGAGTTGTCCAGGTTTTTGCTGCCATTTTCTACAAGTTAGAAAATGCATATACATTTTCTAATTGGGGCACACAAGAGAGAAGCAACTTACAGTGTTAAAAACATGATCTGAATGAAAGAGAGAAGGAGAACTATAAAGGGGATCAGAATTCCAGCCAAGGTCAGGTGTGAGATGAGTCAGGAAAGTAATATTTAATACCATTAGATCAGGAGTTTTCAAGTAGCAGCAATATTGCCCCTGAGGGGACATTTGGCAATGTCTGGTGACTTTATGGGTTGTCACTACCAGAGGAGGGGATACAACTTGCGTCTACTAGAGGACCAGGACTAGGATGAAACAAATAGAGCAGGAGCAAAATGTAAGGAGGGATGAATACTAAAATCTCAGTAATCAAGTTAATGTACTCTTTTTAGAAATCAAAATTAATGTAAGAAAAATAATCTATGATGAACAAAATATCATAATTTTTTGTGAGACAGAATTGGTAACAGTGCTCAGTGGAACTATCTTGAAGACTGAGACAGAAGGAAAAATGTGGAATATTGAGCCTGTCTTTATCTGACAAGTTTAAATCAATCAAGTTCGCAAACAGTTAAATGTTGCAGGGAGGGGGCCATCTTTAATGCATAAATGTGAAATTTAATTGAGCATTAATTGAAGAACAAGTGAGTGTTTTAAATTTTACCACCAATAGTGTTAGGGTTATAATATATTAAGATTTTTCTGAGCTTAAAATTTAAAAAAATCAGTGTTGAAGATTTACAACATACAATAAATTAATTTAAATACAAGTTAGTATAAATCCCTTTAACACTAAAAGCTCCTCTGCCATTAAAAACCAAAGGGAATGACCTGAATAGGTTTGAGACTTTTTCTAACTGGCTGAGGAGTCCTGGCATATGTACCTATAAATGTGCATGTACCTTCAAAAGGAACAGGTACCTAACAGATGATGGAAACAGCGGTGGGCTGGGGTTGCATACTGGTCCACGTCATAGCCTATTCCTTTCTGGGTTTGCCCCTCTGCAAGTTGAACAGCTGGACCTCAAATGCAGGCAAGAGGGTGGGATACTAATTCCTGTGATGTGAGGAAGATGCTCACAGCACAGCCTGCATTCCACTCCTGGGCTCTGCCAATTTAGGAAATAATATTCACATTGAAGATACGTCAACTTCAAAAGAAAGAAAAAATATGTATATGAAACTAAAGCAAAACAGAAAAAGGCCAGTAGCTCAAGGAATGAGATACCAAGACAAGTTTAATGGTGAGTTTTGGTATAATTGGTATTTCTTTTCCAAGGGCAGTTCCCCTGATCTGGATCATTTAACTCAGCCAAAATAGTTGGTCTCCAAAAGCAAAGCCTTCATGACTAGATTGATGATTAACCATTTCACCCAGAATATGCTTTATTTGAGGTTTTAATAGATATAAAATGTAAGAATGTTGTTATGAAAATAGGAATGGAGTATTATTGAGGTTCTTAATGTAAGATAGAGTGAGAAATGGAACTGAGAGAGGATCTAGACTCTGTTGGACTCAATACTCACTCTGGAAAAAAAAATAATAGCACAAAGAAAATAATAATATTAAAGTCATTTAATTTGTTTTGGTGTAAGATTACCAATTAATTTTGTAATCACTATGTTATTGTGCTGTTACTTTTAAAGATTTTAAAACATTTTAAATAACCTGATTAAAAAAAATAAACTGTCCAATTCATAAAAACTGGATTAACTACTGTGCTGGCTTGAAAGGATTTATGTACCCTAGAAAAGCCATGTTTTAATCCTAATTAACCTTGTGAGAGCCACTGTTTCTTCTACTCCCTATTCAGTACTATGGGTTGGAAGCTTGATTAGATTATCTCCGTGGAGATGTGACTCAATTGTTGGTATTAAACGTGATTAGACGGAGACATGTCTCCACCCATTCTACATGGGTCTTGATTAGTTTACTGGATTCCAAAAAAGAGGAGACATTTTGGAGAGAGTTCCTTTTGAGAACAAGGAGGGAGGTTCTGAGAGAACGGAGAATGAGAATGACCCAGCCATGAGAAGCAGAGAGTCCACCAGCCAGCAACTGTTAGAGATGAAGAAGGAGAACACGTCTGGGGAAGCTTCATGAAGCAAGAGGCCTAGAGAGGAAGTTAGTAGATGACGCCGTGTTTGCTATGCACCTTTCTAGTTGAGAGAGAAACTCTGAACTTCATTGGCCTTCTTGAATCAATCTTTCCCTGGATACCTTAGATTGGACATTTCTATAGACTTGTTTTAATTTGGACAATTTCACAGCCTTATACCTGTAAACTAGAAATTTATTAAATTCCCCCTTTTAAAAGCCATTTCATTTTTGGTATATTGAATTCTGACAGCTAGCAAACTAGAACTACCAAGGAAGTTTAATTTATTATAGTAAAACTTTCAAGTTTCTTAAAATTATAAATATTTTATAAATACTTAGAGAAATATGAATGGTTCAAAGATCCCTAAGATGATCAATCTCTTTAGCATGTTTGAGAATCTAGGCCAAAAAAAAAAGCAAAGTGAGAAACAAACCAAAACTATCTAAAAAATTCATCCCTGGACTTAAACAAAGAATAAAACAAAAATTGTGCTAAATCTCTATGGTTTTTTTAATGTTTGTTTGTTTGTTTATCTTTTTAAAAATTTTTTTATTGTGAAATATAACATATATTTAAAACAATACATTTCTAAGTACCTTTTGTTTTTTAGGTGTATGGTCCAGGAATCAAACCTGGGTCTCCTGCATGAAAGGCGAGCATTCTACCACTGAACCACACGTGCACCCTGTAAGTACATTTTAACAAGTAGTTATAGAACAGATTTTTAACTTTGGTAGGGATTACAAGTTCCTGATTTTTAATTTTTTCTTCTAGCTACTCCATGACACTGGAGACCAACAGAAATATCAATATAATGATTCAGCAGTCAGTCATACTCATTAATTAAATTCTATCTTCTCTATTATACTCCTCCTTTTCTTTAACTAACATATATACATAACAGCAATAAATTTCAATTAGTTGTAGATCAGATTTCAGAGTTTGGTATGGGTTATAATTCCACAACCTTTATGTTTTGCATATATTTCATAAAAGAAAAATAATTACAGGATAAAAAATATACAAATATGAGATTTATGGTTGAGTCCTATTTTGGATGCAGAACATACAATGGACTCAGAATGATGTTAAATGTAGGTGAAAGAAAATATATGTACTTCCATATAATAATCATAATAATATCCACACAACAACAATAATGGCTGACATCTATTAGGTGTGTCCCAGGCACTCACTCTGACTCCTTGGCATATGATGAACCTTTTGTGTCTCATGGAAGACTGATTGTCTCCATCTTCAACATGGGGAAACTAACCCTCAAAGACAGTGGTGAGTGACATGCTGAACCAAATTATATAACAGTAAAGATGGAGTCTTGTGGATCAATGCTGTTAGTATGTTAAGAAAAAAATTTAAATATTGGTGACAATTATTTGCTTGGCTATTATCATAGTGCAAATAAATGCTATTTATGTTATATTGCTATAAAGACTGGCAAGAAGCTCTTGTGCTACTGTTAAATAAATAAAACATATGATTAAATGAAGTTAGTTGTAAAAACGTAGTTATGTTGACATTAATTCATATGAAAACACTTTTAATCTTGTAATTCTGTTTTAGAAGTATATAATGAATTTCTCCCCTTACTGGCAATCTTGGCTTCTGGGATTTCACAAACTAACTGAAGTTTTAAAATTGTGTCTAGAGACAGAGTCTCAGAAATTATTCTCTACTTCGACTAAGTACCTGCTTTAGCTTGGACCATACCTTAACTGAAGTAACATCTTGAAGAGGTCTTATTTCTAATGGGCCCACCAGAATGCAGACAAAAACCAAGCACATGTCCAAACTGAGGTACACAAGTCCATCCACCACAGTAGCCTTCATCCAGAGAGTCAAAATTATTCTGTTGAGATGTAAAAATTATTCTGGAAATATGTAAAAGTATGATTCATTTCTTTAAATTTCTGCTTTTATTTGTTAGATTAAATGAGATAAAGACTTTCAAACTATTTGTTTGAATGAGTCTATTAGAGACATAGTCCAATATTATGTTTTTATCTATGAAGGTAAAAGAGAGAATTGCAGAACTCCTCTTCTGACTAAAATCACAAACAGCAAAAGCAACCAAAATATTAAAAAAAAAAAAAAAAAAGGAAAAAAAATTTACTAGTATTTATACCTTCAGAATAACAGAGATTTGAATTTGATTATTATTACCAATGCAACATATTACCAAGCAAGGCAACAAGTTGGAAAAGGAATGTATTTAGAGTTTAAAGTTTCATTTAATTAGCTGGCAAAGTGGATATTTAGATGGTAGGCTGAACTTTGATAAGACAGAGAATTAGGGGTCAGAACTTGCAGGTGAAGTTTGAGTTTAATATTTATCCAATTGCAATGGGAACCATTAAAGATACTAAAGTGGACTCATTTTAAATTATCTTTGAGTTAAATAGAGTAATTGTTAAAGAAGGGAGAGAATAGATGTGAGTTGTGCCAATGTCAAACTGTTGTATACCCCAGAAAAGCCATGTTCTTTAATCTTCATTCACTATTGCTGGGTGGGATCTTCTTGATTAATTCCATGGAGATGTGATCCATCCAATTGTGGATGGTACCTTCTGATTAGGTGGTTTCGATGGAGATGTGTCTCTACCCATTCAAGATGGGGTCACTTACTGGAGTCCTTAAGAGGGAACCACTTTGGGAGAAGCTTCAGTGCCAACAGACCTCACACAGCCAGAGACCTTTGGAGAGTCAGAAAGAAAACATTCCTGGGAAGATGTTTGAAATAAGAAGCCAGAGACCCCAGCAGAGCCAGCCACATGCCTTCCCAGCTGACAGAGGTGTTGCAGACCTATCAGCCTTATTTTAAATATTTTTATTGAGAAATATCCACACACATACAGTCCAACCATACTTTATAATCAATGGCTCATAATATCATCATACAGTTGTGCATTCTTCAGCATGATCATTTTTATAACATTTTTGTCACCTCAGAAAAAAAAAAAAGAACCCATATATCCCAAACACCTTATCCCTCCCTCTCATTGACCTACAGTACTTCAATCTACTCAATTTTTACCCTTTATCTCCCCCTATTATTTACTTCATTTTTATCCTTATTATTATGATTTACTCATCTGTCCATACCCTGGATAAAAGAAGCATCTGAAACAAGATTTTCACAGTCACACAGTCACATTATAAAAGTTAATAGTTATATAGTTTTCTTCAAGAATTAAGGCTACTGGAACAGAATTCAACAGTTTCAGGTACTTTCCTCTAGCCACTTCAATACACCATAAACTAAAAAAGGTATATCTATCTAATGTATAAGAATAAGCTTCAGGATAACCTCTGAACTCTGAAATTTCTCAGCCACTGAAACTTTATTTTGTCTCATATCTCTCTTTCCCCTTTTGGTCAAGAAGGCTTTCTCAATTCCATGATGCCCTGTCCCAGCTCATCCCGGGATTCCTGTCCCAAGTTGCCAGGGAGATTTACACCCCTGGGAGTCATGTCCTTTGTAGGGGAGAAGGCAGTGTGTTCACCTGCCAAGTTGGCTTAGAGAGAGAGGCCACATCTTAGTAATGGAAGAGGTTTTCTGGGGGTGACTCTTAGGCCTAATTATAAGTAGACTTAGCTTCTCCTTTGCAGGAATAAGCTTCATCAGGACAAGCCCCAAGACTGAGGGTTCAGCCTATTGAATTGGTTGTCCCCATTGCTTGAGAGAATATCAGGAATTCTCCAGATGGGGAAGGTGAATATTTCCTCCTTTCTCCCCAGCCCCCAAAGGGACTTTGCAAATACTTTTTTATTCTCACCCAAATTACTCTGGGATATATCAGGGTATCACACTAACCTGTACAAACCAATAGGATCTCATACCCTATTCAAGATTCCATGTAATTATGGTGCTCAACTAAAATGACCATACCAGTTAAATTAGGCAATGTGCTACCCAAAATACAAATTTTGCACCAAATATCCATCTCTCCCTTTGGTCTCACATGGAGGTTGAAGTTTGAAAATATGGGCCATATCATTCTTTTTTTTTTTTTTTTTTTTAACATGGGCAGGCACCGGGAATCGAACCCCAGTCCTCGGGCTTGGCAGGCAAGCATTCTTACCTGCTGAGCCACCGTGGCCCTGGGCCATATCATTCTTTACCCAGTATTCTGTTTTACCTTAGTCTTATCCAGATAAGCCTCTTTCATACCTCTAAGATGAGGTCTGATCACTTTTCCAGGTTTTTTTTACAGTCGTATCAGCCTTTCTTGAACCAAGGTATCTTTCTTTGGATGCCATAGTTTGGACATTTTTATAGTCTTAGAACTGTAAACCTGCAACTTAATAATTCCCCTTTTAAAAGCTGCTCCATTTCTGGTATAGTGCATTCTGGCAGCTTAAACAAAAATGAGTGGAACAGATAAGAGTATTTTAGAGTTTTCTTGCAAGAATTAATGGTCTCCTGGAGCAGAGACAGAGTGGAGATGGAGAGATATGGACAAATTCAAGAGATATCTATGAGATTAAGTCTGTGCAACTTGTGATAGATTGGAAATGGAAGATTGGAGAGAGGGAGGTTTCTAGAACTTCTGAGTTTCTGAATTCATCATCATGCCTTTCAGAAATAAAACACAAAAAATACTTGAGGCATGTATTCAGTATATACTAGTGCATACAACAAAAAGAAGGTAAAGTCCAATGTTAAAATTTAAAAAATGCCTACTTTGAATGTGTTATTTATGGAAGATGAGGCTACAAAGGAGACAAAGAAGAAATGTCCAGAGAGCTAGGGGGAAAACCAAGAGTGTCAAGCAAGCCAAAACCAAAACTAAGATCTTATATTGATTAAACTATTTCCATATTTTTACAAAGCAGCCCTGTTCAAAAATTGAATTATTTTTAGCTAGTAAATTTTTTCTTAACTTACGTGGTTTCTTTTAGTTTTCTAGGCTGCTTAAGCAAATACCATGAATGTGTCAGGTTAAACAATGGGAATTTATTTGCTTATGGTTTTGTGGCTGGGAAAATGTCCACATCAAGGTGACATTAAAGCAATGCTTTTTCTCCAAAGAAAGTGGTGTTCCAGAGCTGGCTGCCAATGATCCTTGGTTCTTCTGTCACATGGAAAGGCAAGTGACTGTGTCTCCTACTCTCTTCCTTCTCTTCTTGGTTCCATTTCAGCTTCTGGCTCTCTGCGGTTTATCTCAGTCTATCTCTCTCTCTCTCTCCTTCTCTCTTTCCCTCTCTCTTTCTGAATTTCATTTCATTACATTTATAAAAACTCCAGTAATAGTTAATACCCATCGTGAATGAGGTGGTCACACTGAAATAGCCTTATTAAAAGGTCTTACTTACAATGGGCTCACACCTGCAGGAATGGATTAAATTTAAGAATATGTTTCTCTGGGGTACACACAGTTTCAAACCACCACATGGTTGCTTTGAATAAAATCAAGATGTCATGGTGTTCCAACACAACTTAGCCCCGAGACCACAGAACCCGTCTGGCCTGAAGTTACCCATGAATTTGATTAGGACCTACGAACAGTAAATGATTCTTCTCGATGGTGGCCAGGAAATGGAAGTCAGTGTTCCAGGAAAGGAGTGCCAAGGGAGCAGCTTATAAAGGTCTAGGTCCACAGGGTGTGATTATGGAGCTTTAGCAGGGACTCGTGAGATTTGACCGGGGGAGGGGAGTTTTAATGGCATTCTTTCCCGGCTAAGAGGACCTTTAATGTCTGTCCTGGTTATGTAAGCAGCTGCAGGCAGCAGCTTGTCCTCAAAATGGAGCAGGTGGCAGGGTCCAGGCTCTGGATCCTTATGTGGCATTTCACAAAAAGCACCAGGACCTACCAATCTTTGCCACCCAAAAATGTGCATGCTTATAGCTTTCTGTATATTTCTCTTAGTTCCTAAAATTTCATAGTAAGACATCATAAGCAGGTGTATTCGTTTGCTAATTTTTCTGGAAAGCAATATACCAGAAATGGAAAGACTTTTAAAAAGGGAATTTAATGTTACAAGTTTGCAGTTCTATGGCCATAAATATGTGCTAACTCAGGTATGAGAGAAAGATACCTTGGTTCAAGGAAGGCCAATCTGGGAACACACATGGCTAGTGTCTGCTAGTCCTTATTCCTGATTCTGTTGCTTACAGCTTCTGATGCCAGTGGTTTCCACTCTAAGTGTCTGTATCTGCACTTCCAAAGCCTGTGTTTGTGTCTTCATCAGCTCTGCTCTGAGCTCTCTCCAAAATGTTTCCTCTTTTAAAGGACTCCAGTAAACTAATCAAGACCCACCTGAAATGGGTGGAGTCACATCTCCCTCTAATCAAGGTCACACCCACACTTGGGTGTGTCACATATCCACGGACATAATCTAATCAAAAGATTCTACCCTGCAATATTGAATCAGTATTAAAAGAAATGGCCACTTCCACAAGAATGGATCAGGATTAAAACTTGGCTTTTTAGGGGCACATAATATATTCAAATGAGCACAGATGGCCAGGCTGCCCCACAAGATGATCAAGGAAACTCAGCATCTGCTGGCAAAACCAGTTCCAGGTATTAAAGCAGAATCAGATGAGAGCAATGCTCATTCTTTCTTGACTCCCAAGATGCCCCCTTTGAGAGAGGGACTTTTAAACTTGAGCTATTCCTTCCAGAAGAATACCCAATGACAGCCCCTAAAGAACATTTTATGACCAAAATTTATCACCCTAATTTGGACAAGTTGGGAAGAATATGTTCAGATATCTTGAAAGAAAAGTAGTCCCCAGCACTGCAAACCTTCGCTGTTGTGCTATTAATCCAGGCTTTGTTAAGGGCTCCCAATTCAGGTGATCCATTAGCAATTAATGTAGGGGACGGTGGAAGACTAACAAAGCTCAAGCCGTAGAAACACTAGCGCATGGACTAGGCTATAAGCCATGCATAATACTTACACCGATCTGATCATCAAGTGTGCATCCTTTCTCCTGTTCTGCCAAGACCTCTTCCTTTCTTGTTTACATTTAGTGGACAGAGTCTTAGAAACATTACAGAATCAAAGCCCAGATATTTTCAGTCCCCTGTGATTAAATGCACATTAGCAGATCTTGTCCTGATTCACTTGTTGCAAAGCATTTCAAAGGAGTGGCTCTTCTCCTGCTATTAATCATTTCCCCACTCATAGTTTAAATTTAAAGCACTGTGAATGAGGGAAATTGTCAGGGTTAGCTGCAGGGACATGAGTATTTTTCTTTACTTTATTTTTATTTTTGAAGAAGGAGGTTTATTTTAATTTTATGAGCTCCTTTCCCCTCCTTTTACAGTGATCTAATTAAATGCATTGTTTACAGATGTTCTTTAGCCAAGTCTAACTTTATTAGATGGACAGATTGGTTATTTAAACCAAAATGGGAACATTAAACAAAACACGACAGCCCTCACTAATAACATTATGACTGCTGTCATGTGTAGAATTCTCCCTTCAAAAAGAAGCTTGTGACCATTTTGTATGGCTTGTCTAGAAACTTACGTAAATCTTAAGTTTCAGTAAAATATTTTTTGTTATTCTAAAAAAAAGTCATCATTAATTTGCTATAGATATGATAGGAGCATTTATTATTTCATACCATAGTGAGAGCTGATGTCACGAATGATGTCTTAATAGTATGGCGGGAAGAAGTACATTGGTCAGTAGGTTTTCTGGGAGGTTAATTGGATCCGGGCATATTAGGAGAGGGAAGCAAAGATCAACTTCATTAGTTCCAATCTTCCTTAAGAGAATACCTTTCTAGGAGATACGGACCTATCCTGAATACTTGGTACATTTTCACTGTTTCCACTGTATGTGCAGTGGAAAATGTGGACTTTGGCAATAACTAAACAGAACATTGTAATCTAATAAAAAGACAAGATAAATGCTCCAAAAAGTGTTATGTGTCCTTAGAAGAGTTAATAAACTCCTGCCTCCCCATACCTAAGGCTCAGTGTTTTAGTCTGTTATCTCCCACCTCCAGTGGAATTTTCCTAGAGTCTATTGTTGATCTGTTAAGAATTGTGTTTAATCACATGACTAAGTTAACTCTGGAATGCTACTATATTATTAGAATGCTTCTTTGCTTTCTCTCCTTTTTTCAGCAGTCTCTGCTGCTTTTTCCTACTCAGAATTTCTTAAACTGATACCAGTGATTTAACTATCAGTCCTCATAAACCATGCATCCTTTCAACTTGAATGGCTAATCTAAGAAGGGAAAGGAGATGACCCCAGCCAGAGAAAAGAAAAGATGACATTCTCTTAGAGGTCTCAGCTAAAGAAATGTGACAGTGTTGTTTGAGTGTAAATTATATCATAAATAAAGACTAATATTGTAGGAATTTTTTCCAGTAAATTGTTTCTCCTTTTAAATGATGAATGAATACAAAGAATATGGTTTACATATAAAGGATGCAATAGAGTTCATATAATAATGAAGAAATAGTTTTGCTGGTGTGGTTTTTATTTTTCGTCTTTGTTATATATTTCCTTGCATGTTTTTAAAATGAGAAAAGAACAAACAGGGAACATATTTCCATAATTCTCACAATTAACTAACCCCAGGAGAGAACTTTACAGAAAGAATTTTTTTTCCTTTATTCTTTTCTTTCTGGACAGGCCATGGTGACTCATTGGCAGAGCTCTTACCTGCCATGTCGGACACCTGAGTTCGATTCCCGATGCCTATCCATGCAAAAACAAAAAAACAGAGAGAGAGAAAATCCAGTCTTCCCCTGTAAATTACCTGCATGTTAGGAAGAACAATTATTACTACTCCTGTTTGCATATGAGATTAACAGAGAGAGGGCAACTGACTTTCTTAAGACCAGTACAACTAAGTAAAAAAGATAATAGGTTCAGAGAACCTTTTTTTTCAACTGATATCCATTTTACTGCTATTCTTATTATAAACACCAATTTATCCTTTTTCATAGGCATAGTGTGAAAATTAAAGATTACACAGAAAAACTACTTAGACTAGTGTTAGCCACATAATAACAATAAATGTTAGCTAAAATAGTATTATTAGCTAACCAACTCAAATATGCTATTGATTATCATTTTATATACCACTAAGAAGGTAAAAATGCTCTCAGATAAACTATGACATTTTGACTATAAGATACATTCCAATTCCTGGCTTACTAAAATGTGAAGAAAAAAAAACTACATCTTAGAATTAATGAAAGACTTCCTTTTTTTCCCCCTTTATTAGAGAAATTGTGGGTTTACAGAACAATCATGAATAAAACACAGGATTCCCATATACCACCTTTTACCACCAACACCTTGCATTGGTGTGAAATGTTTGTTACAATTGATGATAGCATATTTTTATAACTGTACTATTAACTAAAATCCATGGTTTAACTCTAAGTTCACTGTGTAGTGTAGTTTCATGGGTTTTAAAACTGCTATTCACTATTTTTAACATTATTAAAATATTAAAACACAACCTTCAAAGCTGTGGTCTGTTTCCTATTTCTTTTCCTTGCTATACATTCCCTGTACCAAAGGAAGCCTCCCAAATGACAATTGATCTCAAAGTTGTCATAATCAAATTTGGAATGCAATAAGCAAATTAATCCTCCTTTCTCTTTTTCAGCATGGAACGAAAGAGGAAGGAATAATGCCATATTGTTTGGTGATTTATTATATAACAGGCACAGTGTTTTGTTTTAGGGTGATGAAAATGTTTTGGTAATGGATAGTGATGATGGTAGCACAAATATTGTGAATATAATTAATGTCACCAAAATTGTACACATGAAAGTGAATTAAATAGAAAATTTCATGTTGCACATGAAATTTACTATAACAAAATTTTTTTTAAAAAAGTGCAGTCCACATGTTGTGAGAATCATAACAATGAATACTCCTGAAAACAGTAAAAAGGAGAAACACTCATTTAAAAAACAAGTTGTAGAATTAGGGAAAGTAAACACATTTATATCAGATCCCATTTTAGCACTATGGGTATGCTGAAAGGAATTTATTCTATCAGAATAATAGATGCTATATCAGTGCTTCTTATTTCCTTATAATATAAATAATAAGCTCAATTTTTTAGAATGGTTTTAATTTTATAGAAAAATTACAAAGATTTCAGGGCATTTTCATATACCCCAGACTCAGTTTCCCTAATTGTTAACATCTTATATTAGTATTGTGCATTTGTGACAATTGAAAAATATCGATATCTTATTATTGACTAAAGCCCATGCTTTATTAGGATTTGCTCAGTTTTTACCTAATGTCCTTTTGCTATTCAAGGATCCCTTCCAGAATACCATATTACATTGCCTCCTTAGACTTCTCTTAGCTGAGACAGTTTTGTTTTGTTTTGTTTTGCTTTTACATTTTTCACCTTTTATTTCTGTCTGTATCATCCATTTTAAAAGAATAACAAGATTCCGAAATATCCAAACTGGACTTCTGTCCATGCTTTATGAAATTGACTATTCAAAGAGTTGAATTATTTCAGTCTCTTGACAGCAGCAATATGGTGCATTTGGCCCTCAGTCATAAAGAGCTTCCCATGACTTGAAAGGGCAGAAAGAGGCTCCTTGGAATACATCTGGCACTTGATTCATTCAGCAGCTGGTTGCTGCAAGCTGTGCCCTAAGAGCTGAAACCGATTTTTATTTAATACAAATCTAGAGAAGAATGCAGGGTGCAGTGAGAATGGTTATTTGTGCAATTAGAAGGTGCTAAGTACCTTTACAATAGTCTCTGTAATATAGATATACCAAAAGCTCCACAAAAAACCTAGAGAAAAAAAAAAAACCTAAATCTCTGATTTAGCTAGCAGGAATTTAATATGACAACATAGAGTCTAAAAATGTTAATTAAAAATAGCTGCGTTTGTTCACATAAGACTTTCCCATTTAATAAAGACTTTGCTGTTGTTAAGAGGAATACTAAAGAAACATCAGTCCTGAGTTTCAACCTTGAATTTCAAGTGTATATTTTACTGTAACTAAGAGAATAAAAAGATCCATGTTAAAGACATTTGCCACAATTTGATATGGCCACTGTTGCCTCATTTTTATCCTCCGAAAGCACCTGGAATGGTTGAAGATGTAAAGGAGGATTTTAGGGACTGGGTGGTAAAGATGATGCAGGAAAACATGGGACTTAAGTTACAGACGGCATCAGGGAAGATCCTGGGCTCAGGAGGGCAGAAAAGAAGAGGAGGAGACAGATCAGAGGACACTTTTCTCTCTTGATTACCCTTCTCTTGGAGACCTTCCCCAGTGACCACCCTCTTCTCCACAGCAATCTAAACCCTCACTCCTTCCCATTTCTGGTGAAAAGCAACCAAGCAGGGAGCGCAGAGTTAGGAATGCAGACCCTGAATCAGAAGAAGACTTACAAAAGTCAGGCGGAAGGAAGTGCTTCCTTTACTCACCAAAACCATCCACTACTCACCAAAACCTCTCTCGCCACCAAGTCTTCTCTTTGCTTGGTATGCCTCTGTTTCCTGCCTGAGGAGGGCCTGTTTGGCTGCATAAGTGGAGTAGCCCATTTCTTTCATAGAGTTTATGTTCTCCAGGCGGTGTCTTTTCTTTTCTTTTTCTTCTTTCCTTATTTAAGTCAATTCCTCTCTGTGATTGGTAATGTAAGTGGCCGTCTGATCCACATTTGCATCACATGCTCTTAAGCCAAGCCGGGCTTCCTTGGCAGTAAAGCCCAACTGCAACAAATTGTGGACTTTTGATGGATCAATACATAGCTCTTTAAAGAGCCGACCTGCCTTGCTGAGATACTCACAAGTCTCTTCACCATTTCCCCTGCAATAGTTTCAGAGACCTCGAAGCAAGTAAAGTCTTGGGAACAATACCTTCTCTTTCCCACAATTTCCTTTTATGTGGACCAGTCTCTGATGATTTTCTCCATGACATTTTTAAAATAATTTCTGGGCCAAGTAAAATTTCTTTTCTCTGCATCATCAAGGCATTCCAGTTGTTCCAAGCGGAAGTAACACCATACTATATCCAGCTGGAGCACCGCATAGTTATCTACTGTATCCAGTAGTTCTCTGCAACACTCACAGAAATAGTTGTCAGTGTCCAACAGACATGGAATGCTATTCCATATTCTTTTCTTTTCAGGAAAGCCCTGCCCTTCTCATGATATCCCATAACTAACATAAGGGCTTTTCTTTCTGTTGGGGAAATTCTGCTTGATCTGCCTGTTTGGTTAGCTATACCTAAGTAGGGTATAGTTTCTGGATCCACCACCATCTCAGCTCTCTCTGCCAGTATTTCCAGTCCTCTCTTAGTGCTCAGTATTCTTTTTTCTCTTAATTCAGCTTCATTTTGCTCTTCTTTCACATCCTCTTCAGACTGTTTTAATTCGAGTACCACTGCTTTCACATTGTATGTTACTCCTTGTTCTTTAAGTGTTTCACTAGTCGAAGCTGTTTCTTATTACAATTTTGATATAATTTTCTTGAAATCCAAAGATTTCAGCTATTTTAAACTTCAGTTCCCTGCCAGTGATGTGCAACTGGATCTCCAAAAAGTTTTTCCTCTCTTATCTTAGTCTTTGAGGTAAAAATACCTCGTGTAGCAATTCCTGATGTTTCATAATTTTCATTAACTGTTCCACGTTCAATTGCTTTGCCAGGTATTTCTTCTATTCTTTTTTCAATCTCATTTTCACAACATTCTAGCTTGTCAGAGTATTTCTTAGCAAGGGCCTTCAATACCAAACCAACTTCTTTATTTTCAACTGTATATGGAGGCTTCCAAAGTTGAATTCTGTCTTCCCTTAAAAACTGGGTCAATTTTGCTTGAAGGTGTGTTTTCTGTGTGCCATCCTGAGCCACCACCACTCCTTGCCAGCCAGCCCAGTGCCCGGGTGCAGCGGCCGCTGTTTGTTTTTATTCCAGGTGAAACCAGCCTCCGCCTCCACGGCTGCACAGCCCTCGCGCCCACGAGGAGGCGGGGTGCGGGCGGGCTCACTTTGCTTATTTTTTATGTACTTGTGGATTTAATCATGTCCCTCATAAAATGCATGTTCAGGTCCCAACCTCTGGTCCTATGGATATGAGCCCATTAGTAAATAGCATCTTTGAAGATACTATTAAAGTGTGCCAAAACAGAAAAAGGGTGGGCAAAAGTCCTTATAAGCAAAAAAATTGAACACAGAAAGAGAAGCCCTGGGGGAAGCAAGAAACTTGAAATCAGTGGAACCCAGAAGAAACAGGAAAAGATGCCACTTTGTGCATTGACAATGCGACAGAAAAATCCAAGGACTAAGGATTGCTGGCAGTCAGTCCCAGAATGCCACAGTCTCTGGGAGAAAGCACAGCCTTGCTGAAGACCTGATTTTAGACTTCCAGCGTCAACTGTGAGCCAATAATTACCCATCGGTAAAGCCAAACCCTTAAATGGTATTTGCTTGTCAGGATTCTCCACTGTAAAATTACTCATGACTCATTTTCTACCCTTTCCATCCTGTACTCTTTTGGAAGGAAATCATTATGCATAGCCCATGCTTAAGGAATGTGGAGTTATCCTCCATCTCAAAAATTTAATAGATAATATCTAGTATTCAAATTGAAACTAGCTGGACATACAAAAAGACAAATGAAATAAAATCTAGATTTAGATATTAGCATTATCAAACTCAGACTTAAGATACCTATTGTGGTAGTTAGAGTCAGTTGTCAACTTGGCCAGGTGAACGTGCCTAGTTCTGTTGCTGTGGACATGAGCCAATGGTACATGAACCTCATCTGTTGCTCATTACATCTGCAGTCGGCTAAGAGGCGTGCCTGCTGCAATGAATGATGTTTGAGTTAATCGGGTGGGGCTTAAATGAGAGAGCTCAATGTGGCACAGCCCAAGCAGCTCAGCATACCTCATCTCAGCACTCACAGCTCAGCCCAGGACTTTGGAGATACAGAAAGGAATCACCCTGGGGAAAGTTATTGGAACCCAGAGGCCTGGAGGGAAGGCCAGCAGAGATTACCCTGAGCCTTCCCACATAAGAAAGAACCTCAGATGAAAGTCAACTACCTTTCCTCTAAAGAGCTAACAAAATAAATCCCTTTTTATTAAAAGCCAGTCCATCTCTGGTGTGTTGCATTCCGGCAGCTAGCAAACTAGAACACCTATCATTAATATGTTCAGGAATATAAATGACAAGATGAGAAACTTCAGCAGGAAATGAGAAATTGTTGGGAAAAAAAATCAATGAAAATTTAGAATTTAAAAATAAATTGAAATTAAGAAAAAAATGTGTTTACCAGAAGATTAAGTATGGCTGAATAAAGAATTAGTTCATTGAAAGACAGGTGAAAAGAAATCCATCCCGAAAAACTGAGAGACAAAAGAACAGGAAATACTTACAAGCAGCACTAAGAAACGGTCTAATATATGTGTAATTGGAGTCCCAGCAGAGAATTGAAAGAGTATATTTCAAGATACAGTGGTCAAGAATTTTCCAAAACTGAGAAACAACATCAAGACACAAAATCAAGAAACCCCTTAAACCCCAAGCAGAATTAAAAAAAAAAAACTAAGAAAATATATTTTTAATTTTCTTATTTTTTTAAAAATGCCAAAGAACACCAAACAAATGCAAACATTTGTAACTTTTGATCATTCCATTCTACATATATAATCAGTAATTCACAATATTAGCACATAGTTGCATATTCATTATCATGATCATTTCTTGGAACATTTGCATCTATTCAGAAAAAGAAATAAAAAGAAACAGGAAAAAATTCATACATACCATACCCCCACCCCTCCCCCTCACCGATCACCAGTATTTCACTCTAAATTTATTTTAACATTTGTTAAGAAAATATCTTGATGCAATCAGGACCAGATGGGGTGGGGGGTAGGGACCAGATGGGGTGGGGGGTAGAGGAAGGAAGAAAAGCATGGATGAATATGAAGAGTAAAGCTCATGGAGAGAGCTGTAGCTTCTAACTAAATAGTTCTGGAACTTTATATGGATCTGAACATTTTATGCCTATTTATTGAATATTTTTCACTGACTAGCAGAAGAAGAAAATTCTCATAGGCTGCTTTAATTATCAGCACCAATTAATATGTTCAAATAAAACTATAGTTTTAGCAAAACACTCATTGTTTTGGTTTGCTGAAGCTGCTGGAATACAATATACCAGAAATGGGTTGACTTTCTCAATGGGAATTTATTAGGTTACAAATTTACAATCCTAAGTCCATGAAAATGTCCAAATTAAGGCATCAAGAGGAACACACCTTCTTTGAGGAAAGGCTCCTGGCATCTGGGGTTCCTCTGTCATGTGCAAAGGCACATGGCAATGTCTGCTGGTCCTTCTCTCCTGGCTTTTGGTTTCAATGGCTCTCTCCAAAAGTCCCTGGGCTTCTTCTGGAAAAACTCTGGATTTCATCTCTCAGCTTCTCTGAGCTGTCTGTGTTTCATTTGTCTTTTATTCTCTCATAAGGTACTCCTGCAAGGGGACTAAGACCCACCTCCATGGAAACAACCAAAAAAAAGGTCCCACCCACAATATGTCTGCACCCACAGGGATGGATTAAAAGAACATGGCCTTTCTGGGGTACCTAACAAACTACCATATTCATCATAATATTTTTTTTTAATTTTATTGTCTTAGATCCTAATGTCTTGGCAAACATGGATTCAACAAGTAACAACTTAAACGTTACAGTGACTTATCCTCATCACATTCCAAGGTTGCAGTGTTTGGAGCTTTCTTGATTCCTATGAGAGATTTTCCCTCCTTTGCCAGAGACTTTAAAAACATGAGAATTTTTAGAGAGAAAATGAGATAAACAAATTATATCAGTGAATCATCCCATAAATCAAAACAGTTATTACTTCTGTCAGAGTTCTGACTAGATTGAATTTAGAGCATACATCGATTTTTTTTTTTTTTGAAATTGAGGAATTTCAAATTTTGATCCTCACCTGAAATAAATATCTCAGGAATGGAGGTGGTTAAAGTAGAATGATGATAAGACTCAAGGGGAATCTGTTAATGGGAAGGAACATGTGCAACAGTATGGGAGAGTCTTGCAAATTGTTGAGTGTCACACTCACATTATGAAGTATTTATTACCTTCCACCAACTATTTCTGTATGGGAATGCAAAGCACTTAAATATAAGATCTTTGCCCTCAACAAGTTTTCCTTGTTATTCATAGATTTTCAGAGATATGTTGAGGCTAACTTTGTTTTGATAGATTGTGGGTTTTTCCCAAAAGTGGAAGGGGGAATAAGTGTGGATAGTTGGGCCATTAAGAGCACTGACTGGGGGAAAATATTTCACTTGGGGGCTTGTAAGGTTTTTTTTTTGGTAAGGCTTTTTAAATATGTAGGGGGAGACACTGATCTTCCTTGATGATTTTTGTGATGAGGGAGACATATGACTTGGCAAATAAACATGAACACTTTGTTGGTAGTATTCACAATTGATGAGTTGTAGAACGAGAGACCAATTAGGATGTTAAAGGGGAAGAAGTTGGATGTCAAGTGGGAACAAAAAATATCAAAGAATAAAACTGAAGAAACATCTGAAAAGAATTTGAAAGCAAATCCACTCAGCCTTAAATTGGGAAAGTTGTGGTGATCTATCCATGTGCCGCTTCAACACGTATCAACCACCACAGACTAATTCTCTAGTCATAGATACTTTAATATCAACCTTGATACCTACACTGACATAGGTCCAATCCAATTCTATCAGAGACAAACACCCTGGGCAACTGTTGTCTACCCCACATAGACCCAAGGCAGAGCCTGAGCAGTTGGCGAACACATGTTCCTAGGAGACAGGAAACAAGAGTGACCCATGGTGTATTGGAGTAGCTGAAACTATTGAACTGTGTTCCAGTTGCCTTGATTTTTGAAGACATATGTATAGCTACATTGCTTTTACAGTATGACTGTGTGACTGTGAAAACCTTGTGTCTGATGCTCCTTTCATCCAGGGTATGGACAGAAGAGTAAAAAAAAAAAAAGATTAAAAAATATATAATTAATAGGGAGCATAAAGGGTAAAAAATTGGGTAGACTGAAATACCAGTGGTCAATGAGATGGAGGGGTAAGGGGTTTGGGATGTATGAGTTTTTTATTTTTACTTTTTATTTCTTTTTCTGGAGTGATGCCAATGTTCTAAAAATGATCATGGTGATGAATACACAACTATGTGATGACATTGTGAGCCAGTGATTGTATACTATGGGTAGATTGTACGTGTATGAAGATTTCTCAATAAAAATATATTTTTTTAAATGAGTGACCATGGTAGAATTGTTGGCAAGTGTTGCACATTCCCAACCTCATCTCTAATTGCTGGTGTACCAAAATGAAACAACAATGTTTTTGAACATTGATCCCATCTGGCTCCCTGGGGTAAGATACACTAACACAAAAGTTACTAGAGGCAGAAGAGCTAACGAGGAAAATGAGAAAACTGAACCACTATATGGCAGGGCAGACAAAGGACTGAAAGCTGTAGTGAAAAGGTGGCTCTGAATGTGGAAGAGCAGTTGGGCAAATCATAACTGCTAGGGAAGAAAATTTGTATAAGTACAAACAGAACAGCCCAGGATGCCTGCAAGAGGAACAGAGGAAAGGAACTCTTCTCCTGGAGGTGAAAAAGATGCACGTAATAGGGTAATATTAAAAGGTGCATTGCATGTTCAGGTCAAAAGGACAGTGTTTTAGTTCACTAAAGCTGCCAAAATGCAATAAGCCAGAAATGGACTGGCTTTTTAAAAAATTTTTTTAAATAAAATCAATCAACAAACATTCTTAACATATAAACATTCTATACATGGTGTACAATCAATAGTTCACAATATCATCACATGGTAGTATATTCATCACCATGATCATTTCTCAGAACATTTACATCACTCCAGAAAAAAAAGAGAAAAAAACTCATACATACCATACCCCTTACCATCCCTCTCATTGGCCAATAGTATTTCCCTCTACCCAATTGATTTTAACATTTGTTCCCCCTATTATTCATTCATTTATTTATTTATTTATTTATTTATTTTTATTAATTAAAGAAAAAAGAAATTAACACAACATTTAGAAATCATTCCATTCTACATATGCAATCAGTAATTCTTAACATCATCACATAGATGCATGATCATCATTTCTTAGTACATTTGCATCGATTTAGGAAAAGAACTAGCAAAACAACAAAAAAAGATATAGAATGTTAATATAGAGAAAAAAATAAAAATAATAATAATAGTAAAAAAAAAGGAAAAAGAAAAAAAAAGACAAACAGACAGACAAAAAAAAAAACCTATAGCTCAGATGCAGCTTCATTCAGTGTTTTAACATGATTACTTTACAATTAGGTACTATTGTGCTGTCCATTTTTGAGTTTTTGTATCTAGTCCTGTTGCACAGTCTGTATCCCTTTAGCTCCAATTACCCATTATCTTACCCTGTTTCTAACTCCTGCTGGACTCTGTTACCAATGACATATTCCAAGTTTATTCTCGAATGTCGGTTCACATCAGTGGGACCATACAGTATTTGTCCTTTAGTTTTTGGCTAGTCTCACTCAGCATAATGTTCTCTAGGTCCATTCATGTTATTACATGCTTCATAAGTTTATTCTGTCTTAAAGCTGCATAATATTCCATCATATGTATATACCACAGTTTGTTTAGCCACTCGTCTGTTGATGGACATTTTGGCTGTTTCCATCTCTTTGCAATTGTAAATAACGCTGCTATAAACATTGGTGTGCAAATGTCCGTTTGTGTCTTTGCCCTTAAGTCCTTTGAGTAGATACCTAGCAATGGTATTGCTGGGTCGTATGGCAATTCTATATTCAGCTTTTTGAGGAACCACCAAACTGCCTTCCACAGTGGTTGCACCATTTGACATTCCCACCAACAGTGGATAAGTGTGCCTCTTTCTCCGCATCCTCTCCAGCACTTGTCATTTTCTGTTTTGTTGATAATGGCCATTCTGGTGGGTGTGAGATGATATCTCATTGTGGTTTTGATTTGCATTTCTCTAATGGCCAGGGACATTGAGCATCTCTTCTTGTGCCTTTTGGCCATTTGTATTTCCTCTTTTGAGAGGTGTCTGTTCAAGTCTTTTTCCCATTTTGTAATTGGGTTGGCTGTCTTTTTGTTGTTGAGTTGGACAATCTCTTTATAAATTCTGGATACTAGACCTTTATCTGATATGTCATTTCCAAATATTGTCTCCCATTGTGTAGGCTGTCTTTCTACTTTCTTGATGAAGTTCTTTGATGCACAAAAGTGTTTAATTTTGAGGAGCTCCCATTTATTTATTTCCTTCTTCAGTGCTCTTGCTTTAGGTTTAAGGTCCATAAAACTGCCTCCAATTGTAAGATTCATAAGATATCTCCCCTAACTGTTTTATGGTCTTAGACCTAATGTTTAGATCTTTGATCCATTTTGAGTTAACTTTTGTATAGGGTGTGAGATACGGGTCTTCTTTCATTCTTTTGCATATGGATATCCAGTTCTCTAGACACCATTTATTGAAGAGACTGTTCTGTCCCAGGTGAGTTGGCTTGACTGCCTTATCAAAGATCAAATGTCCATAGATGAGAGGGTCTATATCTGAGCACTCTATTCGATTCCATTGGTCGATATATCTATCTTTATGCCAATACCACGCTGTTTTGACCACTGTGGCTTCATAATATGCCTTAAAGTCAGGCAGCGTGAGACCTCCAGTTTCGTTTTTTTTCCTCAAGATGTTTTTAGCAATTCGGGGCACCCTGCCCTTCCAGATAAATTTGCTTATTGGTTTTTCTATTTCTGAAAAATAAGTTGTTGGGATTTTGATTGGTATTGCATTGAATCTGTAAATCATATTCATTTATTTTTAATCCATACATTTTACTCATCTGTCCATACCATAGATAAAAGGAGCATCAGACACAAGGTTTTCATAATCACACAGTCACTTGCAAAAGCCATATCATTATACAATCATCTTCAAGAAACATGACTACTGGAACACAGCTCTACAGTTTCAGGCACTTCCCTCTTAACTAAAAAGGTGATATCTATAGAGTGCATAAGAATAACCTCCAGGATAACCTCTCGACTCTATTTGAAACTCTCAGCCACTGGCACTTTATTTTGTCTCATTCTTCTCTGCCCCCTTTCAGTCGAGAAGGTTTTCTCACTCCCTTGATGCTGAGTCCCAGCTCATTCTAGGATTTCTGTCTCACATTGCCAGGGAGGTTTACACCCCTGGGAGTCATGTCCCACGTAGAGAGTGGGGGGGCGGGCAGTGAGTTTGCTTGTCTTGTTGGCTGTGGACTGGCTTTAAACAATGGAGATTTTTTAGTTTACAAGCTTACAGCTCTGAGGCTGTAATGTCTAAATCAACACATCATCAAGATGATGTCTTATTCCTGAAGAAAGGCTGCCAGTGATCTGGGGCACTTCTATCATAAGGGGAGGCGCATGATGCCGTCTACCGGTTTGTCCCTTCTCTTCTGGTTTTGTTTCTTTAAGCTTCTGGCTTCAGTGTTTTCTCTCTGTTTTCTGTCTCTGAATTTCATCCTCTTACAAAGGACTCCAGTAAGAGAATTAAGATCAACCTGGGGCAAGCCTCAACTGAAATAACCTAATCAAAAGGTCCAACCCACAATAGGTTTACACCCACAGGAATGGATTAGCTTTAAGGATATGATCTTTTTCCCAGTGCTTGCCCATGTTAAAAAACAAAAAACAAAAAACAAAACATATGATCTTTTCTAGGGGTCAAAAAATCCCCAAGCCATCACCAACACACCAACAGGTTTAGAGGACCTGAGAAAATCTGAACTATTTTTTTTCTTTTGTTTATTTACATGGGCAGGCACCAGGAATCGAACCTGGGTCCTCTGGCATGGCAGGCAAGCATTCTTGCCTGCTGAGCCATTGTGGCCCGCCCAAATGTGAACTATTAAACACAGGCTTCTCTAGAGGTTCAATATACACTGGACTAAATTTCGAAGAAGAGCCTTAACAAAGAGCCAATCCATAACAAAACCTAGGCTAGAGAGAGAAAATGACTTCCAGAATTAGGACATCAAAATAATCAAATGCCTAGATATCATAAAAAAAATCATAAGCTATACAAAGAAACAAGAAGGTATGGGCCATTCAAAGGAAAAAATTAAATCTCCAAAGGAACACAGACTTTGGAACATTACTTAAAGAAGTTCAAACAAATCTCCTAAATTAATCCAAGGAGCTAAAGGAAAATATAGATGGAAATAAACTAAATATAGATACAGAGCTAAAGAATATTTAAAAAGATAATATGTGAACAAAAACAATAATTAGAAAGACTAAAAGGAACAAAACAATTTATGGGGGTGAAAAACACTTATGGAGATAAAAAATACATGAGAGGCACATAGCAGCAGATTTGAAAGGGCAAAAAAAATAGTCAGCTAACTAGAAGACAGGATTATTGAAATCATACAGTTAGAAGAACAGAGAGAGAAAAAAATAGAAAAAAAGGAGCAGAGACTAAGGAACCCATGGGGGCAGTATGAAGCATACAATATACACATCATCGGTGTCACAGAGAGAGAAGAGAAGAGAAAAGAGGCAGAAAGAACATTTAAGGAAATAATGGCCCCAAATTTCCCAACTCTTATGAAAGACATAAATATACATGTCCAAGAATTGCAACATACTCCAAAAAAAGAAAAAACATAATAGACTACGACAAGACACATACCACTAATCAAAATGTCAAATGCCAAAGATAAAGGGAGAATTCTGAAAGCAGCAAGAGAGAAGTGATTCATCACAAAGATCCCCAATAAAACTAAGTGCTCATTTCTCATCAGAAGCAATAGAGGTGAGAAGGTAATGGTATGACACATTTAGGTAATGAAAGAGAAAAACTGTCAGCCAAAAATTCTTTATCTGGCAAAACTGTCCTTCAAAAATGAAGAGTTCAAGACATTCACAGAGAAACAAATACTGAGAGTTCTTCACACACACACACACACACACACACACACAAAACCCTGCTCTACCAGAAATGCTAAAGGGAGTCAGTTTCAAGACAGAACAGAGTGACTTGGAGCAGTATGAAGTGAAGATTTCCAGTAAAGATTACCAGTAAAGGTGAATACATGGGTAAATACAAAATCCAATAGTACTGCATCATCAGTATATAGCTCTACTTTTTTATTCCTTAAAAGATTTAGAATACAGTTGAATAAGAAATAATATTTCCTTGCAATGGACAAGCAAAATACAAAGATATGTGACCAAAAAAGTAAAAAACACAGTATAAAGATAAAGAGGGGAAATGGATGGATATAGGAACAGAAATTATGTATGCTATGGAAATCAAATTGGTAACTTTTCTAACTAGTAGGTTATAGGCAGGTTGTTTAATATAAAACCCAGTGTACCACAAATAAAGTATTAAAATATAAAGAAATAGAAATGATCAATCGGTCACATCACAAAAGATGACCTATGCACAAAAGGAGGCTGCAATAAAGGAAAAGAGAGACAAAAGAGATATACAATAATATGTTATATTTCACAATAAAAAACATTTAAAAAAGATGTGCTATATAAAAAACAAAGGACAAAATTACTGGTAAGTCCTGCCTTATCCGTAATAACACAATGTAAATGGATTAAACTCCCCAATCAAAAGACACAGATGGGCAGAATAGATAAAAAAAAGTATGATCCAACTATATATGCTGTTTACAACAGACTCACCATAAACCCAAAGATACAGATAGATTGAAAGTGAAAGGATGGAAAAATATTTTCCAGGAAAACTGTAACCAAAGGAAAGCTGAGGTAGCTATACTAATATTGGACAAAATAGACTTTAAGCCCAAAATGTTGAGACAAAAGACACTATATATTAATAAAAGGTTAATCCACCAAGAAGAAATAATAGCCATAAATATTTTGCATCTAACTACAGTGACCCAAAATACTTGAGGTAAGCATTGACAAATGGAGGGACAAATTAACATCTCTATAATAATAGAGACTTCACTACTCCACTTTCATCAATGAATAGAACATTTAGACAGAAGATCAATAAGGAAATGCAGAACTTGAACAACATGATAAATGAACTAGACATAACAGACATATATAGAACACTGTACAAAACAGAAAAATACACATTCTTTTCAAGTGCACATGGATCACTCTCCAGGATAGGCCACATGTTGGGTCACAAAACAAGTCTCAAAAAATCAAAATACAGAAATTTTACAAAGTATCTTTTCTGACCACAATAGAATGAAGCTAGAAATTAACAACAAAGGAAGAACTGGAAAATCCACAAGTGTATGGAGGTTAAGCCACATAATCAAGGAGTCATGGAAGACATCACAAGGGAAATCAGGAAATATCTTGAGATGAATGAAAATGAGGATACAACATCAAAATTCATGGCATGCAGTGAAGGCAAAACTCACAGGGAAATTTATGGTTCTAAAGGTGTGTATTAAAAAAAGAAAGGGCTCAAATCAGAAACTTAAGACTTAAGTACATATCAGGAGGGATGAAAAAAAGAACAAACAAAACTCAAAGCAAGTAGAATGAAGGAAAGAATACAACTTAGAGTAGAAATAAGTGAAATAGAGTTATTTAAAAAAAACAGAATTAACAAATCCAAAAATTGGGGACTTCCTTGTTCATGCTGGTTGGGGCGTTTTCGCTTGTCACTGATGAAGGAAGGCGGAGTAATATCAGGTGAGACAAGAAACACCGCTTTTCCGCAGCTATAGCCACTCCGAAGGGTTGGAAGGGGTAAAGGGCAGGGAACTGGATTGGAAGGCGCCGCAGAGACAGCCATAACCATAGACGGTGAGATATCCTAGACTCTATATGCCCGTAACCTTCCAAGAGATGGCACAGAAGCTCTAATTCTCCAGCGCTTTAGCCAAATTGAATCTTGGAAAAACTGCAATATGATTATTGATATAGCTGGAAATGATCCATGTTTTGTGGAGTTTTATGAGCATCATCATGCAGCTGCAGCATTAGCTGCTATGAATGGGCGGAAGATAAAGGGTAAGGAAGTCAAAGTGAATTGGGCAACCACCCGCAGCAGTTAAAAAAGAAAGATTCAAACAATCATTTCCATGTCTTTGTTGGTGACCTCAGTCCAGAAATTACAATTGAAGATATAAAAGCTGCTTTTGCACCATTTGGAAGAATATCAGATAAGGCTTTGTCTCCTTTTTCAACAAATGGAATCCAAAATTGCCATTCAAGAGATGGGTCCCTGTCTACGTGGGACATGACTCCCAGGGGTGTGGACCTTTCTGGCAACGTGGGACAGAAATCCCAGAATAAGATGAGACTCAGCATCAAGGGATTGAGAAAAACCTTCTCGACCAAAAGGGGGAAGAGTGAAATGAGACAAAGTGTCAATGGCTGAAAGATTCCAAACAGAGTGGAGAGGTTGTCCTGGAGGTTATTCTTACGCATTAAGTAGATATCATCTTGTTGTTCAGGGTGTAATGGAGAGGCTGGAGGGAACTGCCTGAAAATGTAGAGCTGTGTTCCAGTAGTCATGTTTCTTGAGGATGATTGAATAATGATATAGCTTTCACAATGTGACTGTGTGATTGTGAAAACCTTGTGTCTAATGCTCCTTTTATCTACCTTGTCAACAAACCAGTAGAACATATGGAATAAAAATAAATAATAGGGGGAACAAATGCTAAAATAAATTTAGTTTGAAATGCTAGTGATCAATGAAAGCGAGGGGTAAGGGGTATGGTAGGTATAATCTTTTTTTTTCTGTTTCAATAGAAAAGAAATAAATTTCTTTTTCTATTGTCTTTTTATTTCTTTTTCTGAATTGATGCAAATGTTCTAAGAAATGATGAATATGCAACTAAGTGATGATATTGTGAATTACTGATTATATATGTTGCTGTTTTATTTGGTTTGTTAAATTTTTTTTAATTAATAAATTAAAAAAAAAGAGAGATGGGTGGCCAGTGGCTTGGTGGAAGACAAAGGGTGGCAACCCAAAAACCTCCAGCTCCAAATCCAGTTATCATTTGATGAGTTTATAAATCAGTCTAGTCCAAGCAACTGTACTGCATCCTGTGGAGGTGCTACTTCTGGCTAACAGAACAATCAATGCATGAGACTTTTTCACCACTTGGACAAACAGTGAAAATTTGAGTCTTTCCATATAAAACATATTTATTTGTTCGGTTCAGTTCCATGAAATTGTTCTGTTAATGGTACTACCATTGAAGGGTATATTGTGAAATGCTACTGGGGCAAAGAAACTCTTGGTATGATAAATCCTAAAGAGCAGAATCAAACTGGATATCCACAAGCCTATGGCCATTGGGGCCAGTGGTATGGAAAAGCACAATGAACTGGCCAGTATATGTCTAATGGTTGGCAAGTTCCTGCATATGGAATGGCCAAGCATGGAATCAGCAGGGATTTAATCAGATGAAGTCTTCTGCATGGTGGATGAGTCCAAATTAGGGCATGCAGCCGCCTCACGGGCAGAACAGCAGCATGTTGCCTAACCATCCTGTAGGGTGTCCTGTATGAAACAGTGAGAAAGGACCCCAGAATCTAAAGCCAGTGGCTTGAGGCTACAGAGAATATAGTAAAGCTGTTGTTTACTTAAAGACATATCAAATCAATCACTGCAAATGTCAGATAAAGTATTTATTTAAAAGATTCATTTTTTTAAATCATGAAATTATTTATCATCCACATTGCTTTAAAAAGAAACAAGATGCTGGATGTTTGCCAACTTTTGCTTTCATTACTTTTTTTGATAAAGTTTCTCAGAGCCTTGTTCCAAATACAAATGCAGGGATTACATTGTATTTTTTAAAAATTAAGAGGCAGAAAACTGCACAGTATTAAATTTTTCTCCACTGGGCAGGCCACGGTGGCTCAGCAGACAAGGACGCTTGCCTGCCATGCCAGAAGACCCGGGTTCGATTCCCGGTGCCTGCGCATGTTAAAAAAAAAAAATTTTTTTTCTCCACTAAAGTAGTGCGCAGTTAAATTTAAGATATGTAATATAAAGATGTAAAAAAAAAAAAAAAAGAAAAACCAAAACTGTGTAGTCTAGAAGTCTGTCATTTTCAGCTTGTGCATGTTTCTGTTTTAGGTTTTTAAAAAATTGATTAAAAAATATTTATTCCTCTAGCCTCCTATATTCTGGAGCAGCTAGAAGGAAAAGTCTGAGAGGATGGTATGATAGCCATGACAAACCCTGGCATCTGTGCTCTAACTGCTTGTTAAAGAATGCTCTGAAAATTATTGCTTTTTTCTTTCTTTGCTTTGTATATGTGTTATATTATACAATTTTAAAAGTTTTGAAAAAATAGATAAATTAGATAGATGATAGACAGATAGGGAACAATAAAGCAAATATGATAAAATGTTAACATTTGAGGAATCTAGATAAAGGGTATATGGAAATTCTTTGTACTATTCTTGTAGCTTTTCTGTTATCTGATATTTCAAAGTCAAAAGTAAAACCAAAACCAAAAACAATTTTTTTAAAAAAGGCATTGTTCAAGCTGTCCCACTCTATCAATTACCCTTTTGGGTTTTTAAATATAAATTATTAGTTTACATCATTTTTATATCTACATTTTTAAATTTCTTTTTCTGGAGTGTTGCAAATGTTCTAAAAAATGATCATGGTGAAGAATAGACAACTATGTGATGATATTGTGAGCCACTGATTGTATTAAAAGAAAAAAAGGAATCAAGTCTACTGGAACACAATTCAACAGTTTCAGGTACTTCCCTCTAGCTGCTCCAATACAGCATAAACTAAAAAGGGATATCTGTATGATGCATAAAAATAACTTCCAGGATAATGTCTTGATGCTGTTCAAAATCTCTCAGCCACGGAGACTTTATTTTGTCTCATTTCTCTCTTTCCCCTTTTGGTTAAGAATAAATCAATATACTTCTAAACCAGAGTCCAGGAAAGACAGCTTGTAAGTGAATGATTCTGGAGCTCAATCCTATGCAGTTGTACTGATGGCTCAGTAAGTTACTGTGTATTTTTAAGTGTTGGTACATTAAAAGTTGCTTTGTGGAAGATGGAGAAAACAAAATAAAAAAACAGAAAAGTTGCTTCTTTGAAAAGATCAGTAACATAGACAAATCTTTAGCTAGACTGACAAAGAAAATAAGAGAGAGGATGCAAATATTTAACATCAGAAATGAAAGGGAGGATATTATTACTGACTCCACAGAAATAAAAAGGCTCATAAGAGAATACTATGAACAACTGTACGCCAAAAAAAACTGACACTCTAGATGAAATGGACAAATTCCTGGAAACACAACAAATAGCCTACAGCAACTCAAGAAGAAACAGAAGATCTCAACAGAGCAATAGCAGGTAAGGAGATTGAATCAGTAATCAAAAACTTTGTTGGGACAAAGAAAAAGATTAGATTGTTTCACTGGTGAATTTTACCAAACATTCAAAGAAGAATTAACACCAATATTGTTCAAATTCTTCCAAAATATTGAAGAGGAGGGAATACTCCCTAATTGAATCTATGAATCCAGGATCACCTTAATACCAAAGCCAGAAAAAGATATCACAAGAAAAGAAAATTGCAGACCAATATCCCTCATGCATATAGATACAAAAATCTTTAATAAAAGACTAGCACACCAAATCCAACACATTAAAAGAATTATACACCATGGTCAAGTGGGACTTATCCCAGCTATGCAAGGGTGGTTCAACATAAGAATATCAATTATGTAATACACCATATTAAAAGAATGAAATTTTAAAAGACACATGATCATCTCAATTGATGTAGAAAAGGTACCTGGCAAAATTCAAAATTCTTTCTTGATGAAAACACTTCAATGGATAGGAATAGAAGGGAACTTCCTCAGCTTGATAAAGAGAACATATGAAAAACCCATAGTCAACATCATCCTCAATGGGGAAAGACTGAAAGCTTTCCCTTTAAGATCAGGAACAAGACAAGGATGCCCACTGTCACCATTGTTATTTAACATGGTGCTGGAAGTTCTAGCCAGAAAGATTAGTCAAGAAAAAGAAGTAAAACTCATGCAAATAGAAAAGGAAGAAGCCTAACAGTGGTGTGGGTTTCTTTGATTTTACTGGGATGTGGCAAGGAGTTTGAAGGTAAAAATAAATCATGCTTATTTTCCTTTGTGCAAAAGGTCCTTCCTGATTACAGTCAATATTAATCAGAAATGGGAGCATTAAACTCTCTCAGTAAGTTATTATGAGCCTTACATTTTGAAGAAACATACATATTTTTCCTGAAGTTAAAAAACATCACATCTAGGGGGTGAAAGCGTAGTTCAGTAGTGGAATTCTCGCCTGCCATGTGGAAGACCCGGGTTCGATTCCCAGTCCATGCACTTCCCAAAAAACAAACAAGCAAGCAAAACACAAAAACAAAGAAAAATTCAATAAATGATGCTTCAGTAACGGGATAATCACATGGAAAAATATTGAAATGTGACCTGCCATACAGCATACAAAAAAAAAAAAAATCACATCTTCATCATGAAGAATTTAATACAAAAAAAAAAAGAAAGGAAAAATAAAACAATTACCCAGAAAAAAGCATCCCGAAGATCTTGAGTTTCTCCCATTCTTCTTATCTATAAATATACATGCAATGTTCCTATTATCATATTTCTTTTAGAGCATCTAGGGAGGCATGAAGGAGAAATGAGACATCCCCCTCCCTGCCAGGCATCTGCAAGGCGAAGTTATGACTCGAACATCCATTTGTGCTTAAGACAGAAAAAGAAGGTTTAGAGATTCTCCAGAAGATGAATTCCCGGATCAAAAGGAACATTACATTTGTCCCCAGGGTTTTAAAAAGAACAGTGCATTTGGCTTTCAGATGATAGCTCAGTGCCTTTAACCTACTAACAGGATTTTTCTCAAGAAACAAGTTGATGAAATTCCAGTGCCAATGTATCTTCTGAAAGCTTTTTTGTCCTTTCCATTTTTTTTTTTTTTTTTGGTAATTTCAGAGACTAGATTGTTCTCTACAGCAAAGATTACATCTCCATTAAAAAATAACATTCAGTTTAAAATACTGGGAGTGCCACACTGAAAAATGGATTTCTGGGAATTTGTATTTCATATTTAGAAACTGCCAGCATCTGAAACACCAGGACATTTTCTCAACCACAGGTAAAAATATACATTATTATGGTTACTTGAATTTTTAAAAACAAAATAGCTTTTACCAACATTAGAAGTGCTGACCACAATGCTTGGGAAAACATTTCTATCTATAGAGCAGACCTCTGAAGTATTTTATTATGATTGCCTTATTGTACACAACAATAGACAAAAATGACAAACTTTTCCTGGAGCTTGTTTTGGAGAAAAATCCTGAACATAGCTCATGATGTTTCTTAACAATACTACTGTTCTGATGCAAGAGAGTAATTTTCATAGCTTCTTTCTGAATTATAGTGCAAACTTGACTCTTTCAATTGGCTAAAATTCAAATGAACATAATTTTCAGTGTTTTGTGTGATCCCTGTTATGTTTCAGCTGCTGTTGCTCCAGAAGTTTATAATTTTTTTTACTTTTTAATTAGCTGAAGCAAACTCTGGGTGGCCCCTCGTGCTCATGGAGAACTTGAGGGTCAGATCTCCTTCAGGGCAACAGCTTGTTTACCAAGATTTAATGACTAAATCCTGGTAAAGCAAAACAAAAGATAGCCCATGGATCTAATTCAATCCAATAACCCATCCTTTTGTAAAACTCCATATGGGCATGTGTATGGTGAAGCAGGCTAGAACAGTGACTCTGAAAAAGTGTGGTCTCCAGACTAGTGACATCAGCATCTCCTGGGAGTTTGTCAGACATGCAAATTTTGGGCCCCATCCCTGAACTACTGAATCTGAAATTCTGGGGGTGAAGCTCAAGAACCTCTGTTTTAACAAGCTCTCCTGGGGATTATTATGCATGCTAAAGTTTGAGAACTCGTAGGGGGGTGAGGGGTTGAAGGGGTGAGGAGAACGGGGAAAGGAATGTGCTGGCAGGGACTTGAGATTCTGCTGGCCCCGTTTCAATAATTCCATATGACTGATCCTTTTCAATAAATTATCTATAAGGAGCATGTTGTACGAAGGAAGATGTACTGAAAAGCTCTGTGCAAACCCCTTTATGCCCACCTCTTAATCAGATCGCTGTTAAGCATATTCGTTCTTTTTATAAGTGTGCCCCACACAAGAGTTCAGGTTTGTTTATCTGCATTTTGGCAGGACCTCCCAAGCGGCTGGAAGGGCTCAAACACATCTTTTCTTTTTAGTGCTTACTTATAATGAGTCACACTTTTTCACTCTGGAAATGTAAAACCTTCCAATATATCAAGTACAAATGGTAATTATTTTAAAACAGCTAGGTAGATCAGACTAGAAATACCACAGATCCTGACATGCAGATGCCCCAGGGATATCCCTTTAATTTTCCTGGATCACATCCCTCTTCCTTTTGAGATCTGGAGGCAGCCTTTCTTCCTCTCCAGGTTGTGCCACCTAACTAAGCTGCAACCTAAGACAAGTTACTGACCCTGCCTAAACTTCGTCTTCTCATTCATAAAATGGGGATTGTAATAGTTCCTGTCTCTCAAGGTTGTTTTGAGCATTAAATAAAATTATTTAATCTTTAACAGTATATTATTTAATAATAAACATTTACTAAATGTTACTTAATCCTCATTTCACCCAGGGAACCCCAACCCCCTTTCTATAAGTAGATGCCCTTCTTTCCTAGCTCATTGAGAAAACCAAGGTCATTAGGTATAGGTTTTCCTCAATCACTTCCCCTCTCATAAAGTTACCTGTGTCCACAAGCATCTCCACCTGCTGGGTTCTAATGTAAAGGCTGAGGGATTCTTCTCATCAGTAACAAGACTAAGCTAAACATGAGCTCATACTGATGTCTCCAACTCTAACCCAGTACATGGATTATTACTCCAGTACATCCAGTACCTGGTTAATTCTAGGCTTTCCCCTTGCTTATCTGCAACCTCCCACTCCAACCGTGAAACTCCTCATTCCCACCATCCACTATCCATTTACTTTTTGTTCAATTCTAGTATACATGTATAGTGCATTCAGAAGTGTTAACCCACGCCCCTTTGAAAAACAACTTTACCAACCGCAGTACACTGATTATGTAGGCAGTTGCTTTTATCTTTAGTCTTTAACAGCTTCTAGTCATTTCCAAAGTTAGACTATTTTGTCGTGGCATGCATTCCATCCTGTGATCCCCTATTCTCCTGGCTGATTTTTTTTTAATTCATGCAATTGATTTTTATTTTTGAATGTCCACTCTGGTCTTGTCACTGAACTGGTCCCCTAGGGTCTCCTAGTCTTGTGCCTCTAATAGGTTATTGTGGAATAAGCCTGTAAACATTTACAATACAGTGTAATAAAAGATATGCTAGAAATAAACTCCAGGTGCTATAGACTTAGAGGCAAACAGAACTGGATTCAAATCTGGATTTTTAATATTTTTAGTATGACCTTCTCTTAATCTCAGTTTTCTCATATGTAAAATAGAGATAAAAAACACCTGTTTTACAGGGTTATGAATGAGTATTAAATAAGATAATGTACATAAAGTGCTTAGCGCCATCCCCGGTGATGCAGAGAACACAAACCCTTATCACCACCACCCCAAGTGCAGGCAAAGTACTGGCCCTGTTACCATGGAGAACAGACCCTTACTTGAGGTACTTCCAGCCACTGCTACATGCAGCCCCTGGGACTGGCTTCCAACCACAGCTAGAACCTGCATTACACAATGTCCCCACTTTGCCAGGTCATAGCACAATTAAATCCATCCATCACATTTAGACAATAGCTGATTTAAGTTAGGCCTGTCTATCCACATTTTTCTTAGACATTTCAGGGATAAATCCATCACAGAGCAACCCCCTCTTTACAAGGGTTACTTCCTTCAGTGTAAAGCTCTCTTTAAACATGGGAAATTTTTGCATAATCCAATGAGTCCCCTAGTGCACTGATTAAACAATTGACTTTATTATCAGTCCCTTTTATTTTCACTCTCTGATTCCCACAGCTTAGATTCCGAAACATAGTTCTATAATTACTCTGCTTTTCTTGTGCTTGTTCTTTTCTCTGTCTTGCCCACCTGGCCAACCTATAATCATATCTGATAATTACCAGATTTGAAATGGCTGCTGCAGGGATGGCTGGAGGGCAGTTCAAGGGCAAAAAAAGGGCTAAGTGACCCATTTACCTTTCGCTTTTACCATTTCATTGTCTTATCCATAGGAGATTATTTTTCATGTTTCTAAAATTAAATTTATTGTATAAAAGTAACACATATTTTTTAAAAATGCAAACACTAGAGAAAAGAATTAAATGAAAATAAAAGTCCCTCTTTTGAGCCCAATCCCAGACTGACTCTATAATAGGCACAACTGTTAATGAGTTCTTGCATCCTTCAGAAAAATCTTAGGCAGGCAGACTCGGTTCTAAAGTTAGCATATCACACTTCTTTTTTCTACACAATTTCTATTATATTATAACATTAATATAGTACAGGCATAACATTTTTTTATTGAATGAAACATGGCTCCTCTTAGTGCCCTTGAAAATTTTCAAGAATTGTAAGTTTTGGATGTAAAATTGGATGTAGGAAAAGGAGACAAATGTATTAATATTGTCACACTGGTTTTTAAAAACATAACATTTAGCAACAACTAATAAACACTGTGAGCCAGTTTGAAAGTATTATGTACCCCAGAAGAGCCTTGTTTTAATCCTGATTCAATTTCTGGAAGCAGCTGTTTCTTTTAATCCTAATTCACTCTGTAGGGCAGAAACTCTTGATTAGATTATCTCCACAGAGATGTGACGTGCCCAATTGTGGGTGTGACCCTTTGATGAGATGGAAATGTGAGTCTACCCACTCCAAGTGGATCTTCATTAGTTTACTGGAATCCTTTAAAACAGGAAGCATTTTGGAGTCAGAAATGAAGAAGCCTCAGAGCCAACAGAGAGAGCAGATGTAGATGCTTGGAAACAGCTGCTTCAGAAAACAGAGGTATAGCTGTTTGGAGATGCTTGGAGCCCAAGATGTTACACAAGCCAGAACCTGGAGAGAGCCAAGGGAAGCTAAGAGATGAAAGCCAGCCCTGGAGAAGTAAAGTGAGTGTGCCGGTTTGAAAGGATGTATGTACCCTAGAAAAACCATGTTTTAATCCTAATTCCATTTTGTAAAGCCAGCCATTTGTTCTAATCCTTATTCAGTACTGTATGTTTGAAACTTTAATTAGATTATCTCCCTGGAGATGTGACTCAATCAAGAGTGGTTGTTAAATGAAATCAGAAGGCAAGATAAACAATAAAGACTGAGATGGTATAATCTAAGAACGCCTAAAGTGTATGATACTGACTAAATGTACAAATTTAAAAATGTTTTTGCATGAGGAAGAACAAAGGAATGTCAATAATGCAGGGTGTTGAAAATAGATGGTAATTAATATTTCAAAACTTTAACTTATGTGTGAGACTGAAGCAAAAAATGTTTTTTGGCACAAAATTTATATTTTGACTAGTGAATTTCCTAATATAACTTATGTGGACAGCTTAACTGAACACCATAAGTACATGGAACCTTGAGTAGGACATGAGATTTTTTTTTTTTTTTTAACACAGGCAGGCACTGGGAATCAAACCCAGGTCCTCGGGCATGGCAGGCAAGCACTCTTACCTGCTGAGCCACCGTGGCCCACCCAGAACATGAGATTTTGTAGGTTTATCCAGAGAGATGCCCCAATAAATCCCAGAGTGATTTGAACAGTGAATAAAAAAGTATTTGCGAAATCCCCTTGGGGGAATGGTGAGAAAGGGTGAAAATTCAACTTCCCCAAGTGGAGAATTCTTGATATTCTCATAAGCAGTGGGGACAACCAAAGCAATAGGCAGAGCCCTCAATCTGGGGGGTTGTTCATATGAAACTTAACCCAACAAAGGATAGGCTAAGCCTACTTTAAATTAGGCCCAAGAGTCACCCCCAGTGAACTTCTTTTGTTGCTCAGACATGGCCTCTCTCTCTCTCAGTCAACACGACAAGCAAACTCACTGCCCTCCCCATCTCTACGTGAGACATGACTCCCAGGGGTGTGGACCTTCCTGGCAACATGGGAAAGAAATCCTAGAATGAGCTGGGACTCAGCATCAAGGGATTAAGAAATCTTCTTGACCAAAAGGGCAAAGAGAGAAATGAGACAAAATAAAGTTTCAATGGCTGAGAGATTCCAAACAGAGTCGAGAGGTTATCCTGGAGGTTATTCTTATGCATTAAATAGATATCACCTTTTTAGTTAACCTTTAATTAAGGTGTAATGGAGAAGCTAGAGGGAACTGCCTGAAAATGTAGAGCTGTGTTCCAGTAGCCATGTTTCTTGAAGATGATTGTATAATGATATAGCATTCACAATGTGACTGTGTGATTGTGAAAACCTTGTGTCTGATGCTCCTTTTATCTACCTTATCAACAAATGAGTAAAACATATGGATTAAAAATAAATAAATAATAAGGGGAACAAATGTTAAAATAAATTTAGTAGATTAAAAAAAAAGAGTGGTTGTTAAACAGAATTAGGTGGAGATGGGTCTCCACCCATTCTAGGTGGGTCATGATAACTTTACTGGAATCATATAAAAGAGAAAATTTTGGAGAAAGTGAGAGATTCTGAGAGCAGAGAAGAATGACAGAGCCACAAGAAAGTCACAACAGAGAACACTGCAGAAAAATGAAGCAGAGAGTCCATCAGCCAATGACTTTTGGAGATGAAGAAGGAAAATGCCTCCTAGGGAGCTGGAGAAGAAGGTAGCAGATGACACTGTGTTCACCCTGTGCCCTTCCAGCTGAGAGAGAAAGCCTGTCCATGTTCACCATGTGCCTTTCCACTTGAGAGAGAAACTCCGAACTTCATTGGCCTTCTTGAATCAAGTTACCTTTCCCTGGATGCCTTAGATTGGGCATTTCTATAGCCTTGTTTTAATTGAGACATTTTCATGGCCTTAGAACTGTAAACTTGTAACTTATTAAATTCCCCTTTTTTTTTTTTTAACTTTTTTTATTAATTAAAAAAAATTAACAAACAAAACATTTAGAAATTCCCCTTCTTAAAAGTCATTTCATTTCTGGTATATTGCCTTCCGGCAGTTATCAAACTAAAACAGTGAGGAACCCCCCAGGAACAGAGGCTGAAAGCAACGGAGCCCAAGAGCAAGGGACCAGCAGATGCCAGCAGTGTGACTTCCCAGGTGACAAAGGTGTTCCTGACCCATTGGCCTTTCTTCAGTGAAGTTAACCTCTTGCTGATGCCTTAGTTTGGACAATTTTATAGGCTTAGAACTGTAAACTTGCAACTTATTAAATTCCCCCTTTTAAAGGCCATTCCAGTTGTAATCTGACAGCTTGCTAAGACCCTGTTAGGAAGGACATGAACTGATACAAGTTAGAATATTATCTAGGAAGTAATCCTTGAGTTGAGAAAGTCCATGTTCTGAAGATAAAAGTGATAATTAAATGATCTTATCTTTTTAATTCAGTTTCAGATGGACCTTTGCAATATTACATAACTTCTGGGTTCTTCATTTCCTTTTTCTTAAAAAATATTTTGAAAAATCTTCACATACATGCAGTCTACCCACAGTATACAATTAATGGCTCACAATATCATCACATAGTTGTGTACTCATCACCATGATCATTTTTAGAACTTGCACCACCCCAGAAAAATAAAAAGAGAAAAGAAAAAGCTCATACATCCATACCCCTTACCACTTCCTCTCACTGACCACTAGTATTTCAATCTACCCAATGTTTTTTACCCCTTATCCCCCCCCATTATTTATACATTTATTTTTCCTCACTTTTTTTACTCATCTGTTCATACTCTGGATAAAAGAAGCATCAGACACAAGGCTTTCACAATCCCTGTAACACTGTAAAAGCTATGTAATTATATAATCATCTTCAAGATCAAGGCTACTGGAATACAGTTCAATGGTTTCAGGTACTTCCCTCTAGCCACTCTAATGCACCATAAACTAAAAAGGGATATCTATATAATGCATAAGAATAACCTCCAGGATAACCTCTGGACTCTGTTTGGAATATCTCAGCCACTGAAACTTTATTTTGTCTCATTTCTCTCTTCCTCCTTCTTAGTCAAGAAGGCTTTCTCAATCCCATGATCCTGGGTCCCAGCTCATCCAAAGAGTACTGTTCCATGTTGTCAGGAAGATTTTTACACCCCTGGAAGTCATGTCCTACATAGGGTGGGGAGGGCAGTGAATTCACCTGCTGAGTTGGCTTAGAGAGAGAGGCCACATCTGAGTAACAAAAGAGGTTCTCTGGAGGTGACTCTTAGGCATAATTATAAGTAAGCTTAGCTTCTCCTTTGCAGGAAAAATTTCATAGGGTCGAACTCCAACTTTGAAGGCCCAGCCTATTGAATTCATTGTCCCCACTGCTTTAGAGACTATCAGGAATTCTCCCAGATGAGGAAGTTTAACATTTCCTCCTTTCTCCTCAGTCCCCCAAGGGGACCATGCAAATACTTTTTTATTCTCTGCCCAAATTACTCTGGCATATATCAGGGCATCACACTAACCTGGACAAACCAACAAGATCTCATGCCATGTTCAAGATTCCATATAATTGTGGTGCTCAAATAAACTGACTATACAAGTTAAATTAGATAATGTGCTACCCAAAATATACATTTTGCACCAAATAAACATCTCTCCCTTTGGTCTCGCATAGAGATTGAAGTTCTAAAATATGAACCATATCATCCTTTACCCTGTATTCTGATACCTTAATCCTATCCAGATCAGCTTCATTCATATCTCTACTCAAAGACTGATCACATACCAGATTATATACCTTGCCTTGAGCAAAATCTTTCCTATCTGCTTCACAGTAAGGAATGGTTTTGCAAGAGTAAGTCATGACCAAGACAAACTACCAACAAAGAGCCACTGGTGTTAACTGTGTATTGAGATAAAAAATAAGAAAAGTGTCCATCTTAGGACACAGACGTCTTTGAGTTATCTGGACTGGAAGCCTTTTGAGAAAATTTTGAAAATTCCAACTTTGTGATCCATTCAAGCTAGTTATCAAAGGCTAAATTATTTGTGTAAGATAGAGTTTTCAGTTTCCCAACAGGATGAAGAAACCCAAGAACAAATATAGATTACATATGCTATATCTTAAAATGTGTTTCCAATTACATCTAAAATTTTGTTATATCTGCATGTTGATCATTAGCTACTATGATCTATAATTCCAGAGAATCCATTGCTATGACCATTTTAAAAATTAAGACCAATTAAAAATTAAGATGCCCTTAATAATGTTCCAAATGTAAACACTAAAATGTATGTGAAAGTACAAAGAAAGCAAACCTATTTCTAACACCCTTATATGTCAGGGAAATTTTCAGTTTTGCTCTCTCTCTATTTTTCATTTAACTTGACAGGCAAAAGATCAGTTGAACTTCATAGTATAAGAACTGTTAGTGAAAATTGTCAGTAAAAGGAAAGCTGTACATCATGAACTAAAGAAAAGACTTTATGGACAAGTTTGCCATTAACCTCTAAAGGTTTTAAACCTGCCCAGAAATCCACTTAGTATTTGATGTTTCCCTCTGTCACCTCCACTAATTAAGCTTCTTATACATTATGCATCAGCATTTGAAATAATAGAGTTTCTTGTTCTGTAAAAAAAAAAAAAAAAAAACACTGATCACTTTTTCGATTTTTTTAACAGTTGCTGTATAGGGTATTGCTGATTTTCATAGCTTTGGAGCTGTAACTCTGAGTCTCAGATATCATATAAATATCCAAAGTTTCTGAGAAAGACCAGGTTATACAAAAGTAGCTCAGTATACAGAATTTAGAAATAACCATTACAACTCTAGAACAGATGTGAACTGCTGTAAGAGCTTACAAATCTAAGACCCTTTATAATAGGTGCCAACCTGTCAACCCATGCTCTAGACTTCAGTTCTCCAAGTTTGTAAATTATAGTTGGTCCATATGAGTGAGGCATGATAATATTTGTCTTTTAGTTTCTAACATTTCATTCAACATACTGTTCTCAAGGTTCATTCACCTAGTTGCATGCCTCACAACTTAATTCCTTCTTGCAGCTGCTCAGTAGTCTGTTGAATGTATATACCACAGTTCCCTCTTCCATTCCTCAGTTGTTGTACCCTTAGGCCACCTCCATCCATTGTGCAAATGTCCATTTGTGTCCCCACTCTCAGTTCTTCCAGTTATATACCTAGCAATGGGGTTGCAGGATCATACATCAACCCTACCCTTAGAATCCTGTGGAACCACCACACTACTCTCTGGAGGGGCTGTGCCACTCAGATTCCCTACCAATAGTGAATAGGTACATCTCTTTCTATACATTTTCTCTAGCACTTGTTTCTGTCTGTTCATTTTAAAGAGTTTTGTTTGCACAATTTAGGAATGCCTAGAATGGACAATGATGGTTATGCTGGTTTGAAGCTATTATGTACCCCCCAGAAAAGCCATGTCCTTTAATATCCTCATTTGATATTGCTGGGTGGGATCTTTCTGGTTGTTTCCATGAAGATGTGACCCACGTAATTATGGGTAGCAATCTTTGATTAGATGTTTCCATCGAGATATGTTATCACCCATTCAAGGTGGGTTGCTAACTAAAGCCCTTTAAGAGGGAACCATCTTGGAAAAGGCTTTAGAGCCACCAGAGCCACCAGAGCCCACAGAGCCAGAGAGTTGCTCTGAGAGAGCACAGGAGTTATACTGCCTCAGTGTTTATCCTCTGTTTTTCATTCTGGTGTCATACTGGTCCCCGCCCTAAATTTCTTCTTAATGGAAACTATTACGATTTCCTCTTTCCTGATTACAGTGTTGATCAGATGAGATAATACATGAAAAATGCTCTGCAAATTATACAGAAATATTTGCTCTTCTTTTTATCATCTTAATTTTTTTCCCAGTAAGATTACTCTGGTAGACAGAGTGGGAAAGACAGACTTTAACTTGTTTTCGCTATCTAAGAAAATGAAGGTGACAAAATAAACACAAATGACATCTACTACAATGTGGTAGCTGCAGTTACAGTTTTGGGTACATGGGGCATTCTAACTATGAAGAGATTTAAACTCCCAACAATGTTGTAAGTATGAGTGCATTTGGGTGCATGATGTGTCCAGGTTGCATGGAACATATGGTGGGAGCACTTAATGGCTTCATGACACCAACTGGGTTGTAAAAAACAAAAAATTGAGGGATATCTGACTGCTATGGCAGCACAACTTAAGTGCTGTTCATAACTTAAAATCTAATAAGTCTGAACTTTTTAAACTTGTCTTAGGAGATATACATTACAATATACTACCTAAGAAAATGAAAACATGGAATTAAAAACTAAGAATTTACTTTTCACAAAGATGGTCCCAAAAGCAAAGAGGGAAGCCCTTGCCCCTCAGAAAACTGAAGTCAAAGCAAAGGCTTTGAAAGCCAAAAAGGTTATACTGAAAGGCGTTCATGACAACACACAAAAAAGAAGACCTGTACTTCACCCATACACCACTGGCCCAAGATACTGCATCTCAGAAGACAACCCAAATATCAGAAGAGTGCCCACATGAGAAACAAGCTTGACTACTGTTCTAGTTTGCTAGCTGCCAGAATACAATATACCAGAAATGGAATGGCTTTTAAAAGGAGAATTTAATAAGTTGCTAGTTTACAGTTCTAAGGCCAAGTTCTAAGGCATCCAGAGATAGATACCTTGATTCAAGAAGGCTGATGAAGTTCAGGGTTTCTCTCTCAAGTGGAAGGACACATGGTGAACACAGTCACAGTCTCTCTCTCATCTGGAAAGACACATGGTGAACATGGTCAGGGTTTTTCTCGCATTTGGAAGGGCACATGGAGAACACTGCATCATCCGCTAGCTTCTTCTCCTGGCTTCCTGTTTCATGAAGCACCCCGGGAGGCATTTTCCTTTTTCATCTCCAAAGGTTGGCAGACTCTGCTTCTTGTGGCTATGTCATTCTGCTCTGCTCTCCCTGAATCTCTCATTCTCCAAAATGTTTCCTCTTTTATGGGACTCTAGAAACTAATCAAGACTCACCCAAATGGGTGGAGATATGTCTTCACCTAATCCAGTTTAACAACCACTCTTGATTGGGTTATATCTCCAAGGAGATGATCTAATTACAGATTCAAATATACAGTATTGAATAGGGATTATTCTGCCATTATGAGATGGGATTTTGATTAAAACATGGCTTTTCTAGGGTCCATATATTCTTTCAAACCAGCACAACCACTATGTCATCATCAAGTTCCCCCTGATCGCTGAATCAGTCATGAAGAAGACTGAAGACAACACACTTGTGTTCACTGTGGACCTTACAGCCAACAAGCACCAGATCAAACATATTGTGAAGAAGCTCTATGACACCAATGTGGCCAGGGTTAACACCCTGGTCAACACCTGGTGAAGACAAGAAAGTCAACAGGCTCCTGATATTGCTAACAAAATTGGGATCATCTAAACTGAGTCCATCTGGCAAACTCTAAATATAAGTTTTTGATCATTAAAGAAAAATGAAACTAGGAGTTTGAAAGGTAAGCATTAACCATCCATTATTTAAATATGATATATGGGTGTGAAGAACAGGGATGAATAGGAGACTCTTTCCCTACTATAAATATCAATTTGAATTTATTATTGACATAAAGACTGATAGAGAAGACATTCTAATACTGCCCATTTTCTTGAATTTTAAGAATGCGCCAGGATATATACTGATATTGATTCTGCCCCATTTAAAAGATTAATCTCTTTTAGAGACAAATGATGCAAACAAGAACCTGTAGTGAAAGCAAAAATGCTTAATGGTTTCACTTCAATTTTATCATCCCAATAACTACACTATAAATCTTTCAGTTCTATTTCCATGGTCAAATAATCTATACAACAGACACACTCAACAGCCTTCATCTCTGAACCTTCTGCCATCAAAGCTCTACTCCCAGTACTACTTACCCACTCACCCTTTATTTTCTGAAGGTTAAAAGATGATGACATTGCTCTCCAGTGTCTGCTTGCTTGAGTGGCTCAAGAGCAGAACATGCCAAACAGTTTCACATTTATTTCTTTAGTTTTTATATATACTAACCAGGCAGAAATCCTTTATTAGAGTCAGAGTTATACCTAGTAAGAAGACTGTGGATATCATCATTGTCCTCTTCATCATACTTAACAACTATCTGTGATTTAATCAAAAGAGGAAAGATGAGTTCAAGCCCTAATCCTCAGCCTTGATAGTATATTTAAATCACCTGGAGGGCTTTAACAATTATAAATGACTGGGACAGCCCCAGAGGTTCTGATCAAATTGCTCTGAGGGGTAACCATATTCCACAGGTGATTCTCCTGTGCAGTCTCAGCTGTAAACTCCTTGAAGTAGGGAAAATGTCTAATTTATACACTTTTGCACCCAAAACCTAGCACAAAATAATAAATCAGTATGTATTTGTTGAATAAATGAATTTTGATGAAGATTCCTTTTCTCATCTGAACAAGGGCAGTTTACAATTTTATTTCCAACAGGTAGCAGGGATTCAGAAAGCTCTCTTATGCTCAGGTACACATTGTTAGAGCACAATTTCCTGAGAGGTAGGAGAGGCGGGAGCATTTGTTTAGTTTTTCTTCCTTAAAATTTGGGCTTTAATTTGTAGGTTGAGCTAGCTAAGTTTTAGTTCACTTGATTTAACTATTTCTTAGTTTTAAAAATAATATAGAGTCAAAAGTCTGTCTCACGGAGAATCAAGATGGCGGCTTAGCAATGTGCGCGTTTTAGTTTGTCCTCCAGAACAACTACTAAATAACCAGAAACAGTACAGAACAGCTCCTGGGGCCACGTCAGCGATGGGACAAACAGTGTATCCCAGTCTGGATCAGCTGGACCAGCTGTGAGCCCCCCCAGAACTGTGAGTTCCCCAAGCCACGGTGGCTGGTGCCCCTCCCCCACAGGCTGCTTCCCAGAGGGGAAAGGAAAGGAACTTTACCAGCAGCAGGGGCTGAGCCCAACCAAACACCAATTGTGGCATTAATTGACAGATTCTGACTACTAAAAATAGGCCCCCAGCTCAGGTGAACCTGGTCAAAGCTGAGGTCGCTCATTTTTGCCCTGAAGCCAATGGGGCAAGGCAGACAGAAAAAGAAAAAAAAGGAAACAGAGGTTTTTGTGGCTATGTTTCTACAAAGGCTTGACTGCCTTTGGATTCAGCGGCAGGACTTCTCAGGCTGCAAGTGCCCCAGGCATAGACAGAAACAAGCTTGTTTTAGGGAGCTTGTGCTTTCTCCAGGGGAGGGTGAAGCCCAACTCAGGTGGAATCCCTCCCTCAAGGAATTCAGACACCAGAGCTTGGTAATTTGAAACCATTAAAACCAGCCTACAACCTCTCCTCTGTCTCCACCATGTCCCCAGCAGGGAGAGTTTGCCAAACTTAAAAGTACTGCATCACCTTATGCTGGTGGGACCTGCAGGCAGACAAGCACCACATACTGGGCAGGATAAGAAAAACAGCCCAGAGACTTCTTCACAGGAATGTCTTTCAACCTGCTGGGTCTCACCCTAAGGGAAAACAAATGCAGGTGACTCTTCTCTCCTGATAGGAGGACAGTTTAGTCTGGGAAAATCTGGCTGGGGTCTATAATACCTACGTAGACCCTCGAAAGGGTAGGGAGGAAAAGGCACCATATAAGCAGAGAAGAAACAAGAAAACAAGAACTGAAAAATTCTCCTCTGTCAAACAAAACCTAAGCTAGAGGTCCAAAAAAGCTAAACTGAGTGTCAAAGAACAGATAGACATAAATTCATCCAGTAAGAAAACCCTAGGTAAAAGAAGTGAAAGCAATCTCCAGAATAAACTAATTAAGGTAATTAAATGTCTAGATGCCAGCAAAAAATAACAAATCACACTAGGAAAATTGAAGATATGACCCAGTCAAAGGAACAAACCAACCACATACAGGAGCTAAAACAATTAATTCAGAATATATGAACAGACATGGAACCAAAAAACCAAAAAACCAAATCAATGAATTGAGGGAGGATATAAAGAAGGCAAGGAATGAACAAAAAGAAGAAATCGAAAGTCTGAAAAAACAAATCACAGAACTTACGGGAATGAAAGGCACAGTAGAAGAGATGAAAGAAACAATGGAAACTTACAATGGTAGATTTCGAGAGGCAGAACATAGGATTAGTGAACTGGAGGATGGAACATCTGAAATACGACAAGAAAAAGAAAATATAGGGAAAAAATGGAAAAATATGAGCGCAGACTCAGGAAATTGAATGACAATATGAAGCACACAAATATTCATGTTGTGGGTGTCCCAGAAGGAGGAGAAAAGGGAAAAGGAGGGGAAAAACTAATGGAGGAAATTATCACTGAAAATTTCCCAACTCTTATGAAGAACTTAAAATTACAAATCCAAGAAGTGCAGTGTACCCCAAAGAGAATAGATCCAAATAGATGTACTCCAAGACATTTACTAATCAGAATGTCAGAGGTCAAAGAGAAAGAGAGAATCTTGAAAGCAGCAAGAGAAAAGCAATCCATCATATACAAGGAAGCCCAATAAGACTATGCGTAGATTTCTCAGCAGAAACGATGGAGGCGAGAAGACAGTGGGATGATATATTTACATTACTAAAAGAGAAAAACTTCCAACCAAGAATTCTATATCCAGCAAAATTGTCCTGCAAAAATGAGGGAGAAATTAAAACATTTTCAGACAAAAAAAATCACTGGGAGAATTTGTGACCAACAGACCAGCTCTGCAAGAAATACTAAAGGGAGCACTAGAGAAAGATATGAAAAGACAGAAGAGAGAGGTGTGGAGAAGAGAGTGGAAAGGAAGACTATGAGTAAAGGTAAAAAGAAGGAAAATTAGATATGACATATAAAATCCAAAAGACAAAATGGCAGAAGAAAGTACTACCTATACAGTAATAACTATAATGGTAATGGATTAAACTCCCCAATCAAAAGACATAGACTGGCAGAATGGATTAAAAAATAGGACCCATCTATATGCTGTCTCTACTCAAAGGACATGAGGGCAAGGACACAAACGGACATTTGCACACCAATGTTTATAGCAGCATTATTTACAATTACCAAGAAATGGAAACAGTCAAAATGTCCATCAACAGACGGGTGGCTAAACAAACTGTGGTACATACATACGATGGAATATTATATAGCTGTAAGATAGAATAAAGTTATGAAGTATGTAACAACATGGATGGACCTTAAGGACATTATACTGAGTAAGATTAGCCAGAAACAAAAGGACAAATACTGCGTGGTCTCACTGATATGAACTGACATTAGTGAATAAACTTGGAATATTCCGTTGGTAGCAGAGACCATCAGGAGATAGAAATAGGGTAAGATATTGGGTAACTGGAGCTGAAAGGATACAGATTGTGCAACAGGACTGAATGTAAAAACTCAGAAATGGACAGCACAATACTACCTAACTGTAATACAATTATGTTAAAACACCGAATGAAGCTGCATGTGAGAATGATAGAGGGAGGAGGGCTGGGGCATAAATGAAATCAGAAAGAAAGATAGCCGATAAAGACTGAGATGGTATAATCTACGAATGCTTAGAGTGTATAACGATAGTGACTAGTTGTACAAATTAAAAAAATGTTTTTGCATGAGGAAGAACAAAGGAATGTCATTACTGCAGGGTGCTGAAAATAGATGGTAATTAATATTTTAAAATTTCAACTTATGTGTGAGACTAAAGAAAAAAATGTTTATTGGGTACAAAATTTATATTTTGACTAGTGTATCTCCTAATGTAACTTATGTTGATAGCTTAATTGAACACCATAAGTACTTGGAATCTCGGGTAGGACATGATATTTTGTTGGTTTGTCCAGAGTGATGCCCCGATGAATCCCAGAGTGATTTGATCAGTGAGTGGAAAAGTATTTGCAAAGTCCCCTTCAAGAAATGATGAGAATGGGGAGAAATTCAACCTCCCCAAGTTGAATTCTTGACATTCTCACAAGCAGTGTGGACAACCAAAGCTATGGGCTGAGCCCCCAATCTTGGGGTTTGTTCATATGAAACTTAACCCCACAAAGGATAGGTCAAGCCTACTTAAAATTAGGCCTAAGAGTCACCCCCAAGAGAACTTCCTTTGTTGCTCAGATGTGGCCTCTCTCTCCAGCCAACACAACAAGCAAACTCACCACCGTCCCCCATCTACATGGGACATGACTCCCGGGTGTGTGGACCTTCCTGGTAATGTGGGACAGAAATCCTAGAATGAGCTGAGACCCAGCATCAAGGGATTGAGAAAGACTTCTCCACCAAAAGGGGGAAGAGTGAAATAAGACAAAGTGTCAATGGCTGAGAGATTCCAAAGAGAGTTGAGAGGTTATCCTGGAGGTTATTCTTACGTATTAAGTAGATATCACCTGGTTATCCAAGATGTAATGGAAAGGTTGGAGGGAACTGCTTGAAAATGTAGATCTGTGTTCCAGTAGCCATGTTTCTTGACAATGATTGTATAATGATATAGCTTTCACAATGTGACTGTGTGATGGTGAAAACCTTGTGTCTGATTCTCCTTTTATCTACCTTGTCAACAGATGAGTAGAACATATGGAATAAAAATAAATAATGGGGGAACAAATGCTAAAATAAATTTAGTTTGAAATGTTCGTGATCAATGAAAGGGAGGGGTAAGGGTATTGCATTAGTTAGGGTTCTCTAGAGAAACAGAATCAACAGGGAACACTTGCAAATATAAAATTTATGAAAGTGTCTCACATGACCGTAGGAACGCAGAGTCCAAAATCCACAGGGCAGGCTGCGAAGCCGATGACTCCAATGGATGCCCTGGACGAACTCCACAGGAGAGGCTCACCAGCCAAAGCAGGAATGCAACCTGTCTCCTCTGAGTCCTCCTTAAAAGGCTTCCCATGATTGGATTTGGCATCACTAATTACAGAAGACACTCCCCTTTGGCTGATTACAAATGGAATCAGCTGTGGATGTAGCTGACTTGATCATGACCTAATCCTATGAAATGTCCTCATTGCAACAGACAGGCCAGCGCTTGCCCAATCAGATGAACAGGTACCACAACTTGGCCAAGTTGACACCTGTCCCTAACCATGACAGTCCACCCCTTGTCAACCTGGCACATATATATATATATCACCTTAGACCATACTTAATTTCCAAATGAAAACAAATAAGCACACATTTTTTCTTTTACCTGACAATACTCAACTGTCCTGCATATAACTGGAAACACATTAAATCTCTCCAGAATAGCGTGCAAATCCTTGGGCAACATTCATTCTTAAACTTGATATCTTACAACTTAAATAGTATAACACAAACAAAACAGCATTACAGTCCTCGTTTCTGTAACTGATCACGTGGTCGAAGTTCATATTTATCACTACCTTCTTCCACTACCCATTCCATGTTCCCTTTCCCCTCAGCAAGCACTTCAGCTGGCCGTGGTTCTTTGCCTGGTGGGGTGACCCAAACCTTCATTCCTGAAGTCTCAGAGCCATTAGTGGTCCTGCCTGGATTGTGTTGTTGCAGTTTTCCATTGATTTTAATCACAGGGCATGGTAGTACTAATAGACGCCCCAGGGGATCTCCTATATTCCAAGAAAACTCTTCTTTACCTCCATTATGTAGTTGCAGTCCTACTTCCTTCTGATAGTCAGGGTCAATTACCCCAGACAATAATGTAATCCCCTTCTTGGTGTGTTGATCCAGAGGCATAAGTAGCCCAAAGTGGCCAGGTGGCAATCTTAACTTCCAGTTCAGTGGTATCACTGTTGTTTCTCCTGGAGAAAGCACACCCCGTTTTGGAACTAAAACCTGTAGACCAGCAGAACTCAGGGTAGCAGGGACAGGAAGCAAAAATTTTCCTAGTGGATCACTAGGAGTAATAGTGAGTGGCACCACACCCATTTCCACCCCTTGGTTCCTGGACCCATGGATCCTGGCTATGGGAGAAACAGCACCATACAGTGGACGCTGATTCAGAGCATACACAGCTTCCTGGAGAACATTACCCCAGCCTTTCAAGTTTTTGCCACCTAGTTGGCACCGTAATTGAGTTTTCAAAAGGCCATTCCACCGTTCTATCAATCCAGCAGCTTCTGGATGATGGGGAACATGGTAAGACCAGAGAATTCCATGAGCATGTGCCCATTCCCGCACTTCATTTGCTGTGAAGTGTGTTCCTTGATCCGAAGCAATGCTATGTGGAATACCATGACGATGGATAAGGCATTCTGTAAGCCCACAGATAGTAGTTTTGGCAGAAGCATTGTGTGCAGGGAAAGCAAACCCATATCCAGAGTATGTGTCTATTCCAGTTAGAACAAATCGCTGCCCCTTCCATGAAGGGAGTGGTCCAATGTAATCAACCTGCCACCATGTAGCTGGCTGGTCACCTCGGGGAATGGTGCCATATCGGGGGCTGAGTGTGGGTCTCTGCTGCTGGCAGATTGGGCACTCAGCAGTGGCTGTAGCCAGGTCAGCCTTGGTGAGTGGAAGTCCGTGTTGCTGAGCCCATGCGTAACCTCCATCCCTACCACCATGACCACTTTGTTCATGAGCCCATTGGGCAATAACAGGAGTTGCTGGGGAAAGAGGCTGACTGGTATCCATAGAACGGGTCATCTTATCCACTTGATTATTAAAATCTTCCTCTGCTGAAGTCACCCTCTGGTGTGCATTCACATGGGACACAAATATCTTCATGTTTTTAGCCCACTCAGAAAGGTCTATCCACATACTTCTTCCCCAGACCTCTTTGTCACCAATTTTCCAATTATGGTCTTTCCAAGTCCCTGACCATCCAGCCAAACCATTAGCAACAGCCCATGAGTCAGTATACAAATGCAACTCTGGCCAGTTTTCCTTCCAAGCAAAATGAACAACCAGGTGCACTGCTCGAAGTTCTGCCCACTGGGAAGATTTCCCCTCACCACTGTCCTTCAAGGACACCCCAGAAAGGGGTTGTAATGCTGCAGCTGTCCACTTTCGGGTGGTACCTGCATATCGTGCTGAGCCATCTGTAAACCAGGCCCGAGTTTTCTCTTCCTCAGTCAATTCACTGTAAGGAACTCCCCAAGAGGCCATAGCTCTGGTCTGGGAAAGAGAAGGTAATGTGGCAGCAGGAGTGGAAACCATGGGCATTTGTGCCACTTCTTCATGTAACTTACTTGTGCCTTCAGGACCTGCTCTGGCTCTATCTCATATATACCATTTCCACTTTACAATAGAGTGCTGCTGTGCACGCCCAACTTTATGGCTTGGTGGGTCAGACAACACCCAACTCATGATAGGCAACTCAGGTCTCATGGTAACTTGGTGGCCCATGGTTAAGCGTTCAGTCTCTACTAAGGCCCAGTAGCAGGCCAAAAGCTGTTTCTCAAAAGGAGAGTAGTTATCTGCAGCAGATGGTAAGGCGTTGCTCCAAAATCCTAAGGGTCTGCGTTGTGATTCTCCTATAGGGTCCTGCCAAAGGCTCCAGACAGCATCTCTATTTGTCACTGACACTCCCAGCACCATTGGATCTGCTGGATCATATGGCCCAAGTGGCAGAGCAGCTTGCACAGCAGCCTGGACCTGTCGCAGAGCCTCCTCTTGTTCAGGTCCCCACTCAAAATTAGCAGCTTTTCTGGTCACTCGATAAATGGGCCGGAGTAGCACACCCAAATGAGGAATATGTTGTCGCCAAAATCCAAAAAGACCCACTAGGCGTTGTGCCTCTTTTTTGGTTGTGGGAGGGGCCAGATGCAGCAGTTTATCCTTCACCTTAGAAGGGATATCTCGACATGCCCCACACCACTGGACACCTAGAAATTTTACTGAGGTGGAAGGCCCCTGTATTTTTGTTGGATTTATCTCCCATCCTCTGACACGCAAATGCCTTACCAGTAAATCTAGAGTAGTTGCTACTTCTTGCTCACTAGGTCCAATCAACATGATATCATCAATATAATGGACCAGTGTGATGTCTTTTGGGAGGGAGAAACGCTCAAGGTCTCTGCGAACAAGATTATGACATAGGGCTGGAGAGTTGATATACCCCTGAGGTAGGACAGTGAAAGTATATTGCTGACCTTGCCAGCTGAAAGCAAACTGTTTCTGGTGGTCCTTACTAATAGCTATTGAGAAAAAAGCATTTGCCAGATCAATAGCTGCATACCAGGTACCAGGGAATGTATTGATTTGCTCAAGCAATGATACTACATCTGGAACAGCAGCTGCAATTGGAGTTACAACCTGGTTGAGTTTACGATAATCCACTGTCATTCTCCAAGACCCATCTGTTTTCTGCACAGGCCAAATAGGAGAGTTGAATGGGGATGTGGTGGGAATCACCACCCCTGCATCTTTCAAGTCCTTAAGAGCGGCAGTAATCTCTGCAATCCCTCCAGGAATACGGTATTGCTTTTGATTTACTATTTTGCTTGGTAGGGGCAGTTCTAGTGGCTTCCACTTGGCCTTTCCCACCATAATAGCCCTCACTGCACGAGTTAGAGAACCAACATGGGGATTCTGCCAGTTGCTCAGTATGTCTATGCCAATTATACATTCCGGAACTGGGGAAATAACTACAGGATGGGTCCGGGGGCCCACTGGACCCACTGTGAGACGGACCTGAGCTAAAACTCCATTGATCACCTGGCCTCCATAAGCCCCCAATCTGACTGGTGGTCCAGAGTGACGTTTTGGGTCCCCTGGAATTAATGTCACTTCTGAACCAGTGTCTAATAATCCCCGAAATATCTGATCATTTCCTTTTCCCCAGTGCACAGTTACCCTGGTAAAAGGCCGTCGGTCTCCTTGGGGAAGACTTAGAGGAAGGTTAACAGTATAAATTTGTGGCAGTGTAACAGGTTTCTTCCCCATAGGGACCTGGCCTCCCCTTCATTCAAGGGGCTCAGGGTCTGTAAACTGTTTCAAGTCTGGAAATTGGTTAAGGGGCCGTGACTCTGTGTTTTTGTAATTCAGGTTAGACTTCTGTTCCCTTGACCTAGAACTCTTTTGTTTATACAGCTCCAACAAGAATTTAGTAGGCTGCCCTTCTATTGTATTTCTAGGCACTCCGTGATTTACTAGCCAATGCCACAAATCTCTGCATGTCATATAATTTTGATGCCTCCTTTGAGTTTGTTGTCTATTATAATACCCACGTCTACCCTGTCTTTGGTGATTAAGTGCTGCCACCTGGCTTCTGCCAACTCGGGATCCTGTCATCCCCATTGTGTTTAAGGATTCCAGCTCAGTGACAGCAGTTCCTACAGTAATATCTGACCTACAGAGAAGTGCAACCACAGAGCTCTTGAGGGATGATGGTGCTAGTCTCACAAACTTATTTCTCACTGTTCTGGTAAAAGGTGCATCCTCTGGACATTCCTGGGGTGTAAGAGCAGGCTTTGCATGATAAATCCACTCTAACATCCCAATCTCTCTAAGCCTCTGGATCCCCTCATCTACATTATACCAGGGCAGTTCTGGCATTTCAACCTCAGGTAATGTTGGCCACCTTTTGATCCATGTTTCAACCAACCACCCAAACAAGCTGTTAACACCTTTTCTAACTGCTCTAGCTATAACATTGAATGCAGAATCTCTGCTTAGTGGGCCCATATCAATAAATTCAGCCTGATCCAGCCTTATATTCCTCCCACCATTATCCCACAACCTTAAAATCCATTGCCACACATATTCCCCTGATTTCTGTCTATATAAATTGGAAAACTCACACAGTTCTTTTGGAGTATAACGTACCTCCTCATGTGTGATACTTTGTACCTCACCTTTAGGGGCCTGTTGGGACTTTAGTCTAGTTATAGGTCTAGAAGAAATGAGGGGTGGGGGGGGGGTGGGTCATGAAAAGAATTAGAAATATCTTCCAAGCCATTTGCTTCAGGGCTTTCATTTGCAGTTTTATCTGGTGAAACAGGATTAATAACTCTAGGGCTAATCCCTTCAGGAGGAGGTTGGGTGGCCAATTCCTCAAGGCAGGCTGGAGGTGGGGCGGCTATGTCCTCAGGGCAGATTATTACAGGGTTATCTAAAGAAGGCTCAGCATGGTCTAGGGTTTCAACCTCACCCCCAACATCATTATCAATCCATATGTCACCATCCCATTTTTCAGGGTCCCACTCCTTTCCAATCAAGGCCCTCACTTTAACGGCAGACACCATGCAAGACTGAGATTTCAGTTTACGTTGTAAAGTTGCTACTCTAACAATAAGATTCTGAGTCTGATTTTCAGAGATCTCAAGTCTACGGCTACAGGAAATAAAATTTTCCTTCAGGATACTCATAAAAACCTCTACATCTTTCAGACGGCACTTAAGCTTCTTGTTTGAAGCCTTAAGCCCATCCCTTTCACCCTTTAATGTAGACAGTGTATCTAACAACAACCAACCAACATCTCTATAACTCTTATTCCTACAAAACTCTGTAAAGGTGTCAAAAACATTATCCCCCAGAGTCTGGCTTCGTACAAGCGAAGCATTAGGAGAATCGAATGATGATATTTTGACTATCTCCTTTGCCAACTCAGTCCATGGATTGGGAGTGTCATTCTGATTACGGGAATCAGAGTCCTTAGTGTCTCTGAGCCCAGTCAGAGTAGAAAACCATTCATAAAAACCCATTTTTAAGATTCTGTTCCTTAAGAACCACTCCTGGTACCAAGATGTATTAGTTAGGGTTCTCTAGAGAAACAGAACCAACAGGGAACACTTGCAAATATAAAATTTATGAAAGTGTCTCACGTGACCGTAGGAACGCAGAGTCCAAAATCCACAGGGCAGGCTGCGAAGCCGATGACTCCAATGGATGGCCTGGACGAACTCCAACAGGAGAGGCTCACCAGCCAAAGCAGGAATGCAACCTGTCTTCTCTGAGTCCTCCTTAAAAGGCTTCCCATGATTGGATTTAGCATCACTAATTACAGAAGACACTCCCCTTTGGCTGATTACAAATGGAATCAGCTGTGGATGTAGCTGAGGTGATCATGACCTAATCCTATGAAATGTCCTCATTGCAACAGACAGGCCAGCGCTTGCCCAATCAGATGAACAGGTACCACAACTTGGCCAAGTTGACACCTGTCCCTAACCATGACACTCTGTTTTTAATGTGTTATTTATTGGAGTTTTTTAAATCAAATAATCTACATGAGAGCATGTCTGAACAGTGAGGAGTCTATAATATACAAATTCTAGGCAGTTTCCATGGAACAACAAGACTAAGAAAAATAAATTTCCAGGTAAACAATTGGAGTATCTACTTTGAGCAGCTTCTCCTGACAAAGCCATTTTATAGTTATAACTCAGAGGCTTATAAAATTTCTCAGTAAAAATGAGTAAATATGCAGACTAGGAAAACACATGTAAAAATCTGTATAATATTCAGGTATGAAAATATATGCCAATTCTATTATTAAAATAGACAATGTCCGCTTTAGTGTTGGTTTGATGAAGAAGCAAATAAAAAATTTTATCTAAATAAATGTGTATTATTTAAATAAATACATTTCAAATGAAAAAAAATGGAAGTAGATAGCATAAAATGCATAGGTTCCCTCATTTAGTTGCCATTTTATTTCTTTCTCCCTCTGTTGAATTCTGTGGATATCATTCAAATGCTCCTTCCATTTACATTCCTTCCTATGTATGTTCAAAATTTTTTACATACACAGGATTATACGAAAAATAATTTTCAATTTTCATAGTATTTCCTAAATGGGTATAAAATACTTAATGTTCTTTCATTGATGAGCATAAGTTTGTTTTTTAAAAAAAGCTATTATCTTCAGTGTTGCAATAAATATCCTCTCACAGCCTGCTGCGCTCATGGTCTTTCTGTAAATGTACTTTGAAATGTAATTGAGATAAGTAAAAAACATAATAACGTGTTTAAATTATGAAATAAATCAACAATATGAACATCTAAGAATGAACCAACTTCAAAAATATCTTAGTTTTATAAAATATAAAGCAATATGTATTATTATATACTATATAGTAAATAATATAAATAGCATTATAAATAAAATACAAATAACTATAGCATTACCCATTCACTTCATCTACTTATATGTGGCTCCTCTATCCTATCCGGTTTTTCCCTTGTAACTGAATTTTGTGTTTATCATTTCCTTAGTATTATAGTCTATCATATATTTATGTATGCTTCAATAATATATTATTTAGTTTTGAATTATCAAAACGGTATTAATCATTATGTAGTACTGATTTGCTCTTTTTACTCAATATCATGTTTCTAAAATTAACCATGTAGTTGAATGTAGCTGTGATTCATTAACATCATTCGTAAGAGACACTGGCATGCTTCTGCTTTCTGCTGTTTCAGACAATGCTATTACAAACATTTTTATTCCTGTCTCCTTATGCACATCTGCAAGATTCTCCATGTATACACCAGAAATAAGAGAACGCGTAGCTTTGCAAGAGAGTGCTAAATTGTTTTCCAAACAGTTTGAACTACTTTACATTTCCATGAAAAGTTCTTGGCAATCCTCCAGCCTCTAACATTTGTTATTATCAGATTTCTTAATTCCTGCTAATCAAGTGGTAAAGAAAAAAAATTGGCCTCTTTTTCTTATAGTCATTTGATTACTAATGAGGTTGAATTCCCTTCAAAATATCGGCCATTCACATTTTGGTGTAATTTGTTTTGTTTTTCCTACAGGATCGGTTTACTTTTCCTACTAATATGGGAATTGTTTATATATCGTAGATACCAATAATTTATGAGTTAATCTCTTACAAATCTCTTTTCTAGATTTTTCAATTTGCCCCTCCACTTTAGGGGAACTTTGGTAAATAGAAGTTTTGAATTTTGATGTAGAATTTGTCTTTTTTCTTTTCCCTAGTAATAGTTATTAAATAGCCCTCTGCAGTTGTCCCTCTATTCTCTATCAATTTTTGATTATATACATGGGCTTGTTTTTATGTTCTCTTTTAGTTCAGTAGCCAATTTGTCTATTTTTACAGCAATACCTCATTATTTTAATTACTGTAGCTTTCTATTAAATCCCTAATTATATTCCTCTTCTTTTGTGACTTGGTTAATTCAAATTATTGATTTATTCCTTTAATAGTTTAAGTAGGGAAGTCCTGTCAGATGTAGCCTAAACTTGAACACTTTAAGGGTGTTACTGAAAATTATGCCAGAACACAAATACATGCCAAGACTATCCTAGGCGAGGTGAAACACATGGACACCTTAGTTATAGGACTATTCAGGATTTTAATTTCTAATTCAAACAGTTTTGATAAGAGACATAATTTTTAGAAATGTGTGTATTCTGTGTAAGTTTTAATATAAACTGACAGGGAAATCTTCATAATGTTTTACCATTGTGTTTGTAAACTATAAAGAACATGTACTTACAGTTCTTTCTTCCTGGCTGATATTATATATGTATGCCTTCTCTTTTTACTTGATCATTCTTTTCAGAGGACAGTAGAGTTTATTAATCACTTCACAGAACCAACTTTTAGTTTTGTTGATCGTCTCCCTTTTACTCTAGGACTTTTTTGTAAATTTGTTACATCGCATAAGTTATTCTTTTCAAGGCAATTTACTTTTTGACTAACATCACAAGGAGATGTAATCATTCAATAGACAGCTTTTTTCCTTACTCAGTATACATTTAAATACAAAAGTAAATATTTTTTTGACTTAAACAAAGAGAGGATTATTTTTCTGCCTTAATAAGTCTGGATCTGGCTGAGCTGTTCCAGGACTCTTTGATAAGTTCACTTTTTCTTTCCTCTGTTTTCCATCACCGATGTACAACGTTGCTATCTTATAATCAAATATATTTTCAAACTGAAGAATGGTGATTTTGAGTTGAAAGTTATACTAAGCTGTATCTTTATTTTATCCTGCAGATTTTGCTATACATAAAGCACCAGTTTTGTCTTGCAATCAAAATCCAGAACAATCGAATAGAAACCATGGTGAAGATGAAAGGAGGGGAGACAAGAAATGGGAAGGAGGAGCTGCAGCAGCAGGAGGAGCAGCACCAGAAGCAGCAGAAGCTGGAGGAGTAGCAGCAGCAGAAGCAACAGCAAGAGCAGTAGCAAGAGGAGCATCAAGGCTAAGAGCCACCGCAGCAAAAGGAAGAAAGCTGTCAACAAAGCCCAGGAAAAAGTTACTTAGCAAATCGCTCATGGACACACTCTGGGCAAACTTGAAGTTAAATAAGCGCCCCACTGTACAAGCACAGCGATCAGTTTGGCATGACAGATAAACAGGTATGGTCACCTATTTTTTTCATTTACAGAGTCACTTATGTAATGCTGTTTCTAAAACTAGCCAATATTCTTAATTCTTCCCTCACTTTATTTTATGCAGATACGTCACTGGTTTTATAAAATGAGGAAAAAGTATAAAAAAGAAATGTCCAAGTGAAGCACAATGAAAGACACAAAAGGTAAGAATGTTTCATAGGCGGAACACTAAGTTGTAAGGAGGTAAAAAAAAGTATCTTGACTTTTTGGACACAGTCTGTGTTCCCATAGTTACTGGATATCCCATAAACATTTCCATGTTCTAGCCTGTGAGGCAAAGAACCATTTACCACCCTCCACACAAACATAAAAATGCACACATATACACATGCAGACACCAACTTTTAAAATTTTTTAACATGTCATATTACCAAAATACAACTACAACCATTTAGATTTTTATTGATTTCTATATACAATTAATCATTTTCTCCTTTTTATTCTTCAGATGCTGAATTTACCTGGTGACTCTCTTTGGTACAGCCTCTACTGACAACCTCATTTGATTTTGGAAGGAACTACTATAAGAACAACAACATTTTTAATAATGCTGGCTTGGTTGTGGAGCAAATTTTTAGGTGTTATCTCATTTGATCACCACTCTAACCCATATATGAGGAAATCAAATTGGTGGGAAATATTGACTTAATTAAGAAGTAATTGTTTTTGCAATGTGCTTTGAAATTTGTTGCTTTTTTGTATATATGTTATTTTTCACAATGAAAAAGTAATTGTTTCTAAATATCTGAACTTGAATTTGTACTCCCATCTCTCAACGTCAATTTCTATGTGTTTTCAAGAATACCACGAGAAAGATCACAGACTCTATTAATCTGTATTTTATATGTAATGCTTATGTACTTTTTTTTTCTTTTTCAAATATTTATTGGGCACTTTTTATGTGCCAGGTGTGTGGTACAAGGCTCTGGGATATAACAAGGAATAAAGACAAAGTCCCACAAGGAACACACAGTCTAATGGCAAACTACTGAGTAAACTGAGGCACAGAGTGGTAAATGACTTACCCAATGAGGTAGAAATGGCTAAATAACTGGAAATGTGGGAAGAAGGTACAGCTCACTATAAGTAAAACCTCTTTGAAGAGCAAGGTGGCAAGCTTACAAAAATATACTGCAAAATCTGCTTGCAGCCCCCTTCGGGGAATGGTGAGAGTGGGGAGAAATTCAACTTCCCCAACTTGAATTTTTTATATTCTCACAAGCAGTGTGGACAAACAAAGCTATAGGCTGAGCCCCTAGTCTTGGGTTTGTTCATATCAAACTTAACCCCACAAAGGATAGGTCAAGTCTACTTAAAATTTAGGCCTAAGAGTCACCCCCAAGAGAGCCTCTTTTGTTGCTCAGATGTGGCCTCTCTCTCCAGCCAATATGATGAGCAGTCTCACCACCCTCCCCCTCTCTGTGTGGGACATGACTCTCAGGGGTGTGGACCTTCCTGGCAACGTGGGACAGAGATCCTGGAATGAGCTGAGACTCAGCATCAAGGGACTGAGAAAAACCCTAGAATGAGCTGAGAATTAACATCAAGGGATTGAGAGAACCTTCTCGACCAAAAGGGGAAGAGTGAAATGAGACAAAGTGTCAATGGCTGAGAGATTCCAGAGTCAAGAGGTTATCCTGGAGATTATTCTTACGCATTAAGTAGATATCACCTTGTTGTTCAAGATGTAGTGGAGAGGCTGGAGGGAACTGCCTGAAAATGTAGAGCTGTGTTCCAGTAGCCATGTTTCTTGATGATGGTTAAACAATGATATAGCTTTCACAATGAGACTCTGTGATGTGAAAACCTTGTGTCTGATGCTCCTTTTAGCTACTATATCAACAGAAGAGTAGAACATATGGAATAAGAATAAATAATAGGGGGAACAAATGTTAAAATAAATTTAGTTTGAAATGCTAGTGGTAAATGAAAGCGAGGGGTAAGGGGTATGGTATGTATAATCTTTTTTTTCTCTGTTATTATTTTATTTCTTTTTCTGTTGTCTTTTTATTTCTTTTTCTGAATTGATGCAAATGTTCTAAGAAATGATGAATATGCAACTATGTAATGATATTAAGAATTACTGATTGTACATGTAGAATGGAATGATATCTTAATGTTTTGTTTGTTGTTAATTTTTTTAATTAATAAAAAAAATCTGCTTGCAAAGAGCTTTAAAACAGTTTCTTATTTTCAACATCATTGAATTTATTTCTCACAATGAGTCATTACCTGATGGGATTTCTGAACTTGGCATAAAGCCTTGGCATGTGCCACCAGTCCAGTGGGAAACCATCATCTACAAGTTAGCTTGAAATCAAGAAGTTATCAGACTCCAATTTTAGCATTGAGAATCATATTAAAATACTTTAATAATATTCACATGCTATCATGGTCATCAGGTTCATGTGCCAACTTGGCCAGGTGGTGGTACCTGTTTGTGTGGTTGGGCAAGTGCTGTCCTGTTGCAATGAGGACATTTCATAGAATTGGATCATGATCATGTCCACTGCATCCACAGCTGATTCCATTTGTAATCGGCCAAGGGGAGTGTCTTCTGCAATGAGTGATGCTTAATCTAATCACTGGAAACCTTTAAAGGAGGATTCAGAAGAGACAGGCATCTTCCTGCTTCGGCAGGCGAGCCTCTCCTGTGGAGTATGTCCACACCCTCCATCAGAGTCCTCAGCTTCACAGCCTGCCCTAAAGATATTGGACTCTACATTCCCATGGTTACATGAGACACTTTAATAAACTTTATATTTACGGATATTTCCTGTTAATTCTGTTTCTGTAGAGAACCTTAACTAATACACATGCTCTAAATATGTAGCACATTTATGATACTTCTACATGCAGAAATTTGAAAAGTCTCCTCTAACCCTCATTCAGAGGATTCAAATAAGTTACAGGCACCACAGAAGTTAAAGAATTTGTCAGTTACATTCTATGTATACATTGTTTTGGCTGTACAATGGTAAAGATTCACTTAAGACATTTTGTGTAAGTAATCTCAACATTATGCAGAGATATACAAAGACATCACATTCAGATTCACTGTGTATACTTACTCAATTTGCAACAATAAAACGCAAACATGAACCAGTGTGAGGCAATTTCTTTTTTGTATACTATACATTATTCTTGAAGAAAAAGAGTAGAGTTCACGAAGAACTATCCATTCTATGTGTGACTATCTGTTTCAGTGATATTCTTTGTGATGAAGTTATTTCAGTAGGCAAGATGTCTATGTCACTGACAAAAAGCAGTAAATAATTACAAAGAGTTGCTTTTGAATGCATAAACCATAATATCCATTGACCTAACAGTGGACTGCTCCAAGATGCTACTCCTTTTAACACTGCTGACTAGGAAGGAGATAGTATTGTCCTCAGTGATGCTACTAACTCTGAACAAGACAACTCCATAGATGATTTATTGCTCTGAGAATCAAACTCAATGCCTAAATTCATCCATTTAGGATGCCCCACCCCCAAAATTTAATACATGAATTCTCAAATGCTACAGGTAGTCAGAAGGTCATGTCAAGTAATTCTTCAATTTGCTGAGGAAGATTTTCTTCTTTATCGGGATGCTCTGGAGGCCTGCTTTCAGCTGAGGTGTCCCACCATCTTCAGGCATTTTGCTACTTGTGCTATCCTGTTCCACTTCACATGAATAAACATCAGTAGGTCCTTTGGTGCTCCTTATATGTACTGTTATAGAGTCTTCTCTGGGAGCTGGAACAGCCAATCTGGTTTCTGCTGGAGCTTTAACTGCAACAACATCTGTTCACAGAAGGCTTGGATACTATGAATATCCTGACACGTCATATATGCTAGTCTTTCATTTTCTTTGTCACCTGTTAATTCAAACAACTGCTGAGCACAATCCTTAACTAATTCTTCCAGAGCTCTCCTATTGCTGCTAAGAGAAGACAGAAGTTCTTCCTGTAGCTTCTTTTGCTGGATAAAAGAATTTTGGTCTCTCCAAAATCTCTCCAAAATTGCTGAGATCAGATCCTATCCGTTGAATATGATTCTTAGACTTTTTTTCAACCAGGTTGCTTCCATCTAACATATTGGTGATGTCGCAGGCTCTTCATTTTCGCACTCCCAGTTTTGTTGCAACCTTGTTTAAGTCCAGGAGCAGATCTGACAAGACCCATAAATTTTCGAGTTAAATAAACCAGTGATACATCCAAACGAGGTCTCATCATTTTGAGAGTGTTTCTCATGGAACATATTGAACATCAGCTTCTAAATTAATCCTTACTTCTGGTGGCCAAAGTTACACTGCAGCAGAAGAACATGGACCACGGGTCCTCAGGCTGCTGGAGCCACAGTCTTCCACATGCGCAGTGCCGCTCATATACTCTTAATCCTTGCTATCAAAATTTCAATGGGATAGCATTTTTAATATTTTTTATTTATTTTCTAGCAGCTGAATGTATACAAAAAAAATCCTGCAAAGAGCATAGAGTTTACCCCCACCCCCACCCCACCCCTACACTGTTTCTAATGGTCTCACGTTTCTGGAACTTTTCAAATTTAATTTAGGAAGATCCACCTGTCTCTCATTGAAATTGTTTTCCAGAGTTAACATATTTTGACATATGTTAAATTTGTGTAATATGTTGGGAAACATTTTATATTACTTTATTGTCATGTATAAATGTAGTTCTAGATGCATAAACACGAAAACATTAACCTCAGTTTATGTTTGTGAAGTGAAACTGCAGAAGAGAAGTTCCAAGGAGATGCTAAACATTATATTTTTATTCTACTGTGGTGTTTGAGGTTTTTCTAATGTAAATGTATTGATTATTTTAAGGAACAACATCACTAAAGAAATTACTAACCTCGGTAGAAATGCTCCGGGAATGAAAGGGAAATCTACCATAAAATCTAGTGGGTTTGGTGCGTCCTGCAATGTCAATGTACTCTATCTCTAAACAGCTCCTCTGACTTTTTCTCTATAAGCCTGACCATGTTCCTTGGAAGGGTAATTTCTGCTTAGTGTGTAACTGAAGGAGAAGATCAAGATTGCTTAGATTTTTGTAAGATTCATTTGATGGGTGGCTCACAGGTAAAGAAGTAAAGGCAGGATGGCCCTAATGGACACGAAGGGAGGCACTTCCCAAATTTTATCAGATTTTTATTTGGTGTGATTTTCACAATTCATGAGGTGGACGGATCATTAAATCTATCTAACACTCCAACTCCGTGAAACCCATGGACCTGCATTTCCTCATGGCCAAGATTTAGTAAGACCTTGTTGTTACCCGGTATATTTCATACCAGAAATGTCACACTTCAAAATCCCTTTCTCAATTTTTTTCTTATTCTTCCAGCTGTTTCATTCTGTCTTTCCCCAGCTTTGATACAACCTCATAGACACTAGGCTTCAAATCTTCAATTTCCTTTGGATCTTGAAGCACTCCTGTGACTTCACTCTGCTCCCGAAAGTCTGGATTATGTGGTTAAATAATCTGAATCACAATCTCACCAACACCCTCACTTCCCAGTTCTCCTGTTCTTTCATCCCTCCACATGCCTGGCAAAATCTCAGCCTTTCCTTTTGTTTGTTTGTTTGTTTTTGCATGGGTTACAATTTCACAATTTTAGATTTTTATTTCTAGCTGCTCTGAGTTACTGGAAGTTAAAAGAAATATCAATATAATGATCAGCATTCATACTCACTTGAGACAGATAAGAAAAGACAGGAGAGAGAGGTGTGGGGAAGAATATAGAAATGAAGACTATCAGGAAAGGCAAAAAGAAGAAAAATGAGATCTGATATACAAAATCCAGAGGGCAAATTGGTAGAAGAAAGTACTGCTCGTACAGTTATAACACTAAATGTTAATGGATTGAGCTCCCCAATCAAAAGACATAGACTGGCATAATGGATTAAAAAGCAGGACCCATCTATATGCTGTCTACAGGAAACACATCTTAGACCCAAGGATAAACATAGGTTGAAAGTGAAAGGTTGGGAAAAGATATTTCATGCAAATAACAATCAGAAAAGAGCTGGAATAGCTATATTAATAGCCAACAAATTAGACTTTAAATGTAAAACAGTTAAAAGCAACAAAGAAGGACACTATGTATTAATAAAAGGAATAATTCAACATGAAGACATAACAATCATAAATATTTATGAACCAAGCCAGAATGCTCCAAAATACATGAGGCAAACACTGAAAAGAGAAATAGAAACATCTAGCATAATAGTCAGAGACTTCAATCCCTCACTCTTATCAATGGACAGAATATCTAGACAGAGGATCTATAAAGAAACAGAGAATTTGAATAATACAATAAATGAGCTAGACTTAACAGAAATATATAGAACATTACACCCCACAACAGTAAGATACACCTTTTTCTCAAGTGCTTATGGACCATTCTCAAGGATAGACCATATGCTGGGTCACAAAGCAAGCCTCAATAAATTTAAAAAGATTGAAATCATACAAAACACTTTCTCAGATCATAAAGGAATGAAGTTGGAAATCAATAATAGGCAGAGTGCCAGAAAATTCACAAATATATGGAGGCTCAACAACACACTCTTAAACAACCAGTGGGTCAAGGAAGAAATTACAAGAGAAATCAGTAAATATCTTGAGGTGACTGAAAATGAAAATACAACATATCAAATTTTATGGGATGCAGCAAGGGCAGGGCTAAGAGGGAAATTTATTGCCCTGAATGCCTACATCAAAAAAGAAGAAAGGGCAAAAATAGAGGAATTAACTGTCCACTTGGAAGAACTAGAGAAAGAACAGCAAATTAACACCAAAGTAAGCAAAAGGAAAGAAATAATGAAGATTAGAGCAGAAATAAATGAAATTGAGAACATGAAAACAATCCAGAAAATCAACAAAACCAAAAGTTGGTTCTATGAGAAAATCAATAAGATTGATGGACACTTAGCGAGGTTGACAAAAAGAAAGAGAGACAGGATGCAAATTTAAAAAATCAGAAATGAAAGAGGAGACACAACCACTGATCCCACAGAAATAAAAGAAGTAATGAGAGGATACTATGAATAACTTTATGCTAATAAACTCGACAATGCAGATGAAATGGACAACGTCATAGAAAGGCATGAACAACTAACATTGACTTGAGAAGAAACAGACGACCTCAACAAACCAATCACAAGTACTGAATTGGTCATTAAAAATCTCCCTCAAAAGAAAAGTTTTTTCAGATGGATGCACATGTGAACTCTACCAAACATAAAAGAAAGAATTAGTACCAATCCTGCTCAAACTCTTCAAAAAGTTGAAGAGAAGGGAAAGCTACCTAACTCATTCTATGAAGCCTACATCACCCTCATACCAAAGCCAGACAAAGATATTACAAGAAAAAGAAAACTACAGGTCAATCTCTAATGAATATAGATACAAAAATCCTCAACAAAATTCTTGTAAATCAAATCCAGCAGCATATTAAAAAAATTACACACCATGATCAAGTAGGATTCATCCCAGGTATGCAAGGATGGTTCAACGTAGGAAAATTAATTAATGTAATACACCATATCAACAAATCAAAGCAGAAAAACCACATGATCATCTCAATTGATGCAGAAAAGGCATCTGACAAAATTAAACATCTTTTCTTGTTGAAAATACTTCAAAGGATAGGAATAGAAGGGAACTTTCTCAACATAATAAAGGGAATATATGAAACACAGCTAACATCATCCTCAACAGGAAAAAACTGAAAACTTCCCCCTAAGATCAGGAACAAGACAAGGATGTCCACTATCACCACTGTTATTCAACACTGTGTGCGAAGTTCTAACCAGAGCAATGAGACAAGGAAAAGAAATACAAGGCATCATATTTGGAGAGGAAGAAGTGAAACTCTCACTGTTTGCAGATAATATGATACAATATGTTGAAATCCCTGAAAAATCCACAGCAAAACTATTAGAGTTAATAAACGAGTACAGCAAAGTGGCAGGTTACAGGGTCAGCACTCAAAAATATGTAGTGTTTCTATACACTCATAATGAACAATCTGAGGGGGAAATCAAGACAAAAATTCCATTCACAATTGCAACCAAAAGAATAAAATATTTAGGAATAAATTTAGCTAAAGATACAAAAGATCTATACAAAGAAAACTACAAGAAATTGTTTAAGGAAATCACAGAAGACCTAAATAAATGGAAGGGCCTACTGTGTTCACGGATTGGAAGACTAAATATAATTAAGATGTCAATTCTACCTAAATTGATTTACAGATTCAATGCAATATCAATTAAAATCCCAACAACTTACTTTTCAGAAATAGAAAAACCAATGGCCAAATTTATCTGGAAGGGCAGCATGCCTCAAATAGCTAAAAATACCCTGAGAAAGAAAAATGAAGGTGGAGGCCTCATGCTACCTGACTTTAATGCATATTATGAAGCTGCAGTGGTCAAAACAGCATGGTACTGGCATAAAGATAGATATACTGACCAATGGAATTGAATAGAATGTTCAGATATAGACTCTCTTATCTATGGACAATTGATCTTTGATAAGGCAGTCAAGCCAACTCACCTGGGACAAAACAGTCTTCTCAATAAATGGTGTCTAGAGAACTGGATATCCATATGCAAAAGAATGAAAGAGGATCCATATTTCACATCCTATACAAAAAATAACTCAAAATGGATCAAAGACCTAAACATTTGATCTAAGACCATATAACTGTTAGAAGACAATGTACAGAGATATATAAATCTCATAATAAGAGGCAGTTTCCTAGACTTTACACCCAAAGCATGAGCACTGAAGAAAGAAAGAAACGAACTCCTCAAAATTAAACAATTCTGTGAATCAAAGAACTTCATCAAGAAAGTAAAAAGACAGCCTACCCAATGGGAGACAATATTTGAAATGGATATATCCGCTAAAGGTCTAGTGTCCAGAATATATAAAGAGATTCTTCAACTCAACAACAAAAAAGACAGACAACCCAATTACAATATGGGCACAAGACTTGAACAGACACTTCTCAGAAGAGGAAATACAAATGGCCAAAAGGCACATGAAAAGATGCTCAACTTCCCTGGCTATTAGGGAAATGCAAATGAAAACCACAATGAGATATCACCTCACACCCACCAGAATGGCCATTATCAACAAAACAGAAAATGACAAGTGCTGGAGAGGATGTGGAGAAAGAGGCACACTTATCCACTGTTGGTGGGAATGTCAAATGGTACAACCACTGTGGAAGGCAGTTTGGCGGTTCCTCAAGAAGCTAAATGTAGAATTGTGATATGACCCAGAAATACCATTGTTAGGTATCTACTTGGAGGACATGAGGGCAAGGACACAAATGGACATTTGCACACCAATGTTTATAGCAGCATTATTTACAATTGCAAAGAGATGGAAACAGCCAAAATGTCCATCAACAGACCAGTGGCTAACAAACTGTGGTATATACGTACTACGAAGTATTATGCAGCTGTAAGACAGAATAAAGTTATGAAGTATGTAACAACATGGATGGGCTTTGAGGACATTATGCTGAGTGAGATTAATCAGAAACAAAAGGACAAATACTGTATGGTCTCACTGATATGAACTGACATTAGTGAATAAACTTGGAGAATTTCACTGGTAATAGAGACCATCAGGAGATCTTTTTAGGGTAATTGGAGCTGAAGGGATACAGACTGTGCAAAAGGACTGAATGTAAAATTCAGAAATGGACAACACAATACTACCTAACTGTAATGCAACTATGTTAAAACACTGAATGAAGCTGAATGTGAGAATGATAGAGGGAGAAGGGCTGGGGGCACAAATGAAATCAGAAAGAAAGGTAGATGATAAAGATGAGATGGTATAGTCTAGGAATGCCTAGAGTGTATAATGATAGTGACTAAAGGTACAACTTAAAAAAATGTTTTTGCATGGGGAAGAACAAAGAAATGTCATTACTGAGGGGTGCTGAAAATAGATGGTAATTAATATTTCAAAATTTTACCTTATGTGTGAGACTAAAGCAAAAAATCTTTATTTATTACAAAATTTATATTTTGACTAGTGCATTTCCTAATATAACTTATGTAGACAGCTTAACTGAACACCATAAGTACATGGAACCTTGAGTAGGACATGAGATTTTGTTGGTTTGTCCAGAGTGATACCCCGATAAATCCCAGAGTGATTTGAACAGTGAATAAAAAAGTATTTGTAAAGTCCCCTTCAGGGAATGGTGAGAACGGGGGAAAATTCAACCTCCCCAAGTTGAATTGCTGATATTCTCACGAGCAGTGGGGACAACCAAAGTTATAGGCTGAACCCCCAATCTTGGGGTTTGTTCATATGAAACTTAACCCCACAAAGGATAGGTCAAGCCTACTTAAAATTAGGCCAAAGATCTAGAATAAGCTGAGTTTCAGCATCAAGAGATTGAGAAAACCTTCTCGACCAAAAGGGGGAAGAGTGAAATGAGACAAAGTGTCAATGGCTGAGAGATTCCAAAACAGAGTCGAGAGGTTATCCTGGATGTTTCTCTTACGCATTAAGTAGATATCACCCTGTTAGTTGAGATGTAATGGAGAGGCTGGAGGGAATTGCCTGAAAATAAAGAGCTGTGTTCCAGTAGTCATGTTTCTTGAGGATGATTGAATAATGATATAGCTTTCACAATGTGATTGTGTGATTATGAAAACCTTGTGTCTGATGTTCCTTTTTTCTACCTTGTCAACAGATGAGTAGAACATATGGAATAAAAATAAATAATAGGGGGAACAAATGTTAAAATAAATTTAGTTTGAAATGCTAGTGATCAATGAAAGGGGGGTAAGGAGTATGGCAGTATAATCCTTTTTTTTTCTTTTTTTGTTTTATTTCTTTTTCTGTTGTCTTTCTATTCCTTTTTCTGAATTGATGCAAATGTTCTAAGAAATGATCATGAGGATGAATATGCAACTATGTGATGATATTGTGAATTACTGATTATGTATCTAGAACATAATGATCATATGTTAAGAATGTTTTTGTCCTTTTGTTGTTAAATTTTTTTTTAACTAATAAAAAAAAATGCAGAGTGACAAAAAAAAAATGTAAAGGAGAGGCTGGAGGGAACTGCCTGAAAATGTAGAGCTGTGTTCCAGTAGCCATGTTTCTTGAAGATGATTGTATAATTATATACCATTCACAATGTGATAGTCTGATTGTGAACACCTTGTGTCTGATGCTCCTTTTATCTACCTTGTCAACAGACGAGTAGAACATATGGAATAAAAATAAATAATAGGGGGAACAAATGTTAAAAGAAATTTAGTTTGAAATGCTAGTGATCAATGAAAGGGAGGGGTAAGGTGTATGGTATGTATGAATTTTTTTCTGTTTTCTTTTTATTACTTTTTCTGAATAGATGCAAATGTTCTAAGAAATGATCATGATGATGAATATGCAACTATGTGATGATATTGTGAATTACTGATAATATATGTAGAACGGAATTGTCAAAATAGGAATGTTTGTGTTTGCATGGTGTTTTTTTGGTATTTAAAAAAATAAAATAAAATAAGTTAAAAAAAAAAAAGCACAAACCCCTTGCCTTGCCTTGCACACAGTTCTACTTACTCCTAACTCCTTCTTTTCCCATATAATCACCTTTTCCTTCTCATCTTTTTGTTTTCTGAATATAAAGCAAGACATTTTCTTTTGTGAAAATTCAGAAAATCCCAAAGGAGAATAAAAATCACCTGTGAACACATTGCTTAGAGATACTTACTACTGAACTCTGGTTGCATCTGCTGCTAGGCTTTTTTATGGACACAGATTTCAAACAAATTGGTTTCATATGTATGTACAATCCATTTCTTTTTCTTTTTTTTTTCATTTCTTTATTTGCAACACCAAATGTGAAACATTTTCAAATCCAATAATGTTTGAAAACATTATTTTTTATGGCTGCATAGTATTTCACATATCAATGTTACCATTTTCCCACATTTCTTTATTTAAATCCCAAGAACTGGAATCACTGAGTTAAATCATGGAAATATTTCTTCTTATTTTGCATATAGCTCTATAGAAAGAATTTACAAATTTTTTCTCACTAGAAATATATTAAAGCAGTTTTTTTTACTGTATTATAATCTAAATAACAATGAAAATATCAGACATTTAGGATCTTAAAGATCTTCCATCAAATGTTCCCAGTCAATAGGGACTTGTCTGGCTGCAACAAAATCACCCAAGCGTGTGGGTTAGTATGATGCCCTGATATATCCCAGAGTAATTTAAAGAATAAAAAAGTATTTGCAAAGTCCCTTTGTGGGAGAAAGGAGGAAATGTTCAACTTCCTCATCTGGGAAATTCCTGATATTCTTGCAAGCAGTGAGGACAACAAATTCAATAGGCTGAGCCCTCAATCTTGGGCCTCACCCCTAGGAAGCTTATTCCTGCAAAAGAGAAGCTAAGCTTACTGATAACTATGCCTAACAGTCACCCACAGATAACTTCTTTAGCTCCTCAGATGTGGCCTCTCTTTCTAAGCCAACTTAGCAGGTGAACTCACTGCTCTCCCCTCTACATGGGATATGACCCCCAGGGTTGTGCCAGGACCCAGCAACATGGGAGCTAGAATGCCTTCTTGACCAAAGAGGGGAAGAGAAAAATAAGAAAAAACAAATCCTCAGTAAAACTAAGATAAAGAGAATTTTTACAAAAAAGCCTCAATGGCTGAGAGAGTTCAGAATTGAGAGGTTATCCGGGAGGTTATTTTACACATTATATAGATACCCCTTCTTAGTTTATGGTATATTGGAATGGCTAGTGGGAAGTATCTGAGTGTTGAACTGTGTTCCAGTAGACTTGATTCTTGAAGGAGACCATATAACTTGATAGCTTTTACAATGTGATTGTATGATTATGAAAACCCTATGTCTGATGCTCATTTTATCCAGGGTATGGACAGATGAGGAGAAAAATAAATAAATAATAAGGAATAAAAAGAAATAAATAATGGGAGAAAAAGGGTAAAAATTGGGTAGACTGAAATACTGTGGGTCAACAGGAGGGAGGGGGAAGATGCTGGGATGTATGAGTTCTTTCTTTAATTTTAATATCTTTTTCTGGAGTGCTGCAAATATTCTAAAAATGATCATGGTGAAAAATACACAACAATGTGACGATATTGTGAGCCACTGATTTTATAATATAGTTGGACTCTGTGTATGTGGATTTCTCAATATAAAAACATTTTTTTTAATTCGCCTGATGGGTCAATGGGTAGGCAGAGGATAAGGGGTATGGGAGGATTTGGGTTTTATTTTTTATTTTTATTTCCTTTCTGGAGTAATGAAAATGTTCCAAAATTGATCATGGGGATATATGCACAACTACATGATGATACTGTGAGTCAGTGATTTTATACTTCAAATGGTTTGTATGGTGTGTGAGAGTATCTCAATAAAACTGTATTTAAAAAAAGTCATCTGAGAACCTAAATACAGTAATTATGATGTGCAACCTGATTCAGAGCCACTAGTTTTACATTCAAGATCCTTACTTTCTCACTTATTTACTTGAACCCACTGAAAGGTGACACTGAAACCACTTCTGTAGTCAAACTTTTCAGTCTCTGGCTTTCCAACTCACTAACTCTAGTATTTCCACTCCAACAACTCTTCAATCCTTGTCTCATTCTCAGTCCCTTAAAGAGTAATTACTATTCTATGATCTGCTGATTTGACAATCATTTTTTTCCATCCTCTCTACATACAAACCTCTCAAATCACAACCCTCTTTTAAAGTCTCAACTCATTTCATGCTTCACCTAAGCAACTGAAGATGGTTGGAGGAAAACATACAACCATGCTGGCTGGTCTCACTTTAAATTTATGCTCACAAAGTTCAAGTGGACCCTCACTACTGCACTACGCATTTCCCCAGTCCATTCCTTCTCCCAGACACTTTCACTCTTTATTCTCTCCACCCTTCACCATCTCTCGCTCCCTCACTCTTGACTGATGACCTCTTTTCTATCTCATATAAACTAGAAGCAATGAAAGGAGAAACTCTTCATTTTCCCAGCACCAATTATACCAAGCTACCTACATCTGTACCCATATATTCCACCTGCTTTCCTTAAAGCATATGCCCCAGACCCCCACACCTTATCTATTCTGGCCACTGCATATTGCTTAGTTTCTAATTTGGAATTTTAATTTACCCTTCTTTCATGACATATTTTCTCCCCTAACCTATGAGATCATTCTCTCCCAATTTATTTCTCACCTCATTGGCCACTTCTTGGTCTTGACCTTCCTCCTCTTTTCAAAGCCTATGGCTGGCATGCCTCAGGGTTCCACTCTGGCCCTCTACTTAATATGCACTAACACCCATTATTATGGTCTTAAATACCACATGAGAAAAGGAAGAAGCAAAATTAGACATATTTTACATATTATACATATTTTCAGATGATTCTGTAATGGAAAAAGCAAAAGAATCAACTGAAAAAAACTACTAAAAGAATAAGAAATCTCTAAATAAAGAGGTTACAAATGACATTCAAAAATCAATAACTGAAGTGGGGACAACCAAATCAATAGGCCAAGCCATCAATCTTGGGGTTCACCCCTATGAAACTTATCCCTGCAAAGGATAGGCAAATTAGGGCTAATAGTCACCCCCCAAAACCTCTTTTGTGGCTCAGATGTGGCCTCTCTCTCTCTAAGCCAACACAACAAGTGAGCTCACTGCCCTCCCCCTCTCTACATGGGACATTACTCCCAGGGGTGTAAACCTCCCTGGCAATGTGGAACAGAAATCCTGGGATGAGCTGGGACTTAGCATCAAGGGATCGAGAAAATCTTCTTGACCAAAAGGGGAAAGAGAGAAATGAGAGAAAATAAAGTGTCAGTGGCTGAGAGATTTCAAACAGAGTTGAGAGGTTATCCTGGAAGTTATTCTTACTCATTACATAGATATCCCTAAATACATAAATTTTTTTGTATGGGGCATTAGAGTGGCTAGAGGGAAGTACCCGAAACTACAGAGCTGTATTCCAGTAGCCATGTTTTTCTTGAAGATGATTGTATAATGATATAGCTTCTAAAATGTGACTATGTGATTTTGAAAACCTTTGTCTGATGCTCCTTTTATCTACAGTATAGACAGATGAGTGAAAAATATGATAAAAAATAAATAATAAGAGGAACAAAGGTTAAAATAAACTGAGTAGATTGAAATACCAGTGGTCAACGAGAGGGAGAGATAAAGAATATGGTATGCATGAGTTTTTTCTTTTTTCTTTTTTATTTCTTTTGCTAGAGAGATGCAAAAATTTAAAAAATGATCATTATGATGAATACACAACTATGTGATGATACAGTGAGCCACTGATTGTATACCATGTATAGAATGTTTGTATGTCAAGAATATGTGTATATTTGTTTAAGATTTACAATAAAAATGTATTTTAAAAAATCAATAGCGGACGGGCCACGGTGGCTCAGCAGGCAGGAATGCTTGCCTGCATTGCCAGAGGACCCAGATTCGATTCCTGATGCCTGCTCATGTAAAAAAAAAAAAAAAAAAAAAAAAAATCAATAGCTGAAATAAGGAATAAAATCTTAATATTCTAGTTTTGTTTTGTTTTGTTTTTTAATTATTATTTTTACATGGACAGGCACCAGGAAATGAACCCGGGTCTCCAGCATAGCAGGTAAGAACTCTGCCTGCTGAGCCACCATGGCCCGCCCAAAGTCTTAATATTCTGTATAAGTTAAAGTTATACCATGATGTATTTCAGAGTATTTTAGGGAGAAAATAAAAAAGTCCCTTGAGGGACTGGGAAAGATGGAACTTTTGAACTTTCCATGTGGGGAATTCCTGACATTTTCTTAAGCAAGAGTGGCTCTCAATTTAATAGGCCAAAACCTCAATCTTGAGGCTTGCCGTTATGAAAACTAGTTCTGTCACAGCAAACTGAATCTACTTATCATTAACGCCTAAGAGTGATCTCCAGAAAATCTCTGCTGTTGTTAAAATGTGGTCTCTCTCTAAGTTAAACTCTGACTTTCCCTCTCTACATGGGACATAATTTCCAGGGGTGTAATCCTGGCCCTGGCATCATGAGATATAACTGGCCCTGGCATCATGAGATATAAGTTCCAAGGATAAGCCAGGCCTTGGCATCATGGATTAGTTGGACCAAAAGGGGGAAAGAAATACAGTTTTAATCATTAAGAGATTTCAAATAGAGTTGAGAGGTCATTGTGGAGGTTACTCTTTGGCAAGTTTCAGCCAGATACTGCAATAATATGACATATTATGAAGCTGCCATAATATGACAAGCCCCAAACCACAATATCCTGGAAATCTAAAAGATATCCTGAGCTCTATAAAATTTAACTTAAGTTTGTTTTTCAGAGATGTAAAACCTCCAGATTGTTCCAATACCAGAGAGGCTCTGAAACCCAGAAATACTAGACTTGCCAAAAACTACAAGCAGTTTTCATCCCATTGCCCTTTAATGACAATGCCCCTTTTCAGCCTTGAAGTAGTCAGAAGAGTCGTTGCCCAGATATCCCTCAAGATCAAGAGATAATTATCAAATGAGAGGGAGGAATTGTAACTGATCAGGATTTAAGGGATGATTTTGATTACTGAATCATTATATAGGTATTCCTTTTTGCTTTCTGGTATATTGGAGTAGACAGAGGAAAATACTTGAAATCTCCAAATTGTAATCCAACAGCCTTGATCTCTGATATTGATTGCATAGCCTCTATCTTCTGCCCCTGTGATTGTAAAACTCTTGGACTAACCTTCATTCGTATCCAGTTATTCAGTTTTTCAACTTTAGAACCTTATAATCACTAAAGACACCTCTTAATGTTTATTAATGAAGGGTCTTGGCCCAGCCCAGAACTAACACACCTCAAGTCCAAAGTTATCTTGATAACGAAAACTGGATCTAACCAAGATGGATCTGCCTAACATTCATAGTAACTAAAGACTTTAATCACCTATATCTCATTATTATATTCTGCCATTTTCTTACCTGTGACTAAGAATGTGATAAATCTACAATGCTCAATAATTAGATCACCTCAATTACATCATCTGGGGCCACTGTGCTTATTATCCTAAACCCTGCCCATCTTTTCTCTAATAAAACTATAAGATTTACTGCAGTTCAGGGAAACACTTTGTGCCAATAGGTTATCTGCTCTCCTACTATGTGCCTAATAATAAACTCTTTCCCTCTTTGAAAAAAAAATCCATAGCTTTCCTATATAAAACACTAGTTAAAAACTTTAATGGAAAGTATCTCTTAGAATATAGTTATAAAAAAGATAAATTAGAAGGAATAATAGTTTGAGAAATAAACTTAACAAAAAACATTTAAAATGTTTGTGAAGAGAACTTTAAAATATCGTCTGAAAAGTTCCATACTTTTAAAAATACTGTTACCAAAATAGAATAGAGACAAATTTATTCTGATGGAGAGTATCTACAGAAAAATTTACAGCAAATATCGTATCTAATGGTGAAACAATTAAACGCTTCCTCTTTCAGATTAAGCACAATTCATACATGCTCATTATCCTTATCTCTTTTAACTTTTTACTGGAGATCCTAGGAAGTGTAATCATGCAAGACAATAAATAGAAAATATAAAAATTTGGGGAAGGAAGAAATATATTTATCAATACTGACATTATAATTATGTGTGTAAAAAGTTTTAAAACCTACAGATAAATTATTAAAATTAATTTAAAATTAGTGGGGATCCATATCTCACACTCTATACAAAAATTAACTCAAAATGGATCAAAGACCTAAACATTAGCTTTAAGCCCATAAAACATTTTGAAGAAAATGTAGGGAAATATCTTATAAATCTTATCATAAGAGGTGGCTTCCTATTGCTTCTCGGCCTTTTGGCTATGATCAAGTGTAGTATCTGCTCGTATCAGTTTAATATCTGATACGTCCTCTATCCGAGGACAATATATTAAATGGATTTTTGGAGCAGGGAGTTGGAATAGGAGCTTGCTCCGTCCACTCCACGCATCGACTAGTATTGCAGTACCTCCAAGAACGGTGCACCCTCCCTCCTCAATTGCGGTGTGAACTGACAGACTTGATTTTTTTCCTTGCTCTCCTGCTTTGCTTCTTTTCTTTGCCAGACCGGGATGTCTACAGCTCTCTTCATGTTTTTCCCCCTGAGCTGCTTGTACTGTCATTTTCTCTTCATCTCTTTCTTTCCTTTCTACTCACGTCCTTAAAAAAAAAAAAAAGCAATAAAAAAATTAAAAAAAAAAAAAAAGAGGTGGCTTCCTAGACCTTACGCCCAAAGCATGAGCATTGAAAAAAGGAATAAATAAATGGGAACGCCTCAAAATTAAACACTTTTGTGCATATCAAAGATCTCTGCCAAGAAAGTAAAAAAGACAGCCTACACAATGGGAGACAAATTTGGAAATGAAATATAAGGTAAAGATCTAGTATCCAGAATATATAAAGAGATTGTTTAACTCAACAACAAAAAGACAGACAACCCAATTACAAAATAGGCAAGAGACTTGAACAGACACTTCTCAGAAGGGGAAATACAAATGGCCAAAAGGCAAATGAAAGGTGCTCAACATCCCTGGCTATTAGGGAAATGCAAATCAAAACCACAATGAGATATTATCTCATACCCACCAGAATGGCCATTATCAATAAAACAGAAAATGACAAGTGCTGGAGAGGATTGAGAAAGAGGCACACTTATCCACTGTTGGTGGGAATGCTAAATTTCCAGTTCCTCAGGAAACTAAGTATAGAATTGACATATGACCCAGCAATACCATTGCTAGGTATCTACTCAGTGGACATGAGGGCAAGAACACAAATGCACATTTGCACACCAATGTTTATAGCAGCATTATTTACAATTGCAAAGAGATAGAAACTGCCAAAGTGTCCATCAACAGACCAGTGACTAAACAAGCTGTGGTACATACATACAATGGACTATTATGCAGCTGTAAGGCAAAATAAAATTATGCTGAGTGAGATAAGCCACAAAAAAAAGGACAAAATACTATATGGTCTCACTGATATGAACTGACATTAGCGAATGAACTTGGAGAATTTCAGCTGGTAACAGAGGTCATAAAGAGATAGATATAGGGTAGATATTGGGGAATTGGAGCTGAAGGGAGGGAGATGTGCAACAAGACTGCTTGTAAAAACTCAGAAATGGATAGCACAATACTACCTAACTGTAATACAGTAATGTTAGAGCACTGAATGAACTTGAACTTGAGGATGATAGAGGGAGGAGGCCTGGGGGCACAAATGATATCAGAAGTAAAGATAGATGATAAAGACTGCGATGGTATAATCTATGAATGCCTAGAGTGTATAATGAGAGTGACTAAATGTGCAAATTTAAAAATGTTTTTTCATGAGGAAGAACAAAAGAACGTCAATACTGCAGCGTGTTGAAAATAGATGGTAATCAATATTGTAAAACTTTAACTTATGTGTGAGACTAAGGCAAAAAATGTTTATTTATATTTTGACTAGTGCATTTCCTAATATGGCTTATGCAGACAGCTTAATCGAGCACCATAGTACTTAGATCCTTGAGTAGGGTATGAGATTTTGTAGGTTTGTCCAGGGTGATGTCTCGATAAATCCCAGAGTGATTTGAACAGTGAATAAAAAAGTATTTGCAAAGTCCCCTTTGGGGAATGGTGAGAAAGTGGGAAAATTCAATTTCCCCAAGTGGGGAATTCTTGATGTTCTCACAAGCAGTGGGGACAACCACAGCAATAGGCTGAGCCCCCAATCTTGGGGTTTGTTCATATGAAATGTAACCCCACAAAGGATAGGTCAAGTCTACTTAAAATTAGGCCTAAGAGTCACCCCCAGGAGAACCTCTTTTGTTGCTCAGATGTGGCCTGTCTCTCCAGCCAACACAACAAGCAAACACTGCCCTCCCCTCTGTCTGCGTGGGACATGACTCCCAGGGGTGTGGACCTTCCTGGCAACATGGGACAGAAATCCTAGAATGAGCTGGGACTCAGCATCAAGAGATTGAGAAAACCTCGACCAAAAGGAGAAGAGTGAAATGAGACAAAATAAAATGTCAATGGCTGAGAGATTCCAAACAGAGTCAAGATGTTAACCTGGAGGTTATTCCTACACATTAAATAGATTATCACCTGGTTAGTCAAGATGTAATGGAGAGGCTGGAAGGAACTGCCTGAAAATGTAGAGCTGTGTTCCAGTAGCCATGTTTCTTGATGATGATTGAATAATGATACAGCTTTCACAATGTGACTGTGTGATTGTGAAAACCTTGTGTCTGATGCTTCTTTTATCTACCTTGTTAACAGGCAAGTAGAACATATGTAATAAAAATAAATAATAAGGGGAACAAATGTTAAAATAAATTTAGTTTGAAATGCTAGTGATTAATGAAAGTGAGGGGTAAGGGGTATGGCATGTATAATCTTTTTTTTTCTGTTTTCATTTTATTTCTTTTTCTGTTGTCTTTTTATTTCTTTTTCTGAATTGATGCAAATGTTCTAAGAAATGATGAATATGCAACTATGTGATGATATTGTGAATTACTGATTATATATGTAGAATGGAATGATCATGTGTTAATGTTTTAGTTTGTTTGTTGTTAAATTTTTTTCATTAATTAATTTTAAAAAAAAAGGTATAATGGAGAGGCTGGAGGGAACTGCCTGAAAATGTAGAGCTGTGCTCCAGTAGCCATGTTTCTTGACGATGATTGTATAATGATATAACTTTCACAATGTGACTGTGTGATTGTGAAAACCTTGTGTCTGATGCTTCTTTTATCTACCTTATCAACAGAAGAGTAAAACATATGGAATAAAAATAATTGATAGGGGGAACAAATGCTAAAATAAATTTAGATTGAAATGCTAGTGATCAATTTAAAGGAGGGGTAAGGGGTATGACATGTATGAACTTTTTCCTGTTGTCTTCTTATGTCTTTTCTGAATTGATGCAAATGTTGTAAGAAATTATCGTGTTGATGAATATGCAACTATGTGATGATATTGTGAATTACTGATTATATATGTAGAATGGAATGATCATATGTTTATATATATATATATATATATATATATATATATATATATATATATATAAAGTAATCAAGAAAAAAAATTAGTAGGGTTGCCAGAGCCAAAACCAATGCACAAAACTCTTACTGTATTTCCACTTTCCAGCAAAAGAAAATAAAATGTAATCAAAATAGTTATGTACAATTACATTAAAAAGCATCAATGACCTAAAAATAGATTTAACAAAAGACAGGTAACCCCTCTGTGGGAAAACCTACATTTTAATGAAAAAAATTAAAGAGTAATCATATAAATCACTTTATTTTTTTTGCATTACAAATTCAATTTAATTATGTAAGTATTCCTAAAATTTCGATTCATTCACTGAAACCCAAATCAAAGCTGGTGGTTCTGTTCAGTCAGCGGAGCGCGGGTGGGCCGGGCAGCGGGCAGTGGTTATCTGCTCCCTTCCCTCTGGCCACGCTAGGTGTGCAAAGGCGCTCACCAGCCATCGGGAACCCGGGAGGCCCACAAGGGTTTGACCCTCCAGCCCTGCGGACCCAGTCTGCTCAGTCCCGGGCCCTTCCTCACAGGCCCGTGGCCACGCCAGACGGACCACCCGGGGATCGCGGGCGCCGAACCCGCCCTGGGTCTCGGTCCCCGGGGCCCAGGGGAGCCAGAGTCCTCACCTCTCTAGTCTGGAGGGGAGGCAGCTTGTGGAGGAGCACCGCCGCAGGGGGCGGCAGGCTCGCAGCTCCTGACGCTGCTGTCGGAGGAGCAGGGCTTTTTGGGGGAACGGTGCTGATCCCGTCGGGGCCCCGGCCCTCTCCCATAGGAGCGCAGATTGGAAGAGCTAACCGGTGGGAAGGCCCAGAGACTGCAGGGAAAGTGCAGGGAGCCAAGAGGCTCCGCAAGCATTGGGCGGGGGTGGAGGGGAAGCGGGGTAACACCCTTAAAGGCAACAGTTCCCAGATTCTGACACCCCTCCAGAAAAACCAAGCTTGGAACTTACCGCGGCGAACTTCTGGAGGACACCAGCGCTTTCGGGGGTGTAATCATCCAATATAGTTAGCTCCGGGAGTCCTGGATCCTAAAGACATGCCGGTGTCCTTATCCCTTTAAAGAGGACGAAGCGCTTCTACTTGCGCACCTCTTACCTCCTGAGTCACCCCCTCCGCCATCGCAGACATTCCCCTAGACCACTCCTCTTGGTTCGCGCAGTACCAGGGCCTCAGTATCTCCTCGTGGACTACATCTGTGGGGATGGCATCCTTGGCCGTGAGACCCCACCTTAGTGATCTGGGCTCTGCCAAGGGGACCTACGTCAACCCAGAGAGTATGTAGTCACAGCATTACTACCAATTCCAGGAAATGGATGTTCCTCTATGTGTTTTAAGTAACTGGGGTGAGTCCTCCTTCAGGATACCTCTCAATAGCAGAGAATGTCCAACAGCTTCCCACTCTGATCCGTGAGCTGAGGTTACAGTTTCAGAAAATCAACCCCTTTGGTGGGCATCAATTGGGTGACATCTCAGCTGCACGATTGAGAGCATTTGTTTTTGGAATCATCTCGCACTTCCTGATCATCTGGTTGACACGTACTAAGGTTGGCAAAACACCAGTTCCCTCATTGAGAACGGTGATGTGACTCTTGGTTGTCAGGCGACCAGGCATAGCAGAAGTGAGCAAATCAGAGAACGGAACATCTTTTTGCAACTTTGTACTGCTGGGAATAAAGGTTTACTATATGCCATTACAGGTTTGAACCTTGAAGATATGTTGAGTGAGCTAAGTCAAACAGAGTGAAATGCTGTATTCATTCCTATATGAAATAGCTCTATTATGCAGATTCATAGAGACTGAATTCAGAGTACTGATTACCAGGGGAGGAGTGTATAGGGAATTAATGCGTAATGGATGTACAGTTTCTCTTTGGGGTGATGGGAAATTCTGGTAATAGGTGGTGGTAAGAGTAGTGCAACATTGTGAATGTGATCAGTTCTCCTCAATGTTCTGCTTATGTGTGTTTGATATGGGAAAATTTATGTTGTTTACATTTCCACAATTAAATTTTGAAAAGAGCAAGTAAAATGACAGTGACAATTAAATGCAGTCCTTGATCCTGGACTGGAACTAATAACGAAGGGACAGTGGTCCAAAAGGATATCATTGAGACATGTGAAAAAACTGGGGCAGACTGTAATCTTTATATCAATGTTAAATTGCTTGAATTTGATAAGCTGAGTTGGTTACATAGGTGAATGTCTGTGCTCAGGAATGTATATGGAAGTATGAAATATTAGAAAACAGACGGATGGATAGATAGATGACAGATAAGTAAATGGATAGAATGATATGATAAATGTGGCAAACTGTTAAAAGTTAGTGAATCCGGGTATCTGAATGAAGAGTATGCTGGAATTCACTGTATGAGTGTTTTATTTTTGTAAATTTTGAAATTATCTCAAAATTTAAAGTTTAAGAATTAAAACAACAACAGTAACAACCAAAAAGGTAACTTTGAGTGTTGGGGCCAGAAGCTAACATGATGCAAGAGCTATCACGGCTCTCTAGCTGAGAGAGTTCGTTCATAGCAATGTTAGATGAGGGGGTAAGAGCCCTGGACTGAGAACCAGAAGTCACAGATTCTAACCTTGGCTTTGTAATATTAATTATTCAAACCTCTGAGCCTTGGATTGCTCGTCTTTAAAATGAGAACCTGAGCTATATAATTTCTAAAGTATCCAATCCCAGCTGTTAAATTCCATGTGTCTTTGAAATTTCATTATCACACCTGATTAGGGTCAATTTCACTCACATATATAGAAATAAATAAAAATTAAAGAGTTAAAAAAAATTGCCTAAACACTTTAAAAAGAAGACTGGAAAATTCAAAATAAAGAAGACAGAAAAATTCAAATAAAAGAAAACCTGTTTACCCCTCAGATTTATATATGTATATATAGAGGGGCTGTTTTTACATTGCTCATAAATGTATGGTTTGCCACAACTTTTTTTTCTTAAATTCCTAAACAGCAGGAATGGAGATGCCCTTATCACACCCTAGAGCATTTATTTTAAAAAGGCAGGTTTACCAGTGTCCACCAGGGATTTTTATTTTATTTTATTTTATTAGCACTGAAGAGGAGAACTAGAAGAACACAGGAAACCAAACAGTGAAATAAGAAGGAAAGATAAAAATAGAACCTACCCTTTCTTTAACCCCATCAAATAAAACCAACTCTCAAAATCTGGGTAACATGAAAATAACTTTTTGATTGATGAGATTTAGTAGATTTAATCTCTTCTGATCCTCCCATCTGCTCTACTTTTCGAAATACAGGCATTCTTACTGTCAGTTCGGTGCGAAAGTACTAAGTCCCCATTTTATCTGGTGTGGCTCAACCAGAAGGACATGCTAAAATTGTGGACTCTCAAAGGACTCTACAGACCCCTCCCCTAACCTTAGATGGTGGGGAGAGAGAAAAATTTGTGCAGGTTCTTGAAGGAAGGCTAAAGAGAAGCGAGGGAGACTGAAGTTTTCGCACTATATCTTTGGACGTAGATATTTCTGAGTCCTCAAAACAGAAAAACAAAAGTAGAACTGGGCAGTAAATAAAGGCTGGGAAAAGTTGATTCACTTGTCCATGAATGGTGCTATGTCTGAGGTTTGATCAAGAAATGACTTTCATTTCTCACTATCTGGCATGCAGAGAGAGCCCCAAAACAGCTTGAAGTACAGAGGCTGGACTAACTAAATTGAATCCAAACCCTTGGATGTTTTGGAGTGAGTAATTAGGAAAAGCTGCTCTAGGATATAAGAATAGCTTTTCAATTCCTTCTGAAAAGTGGTGGGAGTGGTTATTAGTTGCCCTTGGTAGATGGGATTAAGAGATTAAAATCTTTAATGTGGAAAGGGAGTGTTGAGAAGATGAGATGTTTTTAAGAATCATCACATAATCTTCTCATTTCTCGTCTGGAAACTTCTTTCTCCTGTCCAGTTGCAGCTGCAGGAGTAGGAATTTCTAAGAAATATTTCTGCTCACTCAAACTCTTGTGTTGGAAGGATCATCCCCTACTGGACACTATACTAGTACTAAGGAAATGGAGGATCGCGGCAAAGCAGCAGTAGGTACATAGGGGCAGGGCTTTGGTAGGGGAATGTAGGAAGGGCTTTTGGCTGCCAAGTGAGCGGGAGGAACTAGATGGACCTATAATTCTGTGGTTTGCTTTTTTTTCTTTCATCTTTCCTTAAAGGTGATTACAATTCTGAAAAGCACAGCTTGATGCCTAAAAAGGAAAAGAACTGGAGAAAAGGAGAATTTGACTACAAGAGAGCAAAGTGTTCTATAAGGGTGAGACATCGTCAAATCAGCAGACCCCTCCTGGAGACGCTTTGGATGCATTTTAGACATAACAGAAATGTTGATGCTCTGCAGGCACGAAGGCTGGCACAATACCTGGACCTGTCACCCTCTCAGGTGAGTCTTTCCAGTCCCTTTACTGAAGATAAATATCTTGTCTGCATCATTCCTATTCCCAGGGCTTGCTCTAAACCTCACACACACCATTGTTCTTTGATTGGTAATCTGGCTCCTTAATATCTTTTTTTCAGGTTGGAGGCTGGCTACAAAAGAAGAATTTCCTATATAGAAAATGTTTCCAGAAACAGAAGAGATCAACTGAATATGTACTGGTAAGAATGATAGGAAACAGAGGTGTGGGCAGGTAGAAAGCAAAGAGGTCTGAGGAGGAAATCTGGACAGACTCAGCAGTTGATCTAATTGTGTGAAAAACACACCTGTCCAGACTTGTTGAGTAAGATGACCCAATAGGGGCCCATCCACCGTAAAGGAGAGGGTGGCTCCGATTTACAAGCAAGATCTTATTATTTATTTTTCTGCTTTGTCCTATTTTATTTTTCCTCGAAGAAAGGTGCACTCCCTGGTGCCCTTTCCATTTCCTCATCTTCTGTATATTGAAGGATGTATCATGGTTGGCCTTCTGGCTCTTGTCACTCCTCTGGAAAAGATTTCTGTGGAAGTAGCTGTGACCTTCGTGTGTCAAAGGACATTTTTTAGTTCTCAGAGTACTTAACTCTTAAGTCACATTTGACAACGTATATGCTCCCTCTTGAAAAATACTCCCCTTTTCCAGCTTTCATGGCATGACACTGTCCTGTTTTTCTCCTACTCTATACCCACTCTTCCACCTTCCCCCCCTTGTCCTCCCCTCATTTGTGTGTTGGAGTTCCTCAAAGCTTGTTTGAAGGCCCCTTCCTGGGTTCACTCTCCTCACAACTTGGTTAATTTTATGCAGACCCATCACTATAAATCTATAGGCTGATTCAAGTACCAAAAACTTAACTAAGCTCTTACCACAAGCCTGGATTATTCTAGTATAAGGGATACCTGCTTGTTGGACAGATATAAACCTTTCCTTATAGGGGTGGGAGAAATAATAAACAAGTAGACCATTGAATGATGTAATTCCTGCTAGTGATAAATTCTATGATTACAAATGATAAAAATAAGTTTTTACAAAAAATGTGAAGAGTTCCAGTCCCATGCCTGAGGAGGGGACAATATTTAAATAGTATTGTCAGATAAAATCTTCCTGAGGGGATTGTTTACAGTGGCATCAGAATCACCAGGAGACAGGCATTTGAATATCTTGGGGAAGAGTTTCTAAACAACGCAAATAGCAAATGCAGAGGCTCTGAGATGCAAGAGAGTTTGACATGGCCAAGGAAGGAAAGAAAATGAGAGGATAGGTTAGATGTAGAACAGGTAAAGGTTGGAACTTGAGTAAGTAGATAAAAGACTAGACAATGGAAGTGGCTTTTTTGGAAGGGTGGTGGAGAGGGCTGGGCAGGAAGAAATCAAGAGTTTGTTTTAGACTTGTTCATCTTGAGGTGCCTATTATACACTAAAGTTGAAATGTCAAGGATGTAGCTTCCAAGGACAGGTTGAAAATGGAAAATAGGTATTTTAGTCATTGACATCTAGATGGTATTTACACATCTGAGATTTCAGTTAAGAAGAGAGAGCCTAGGGATAAGCTTTAAAACACTCTGATAATAGGAACTGAACAGAGGAGAAGGGTCAGCAAAGGAGTCTTAGAAACAAGCAGTAAGGTAAAAAGAAAATTTCTTGGTGGTCATCTCAGACTAGAGAGAGGAGTCTTCCAGAAAGAAGCGAGTAAACAACTGAATGATGATGAAATGTTAAGAAGCTGAGGATTGAAATGTGATAATCCATTCCAGCTCCTTCTAAAGTAAAATTCCTTCCAGAGTAACTTTCTAACACACAAATCTCATCATTCCCACCTCAATCCGTTATCCTCAGGCTATCTAAAACTCTTCAAAGATTTTCCGATTGACTGAAAAATCAAGATGGCCCCCGACCGTCTTGTTTCTTGTCATCCTCACCTTTTCGATGTCAGCCATGTTGGTTATATTTCAGTTTCTCCTGTTTGCCATGCCCCTTCCTGTCACATGTTTTCCCTCTGTCTAGAAGCATTGCCTTTCCTTTTTCATCTAATTACATCCACTGATCCTAAAAATCTAAGCTCGGGTTTGACTAACAATAATGATAAAACTTTTGAAAACTTACTATGTGTCATCTGCTGTTCTAAGCATTTTTGTATATGTTATGTAATTTATAATCCTTGCAATACCTTATGAATTAGGTATTTTACAGATAGAGAAACTGAGACAGAGGAGTTTAAGTGTCTTAGTATTGGTGAAACAGGATACGAAACTAGAATCCATGTGCTCAGCCACTAGGCTTCATATCACACTACTCACCTGGCCTTTGTATAACATGACTAATGTCTGTCTCCCTCTCCCCCAGCGCACCATAATATCAACAACACCTAGAAAATTGTCTGGAATTTTGTAGAAAAGCAATAAATATTTGTCAAATGAGTTAATATGAATAAATAAGTATTTTCTTTTCTTGCCCCCAGGACCTACGACAGCAGCAGAAGCAATACCAGCTAAAATTCCTCCCTGGAACAAAAGCCCAGGGTTTCACATTCCATGAGACAGATCAGAAACAAAGTCTGTGGAATGCTGTCCTTCTCTGCATAAAAAGCTTTCTAATTAACTTCTTCAGGTACATGTCATCAGAAACTGCTCCAGTGCCTTCAGCCCTCAACTGTATTTTTTCTTACCTCAATTCTAAATATACGTGCTTAGTAGCCTACCTAAAAATAAAAATAAGCGAAAATTTCCTGCCTTGAATCCCCATCTCCAATTTTTCTCCACCCTTTTCAGAGTCAAATTTCTTGGAAAAGTAATTTCTATTCCCTATCCCTTTCGTATTATTAATCCACACTACTTAGAAATTGTTAGTCACCAGTGAAGAGACTTTACTATGAGACATTACTTTTTGTGGAAAAATGTCTTTTTGTAAAATAATACTGGGAATAGTCAGAGGATGACTTTGTTTTACAGTCATAACTTGGCAAAATAAGAAGTTTTCAATTTTTTGTTATCTGCCCCTCCCCAAGTTTGCTTTAGTCTCCTTTTTGGACACTGCTTTCTGTCTTGTCCCAGAAATCACACTTGCCTAAAAACCTGCAAATATCCTCCCCTAACCTTCTCATTCTCAGACATCAAGACCATTTTGATGTATAGATTTAGTAAATTAAGTTCGGCTTTATCTGCAAGATTCTCATGGTTTGGGGAAGTCATTAGTCAACAGTGATTATTTTTTCCAAATAATATAACCACTACTAAAAATTTCTGAAGTCTTTTAGCCAGAATACATAAAAAACATTTACAATTCAATGATAGGACACATGCGAAAACAACTAGAAATAGTTGTTAAAATTAAAAAAAAAAAGTTAATACTTTACAAAAGAAAATATATAAAGGCCAATAATCACATCATTATTCATCAAGGACATGCAAATAAAAATCACAGTGAAATAATACTATATATACTCTTTAGCATGATAAACTTAAAAAAGACAGATAGTACCAAGTGTTGCCAATTCTCAAATATTTCTGATAGTTAAGTATACCTTTATCAGCTGTCCCAGTAATTCCACTCTTAAGTATATATAGCCAACAGAAATTAAAACATATCCCCATGCAAATATTTATGCAGAGATATTTGTAAGAGCATTATTCAGACAAAACCTGAAAATAACCTCAAGAGTTATCAACAGGTAAAAAGATAAAGGAATGGATTATTGTCAAAATTCATCAAAATATATAAATAGAGTAGGAGCACTTTATTATATGTAAACTGTTCCTCAATAAAGTTAATTTTAAAAATTATATTGGTGTTTCAATTGGGAATGTGTTAAAGATACAGATTCACTCAGGGAAATGAACATCATTACAGTGTGGAATCTTTTTCAAAAGTAGAGATTATCTTTTCATTTATCTAAGTCATAGTTGCCTAAAATACTGTTTAGAATTATATAGTTATAAATTATAATTGTATAATTCTTTCCATAAAGACCATGTATATTTCTTATTTAGTTTCATACTTTTGTTATTGCTATGAAAGGGACGGTTCTCTTAGGCTTTAAAACTGATTATTGGTGTTTTAGAGGAAAATTATTGATATTCTTAGGTTTTCAATATGTGCACCTTATTGTTGGAAAGTAATGGTTAAGTGTGCTTTTTCTTTTCTCCTGTTTTTACATCTGATGTTAAATAATGATGATGATAATGGATATCTTTGTTTCCTGGTAGAAATGAAAACCTGCATGTATGTGTGTTTCCATTAAATTATGAGGCTGCTTTTTGTGTGAGTTAAAAATTTTTACCCATGTAAAGGAAATATCAGTTGATTCCTATTTTATTAGATCCCCTCCCCTTCTTGTAGATTTCAAACTAAAGGAATGGCTTTTGACATCTATTAAGTTATCATGGGAATTTTTTCTTTGATTTAACTAAACAGTGAATCATATGACTATATTTCCTAGCATTTAAGTATGCTTATATTCCTCAAAACCCTCTCTTAATCATAGGAAATTATTTTTTAAGTACTTTTGAATTCGATTTCCATTCTTTATTGAAGATTTGCTTTAAGATTCAAAAATAAGGTTGATACTTAATTTTCTTTTTTGTCAGTGGTGGTTGTCTGTGCCAGGTTATGGCTTTAGTGTTATATTGGCTTCATAGAAAGGATTTTTATTCTTTCCCCCTTTTTTTGTTGGGGCAATATATTTATAAAACATAACATTGACATTTGAGCTGTTTTTTAAGTGTACAATTATTGCTAGTGGCATTAATTAGTTTTAAAACATTGTGCTGCCATCACCACCATCCATTACTAAAACATTTTTGTCACCCAAAACAAACTCTATCCTCTAAGCAAAAACTCTCCACACCCCTTTCCCAGTCCCTGATAACCTCTAATCTACTTTCTATGTGAATTTCCTTACTTTAAATATTTCGTTTTTTTTTTTTCCTTTTTTCCTCTAAATTCTACCATACTTTAGTATTAGGATTATAGGTACCATAAAATGCAAAAGAATTAACATGGAACACATCTAGGAGGCTCCTTTAATAATTAATTTCTTCAATTTTTTCTATGGCTCCTGGGGTCACTTTATACAACACTAACATTTTTCCAACATTAGTCATTTCCTTAAGGTTTTCGAATTATGCCGTGAGTACTATAACATATTCTCATGCACTTATTTTAATCTTCTTTGTATCTAAGATTATTTCCTGTTTATTTTAATTTAGAATATTGGTGATTTTTACCTTTCTTTTATTATTCTTGTTATTCATTTTTCATGGATGTTTGCTCAAAGAACCAGCTCTTTGATCAACTCATGAATTCTAATGATAACAGAGAAATTCTTTGTACAGTATAAAGGGAACCTGTCCTTTCCCTTCCTGCAGACCGCTGCTGGCCTTTCCCCCTGGAGGCAGTTATGCCTGCCACCTAAATTAACTACTTCAGAGGGGTTTTAACACCATTAAGTGTGTAGTCACACAAATTAAACCTTTTGGGAGGAGGCAGACATTTTTCTTCCAGTGCCACTAAAGGAGATGAAAACTTACTTGCTTCAAGTAGGAAAAAAGCTTTGAGATGCAAAGAGGGAGTCAGGTGCTGGTTTAGTTTGTGCCCCTCCACCCAAGGCTCTGGTCTACTTTTACCCCTCTTCTTTATCTCTGAGGCTTTCTAACATCACTAACATAATAGAGATAAATTGTACTTTACCCAATTCCCACCCTTCCACTGACCTGCTTTCCTGTTATCTCAAACTGGAAGAAAAGAGAGGGTGATGGAAGCCTACGCCTGAGGGCACTTGCTTTTGGTGGACTTGGTGTTGTTTTTTATAATTTGTTTTTCTTTAAAAGTCCTGTTCTAGGGTTTACTTTTCCAGTTTGGAAGTAGATCCTGTTCCTTTGGCATGTACCCTCAAATTTTGGATTTTCCTTCTAATTCAAAATTATTTACTAAGCCTTTATTTTTTTTGTTTGTTTGTTTTGTTTTTATTTTGAAATCTCAAATTTACAGGATAGTTGCGAAATTCAAACCCATACAGAGAACTGCAACATATCTCCCCCCCATTACTTCAGATCCACCAATTTTAACATTTTGACACCTTTGCCATGTATTTACCTTTCTAGCACTCTAGCTAGCTGCCATATATCATCTGTCTCTATTTTCTGAAAATCTGAGAACAGGTTTTGCATATCATACTTCTTGAACGTATAATACTTCCCTGTACATTTCCTATAAGCAAGGATATTGGCTTATGTATTCACCTTAAGCGCAGTTATCAAGTTCAAGACATTTACCATTGATATAAAGTTTACAGTGCATATTCCAATTTTTTCTTATGTCCCAATAATAATATCCTTTTGAACAATCCTTTCCTCCATTCTTAGATTCCAACCAGTATCATGAATTGCATTTAATTGTTATTATCTTTTTAGTTTCTTTTTTTAATTGTGGAAACATATACGTGACATAAACCTTCCCGTACAAACCACTCCCAAGCATATCATTCAGTGGGTGACTAGTCATATTCACAATGTTGTGTTATCCTCTTCACCTTCCATTACTAGAATTTTCTCCCCAAACAGAAATCTTACACTCATTTTGTAATGACTCACTGTAGCTCCTGCCCCCAATCCTGGTAACCTGTATTCTAATGTCTGTCTCTATGAGTCTGCGTATTCTCTGATATTTTCTATGAGGAATTAAATGTAATATCCTAAATCTATAACCATCTTGTTTGCTTTGATGCCAAATTAACTTCAATAGCATTCACACATTTTGTTCCCCTGGCCCTCCATCCCCCTGCCTTCACGTAGTTCTTGTCATAAATTACATGTTTGTACATTAAGTCCAAACATGATTTGTCATTATGTTTTGTGTGTTTGCTTTTCAGCCACTGTGGGAAATAAAAAGTGGAATTGCAAACTAAAAACACAATAGTACTGGTATTTATATTTGTCCATGTCATTATCTTTACCCGGGATCTTTCTTTGTTCATGTGTTTTCAGTCAAGTGTCTAGCATCTTTTCCTTTCAACCTGAAGAACCCCCTCCAGCATTTCTCACAGGGCCAGGTGGTTCCAGCGGTGATGAAAGCCCTCAGCTTTTGTTTATCTTAACCCTGCCTTTATTTTTCATTTGTTTATTTTTTTTAGGTTTCACTGTATAACTTTTTTTTACAGTACAACATTAGTGTTATTTAAAGAGACACATAAGCTTATATGCATATGGTGCTAGTATATACATAGGAAAGATTTGGAATATTATATATTAAACTGTTAAAAACAATTTTCTTTAGGGTAAATAGTGATTGGCTTCAATTTACTAAGCTGTACATTTTTTTTGGACTGGAATCCTTTAATTTATTTTTTTCATCCAGCTATGGACTTATGACAATTGACTTTTTTTTTCCTTTTTTGTGAAAAATAACATATATACAAAAAAGCCATAAAGTTCAAAGCACATTATAACAACTAGTTGTAAAACAGATTTCAGAATTTGGTATGGGTTACAATTCCACAATTTTAAGTTTTCATTTCTAGCTGCTCTGAGGTACTAGAGACTAAAAAAAATCACTATAATGATTCAGCTATCGTACACATTTGTTAAACCCTACCTTCTCTGTATAACTCCACCATCACCTTTGGTCTTTCTCCCACTCTTTAAGGGTATTTGGGCTATGCCCATTCTTATTGTTTCATGTTGGAAGGGGCTGTGGATAATATGGGGTAGGGGGATGGAGCTAGTTGATGTTCTGGAGAGGCTGACCCCTCTGGGTTTCAGGACTTATCTGGTTCAGGGTCCCATCTGGAGGTTGTAGGTTTCTGGAAAGTTACCTTAGTTCATTGAATCTTCGTAGAATCTCAGATAAAGCCCTCAGTGTTCTTTAGAGTTAACCCTGCCTTTTTTATTTTATTTATTTTATTTTTTTGTATATTGTATGGTCGGGGTCATATTTCATTCTTTTCCTTGTGAGTATCCCGTTAGTGCAGCACCATTTGTTGAAGTTTTGTTTGGTTTTTCATTTTTTGTTTGTTTGTTTGGTAAGTGCATGGGCAGGAATTGAACCCTGGCCTTCCACAAAGCAGGCTGCCTTTATTTTTGAAAAATACTTTTACCAATAAAAGATTTACCAATAAAAAGATATAGAATTCTTGGTTGGCAATTTTTTGTTTTCAGCACTTTACATGTCTACCCACTGGCACCTTGCCTCTATAGTTTCCAATAAGAAACCAGAACTTAATTGTATTGAGACTCCCTTGTATGTGGCACTTGTCTCTTGCGGCTTTCAGAATTCTTTTTTTTACCTTTGACATTTGACAGTTTGACTGCACCATGGCATAGTGTGGGTCTATCTGGGTTTATCCTGTTTGGAGTTTGTTAAGCATCTTGTATATGTATATTGATGCCTTTTGTTAAATTGAGGAAGTGTTCAGCCATTATCATTGTTTTTTAATACTCGCTCTGCTTCTTTCTCTTTTTCTTCTTTTGGAATTCTACAATGTATATATTGGTACTCCTGAGGGTGTCCAACACGTTCCTCAGGCTCTGTTCTCTTTTCTTCGTTCTTTCTTTCTGCTCCTCTCACTGGATGATTCCAATTGTCTTATCTTCAAGTTCACTGATGCTCTCTTCTGCCAGCTCAAATATGCTGTTGAACCCTTCCAGTAAATATAAAATTTCTGTTACTGTAGTATTTCGGCAGTTCTGTTTGGTTCCTTTTCATAATTTCCATCTTTTTATTGATATTTTCTTTCTAGTCAGCTATCATTTTCCTGGTTTCCTTTGGTTCTTTGTCCATGTTTTCCTTTAGCACTTTGAGCATATTTAGGATCTTTCTTTAAGTCTTTTCTGGAATGTCCCTGATCTGATCTTCCTTAATGATAGTTTCTAATCCTTTAATCTTCTTTGCCTTGGCCCCATCACACCCTGTTTCTTTTTATGTTTTGTAATCTTCTGTTGAAACTTGGAAATTATTATTTTTAATTTTTTGTTTGTTTGTTTGTTTGTTTTATTACATGGGCAGGCACTGGGAATCAAACCCGGGTCCTCTGGCGTGGCAGGAAAGCATTCTTGCCTGCTGAGCCACCATGGCCCACCCGAAATTATTATTTTTAAAGTGTTATTGCTGGAATTTAGAATCTGAGGTGTCTGTTCCTTAAGCTTGTATCCAGTTAGTGTTATGACAGTTTTCCTTGAAAGCCAAAAGCTCACAAGAAAAAGAAAGGAAAAAAACCTTTCCCAGTCTTTGAAGATTTCACTGTGTAAGTGCTCTTCCTCAGAGTTTATCTATACAAAGAATTTAGAAAATAGCTGCAGGCCAAAGCAAGGGCACCTCCCTAATCCCTTCTGCACTTGTGTCTTTCCTTGGGCATATACCTTTGGCCCTAGGAATTCTCCACACAGATAAAAATGCCCCCTCTTCCTTAAGAAAGAGTTTCCTTATGGTTCCAGCCACTTTTCTGTATGTCCTGCAAGCATCAATCCCTTGATTGCTCTCCCACAGGGTTCTGTAGGAGAGCTTGGTGAATACCTTTTATATGCAGTGCAAATTATGGGACAGTGATGATTCCCTCAGGCCTCCACCAGACATACTGGGCCAGATTCATGAGCTCCCAATATAGGCACAAGTGTTACTCTGCTCCCTCCAAAACTGGGAGCAGGGATTCTTACTAGGCTCATGGGTTGGCTTCGGAATCATGCTCGTGAGGGGTGGAGGAGAGGCCAGCCAGGGCATCAGGAGATCCTACCACTTTTAAGTAGCCTTTCCCTTGATTCAGTATATCCCCTGTAACCGCAGTCCTTTAGCTGTTTTCTAGAGCTTTGAGAAAGGTGTTTTTGGGAGTTCTTACTGGTTGCTCAAAGCTTTGGTGGGGAGAGAGGACTGAAGCTTCTCACTCCACCATCTTGATAAGGATAGACAGACTTGACTTCTTGACAGAGACAAAATCACCCCTAAAAAATTGATTCCTCAATTCACTCTTCTTCCGTTCAATGGCTCAGTCCCATTTAAAAAAGAAAAAAAACGGACAAACTTGGAGGTTCTGCCCACAGTTGCTCACAGTGGGCAAGTAGGACCTCAAAAGAGCTTTCTCTACATTTTCTTTCCTACATCCATATTCCCTTCTGCACTACCTACTTATTTTGAGATTCAGACTCTTTTTTCTTTTGCTCTATTTTCTGTTTCATTTCAACTGCAGTTCTTGACACACTAAATTGACTTCACTGTGATAACAATGAAAGTTGCAATCTGCAGGCTGGTCATTATAGAGGATGCTAAAGTACCAACGGATTGTCTGAAAACAGGTAAAGAGAAAATCTCAAGCATTTATCCTAATTTTCTTATGCAGACTCTCCCAATCAAACGGTAGACAACTACAAATTTTTGTATAGTCCTACATTTATTAAGAAAATTGAATCTGTCGTTAATACCCTTTCCCAAGAGATCAGTATGGGACTATCACTCGTCTCCTTCAGTAGTCTTACAACCTTTAAGGGAGGAATAGCACTATTAAGAATTTTCTGCCACAGAGAAAGAGTGACTATTTGAGAAATCACTTTATGAGTGACCTTCCAAAAATTAAATACGAGAAAAATCACAGGCAATCTCATGAACTTGTTTAGATGCTAGTGTTCTAAACAAAACATTATCAAATTCAATCAATAAGTATAAAAACAGATAAAACAATACAATCAAGTCTGTTTATTCTTGAACTTAAGTTGGAATTAACATTAAAAATTAATATAATCCTCAATAACAGATCAAAGCGAATATTCACATGATCATCTCAATAAATTCAGAAAAAAATTTTACTAAAAATATCCGTTCAGGTCCCTCTCAGCCCCCACGTTGGGTGGTGTGTGGATGCCAGATGGAGTCAGGCGAGGGGGCGGCGGCAGCAGCAACTCCACGGCTCATATCCTCTAATGCTCCCCAGGGCCGCCGGTGGCTGCAGCTGCGCATCCGGACGGCTGGTGAAGCGGAAGCACAGTGCTAGGTGCTGGATTCTCGTTGTTGAGCAAAGCAGATGCAGGTCCCAGACTCGTGGACCCCAGCCCATCATCGGAATCGTAGAATACTCTAGCGTGGTCATGATGTCCAGTTTCTTGAATACGAGGCTCCAGAGGAGGAAATAATCGTTCAGGGATTTTGCTCCAGATTGATGATGGGAACCGAATCTTCGTAGGGGACAGACTTGCCGAGGCCTGGAACATTTCTCTCTTGAGATGGCTTTGCATCACTAACAAAGAAAATCAGAATGACTACTTCGTCTGTCAGACGGCAGATGAAAAACATTGGGAACAATTACTGGAAACCGAGATAGAAGTCTGCCACCTCCAACGCCCCGCGAGGGCGGTCCAGCTCCTTCTTGAGTGAGATTGGCGACGTGGCCCACAATGTGGTGGCCTTCTTGGAGATCATGAGCATGGCGTGGAAGCGGCTCCACCACCACGGTAAGAACTGGCAGCACGCGAGCAAGGTGCTGACGCGGCTAAAATTCCTCAATCGGATCCAATTGGCGCGTATGGCCGGGCTGTGCCGGGAGATGGTCTTCGCCATCCAGAAGCTGAAAGATTTCTGTACTTCGACCGCGGCGGGGCAAGAAGTCCAAGCAGTTGGTGGCCTTGCCCAAGGAGAAGGCTCGCCTGAAGGTCAAGCGGGCCCAGGCTCTGAAAACCAAGGAGCGCATGGCCAAGGGGGCCACTGTCATGGGCAGCAACCAGATCACCTTCGGCCGCGGTTCCAGCCAGCCTAAGCTCTCCACCGGCTGCTCTGAGCAGGAGTATGGCAAGGTGGGGTGCTCGCCTTGGGTAGGTCATCCTACCGTAGCTCCACTTCCCAGAGAGTATCATCCGAGGTGGAGCAGGCAGCACTGCAGACCAGCCTAGAAGAGCAGCTGCAGCTAGTGCTTACCATGAGCAGAAAAGTAGCTGGGCAGGAAGAACACCTGCAACGGGGGGTGACCTAAGATTTCAAATGGCACAAGAAGAGATATGGTCAAAGTTCTAAAATAAAAAGAGCATGCCTCCCACCCACAGCAAACCTTTCTGGTATTTTTAATGGATGCTCTCTCCAACTCGCGGCTTGCTGCCCAGAAAACAGTTTTCTGAGGCTAACCAGGGACTCGTTATCTGAGGCTAACCAGACCAAATTTGGGATGGGTCAGTGGCTCCAGCCAGCACTTTTGGAACCCCTGGCCATGGTTCGTTGCCAAGCCCACTACATCTGACGATCCCTGGGGAGTACCTCCTGGCACCAACACACATTCTGTCTCCAAGAGCTCAGACCCTTGGTCATCTCAGCTGCAACCTACCCCTAGTGCTGGGAAAGCAACTTCTGATGCCTGGGGCTCCACCTCTGCCACCAAGTCTGTGTCACCTCTGGGTCCTTTGATCTCTTCAATAATCTGAATGGTTCCATTAAAGATGACTTTTCTAAATTTGACAACTTCTCAACTTCAAGAAAAGCAAAGACCATGGCTGCTCTGCCTTCCCCAAACAATGGAGCTACCAGCCTTGACCCCTTTAATGCTCTTTGCTCTCTTTGATCATCACCTTAAGCAACCCCAGCAGTGTCCACAAAATGCCTGAGTCCTTCCTGGGCCCCCAGCATGGTGCTGTTGAACTTGGACTTCCTGATGACTTAGTCAGCCCCACCCACTGTGTCCCTCAGCCCCTTCCTGGCACCAAGCTTTACTGCAGCCTCGACCTTGACCCTGGTCAAACCTTTCCAGGCAAACTAGCCCCAGCACTGACACTGAACCAGCTGATGCCCGGTCCTGGGCATGAACTTGTCCTTCAGGCCTAGGCCTGGGTGTGGAGCCCCACATGGGAAGAGACAAAGGTTGCAGCCTCTGTGGTCTCCATAATCTCTATGGCCCCATACTCAGCCCTAGGTGGCAGCACCTTCTTCGTGACAAGCTGGGCCCTGCAGCAATGAATATGACGGGCAGCAAGGACATCCCCCACGAGCTGCTTAGGTCACTGGCAAAACCAACCTTTTCCTCCTCCAATGGCCCAGGTCCAAGAACTGTCCCCATCCACTGCCTGCAGTGTATGTGCTGGAGGACAGGAATGGGGACTCTTGTTTTTTCGGAATAATGTCTGCAGGAGCAGATGGTGTTAGGGCCCCCAAACTTCAGCTTCTTGATGAAAGGGCTGCCTCTCCAGCCTGGGGCTGCCTCTAGATACCGTCTTATGGTCTCTCCAGGGCCTCCTGCCTGCCCTTCCCTGTCCACACCTGCATACACATAGGAGGGGACCCAGCCCAGGGACTCAGACCTCACTGCCTGAGCTCCAGCACTCAACCCCTGGCTCCCCCAAAGATCTACCGTTACCCTGAGGCTTTGAACAAAGAGGCTGGAGGTCGGCAGTGTTGCCCTAGCCTGGCCCAGAGTCCTGGCGTTGTTTGGCCCAGAATTTGTCTCTGTCAGTCCCCCACCTTCATGAACATCCCAGGCAGGTCCAGGTGTGAGTGGAAGGAAACCTAGGCCAGCTCCACCAGACACTGGGCTTTTTGGGGAGTGGTTGTGTACATTTTCTTTTCCTGTAGCACATATTGAACAACTGCCGAGAGACAACTCTTGAATTAAATCCACTAGAGGGAGCTTTAAAACTAATCAGCAAAATCCTCCATGTGGCTATATGCTTATATGTGTTTGCACATATGTCTAGTTTTGATAGAATTTATGAGTTCTAGCTGAATTAAGATATTGGTGTGTCATTTTAGTGATTTAAATTCTCTTATTTACGTTTTTTCTTGGCTGGGTGTACTTTATTGATGGTACATGACAAGGGGGGCTCTCAGCCCCTCCCTTTCTTCAGAGGGTGTCAGATGGAAGCTGCGGAGAATTCTCAGTACTGGGTGATGGAGTTGGGTCCAGGACTCCCCAGCAACTGACAGCCTCTTTCTTCCTTTCATGGTGTCGCTGGACTGGTGGTCCAGGGGCTCTTACTCCTTGGAGGCCATGTGGACCATAAGGTCCACTGCCCTATTATTGTAGCCAAATTCATTGTCATATCAGGAAATGAGCTTAATGAAGTGGTCATTGAGGGCAATGCCAGCCCCAGCATCAAAAATTGAAGAGTGGGTGTACTGTTAATGTTACAGGAAACAACCTGATCTTCAAGTGTAGCCCAGGATGTCATTTAGGGAGCCTTCTAACACCTGCTTCACTGCCTTCTTGATGTCATCGTACTTGGACAGTTTCTCCAGTCAGCAGGTCAGATCCATGATGGACACATTGAGGTGGGGACATGGAAGGCCAGGCCAATGAGCTACCCATTCAGCTCCAGGATGGCCTTCCCCACTGCCTTGGCAGCATTGCTAGATGCAGAGATGATATTCTGGGCAGGCCCTTGGCCATCGCACCACATTTTCCTGGAGGTGCCATCCAAAGTCTTCTGGGTGGCAGTGATGGCATGGATGGTGGTCATGATTCCCTCCATGATGCCAGAGTTGTCAGGGATGATCTTGGTCAGGGGGACCAGGCAGTTGGTGGTGCAGGAAGCATTGCTGGCAATCTTGAGGGAGTTTTCATACTTCTCATGGTTCATGCCCATCACAAACATGGGGGCATCGGCCAAAGGGGCAAGATGATGACTTTTGATGACCCTTCAAGTGAGCACCAGCCTTCTCCATGGTTGTGACGACACCAGTGTACTCCGCAACATATTCAGCAGCAGTATCACCCCATTTGATGCTGGTGGGATCTTGCTCCTGGAAAATAGCAATAGGATCCCCATTGATGACAAGTTTCCCATTCTCAGCCTTGATGGTTCCTTTGAACTTGCCATGGGTACAATCATACTGGAACATGTAGACCATGTAGTTGAGGTCAATGAAAGGGTTATTGATTGCAACAACTTGCACTTTGACAGAGTTTACAGCAGCCCTGGTGACCAGGTGCCCAATATGCACAAATCCATTTATTCAGACCTTCATCATTGTGCCTCAGAGATGTAGCTGACACTGCACAAAAATATGAGGCTGTCTGTTGAGCAGGGAGGACTAGAGAGCCTTATTTATAGTTTTAACTCTAAGGAAATTTAAAACACAAGAGATGTTTGGATATAAAAAAATGCCTTATGGGAAAACAAAAGCAAATTTTTGTGACTATAAGAAAAAATATGGAAATTTAATTACACATAAAATATGATTTTTTTAAGTATAGCAGGACAACAATGATGAAAAAGAAAAAACTCTTTGCAAACTAGGAATAGAAGGGAAATTCATTAATCTGATAAATCCTATAGTCAAACATTATGCATACCTTAATGGTGAGATATAGAGAGATTTCCCCCATAAATTGGGAATGAGACAAACATGCTCACAATCACTATTTCTTTTCACTGGGTATACTACTATAGGTTGTCAATGCCAAAAAAAAGCAAGAAAATATTAATAGAAGGTATATTCATATTGTAAAGAAAAAACTAAAATGGTTGTTATTAATAGACACCATGACCATGTGGCTAGATCATCCCAAGTAATCCTCAGAAAATCTCTCAGAAGAAAGCAAGGCCACTGTATACAAAGGTCAATCTGCAAAAATAAATTGTATTTATACAAATGGAAGCAATTAGAGAATAAATATTTAAATAACATTTACGAAACCCCATTCCCACCCCTTTACCCCAAAATCAAATACCTAGGAATGAATCTTAATAATAGGTATCTAGGAGCTCTACACTGAAAACAATAAAGTATTACTAAGAAAGCAGCAGCTGCAGGGGTTCCAAGAATAGCACTCAGGGTCCTGCATCATGTGTGATTTGCTGTGTCTTGTTCAGCTGCGGTGGCAATGGAGTCATCCCTAAACCATCCTGACATTTAACTTGGCATTGTTCCAGGCTGGCTTTGTAGCCTCCAAGTCTGATTCTCTAGCCCTCTCCAAGGTTCAGCATGCTATCTAATAACCTTTCATTCTTTTTCGCCTTAACCTGCATAGAGTGGGTTTTGATGTTCACAATTAAGAATACTAACTGATTTCCAGACCATACACTCCCCCCCAAAAAAGAACAATAACTGATATACTCTTCATGGCTTGTCACCACACTTAGAATAAAAAATAATTCTTGCACTGTAGCCTATAAGGACTTATATATATAACCTGGCCCTTGCTCAAGTCTCCCGTCTCAGTTGACACCATTCTCTGCCTTGTTCATTAGATTCCAGCCACACCTGCTTTCTTTCATTTCTCAGTACACTAAGTTCCTTACCACCTCCAGACTTTGCTGCTGCTGCACCTTCAGCCTGGAATGATCTGCCTTCAGGTTTTAGAATGGCTGCCTCCTTTGCAGCATTCAGGTTTCAGCACTCACTTCCCCTATACAGAAAAGTTTTCCTTGAGCATCCATCTAAAGCAGTCCTATACACTGCTTAGCCACTCTGGGTTGCATTATCCTTTTTCTTGCTGTTCTTTCTTTTGTCTGTCTTTTTGTCTGTCTACCTCCACCATAATGAGACTTCTGTCAGGTCTAGAACCTTGTCAATCTTCATTGGCAATTTTTCATTGTTGTGTCCCTAGTATTTAAACCAGCTCTGGTATAGTGTAGGTTCTCAATAAAATGTGCTGGTTTGAAAGGATGTATGTCCTCTAGAAAAGCCATGTTTTATTCTAAATCCCATTTCATAAAGGCAGAATAATCCCTATTCAATACTATATGTTTGAAACTGTAATCAGATCATCTCCCTGGAAATGTGATTTAATCAAGAGTGGTTGTCGAATTGGATTAGGTGATGACATGTTTCCACACATTTGGGTGGATCTTGATCAATTTCTGAAGTTCTATAAAAGAGGAAACATTTTGGAGATTCAGAGAATGCTGCAGCACCATGAAGCAGAGTCTACCAGCCAGCGACCTTTGGAGATGAAGAAGGAAAATGCCTCCCAGGGAGCTTCCTAGAACAGCAAGCCAGGAGGAGAAGCTAGCATATGACACCGTGTTTGCCATGTGCCCTTCCAGATGAGAGAGAAACTCTGACTGTGTTTGCCATGTGCCCTTCCACTTGAGAAAGAAACTGTGAACTTCATCGACTTTCTTGAACCAGGGTATCTTTCCCTGGATGCCTTAGATTGGACATTGCTATAGACTTGTTTTAACTGGGACAGTTTTTCAGCCTTAGAACTGTAAACTAGCAACTTATTAAATTCTCCTTTTTAAAAGTCATTCTGTTTCTGGTATATTGCATTCCAGCAGCTAGCAAACTGGAACAATATTGTTGAATGAAGGTGAAATAAACATTTATCATGCAACCCCATATTGTCCTTCCAAACCAAAGGGATGAGAAGAATACAGAAGTTTTGTTTAATTGTGAGTCCAAAATACCCAATGGGATCAGAGGATTAGAGAAGATGGGAAATGATGCTGAAACATTGCTCTTGCTAATCATCAAGTCAAGTTCAGATGGTCTTATCTTGATAATTCACACATCTATATTTTCCCTAGAGAACATTCTTGAGGTCAATTGATTTTGAAAACATAATTGTAATAATGCAGAATTCTAGCAAGCATAAAGAAAAGGTCAACAATAACCCCATCATTTCTTCTATCTCACTCTTCTATAGTAGTAATGTAAAAATTTGGACTGTTTCCTTCTACATCTTTCTCTATTCTCATATAAAAATATACAAACAAGTATATATATAATTTTATATACATACACACACTATGCTATACCCTATATTACTAGATACATATTATGTACATTATTCTGTATCTTGCCTTTTTCCCTAATATAACATGACTATTCCATACTTGCCATATTGAGTAACATTCCACGCTGTGATTGTCATCATTTATTAAACCACTTCTGTACTCATGAGTATTCAGATGGTCTCCAGTGTTGGGATATAAAAGCAATAGTACTGTGTATATGTATATTTTAAAATATTTTTGTTGACAAATCTTCACACACATACATGGTGTACAATCAATGGCTCACAATATCATCACATAGTTGTGTATTCATCACCATGATCACATTTTTTAGAACATTTGCATCACTCCAGAAAAAGAAATAAAAAGAAAAAACTCATACATACAATACCTTGCACCCCTCCCTCTCATTGATCACTAGTATTTCCATCTACCCAAATTACTTTATCCCCTAACCCCCATTACTTATTTATTTTTATTCATATTTTTTATTCATCTAGTTCATACCCTGATATAAAAGATACATTAGCACAAGGTTTTCACTATCACACAGTCATGTTGTAAAAGTTACATCTCTATACAATCATCTTCAAGAATCTAGGATACTGGAACAGAGCTCAACAGTTTCAGGTACTTGCATCCAGCCACTCTAATACACCATAAACTAAAAAGGGATATCTATATAATGCATAAGAAAAACCTCCAGGACAACCTGTGAATTCTGTTTGAAATCTCTCAGCCACTGAGAGATTTTGTGTCATTTCTCTCTTCTTCCTTTTGGTCAAGAAGGCTTTCTCAATCCCTTGAAGCTGGGTCCTGGCTCATCCTGAGAATTCTATCCCATGTTGCCAGGGAGATTTACACCCCTGGAAATCATGTTCCATGTAGGGGGAAAGGTAGTGAATTCACCTGCCAAGTTGGCTTAGAGAGAGAGGTCACATCTGAGCAACAAAAGAAGTTCTCTAGGGGTGACTCTTAGGCCTAATTTTAAGTAGGCTCAGCCTATCTTTTGCAGGAATAAGTTTCATAAGAGACAACCCCAAGATTGAGAGCTTAGCTATTGATTTGGTTTCCCGACTGCTTGTGAGAATTTCAGAAATTCCCCAAGTGGAAAATTTGAATATTTCCTCCTTTCTCCCCAGTCCCTCAAGGGGACATTGCAAATACTTCTTTACTCACTGCCCGTTTGACTCTGGAATATATTGGGACATAACACTAACCTAGACAAACCAACAAGAGCTCATCCTTTATTCAAGATTCCACTTATGGTACTTATGGTGTTCAACTAAACTGACCACACAAACTGAATTAGGTAATGCACCACCCAAAATATAAATTTTGCACCAAATAAACATCTCTCCCTTTGATCTCACACAGAAGTTGAAGTTTTAAAATATGAACTATTATCATCCTTTATTCTGTATTCTGCTCTACCTTAGTCCTATCCAGATCAGTTTTATTCATATTTCTACTCAAAATCTGACCCCTTTATCAACTTTTTAAACAGTTCCTGTGTGGGGTGATGCTGACTTTAATAGCGTCAGAGCTGTAAATTTGAGTTTCAGGTGTTATATAAATACCCGAAGTTTCTGGGAACGATTAGATTATATGCAAACAGTTCAGTATCTCAGAATTTAGAAATAAACAGTTACCACACCTGAATATATGTGACTGCTATAAGAGCTTGCAATCTATGACCCTTTACAATAGGCTCCAATCTGATAACTCATGCTCTTGACTTCAGTTCACCAAGTTTTTGTATTATAGTTAGTCCATATGATTGAGGCATGGTAATATTTGCATTTTTCTTCCTGACATTTCATTCAACATAGTCCTTAAGGTTCATACACCTAGTTGCAAGCCTCATAGCTTCATTCCTTCTTGAGGCTCAATAGTCCATTGTATGTATACACCACAATTCCCCCTTCTATTTCTCAGTCATTGTACCCTTAGGCCATCTCCATTCATTGTGAATCACAAACATTGAGCATAAACATCAATGTCAAATATCATTCCTGTCTCCACACTCAATTCTTCCAGGTATAAACTGAACAAGGGGGTTTCAGGATCATATGTCAATCCCACCCCTAGCCTCCTCTGGAACCACCACACTACTCTCCAATGAGGCTGTGCCTCTGTTTCCCTATGGACCAGATCATGAATAGATACATCTCTTTATTGCCTTTCTCTAGCACTTGTTTCTCTCTGCTCCTTTTTTTCAGAGGAGTGGGAGTGGGCATGGGCATGCTCTCTGTTCATTTTTAAACAGTTTTATTCGCGCATTACACAATCCAACCTAAGTATATAGACATGCCTTCTCCACCGTAAGCTGTTATGAAGATACCTGCCTTTCTTCCCCCAAAAATCCATGCTCCTTCCCAAACACACACACACACACACACACACACACACACACACACACACACACACACATGACCCCACCTGTTGACATTTACTTTTGGTCTAATGCTTTCATTACAGTCAGTGGAAGCATATTGCAGTACTACTGCTGACCATAGGCCCCAGGTTGCATCGATTCCCCATACACCATCCATTCATCTTCAACACATTGCAGTGTTGTCATTTATTTGTTCTCCCTCATGCAAAAACATTTTTTTGTGTGTGTACATTTAATCACCAACATTGACCACTCTAGGCATTCCCAAATTATACCATCTTGGTCTTTATCCTCTGTCTTTCCTTCTGATTTCTTACATGTCCTCAGCCCTTCTCCCTCAATTATACTCACATTCAGCTTCATTCAGAGCACCTATATGATTGTGCTACAATCAGGTAGTATTGTGCTATTCATTTCTGAATTTTTAAAGTCAGATCTGTGGCACTCTCTGTATTCCTTCAGCACCAAATGCCCAATTTCTACCCTATTTCTATCTTCTGATAACCTGTGTTCTTTTTTTTTAGTTGTATATTCATCATCACGATCATTTATTTCTTAGAACATTTGCATTAATTCAGAAAAAGAAATAAAAAGAAAACAAAAAATTCATACATACCATACGACTTACCCTTTCCTTTCATTGATCACAAGCATTTCATTCTACTAAATTTATTTTAATATTTGTTCCCCCTATTATTTAGTTACTTTTGAGCCATATGTTTTACTCATCTGTTGATAAAGTAGATAAAAGGAGCATCAGACACAAGGTTTTCACAATCACACAGTCACACTGCGAAATCTATATCATTATACAATCATCTTCAAGAAACATGACTACTGGAACACAGCTCCACATTTTCAGGCATTTCCCTCCACCTCTCTATTACACCTTAACTAAAAAGGTGATATCTATTTAATGAATAAGAATAACCTCCAAGATTACCATTTGACTCTGTTTACAATCTCTCAGCCATTGACACTTTATTTTGTCTCATTTCTCTCTTCCCCCTTTCAGTCGAGAAGATTTTCTCAATCCCTTGGTACTGAGTCCCAGTTCATTCTAGGATTTCTGTCCCACATTGCCAGGAAGGTCCACACCTTTGGGAGTCATGTCCCACATGGGGGGGGGGGGGAGGGCAGGGAGTTTGATTGTCGTGTTGGCTGAAGGAGAGAGGCCACACCTGAGCAACAAAAGAGGTTCTCTGGGGGTGACTCTTAGGCCTAATTTTAAGTAGGCTTAGCCTATCCTTTGTAGGGTTAAGTTTCATATGAACAAAGCCCCCAGATTGGGGGCTCTGCCTATTGCTTTGGTTGTCCCCACTGCTTGTGAGAATATCAAGAATTCTCTTCTTTACCTGTGTTAACTTCGCACTCTCAAAGTTCACTCATTAATGTTAGTTCATATTAGTGAGACCATACAGTATTTGTCCTTTTGTTTCTGGCTAATTTCACTTAGCATAATATCCTCAAGGTCTATCTACATTGTTACATGTTTTATAACTTTATTCTATCTTACAGCTGTGTAATACTCCATTGTATGTATATACCACAGCTTGTTTTTCCACTCATTTGTGGATGGACATTTGGGCTGTTTCCATCTCTTGGCAATGGTAAATAATGTTGCTATAAACATTGGTGTGCAAATGTCCATTTGTGTCCTTGTCCTCAGATTCTCTGAATATATATCTAGTGACAGGATTGCTGGATCATATGGGAATTTTATACTTAGCTTCCTGAGGAACTGCCAGACTGTCTTCCAGAGCAGTTGTACCATTTTACATTCCTACCAACAATGGATAAGTGTTCCTCTTTCTCCACATCCTCTCCAGCAGTTGTCTGTTTTTTTGATAATGGCCATTCTAGTGGGTGTCAGATGATATCTCATTGTGGTTTCGATTTTCATTTCCCTAATAACCAGGGAAGTTGAGCATCTTTTCATGTGCCTTTTGGCCATTTGTATTTCTTCTTCTGAGAAGTGTCAGTTCTTGTCTTTTGCCCATTTTGTAATGGGGTTGTTTTTCTTTTTTGCTGTTGAGTTGGAGAATCTCTTTACATATTCTGGATACTAAACCCTTATCTGATATGTGGTTTCCAAATATTGTCTCCCATTGTGTAAGCTGCCTTTTTACTCGCTTGACAAAGTTCTTTAATGCACAATAGTGTTTAACTTTTAGGAGTTCCTGTTTATCTATTTCTTTTCAATACTTGTACTTTGGATATAAGTCTAGGAAACCGCCTCCTATTACAAGATTTATTAGGTATTTCCCTACATTTTCTTCTAAAAGTGTCATGGTTTAGCTCTAATGTTTAGATATTAGATCCATTTTGAGTTAATTTTTGTATAGGGTGTGAGATATGGATTCTCTTTCAATCTTTTCCCATATGGATATCTAGTTCTCCAAGCACCATTTATTGAAGAGGCTGCTCTGTCCCAGGTGACTTGGCTTGACTGCCATATCAAAGATCAATTTCCATATCTGAGAGGGTCTATTTCAGAACACTCTATTCAATTCCATTGGTTAGTATATCTTTCTTTAGGTGAGTACCATGCTGTTTTGACCACTGTAGCTTCATAATATGCTCTAAAGTCAAGTAGCATGAGACATCTCACTTCATTTTTCTCTCTTAAGATATTTATAACTATACAAGACACACTTCCCTCCCAAAGAAATTTGTTTATTGTTTTTTCTATTTCTGCAAAGTAAGTTTTTGGGATTTTAATTTATAGATTGAATCTATAAATCAATTTGGGTAGAATTGACATGTTAACTATATTTAGTCTTTCAGTCATGAACATGGTGTGTCCTTTCATTTATTTAAGTTTTCCATGATTTCTTTTAACAATTTCTTGAGTTATCTGTGTGTAGATCTTTTGTATCCTTAGGTAAATGTATCCCTAAATATTTTATTCTTTCGGTTGTTATTGTAAATACTATTTTTTTCTTAATTTCTTCCTCAGAGTGCTCATTACTAATGTATAGTATTTTATTTTTTCCATGAGCAGGCACCGGGAATCAAACCTGGGGCACTGGCATGGCAGGTGACAACTCTGCCTGCTATGCCACCATGGCCCACTCACTAGTGTATAGTCTTAAAATACATTCTTACAAATGTAAACTTCAACTTTTTCTTTGTGTAAACATATATGTGAATGTGCACATGGTTTTTCTTTTCTTTCTTTTTTCACTTTATCTTTTTCTTAGTTTATTATTAAATATTTAAGATATGTCAAAATGAATATAGACTAGGGCAGGCCATAGTGGCTCAGCAGGCAGAGTTCTTGCCTGCCATGCCAGAGACTTGGGTTTGATTCCCAGTGCCTACCCATGCAAAACAAACAAACAAACAAAAAAAATAGAATATGCTAGTAATCAATGAAAGGGAGGGGTAAGGCGTATGGTATGTAAAAAATTTTTTTTTCTGTTTTTGTTTTATTTTTCTCTTGTCTTTTTATTTCTTTTTCTGAATTGATGCAAATGTTCTGGGAAATGATCATGATGATGAATATGCAACTATGTGATGATATTGTGAATTGCTGCGTGTATGTGTCGGGAATGTTTGTGTTTCTTGTAATTTTTTTTAATTAATAAAAAATTTTTAAAAATAGAATATAAACTAATACAGTGAACACTCATGTATCTGCCACCTGGCTTAAAATAAAACACTGTCAAAATATTTAAAGTCTCTTGTATATACTTCTCTGAGATCACCCATCTTCTCCCCAACAAAGGTAAACATCCTAATTTAGCATTTCCACTCACTTCCTCAAATTTTACTGTATCTGCATGCATCCTTGAAAGATATATGATATTGTATTGCATAACCATGTATGTTACACATTTAGCTCTAGTGCATTTCTTTTCACTCCTTAGTAGGTTTTCACTGAATGAATATTCCACTGTATGAATTTATCTGTTGATGGACACTCAAGTTTCTCCAATTTTTTATATTATTAACAATGCTACTATAAAAGGGCTAAGAAGAAATAAATGGAGGGCCTGGGAGTGAGATCTGCAATACATTTCAGAAGGTAGAATTTGAATCATTAAGGAAGTTGTAAGGTAGATGAAGAGGTCTGGGAAAGAATGGGCATTAGGAGAGTGAGATAGACTGTGGACAGATGATGGTGTGTCCATTATTTAGATGTCCATCATTACATCTAAGTAATGATGGTTAGACACTGAATATTGTAAGTAGTAAAAAGCTTAGGCATACACTAATACTAGCCTTTTAGAAGATATTTTTGAGAGAAAGAAGAATGGAAGAGGAGATAAGATGGGATGCTGTTACAGTAGTCCAGTCATAATATGATTAGGGCCTCCCCGAAGACAGATGTGCAGTGGTAAAGATGATAGTAATAATGAATACTAAATCATTGCTAACATTTATTGCACACATCCTACATGCTTGTGACTCTGCTAGCATCTCACACACATTAGTTCCTATACTCCTTACAACAACCCTATGAGGTAGCTACTGTAATTCTTGAGATTTTACAGATGAAGAAAATCAAGCCCTACAACAAATACATATTAGGATTTGAACACCATCTAACTGTCTGCAGAGTGAGAAACTCTTCCTATCGGTCAAAATGCCAAGCACAAAAAAATAAACTGGCATTGACTGAGAATATTTACAAATTCCTAATCATCACCACCTCCTTCTCCAAAATTCTGTTACTGAGTTTGGTGGAGAGCCATGGAAGCTGGAATCTAAATTTTTAACAGGCATCCTAGTTAATGCTTATATAAGTGCTCCATGTACCATATTTTGAGAAAAATGTTCTTAACCACTATAGCCTATGCATCATGTAAAGGAGTACATGGGAAAGTGCCCAATGCAGTACTTGTCCAACAAGATTCAGACACTCAGTCCATACTGAATATGAATCTGCAGCTTGCAAATAACAATTAAAAGGAATGCTAACCCAGAGCTTCTGCTTCATGTTAGACATTCTGATGAACAATTTAAATGTAATATTTAGCAGAATCTAATATCTAAGTCCTTTTGAATGATTAGGTGATAGCATTTTATTGCAGGGCAATATTTTCTTCATGGTATAGTTATATTTTATGTGATAACGCAAAAATTGTTTTCAATTTGCAATATTAAGCAATCCATGGCATCTCACCACTAACCTCTGCATTAAAAATGTTTTCATTTATTCATCATTTATTTGAGTATCTTCCCATATAATAGGCATGATACCAGGTGACCGATTAGTAGAATAGACAATAATCTTGCCATTTGGTTTTCATGATTGAAAAGCCTATAGAGAGTATTTGATGTCGATCATCGAGTAACTTCCAGATTATTCCAGGCTATTATTATTTATCCCTGCAATCTGGTCTAGTCATATGTCATAACTATATTAGTAGACATACATTAAATGATGTCACCACACTGAAAATGTAAATGCATATAAGAAAATAAAACAATTATATTGAGTTCCAGTTAGTTATCAAAATATTAATAAAAACTTGTTATGGGGGGACAAACCCACAACAATGCTTAGCAAGTGCCAGGTACTTAATAAATACTGGTCATTATTGGAGGCAGGGGGAATATAAGTGGTCATCAAAGAAAATGAAGCAATAAAAATTATTTTTTAAATTGGAAAGGAGATTAGAAAAAAAGAATAAAAATCTAAGTCCGTTCCTTATTTTTAATATGTCCTAAATCAACCAAATTTTTCTCTCCATTTTCTCTTTCTATGTCAAACTAGTGATTGAAGGATTAATTATCATTTTCTATAATGATTTAATAGAAGAAATGTTTTAAGAATTTTTTAGATGGCAAAGTGTATTTTATGGGTGTGTATTTCTACTCTAGTTAACATTTTACAAGAAAAAATTATTAAAACATTAATATAAAGATTAGAGGAAGGAAAAGAAATCAATCTCCAAAACTGTATAGTCTCCAGTAATACACTTGTATGAAAGCAGAACAATTAGAATTAAGGATATATGAGAATTTTAGAATTTACTTGACACTGTGGATAACTTCTAATTTAAATATCTGGGCAGGCAAATTATTCAGAGGAAAGTGACAAAATTTGCTCTATTAAGGAATTGAAAGATTGGTGTATTAGTTGGGGTTCTCTAGAGAAACAGAATCAACAGGAAACACTCACAAATATAAAATTTATAAAAGTTTCTCACGTAACCATGGGAATGCAGAGTCCAAAATCTGCAGGGTAGGCTGTGAAGCCAACGATTCCGATGGATGGTATGGACAAACTCCACAGGACAGACTCACTGGCCAAAGTAGGAAGAGATCTGTCTCTTCTGAATCCTCCTTAAGAGGCTTCCAGTGATTAGATTAAGCATCACTCATTGCAGGAGACACTCCCTTTGGCTGATTACAAATGGAATCAGCTGTGGATGTAGGTGACGTGACCATGATTTAAATCCATGGAATGTCCTCCTAGCAAAAGACAGGTCAGCACTTGCCCAACCTTACAAATAGGTACCATGACCTGGCCAAGTTGACACATGAACCTGACCATGACAGTCCACCCCTTGTCAACTTGGCAGCTATACTGATCAACTTAAACCATACCTAATTTCTAAACAGAAAACAATAAAAGAAACATTTTTTGTCACCTAATAATACTCAACTGTCCTGCACATAACCAGAAATACATTATATCTCTCCAGAATAGGGTACAGGTCCTTGGGTAATATTCATTCTTAAACTTGATATCTGTGGTAGTTAGATTCAGTTGTCAACTTGTCTAGGTGAAGGTGCTTAGTTCTATTGCTATGGACATGAGCCAATGACATGTGAACTTCATCTGTTGCTGATTACATCTGCAGTCGGCTAGGAAGTGTGCCTGCTGCAATGAATGACGTTTGATGTAATTGGCTGGTGCTTAAATGAGAGAGTTCAACCTAGCACAGCCAAAGCAGTTCAGCATATCCATCTCAGTACTTGCAGCTCAGCCCAGGCCTTTGGAGATGCAGAAAGAAATCACCCTGGGGAAAGTGTTGGAACCCAGAGCCCTGGACAGAAGGCCAGCAGAGATCACCCTGTGCTTTCCCATGCAAGAAAGAACCTCAGTTGAAAGTTAGCTCCCTTTCCTCTGAAGAACTAATGAAAAAATCCCCTTTTATTAAAAGCCAATCTGTCTCTGGTGTGTTGCATTCTAGCAAACTAGAACAGATTTTGGTACCCAGAGTGGGGTGCTGCTGCAGTTTGCAAATACCAGATATGTTGGAAAGGTTTTTTGGATGGTCAAGGGGAAGATTTTGGAGGAACTGTGAAGAGAATGATGGAGAAGTCCTGGAGTGCTTGAAGAGACTGTTGGTGTAAATGAAACCACAGCCACTCTGTACAAAGGGGGACACAAAAGGGAAATATTGGAGTTTGCAGAGTGAGAACCATGGAAGCTCTGGACTGAAGCCAAGAAACCTCAGCCAGGAGAGTGGACCCACCCATATACATGGAGAGGGTATGTTTACCCTGAAGGGCAAGGATTAGTCTTCCACCTCATCACAGTGGAAGAGTTGTGCAGCCTTAGGCCTTGGAGAAGTTATAGCACACTCCTTGGGGGACTGGGGAGAGCCTGGCTGCCACTACATGGAGGGGTTGAGCATGTATCCCAGAAATGGCAGAGAGCCCAGGTATGACCCTGATGCTTGGAGAGGGTGGAGCCAAGAAAAAGGTGGTTTCCTCAGTGTTCTTCAAGGTTGATTCAGAAAGAGGAGGGCCACTGCATAGGCCCTTGGAAAGGGTGGGACTGCCACTTTCTAAAGCCCAAGGATAAATGACTTTCAGGCTTTGAAATCCAGTGGAGTTTGCCCTGCAGGTTTTCAGAACTGTTTGGGTCTTGCAACTCATGTGTTCTTTCCAATTTCTCCTTTTGGAAATGAAAAGCTGTATCCTGTGAATGTCCTCCTTTGTATATTGGCACCAGACAACTTGTTTTGCGATTCATAGGTCCACAGCTAGAAAAGAATTTTTTGCACCTTAAATATTGTTTAAGGTGATGCGTGTTGTCAAGTTGACAAGGGATGGACTGTGGTAGTTAGATTCAGTTGTCAACTTTGCTAGCTGAAGGTGCCTAGTTCTATTGCTGTGGACATGAGCCAATGACATGTGAACCTCATCTGTTGTTGATTACATCTGCAGGTGGCTAGGAGGGGGCCTACTGCAATGAATGATGTTTGATTTAATTGGCTGTGCTTAAATGAGAGAGTTCAATGTAGCACAGCCAAAGCAGCTCAGCATACCTCATCTCAGCACATGCAGCTCAGCCCAGACCTTCGGAGGTGCAGAAAGAAATCACCCTGGGGAAAGTGTTGGAACCCAGAGGCCTGGAGAGAAGAAATCATCCTGAGTCTTCCCACATAAGAAAGAACCTCAGATGAAAGTTAGCTGCCTTTCCTCTGAAGAATTAATGAAATAAATCCCCTTTTATTAGAAGCTAATCCATCTCTGGTGTATTGCATTCCAACAACTAGCAAACTAGAACAGTATCTTACAACTTAAATAGTATAACATGAACAAAACAGCATTACAGTCCTCATTTCTGTAACTGATCACATGGTCATAGTTCATATTTATCATTACCTTCTTCCACTACCCATTCCATGTTCCCTTTACCCTCAGCAAGCACTTCAGCTGGCCGTGGTTCTTTGCCTGGTGGGGTGACCCAAACTTTCATTCCTGAATTTTCAGAGTCATTCGTAGTCCTGCCTGGATTGGGTTGTTGCAGTTTTCCATTGATTTTAATCACAGGGCATTGTAGTACTAAAAGATGCCCTAGCGGATCTCTAGTCTAGGAAAACTCTTCTTTACTTCCATTGTGTAGCTGCAGTCCTATTACCTCAATACTAAGGGTCAATCACCCCACCCAGTAATGTAATCCCCTTTTTGGCTTGATCCAGTGGCATGAGTAGCCCAAAGTGACCAGTTAGCAGTCTTAGATTCTAATTCAATGGACTCATTGTTGTTTCTCCTGGTGGAAGCATTCCCCATTTTGGAACTAAAACCTGTACACCAGCAGAGCTGAAGGTCACAGGGACAGGAAGCAAAAATTTTCCTAGTGGATCACTAGGGGTAATAGTGAGTATTGCCACTCCCATTTTCACCTCTCGGTTCCTGGACCCATGAATCCTGGCTATGGAAGAAATAGCGCCATACAGCGGATGCTGATTCAGACCATACACAGCTTCCTGGAGAACATTACCCTGGCCCTTCAAGGTATTGCCACCTAGTTAGCACCATAATTGAGTTTTCAAAAGGCCATTCCACCGTTCTATCAATCCAGCTGCTTCTGGATGATGGGGAACATGGTAAGACCAGAGAATTCCATGAGCATGTGCCCATTCCCACACTTCATTTGCTGTGAAGTATGTTCCCTGATCAGAAGCAATGCTGTGTGGAATAACATAATAATAGATGCGTTCTTTACGCCCATGGATGGTAGTTTTGGCAGAAGCATTGCATGCAAGAAGAGCAAACCCATATCCAGAGTATGTGTCTATTCAGGTTAGAATAAATCACTGCCCCTTCATGAAGGGAGTCGTCCAATGTAATCAACCTGCCACCATGTAGCTGGCTAGTCACCTCGGGGAATGGTGCCGTATTGGGGGCTGAGCATGGGTCTCTGCTGCTGGCAGATTGGGCACTCAGCAGTGGCTGTAGCTAAGTTAGCCTTGGTGAGTGGAAGTCCATGTCGCTGAGCCCATGCATAACCTCCATCCCTACCACCATGACCACTTTGCTCATGAGCCCATTGGGCAATGACAGGAGTTTGCTGGGGAAAGAGGCTGACTGGTATCCACAGAACAGGTCATTTTATTCACTTGATTATTAACACCTTCCTCTGCCGAAGTCACCCTCTGATGCACAGTCACATGGGATACAAATATGTTCATGTTTTTAGCCCATTCAAAGGTCTATCCACATACTTCCTCCCCAGACCTCTTTGTCACCAATTTTCCAGTTATGCTTTCCAAGTCCATGACCATCCAGCCAAACCATTAGCAACAGCCCATGAGTCAGTATACAAACGCACCTCTGGCCAGTTCTCCTTCCAAGCAAAATGAACAACCAGGTGTGCTGCTCGAAGTTCTGCCCAATGGGAGGATTTCCCCTCACCATTGTCCTTCAAGAACACCTCAGAAAGGGGTTGTAGTGCTGCAGTTGTCCACTTTCAGGTGGTACCTGCATATCGTGCTGAACCATCTGTAAACCAGACCTGAATTTTCTTTTCCTCAATCAATTCACTGTAAGGAACTCCCCAAGAGACCATAGCTCTGGTCTGGGAAAGAGAAAGTAATGTGGCAGAAGTGGAGACCATGGGCATTTGGGCCACTTCTTCATGTAACTTACTTGTGCCTTCAGGACCTACTCTGGCCCTATCTTGTATACACCATTTCCATTTTATGATAGAGTGGTGCTGCGCAGGCCCAACTTTATGGCTTGGTGGGTCAGACAACACCCAGCTCATGATAGGCAACTAAGGTCTCATGGTAACTTGGTGGCCCATGGTTAAGTGTTCAGTCTCTACTAAGGCCCAGAAGCAGTACCAACCACCAAAAGTCTTCAATCTTTAGCTCTTCGAGTGATCTAAGGAGCAGATTTTCTGGCTTGACTTCTCCATGAATAACTGTCTTTGAATGACAGTAAGACAGTGCATCTGCCAATTCTGTGATATATGTATCAGTTCTCTGTTCATCAAATTTGGAAAGCTTCTGAAATTCACAGTAGACTCTTCCAAGCGGTACATATTTTAGAATTAGGTAAACTCTGATGGCATCATAGAAACAGCCATGTAGTCTGAGAATATCAGGATTCTTAAGGTGAGACAGTATTTCTGCTTCTCATCTCAACTGAACTCCTGCTTTGTCCAGCAGACCTTTAAATAATATTTTAAGATCCAGGATAAACCTGCTTTGTTTTTCTCTTGCTAAATAAACATGACCAAATTTAACTTTAAAAAATTAAAAGCCCAGAAGCAGGATATCTACTAAAGCCCAGTAGCAGGCAAAAAGCTGTTTCTCAAAAGGAGAGTAGTTATCTGCAGCAGATGGTAAGGCTTTGCTCCAAAATCCTAAGGGTCTGCATTGTGATTCTCTTAAGGGGCCTGCCAAAGGCTCCAGACAGCATCTCTATTTGCCACTGACACTTCCAGCACCATTGGATCTTCTGGATCATGTGGCCCAAGTGGCAGAGCAGCTTGTATAGCAGCCTGGACCTGTTGCAGAGCCTCCTCTTGTTCAGGTCCCCACTCAAAATTAGTAGCTTTTCTGGTCACTCAATAAATGGGCTGAAGTAGCACAACCAAATGAGGAATATGTTGTTGCCAACATCCAAAGAGACCAACTAGGCATTGTGCCTCTTTTTTGGTCATAGGAGGGGCCAGATGCAGCAACTTATCCTTCACCTTAGAAGGGATATCTTGACATGCCTCACACCACTGGACACCTAGAAATTTCACTGAGGTGGAAGGCCCCTGTATTTTTGTTGGATATACCTCCCATCCTCTGGCATGCAAATGCCTTACCAGTAAGTCTAGAGTAGTTGCTACTTCTTGCTCACTAGGTCCAATCAACATGATATCATCAATATAATGGACCAGTGTGATGTCTTGTGGAAGGGAAAAATGATCAAGTTCCTTGCAGACAAGAGTATGACATAGGGCTGGAGAGTTGATATACCCCTGAGGTAAGACAGTGAAAGTATATTGATGACCTTTCCAGCTGAAAGCAAACTATTTTTGGTGGTTCTTATTAACATCTGTTGACAAAAAAGCATTTGCCAGATCAATAACTGCATGCCAGTTACCAGGGGATGTACTGATTTGCTCAAGCAATGATACCACATCTGGAACAGCAGCTGCAATTGGAGTTACCACCTGGTTGAGCTTATGATAATCCACTGTCATCCTCCAAGACCCAACTGTTTTCTGCACAGACCAAATAGGAGAGTTTAATGGGGATGTGGTGGGAATCACCACCCCTGCATCCTTCAAGTCCTTAAGTGTGGCAATAATCTCTGCAATTCCTCCAGGAATCCACTATGGCTTCTGATTTACTATTTTGCTCAGTAAGGGCAGTTCTAGTGGCTTTCACTTGGCCTATCTTACCATAATAGCCTTCACTGCATGAGTTAGAGAGCCAATATGGGGATTCTGCCAGTTGCTCAGTATGTCTACTACAATTATACATTCTGGAACTGGGGAAATAACTACAAAGTGGGTCCAGTGGGCCCCTGGACCCACTTTGAGATGATCCTGAGATAAAACTCCATTGATCACTTAGCCCCATAAGCCCCACTCTGACTGGTGGAGCAGAGTGACATTTTGGGTTCCCTGGAATATTAATTCCACTTCTGAACCAGTGTCTAATAATCCCTGAAATATCTAATCATTTCTTTTTACCCAATGCACAGTTACCCTGGTAAAAGGCCATTGGTCTCCTTGGGGAAGGCTTGGAGGAAGATTAACAGTACAAATTTGTGGCAATGTAACAAGGTTCTCACCCAGAGGGACCTGGCCTCCCCTTCATTCAAGGAGCTCTGGGTCTGTAAACTGTCTCAAGTCTGGAAATTGATTAAGGGGCCATGACTGTGTTTTTGTAACTCGGGTTAGAATTCTGTTCACTTAACCTAGAACTCTTTTGTTTATACAGCTCAATCAAGAATTTAGTAGACTGCTGTTCTACTGTATATCTAGGTATCCCATGATTTACTAGCCAATGCCACAGATCTCTGCGAGTCATATAATTTTGACTCCTGCTTTGAGTTTGCTATCTATTCTAACAGCCACGCCTACCCTGTCCTTGATGATTAAGTGCTGCCACCTGGCTTCTGTCAACTTGGGATCCAGTCATCTCCATTGTGTTTAAGGATTTCAGCTCAGTGACGACAGTTCCTACAGTAATATCTGACCTACAGAGAAGTGCAACTACAGAGCTCTTCAGGAATGATGGCGCTAGTCTCACAAATTTATTTCTCACTGTTCTGGTAAAAGGTGCATCCTCCAGGCTGAGCCACCAGTCTTGAGGTTTGTTCATATGAAACTTAAACCCACAGGGGATAGGTCAAGCCTACTTACATATAGGCCTAAGAGTCACCCCCAAGAGAACCTCTTTTGTTGCTCAGATGTGACTGCTTTCTCCAGCCAAGACAGCAAGCAAACTCAACACCCTCCCCCTGTCTACGTGGGACATGACTCCCAGGGATGTGGATCTTCCTGGCAACGTGGGACAGAAATCCTAGAATGAGCTGAGAATCAGCATCAAGGGATTGAGAAAACCTTCTAGTCCAAAAGGGGGAAGAGTGAAATGAGACAAAGTGTCAATGGCTGAGAGATTCCAAACAGAGTGGAGAGGTTATCCTGGATGTTATTCTTATGCATTAAGTAGACATCACCTTATTATCCAAGATGTAATGGAGAGGCTGGAGGGAACTGCCTGAAGATGTAGAGCTGTGTTCCAGTAGCCATGTTTCTTGATGATGATTGTATAATGATATAGCTTTCACAATGTGACTGTGTGATGGTGAAAACCTTGTGTCTGATGCTCCATTTATCTACCTTGTCAACAGAGGAATAGAACATATGAAATAAAAATAAATAATAGGGGGAAAAAATGTTAAAATAAATTTAGCTTGAAATGCTAGTGATCAATGAAAGGGAGGGGTAAGGGGTATGGTATGTAAAATTTTTTTTCCTGTTTTTGTTTTATTTTTCTGTTGTCTTTTTATTTCTTTTTCTGAATTGATGCAAAAGTTCTGGGAAATGATCATGATGATGAATATGCAACTATGTGATGATATTGTGAATTGCTGAGTGTATGTGTTGGGAATGTTTGTGTTTCTTTCTTGTAATTTTTTCTTTGATTAATAAAAAATTAAAAAAAAAAAAGAGGTGCATCCTCCAGACAATTCCTGGGGTGTAAGAGCAGACTGCATGATAAATCCACTCTAACATCCCAATCTCTCTAAGCCTCTGGATCCCCTCATCTACATTATAGCAGGGCAGTTCCGGCATTTCAACCTCAGGTAATGTTGGCCACCTTTTGATCCGTGTTTCAACCAACCATCCAAACAAACTGTTAACATCTTTTCTAGTCCCTCGAGCTATAACATTGAATGCAGAATCTCTGCTTAGTGGGCCCATATCAATAAATTCAGCCTGATACAGCCTTATATTCCTCCCACCATTATCCCACAACCTTAAAATCCATTGCCACACATATTCCCCTGATTTCTGTCTATATAAATTGGAAAACTCACACAGTTCTTTTGGAGTATAACATACCTCCTCGTGTGTGATACTTTGTACCTCACCTTTAGGGGCCTGTTGGGACTTTAGTCTAGTTATAGGTCTGGAAGAAATGAGAGGTGGTGGGGGTGGGTCATGAAAAGAATTATAAATATCTTCCAAGCCATTTGCTTCAGGGCCTTCATTTGCAGTTTCGTCTGGTGAAACAGGATTAATCACTCTAGGGCTAATCCCTTCAGGAGGAGGTTGGGTGGCCAATTCCTCAAGGCAGGCTGGAGGTGGGGCAGTTATGTCCTCAGGGCAGACTATTACAGAGTTATTTAGAGAAGACTCAGCATGATCTAGGGCTTCAACCTCACCCCCCACATCATTATCAATCCATATGTCACTATCCCATTTTTCAGGGTCCCACTCCTTTCTAACCAATGCCCTCAGTTTAATGGCAGACACCATGCAACATTGAGATATCAGTTTATGTTGTAAACTTGTGACTCTAACAATAAGATTCTGAGTCTGAGTTTCAGAGATATCAAGTCTACAGCTACAGGAAATAAGATTTTCCTTCAGGATACTCATAGAAATTTCTACATCTGTCAGACAGCACTTAAGCTTCTAATTTGAAGCTTTAAACCCATCTCTCTCACTCTTTAATGTAGCCAGTGTATCTAACAACAACCAACCAGCATCTCTACATCTCTTATTTCCATGAAACTCTGTTAAAGTGTCAAAAACATTATTCCCCAGAACCTGGCTTCATACAAGCGAAGCATTGGAAGAATCGAATGGTGATATTTTGACTATCTCTTTTGCCAACTCACTTCATGGATTGGAAATGTCATTCTGATTATGGGAATTAGAGTCCTTAGTGCCTTTGAGTACAGTCAGAGTAGAAAACCATTCATAAAACCCATTTTTAAGATTCTGTTTCTTAAGAACCACTCCTGGTACCAAGATGTATTAGTTAGGGTTCTCTAGAGAAACAGAATCAACAGGAAACCCTTGCAAATATAAAATTTATAAAAGTGTCACATGTAACCATGGGAACGCAGAGTCCAAAATCTGCAGGGCAGTCTGTGAAGCCGGTGATTCCGATGGAGGGTCTGGATGAACTCCACAGGAGAGGATCACTGGCTGAAGCAGGAAAAGAGCCTGTCTCTTCTGAATCCTCCTTAAAATGTTTCCAGTGATTAGATTAAGCATCACTCATTGCAGAAGACACTCCCCTTTGGTTGATTACAAAAGGAATCAGTGTGGATGTAGCTGATGTGATCATGATTTAAGTCCATGAAATGTCCTCATAGCAAAAGATAGGCCAGTGCTTGCCGAACCAGACAAATAAGTACCACCACTTGGCCAGGTTGCCACATGAATATGACCATGACAATTGTGTAATACTTAATTAGGGAGAAGAAAGTGCTAAGTTAGCTAAATAAATGTTAATGTGTTGGGAGTTTTACATACATTATCTCACTTAAAGGGCACTCCAACCCTGAGTCATAGAAAGAAAAATTTTTTTTACAGTACATTTCAATTTATTTTAAAGTAAAAAGCTTTTTTAAAAAAGTTGTGCATTTAAAAATTTGGATCGCATACTTTCATAAAAAAGTCATCACAATCAATTTTTGTTTTCCTTTTTGTGAAAAATAACATATACATAAAAAAGGAATAAATTTCAAAGCACATCACAACAATGAGTTGTAGATTAGATTTCAGAGTTTGGTATGGGTTACAATTCCACAACTTTAGGTTTTTACTTCTAGCTGCTCTAAGATACTGGAGACTAAAAGAAATATCAGTAAAATGATTCAGCAATCATACTCGTCTGTTAAAACCTATCTTTTCTGTATAACTCCACTATCACCTTTGATCTTTCTTCCACTCTTTAGGGGTATTTGGGTTATGCCCTGTGCCAGTATGAAAGGATGTGTGTAACCTAGAAAAGCCATGTTTTAATCAAAATCCCATTTCATAGAGGCAGAATAATTCCTATTCAATACTGTATGTAATTAGATCATCTCCCCAGAGATGTAACCTAATCAAGAGTGGTTGTTATGCTGGATTGGGGAGATGTGTCTCCACCCATTTGGGTGTGTCTTGATTGATTTACTATAAAATTCTATAAAAGAGGAAACATTTTGGAGAACAGGAGATTCAGAGAGAGCAGAGAATGCACTGCACCATGAAGCAGAGAATCCACTAGCCAGTGCTTTGGAGATGAAGAAGGAAAATGCCTTCCATGAAGCTTCATGAAACAGGAAGCCAGGAAAGAAAGCTAGCAGATGACACCATGCTCGCCATGTGCCCTTCCAGCCAAGAGAGAAACTGTGACTATGCTCACCATGTGCCTTTCTACTTGAGAGAGAAACCCTAAACTTCATTGGCCTTCTTGAACCAAGGTATCTTTCCCTGGATGCCTTCGATTTGACATTTCTATTGACTTGTTCTAATTGGGACATTTTCTCAACCTTTGAACTGTAAACTAGCAACTTATTAAATTCCCCTTTTTAAAAGCCATTCCGTTTCTGGTTTATTGCATTCCAGCAGCTAGCAAACTAGAACATACCCATTCAAAACTTTTCATGTTGGAAGGGGTTGTGGATAATATGGGATAGGGGGATGGAACTAGTTGATGATCTGGAGAGGGTGGGCCCTCTGCATTTCAGGACTTATCTGGTCCAAGGACCTATCTGGAGGTTGTAGGTTTCTGGAAAGTTACCCTAGTGCATGAAATCTTTGAAGAATTTTATATAACACCATTGGTGTTCTTTAGGATTGTTATCTGTTTTACCAATAAAGAAACTACAAATTAACTTGCCCAAGATCCAAATGGCTGAAATAATGGTAAATTCGGAATAAACCCAGGTCTGAAACACCTGCTTTTTCACGTTGCCCAAACCATAGTGTACCATCTATAGTTTGTGGGAGCAAAGATTGGGGAACTGGAGTATTCTTAGGAAAATTTGCAAGGGGAAAATAGAATCCTAAAAACTCTATAACTCTCTACTGATCACAGGATACTCATCTTTTTAAGTTAAAAACCTTTGACATTTTAGAGAAAGTATACCATCCAAATGCAGTAAAGATCTTAAGGAAAGATAATGATGCTTTTGAAAACAGTGAGTATGAAACAGGAAATTTTGAACTGAAGGGCTAAGTGATAAAGACAAAACTAGAGGGAAAGAGGAGATAAAATGGAGTGAGAATGCTAGCTTAAATGAGGACATGAGTGAAAAGGAGCCCTTAGAATAAAGATAGATAAACTACCACAGCCAAGAAGAGCCTAACCAGACATGACAACTAAATATAATGCATATTAGATGGGATTCTGGAATGGGAAAAAGACATTAGATTAAAAACTAGGGAAATCTGAATAAAGGATGGACTTTAGCTAATAATAATGTATCAATATTGGTTTATTAAATATGACAAATGTAACACACTAATGTAAGATGTTATTAGTTGGGGAAAGTGGGTATCAGATGTATGAAAGTTCTCTGTATACTGTCTCAATTTTTCTATAAATCTAAAACTGCTTCAAAATAAAGAGTTTATTTTTAAAATTATGAAAAATTAAATAAAATAGATGTTGAATATTATTTGTTTGTTCAATAAATGTTTTCTAATATTATCCTAGTATTATCAAGAGTTTTTTAACATATCACCTTAAAAGATTGACAAAAACTGATTTAAGTGAAATGAAAAGAGCAAGTAGGTCAATGACAAATGCCAAATTTAACAAACCAAATCAAATGCTGCTTTCAACACCCAGGTGTTAATGTCTTTAAAAATTGAATCATTGGTCACCTGCAAACCAGCTAAATGGCAAAATATATTTCAAGGATAATAAAATTTTCTCCTAAAACTTGCAATCTATAATTGGGTGATAAGGACCAAGGTGGGTAAAAAAATGAAAGCTAAGATTGAGTCCCAGCTCAACTCTTACCAGCACTAATCTCAACTGTTAAAAAATGAAAACTGTAACCAGAACCAAAATGTGCTCACAGAATATACAAGAACTTCTCAAATCATGACACCAAATCCTCTTTCTTTATTGATACAGGAAAGGAATCCAGAAAGGTGAAATCAGTGCCTGAAGTTAATCAGCAGGGTCTGACACACTTCATGCATATCTTCTTCCTTGGTTTTAGTCAAAGAATAACATTCAAAAGGTTTATAAGATATATTTAATTCATTAACAAGAGAATCAGCAAAATGACTAAGCTACTTGAAAGAAAGATACTAGAAATTGATATAAAAATTCAGTTGGTTCCAGGCCAAGATGGCAGCTTAGCAATGTATACGTTTTAGTTCCTCCTCCAGAACAACTACTAAATAACCAGAAACAGTACAGAACAGCTCCTGGGATCACATCAGTGATCAGACACACAAGGTACCCCAGTCTGGACCAGCTGGACCAGCTGCAAGACCCCCCTGAACTGTGAATTTGCCAAGCCATGGTGGCTGGTGCCCCTCCCCCACAGGCTGCTTCCCAGAGGGGAAAGGAAAGAGACTTTACCAGCAGCAGGGGCAGAGCCCAACCAAATGCCAATTGTGGAATTGATTAACAAATTCTAACTACTAAAAAGAGGCCCCCACCTCAGGTGAACCTGGTCAAAGTAGAGGTTGCACATTTTGCCCGGTGCCAATGGGGCAGCACTGACAGAAAAAGAAGAAAAAAAAAAAGAAACAGAGGTTTTTGTGACTGCATTTCTATAAAGGCTTGACTACCTTTGGATACAGTGGCAGGGCTTCTCAGGCTGCAACTACCCCAGGCATAGGCAGAAACAAGCTCATTTGAGGACTTGTCTGGAGCCTGTGCCTTCCCCAGGGGAGGGGTGAAGCCCAACTCAGGTGAAATCCCTCCCTCAAGGAATTCAAGCACCAGGGCTTGGTAATTTGAAGCCATTAAAACCAGCCCTCAACCTCTCGTCTGTCTCCATCACATCCCCAGCAGGGAGAGTCTGCCAAAGTTAAAGGTACCACATCATCTTATGCTGGTGGGACCTGAAGGCAAACAAGCACCCATACTGGGCAGGATAAGAAAAACAGAGCCCAGAGACTGCACAGGAAAGTCTGTCAACCTGCTGGGTCTCACCCTCAGGGAAAATCGATGCAGGTGACTCTTTCCTCCTGATAGGAGGCCAGTTTGGTCTGGGAAAATACAGCTGGGTTCTATAATACCTAAGTAGACCCTACTAAGCAGGGTGGTGGGGGGAGGAAAGGTACCAAACAAGCAGGGCAAGAAACAAGAAAACAAGAACTGAAAAATTCTCCTATGTTAAACAAAACCTAAGCTAGAGGTCCAGAAAAAGCTGAACTGAATGTCAAAGAACAAATAGACAACAAATTCATCCAGCAAGGAAACCCCAGGTAAAAGAAGTGCAAGCAATCTCCAGAATAAACTAATTAAGGTAATTAAATGCCTAGATGCCAGCAAAAAATAACAAATCACACTAGGAAAATTGAAGATATGGCCCAGTCAAAGGAACAAACCAACAATTCAAATGAGATACAGGAGCTGAAACAATTAATTCAGAGTATACTAACAGACATGGAAAACCTCATCAAAAACCAAATCAATGAATTGAGGGAGGATATAAGAAGGCAAAGAATGAACAAAAAGAAGAAATCAAAAGTCTGTAAAAACAAATCACAGAACTTATGATAATGAAAAGCAAGGTAGAAGACATGAAAAAAACAATGGAAACCTACAATGATAGATTTCGAGATGTAGAAGATGGGATTAGTAAACTGGAAGACCAAACACCTGAAATCCAACTAGAAAAAGAAAATATAGGGGAAAAAATGGAAAAATATAAGCAGGGACTCAGGGAATTGAATGACAATATGAAGCACACAAATATATGTGTTGTGGGTGTCCCAGAAGGAGAAGAGAAGGGAAAAAAGAGGAGAAAAACTAATGGAGAAATTATCACTGAAAATTTCCCAACTCTTATGAAAATGAAAGACTTAAAATTACAGATCCAAGAAGTACAGCATACCCCAAAGAGAATAGATCCAAATAGATGTACTCCAAGACATTTACTAATCAGAATGTCAGAGGTCAAAGAGAAAGTGAGAATCTTGAAAGCAGCAAGAGAAAAGTAATCCATCACATACAAGAGAAGCCCAATAAGACTATGCATAGATTTCTCAGCAGAAACCATGGAGGCGAGAAGACAATGGGATGATATATTTAAATTACTAAAAGAGAAAAACTGCCAACCAAGAATTCTATATCCAGCAAAATTGTCCTTCAAAAATGAGGGAGAAATTAAAAATTTTCAGACAAAAAATCACTGAGAGAATTTGTGACCAAGAGACCAGCTCTGCAAGAAATACTAAAGGGAGCACAAAAGACAGATATGAAAAGACAGAAGAGAGAGGTGTGGAGATGAGTGTAGAAAGGAAGACTATGAGTAAAGGTAAAACGAAGGAAAATCAAATATGACATATAAAATCCAAAAGACAAAATGCTAGAAGAAAGTATTACCCATGCAGTAATAACACTAAATGTTAATGGATTAAACTCCCTAATCAAAAGACATAGACTGGCAGAATGGATTAAAAAACAGGACCCATCTATATGCTGTCTCTACTCAAAGGACATGAGGGCAAGGACACAAACGGACATTTGCACGCCAATGTTTATAGCAGCATTATTTACAATTACCAAGAGATGGAAACAGCCAAAATGTCCATCAACAAATGGGTGGCTAAACAAACTATGGTATACACATACAATGGAATATTATGCAGCTATAAGACAGAATAAAGTTATGAAGTTTATAACAACATGGATGGACCTTAAGGACATTATGCTGAGTGAGATTAGCCAAAAACAAAAGGACAAATACTCGGGTCTCATTGATATGAACTGACATTAGTGAGTAAACTTGGAATATTTCGTTGGTAACAGAGACCATCAGGAGATAGAAATAGGGTAAGATATTGGGTAATTGGAGCTGAAGGGATACAGACTGTGCAAAAGGACTGGATACAAAAACTCAGAAATGGACAGCACAATACTACCTAACTGTAATACAATTATGTTAAAACACTGAATGAAACTGAATGTGAGAATGTTAGAGGAAGGAGGGCTGAGGGCATAAATGAAATTACAAAGAAAGATAGATGATAAAGACTGAGATGGTATAATCTAGGAATGCCTAGAGTGTATAATGATAGTGACTAAATGTACAAATTTAAAAAATGTTTTTGCATGAGGAAGAACAAAGGAATATCATTACTGCAGGGTGCTGAAAATAGATGGTAATTAATATTTTAAAATTTCAACTTATGTGTGAGACTAAAGCAAAAAATGTTTATTGGGTACAAAATTTATATTTTGACTAGTGTATCTCCTAATGTAACTTATGTTGATAGCTTGATTGAATACCACAGGTACTTGGAATCTCAGGTAGGACATGAGATTTTGTTGGTTTGTCCAGAGTGATGCCCTGATGAATCCCAGAGTGATTTGATCAGTGAGTGGAAAAGTATTTGCAAAGTGCCCTTCAGGGAATGGTGAGAATGGGGAGAAATTCAACCTCCCCAAGTTGAATTCTTGATATTCTCACAAGCAGTGTGGACAACCAAAGCTATGGGTGGAGCCCCCATTCTTGGGGTTTGTTTATATGAAACTTAACCCCACAAAGGATATGTCAAACCTACTTAAAATTAGGCCTAAAAGTCACCCCCAAGAGAACCTCTTTTTTTTGCTCAGATATGGCCTCTCTCTCCAGTCAACACAGCAAGCAAACTCACCACCCTCCCCTGTCTACGTGGGACATGACTCCCAGGGGTGTGGACCTTCCTGGCAATGTGGAACAGAAATCCTAGAATGAGCTGAGACTCAGCATCAAGGGATTGAGAAAAACCCTAGAATGAGCTGAGACCCAGCATCAAGGGATTGAGAAAACCTTCTCGATCAAAAGGGGGAAGAGTGAAATGAGACAAAGTGTCAATGGCTGAGAGATTCCAAACAGAGTGGAGAGGTTATCCTGGATGTTATTCTTACGCATTAAGTAGATATCACCTTGCTATCCAAGATGTAATGGAGAGGCTGGAGGGAACTGCCTGAAAATGTAGAGCTGTGTTCCAGAAGGCATGTTTCTTGATGATGATTATATAATGATATTGCTTTCACAATATGACTGCGTGATTGTGAAAACCTTGTGTCTGATGCTCTTTTTATCAACCTTGTCAACAGACAAGTAGAACATATGGAATAAAAATAAATAATAGGGGGAACTAATGTTAAAATAAATTTAGTTTGAAATGCTAATTGTCAATGAAAGGGAGGGGTATGTATATTTTTTCTTTTTGTTTTTATTTTTCTGTTGTCTTTTTATTTCTTTTTCTGAATTGATGCAAATGTTCTAAGAAATGATTGTGATTATGAATATGCAACGATGTGATGATATTGTGAATTACTGATTATATATGTAGAACAGAAAAAAAGAATCAGTTGGTGAAAAATGCTGAAATAAGAATACAAAATCAAGTACAAACAGATTAATGTAATGTATTGTACAGGGTAATAAAATAGTAGTCTCTGGGCGTCTTAAGAAAAAAATCTACTAGCTCAAAATTATTTGTACCCTACTAGACAAGATGATTTGCAATTTACCACCCCTCTACAAGTTAGCATGTAACTTTACAGAGCTTGGGTCTCAATGGTCAAAGCAGGTCAAGCAAATTAACTTCCCCTAGAATGTCTGATAACACTTGAGTGATCTTCTTATATAATGCTCCAGTAAGATGTTGGCAGAGTTGGAAGCAATCTTTTTGTCATATTTCTTAAGTTCTGGATAATTTTTAGGAAATATTTCTCTGATTTCACTCTCTTCTGACTTTACTCTCTCATAAAGCTGTTGGGCCTCTAGGATCTGTGTGTGTCCCAGTGTCTTCTGTCTCTATCACAAGCCTCCAGGACCCAAATCGGCAGCCCACAGTCTCAAGTCCAGTTCAAAGGCTCAAAATGGAATGTAGATAATATTTTGCTAATCTCTTACTGGTAGAATTTTTTAACCATTTACAACATTAAAAAATAAAGAGATGATGATGTTGAGAATTACTGATTATAATGTAGAATGGAATGATATGTTAATGTTTTTGTTTGTTCTTAATTTTTTTTAAGTAATAAATAAATTTAAAAAATAAAGAGATATAAAATTCAAGTCTTGACATCTGCTTTCTCCTTAAAAATTGAAAAATCTAGCAATACTTGACCCACTTTCCTGAATGGCAACAATCAGCTAGAGCTGTGCTAGCTTACCCTTGTGATGGAGCATGTGGTCTTTCCTTTACCTCATTCTCCACCACACCCCATTGTCTGCTTGACCCTGAAGCTGAGTGAGACCAGCCAAATATCTTTGCTAATGAAGTGTTTATTTTGTCCTTATATGAGGATTAAGGGAAAAGTGAATAATTTCTTGTACTCAGATCGCTATAAAAATTTTTCTTATAACTAACCCTTCAGATATGTGTGTTTGCAATCCTGCTTTACTTGTTCACTCTGATTTCAGGCTTCAGCTACCAGCTATACATTAGTCTCTGTGTGATGAGATCTCTCTCAAGATTTTCCCATATACAAATACTTTCTGGAAATTGCCAGCTGGATGTGTCCTGATTCGAGCAATTCCAAAACACCTACAATTTAACTGATTTTTCTTCCCCCCAATTATTTCTCTTCTTGTAATTCAAAATTGAGTGATTGGCACCAGTACCCACCCAGACACTCAAGCTGGGAAAAGTGTCCTAATATTAGATCACCATTCCTCAAATAGGTTGCCTTGTCTTATCAATTCTACTTTTTAACGCAGTTCATGTCCACCTATTCCACTCTCTCTGATGGCTCTTACTTGAGTAAAACCTATTATCACTTTTACTAAGATCAGGCATCAGCAAATTTTGTCTGTAAAGAGCCAAATACTAAATATCTTAGGATTTGTAGATCATATAGTCTTCATGACAACTATTAAACTCTGCTGAGAAAGTAGCCATAGATAGTATGTATACAAATGTGGTTGTGTTTCGATAATATTTTATTAAGGACAATAAATTTTGAATTTCCTATACATTCACAAGTCACAAAACATTATTCTTCTTTTGATTTTTGTTCTTCTTTTACCTAACCATTTAAAAATGCAAAATCCATTCTTAGCTTGTGTGCAATATAAAAACAGGTAGCATGCCAGTTTGTCACCCCATATTTCGGATTATTGCATTATTCTCTTTATGGGTCTCCATGCTTTTATCCTCACTCGGTCTTCTGCCTTATAAAGTATTCTTATAAAACTGATTATATCATCAGTTGAATACTTCGGTTGCTCCTCACCACCCCCAGGCTAAAATCCAAACTCCTTAGCATAACATAGATTTCTATATGACCTGATTCCTAACTATTACTTTTTAGAATTATCTCTATCCATACCTCCAACTATATGTAGTTTCCAGTAGATGCCAAGATACTTCCTAATTCTTGCCTTTTTCTTGCTATTGCCTATCTTTCAAGATTCAATTCTAGTGCCCCCCCTTTTTCTTTTAACTTTTTTATTGTATAGTATAACATATACACAAAGCAAAGAAATAAAAAAAAAAGCAATAGTTTTCAAAGCACTCTTCAACAATAGTTACAGAACCGAGTCCGGAGTTTGTCATGGACTACCATACAATCCTCTCAGATTTTTTTCCTTCTAGCTGCTCCAGAATAGAGGAGACTAGAAAGCTTAAATATTTTTTTCATCACAATCAACTTTTTTCCTTCTTTTTTTTCTGTGAAAAATAACATATATACAAAAAAGCAATGAATTTCAAAGCACAGCACCACAATTAGTTGTAGAACATATTTCAGAATTTGACATGGGTTACAATTCCACAATTTTAGGTCTTTCTTATAGCTGCTCTAAGATACTGGAGACTAAAAAAGATATCAATTTAATGATTCATCATTCATATTCATTTGTTAAATCCTACCTTCACTGTATAACTCCACCATCACCTTTGATCTTTTCATCCCTCTCTTTAGGAGTGTTTGGTCTATGGCCATTCTAAATTTTTCATATTGGAAGGGTCTGTCACTAATATGCAGTAGGGAGCTGGAACTATCTCATATTCTGGAGAGGCTGGGACCTCTAGAATTCAGGACATATCTGAACCAGAGGCCCATCTGGAGGGTGTAGGTTTCTGGAAAGTTACTCTTGTGCAGGGAACCCTATTGGAATCTTATATATTGCCAGAGGAGTTCTTTAGGATTGGCTGGAGTGGTTCTGGTTGGGGTTTGCCAAGTTATGATAGGTAGCACGGTCTAATTGAAGCTTGTATAAGAGCAACCTCCAGAGTATTCTCGACTATTTGAACCCTCTCTGCCACTGATGCTTTATTAGTTACACTTCTTTTCCCCCTTTTGATCAGGATGGAATTATTGATCCCAAGGTGCCTGGGCTGGATTCATCCTTGGGAGTCATCTCCCACATCGCCACGAAGACTTTCACCCCTGTATGTCATGTCCCACGTGGTGGGGAGGGCAATGATTTCACTTGCAGAGTTGATGCCCCCCTTTTTACGATACTATTTCTAACTCATCTTAAAATAGAAGTCCCTCATTTGTACCTCGTCTGTATCTCACACAGATTTTCTATCTTAGTTCCAGTAACGCTTTCATATACTCATTTGTTTGCATGTTTAGTTCTCCATACTATATTGTAAAACACTTTGGTAATGGAAACACATATATAATTCATATCCCCACCCCCACCCCCAGCTCTAAGCACAGCACCTGACACTTTAAAATATTTAAATATTTGTTGAATGAATCAATAAATGGATCCCCCAAATAATCATAGAGAAAATAACCATTGCAATAGCTAATACTTATGAGCACATATAACACACCAACTACCTTTCTAATCAGTTTGCATGTATCAGCTCACTTATTTGTCACAATCCTATGAGGTAGCCACTGTTATTATGTGACTTTACACTTAAGGAAGCTGAGGCACAGAAATGTGAGACCACTAGTCACATAACAGGTGGGAGGAACTGGGATTCAAATTCAGTCTGTTTCACCCCATCTCTGAAACACAAAAGAATGTGGAAAAGGTCTAAAGAACATTGGGCTTTGAGATTCCTGGGTCTTCAACAAAAATGCCAGCTGGTCCACTGTGGTGCTAACAAGGCCCTTTATCTTGATCTAGGTAGTGGTCACTTGGGGTGTATAAATACGTAAAAAATCACTAAGCTGTACATTTGAGATTTGTTCACTGTATGGAAATTATTCCTTAATTTGTGTAAATTTTTAAAACATTTCCCCATCTTCATGCACTAACCCTTCTGAGTACCATCAATAAACACTTAAATTGGAATTCCTCTTTCAATTTCATGCTATTTTCTCTAGCTCTGTATTCTTTCCTCCACATGATTAACTTCAAATTATTTCTGGGAGGCAGAGACCTCTGGATCCCTCTTCTTCTACCCCTTTCAGTAACTAGAAATACAAAACTGAGAAGTAGTACGATCCATGTTAACAAGCTCAGTTTCTTTGACTATCAGCTAATTAGAGCAACAGTTAAGGTCAAGATAAGAGATTTGTTACAGGTGCTGGATTTCTCCCTTTGCTCTCCCCACCCCCGCCATCTGCACTCCATACAACCACTAACTTTCCAAGTTGTCCTTCCTCATTCTCCAACACCCACTGAGCAACTGAGGAGCCTGTTCTCTCCTGGTCAGATCATTATCACCCAGTTCCAGAACAAGTTTATTTGTTTGCTAAACTTCGACGGGCATTCCTGGATATGACTCCATACTCCCCTCCCCTACCAAGGCGGACCTAACCGGGTGAAAAGAGAAATTCTTTTTTACCTTGGGTCAGATTCCCTGAGGGTAGGGTGGGAAAGAGGGAGTAACCACCTGGGAAAAGACAGTGTTGCTCCAGGTCACAGCTGCTTCATGATTCAGTCTGAAGATTTACTCTCCTGAAGTCTCCCTTAGGAGAGAACTTAGATTTTTGTTGCTGTTATTTTAAAATTTTTATTGTGGTAGCATATACACAATGCAACATTTCCCATCTTAATCATCTTCAATACCATAGATTTTGGTAAATATAATTTAGCGCCTGAATGTTATGAGCCTTTAGCTAGAAGTAAGACATTCTAAGGAATCAGATATTTGTTTTTGAGAGTTCCTATAATTCTCCAATTTCATGAATGGCAGTGTTCTAGCCACTAAAGCAATTCATTGGTAACTGTTAAGATTTCCCCCTACTGCCAATCACTGTATCCTAGAATAGTGGATGCTTCTCCAACAGGATTTACAGATTTTCTTAAAAAAAAGAGATTCCTGAGCTCCACCCCTAGAGATTTTGATTCAGTGGCCTGTGGTGACGCCCAACCCAGGAATCTGCATTCCTATCAAACGTTCAGGTGATGCTGATCAGAAGATTTTAGTAACTCAGGCCCTCAAGGATTTATTAATCTAGCTGGAAATCCAAACACACAAAAAGATACAACTAAAATGCAGACTGGTAACCACTATGGGAGAGGTTAGGCCCTGTGAGATAAGGAGCTCAGTGGAGGGGCACCTAATCCACTGGGGAAGGGGAACTGCCAAGACCTGAGCCAACTGACAGTGAACAAAGCAGAGAGTGGGGGAGAAAAGCATTCAGGGTAGTGAGTGGGTAAAGCTTTGCCAGAGTTTGAAGTTGATTGAGAGGCAAGCAGTAAACAAACTAAGGAGAAGTCCTCTTCACCATCCTGTGGAGCCTGAGATGACTGAGAGAAGACTAAGTAGAGGATAATGTGGTTGAATTTGAGTTAGATCATCTGGTTCAGAAGGGTTCAGAAGGTTTAGTGGAGTCAGTGAAACAGTGTGAAGCCTGGGCGAGAAATGATACCCAAAGGAGGGCAAGAAAAGATGTTGGATATACAGGGGGGCTTATTAGACAAATTTCATCAAGACATGCTTACTGATTGAATAGTGTGGGAGGATGGAAAAAAAGGAGTCAAGACATCTTATATTTCCCTCTTGAGTGAATCTTGAGTGGACCTCAAAACTTGTGCACATGGTAATGTCATAGATAAAACAAAATTGGCTTTAATTATTTAAACTGGATGATACATACATATGTGAAGATATACTATATCGTCTACTTTGCAGGTTTGAAATTTTTCATGAGAAAAATGTTATTTTAGGGAAGAAAGTGTGTTTGCGTTCTTTTAGCTATAAAAGGCAAAATAAGTGGAAACAATGTTGTGTGATTCCATTTGTAAACTCTAAATTGGCAGTTTTGATTGTTGTGTATGTTCACCTTTACAACACAGATCATTTCAGAGTATTCTAGCTACACTGAAGTCAGAAAGATTGTTGTAAATTAGATTCTGCTCTTTTAGAAGAGCTCCAGACTCAACAAATTAAGTTTAGAGGACCTAAGACAAAGAGACCCAGAGGATTGTTGCTTTTTAAGGGTTATTTTCTAGGTCACACAGAATTGCTTCTCAGCCTTTGCTTATAAAGCCCTAGTTTTCATTTAAGTCCATTCCTTCATCAACAAATAATTGAGCATGTACTTTTGGCCAGGTACTATTCCAGAATAGTAGTTCTCAAACTTTAGCATACAAGAGAACTTGTTTAAACAGATTCCTGGTCTCCACCACCAAATTCCTGTTCAATAATTCTGTGGTAAACGGCACCACTTTGTGTCTCTAAAAGGCTCCTAGGAGATGCCAATGTTGATCTGTGGATCCAACTCTTCTAGGGCTATACTAAACAAAACAGGCAAAAATAAAAATAATTGCCCTTATGAAGCTTATATTCTAATAGGAGTGGGAGAGATAGAAGAACGAAAACAGGTGATGGAGAATATATATTATGCAAGATGATAAGTACTATGAAGAAAAATAAAGTGGAGAAGGTCAGAGGGACTCACTGAGAAGGTAATATTAAAATAAGGATTTAAAAGAAGTGAGAGATCCAGCTGGTATTATTTCTTGGGGGGGGGGGAGGGGGACAGAGAGAGATAAAAGTAAGGGCAAAAACCTTGATTCTGGATCTTTTCTGACTTGTTCCAGGATCAGCAAGGAGGCCTAGGGGGTAGGAAAAGTACAAGCAGACAAATTAGAGGTAAATTACAAGGCTAGGGGAGGGCTTTGTAATTCAGTACTTTGACTTCTTACTCAGAATGAGAGAAATACAAAGGAAGATTTTAAGCAAAGGAATGGTTTGATGTGATTTGTCCTTTAAAAAAATCTTTCTGGCAAACGCCTTCAGAATAGATTATGAAAAGGCCAGGGTAGAAACAACAGGGAGACCAGTTAAGAGGTTTTTGAATAATCCAGGCGATACATGGTAGTTGGATAAGGTGGTAGCCTTAGAGGGCAACCAGGTTTGCCACGCGTCACATCTGAGCTCACCCTTCTGCCAGTGACACAGGAAACTTCAAATTCCCAGTGTCAGGTTTCAGAAAATAAACTTGACATACGAAACGGATTCTGTGGCATGCGGCCCACCCAGGCCTCTTGTGACAGACGATAACAACAACAACAACGAACACATGTATTCCTTAAAAGAACAAATCTTGTTGCTCTGATGATTCTCAAAGCCCGGATCCATGTGATCACCAAAAACTCAACTCAACAGTGAAAAAAAGAAAACATTCGGAAGAAAGAGTAAAAGAAGCAATTGGATTCTAGATGTATTTTGAGGATTCATCAACAAAAATGGTTCTTAAGATTTTGGCCAGGGCAACTGGAAAGATGGAATTGGCGTCTACTGAGATGGAGATGGCTATGGGAGGACTCTGTCTACGGAGGAACTTAGGGAGTTTGGTTTTGGAAATACTAATCTTGATATATTTCTAATAAGGCATCCAGTGGAGATATTAAATACACGGTTTGATAGATGAGACCCGAGTTTGGGGATGACATCTGGGATGAAGACATGAATGAGAGTCAGACAGTATATTGATGATGTATTAAGTCCAAAGACAGCACAGTGTCACCGAATTAGTGAGCGTAGAAAGCGAGAGCTTTGAGAGCGAAACCTTGGATCACCCTAACTTTTACATAAAGGGTGTGGGAGGATGGGGTAAGATAAAGAAGATCCAGCAAAGGAGAAAGAACCATAAAGAAGGTAAGAGGGACATCAGTAGAGTTTTATAAGAAGAGGAAGTTTAGTTCAAAGGTTAAGCGTCTACTACATGAGGTAAGTTTTTTACCTCTCACATCTCCTGATGCAAATGTCCAATGACTTATTTGATGTTGCTATCAGTATTTATTTATTAAAATCACAGTAGTCAAAATCTACTACATTTGGCTGGATGCTAATGAAGGTGGCTACAAAAAGGAAAGACAGTGTCTAATGCCTAGTATTCACTATATTTTAGATGCTATTGTTATTTCCCCAATTCCTTCACATGCACCCTGCCTTTTGAGTCGTGTTAAACAACGGTATTGGAACCCATCATGGTTTTTTCATGCCTTGGTGCTGCATCTGCCCACACTGCTCTCTTTCTGGAATTCCCTTCCCCATTTCAGTTCAGCTTAAGATCCTCCATGAAATCTTCCTAGCCACTCCCTTCCCTGTGCCACCCTCTATTGTTTATGCTTCATATCCAGCAGCATTGCTCCTTGCTATTTCAGGTTTTTCTTTTTTTTAAATACTTATCAGAAGTCATTATAAGTCTGTCTTTTTGGTCTTTACTAAATTGTTAGCACCTCATGAGCACCTTAATTATGTTCTCTCAGGTACGTGATAGGCCCTCATTATTTATTAGTTGAATAAGCAATAAAAATAATAGTAGAACCTGATACCACGTCAAGAAACAGGTACTGATATAATGAGTTTATCAGGTACAGTGAGACAGTTGAATAGAAGCAAAAATGTGTGAGGATTAAATAAAAAGAAAATAAGTGAGTAGCAGCTTGGATATACTCAAAGAAACTCAAGTGGGCATGGGGGGTGTGAAATCAGTGACAAATCAGTAATAAACTGGATAATTTTTTTCTCAGTTTGATGTATACTCCAGATCGGAGAACTGAGGACCGGCGAACTCTACATTCATACCCTGGACAATTCTGGTTACCTTGTCAAATCAGTCAAATCCGATAGTAAAAGCACCAAATTCTGAATTTAGAAGGTCTGTGTTCTTAATAGATTGTATGGCTTAAAAGGCATTTCTTATTTATCAATGAGGAATTAATCTCATCTATAAAATATTTTTCATTTCTAATATTCTCCCACTTCCCTTCTTAGACAATCCTCTTAAGAGAATAAAATTTAAAACAGGCTGTCACCAAATCCGTTTTTTTCATTTGGGCTCCCAGACTCTAGCACATCGAACCCACCCCTCCTCCACCCACACAGCCCACCTCGACAAATCCGAAGTCTCCGACAGCCGCTGAAGCACTCTCAACTTTATTCAAATTGCTTACCCTGCCAAGAATGTAGTACGTCTGCCTTCTAGCTACCAGCCCCCTTCCCTTCCTTTGGTCTTTCACTCCGGAGGTGCGCTTCCTCCTTACAATAGGACCCGGGGTGAGTTGGGGGTGGGTGGGTGAATTCTTCCCAGGCTTTCTTGCAAAGACCCCTGTCAGGAAAAGACAAAGCTTCCCGGTACCTGCAGACTAAGGGCAAACTCAGGTATTTGGTGACCTTGAGTCCCATCCTGACTGGGGCCAGGGAGTCAAAATTTTCCCCTTTTTAATGAAACCACAGCCTACTTCTAATGAAACAGACTATCTGCCTGAAGCACAATGTATCTAGTTCCACTTACCTCTCCCCCCAAGCCCCTGTTCCTACTCTTATCCTCTGCAGAATGATGAGGAAAGGCTATAGAGAATTTTGTCTCCCTATTGGAGCTTTGCGGTATCCTTCCTACCCTCACAAGCTGGCATGTGAATGAAAATCAGCTGGCATGGGAGCAGAGCCAGCAGCTCTCCATGGAGACTCAAGTGGCAGAGTGCATGGGAGGATTAGCCGAGAGTTGTGTCTTAGAAAAATACATAATTTGGAACTTGCTAAGGGTTTACTTTTAGGGGTAGAGACTGGAAAAGTGAAAGAAATCAGCTTTCTTGAATGTTGCATTTGGGAAAGGAGAGGAAGATTGAAAGCTGTCGACTGTTATCCTTTTCAGTAAATATGTCAGTGCTGGAACACAACTCTAAAAAATGTGCTTTTAGAAGACATGCCCCCCAAAACTGGCAAGGCGGGGGCGAGGTGGCGCTGAATGGCATGAGGGGATTGCCAAGCCTGAGAAGGACGGGGAGGAGGGGGCGGGGAGCCAGACAAATCGTGATTTGCAGGAGCTTCTTTTGCCCAGAGGATTTCTTTATCTCCCTTTTCCACTTGGATTGTTTTAAAGGTGAATACATTGCATTCTTTTCTATCTGGCAATGTACTAGATGGAATAAGAAGGTGGTATTTTCATTCTAATATGTTGTTTGATGGATTAAAATAAAAATCACAACAAAAAGGTAATTTCGCGCTTGGCAGTCGGGGCTCAGGATCCTGACAGCATTTCTAGTAACAGCCACTGTTTGTGTACCACCGGCATGTGAAGTATTAAGTGTTTAGCACTTTACAAGAATCAGTGAAGGTACTAGGTACTATCATCCCTAGTTACCGATGAGGAGGTGCAATAAGTGGCTGGGCCAAGATCCTTTCTTATATCTTGTGTATAGAGCCTAATTTTAAATCATCTATAGTAATGGCAGATGCATAATTACTAACAGAACACCAAAATATCTCAAGTGAGCAGATCACATCTCTTTTCCTCTGTCTGTTGTCAAAAACAAAACAGTCCTGATGGAAAGAATTTGTGTTCTTTAAAGCTAAAAGAACAAGAGAGAAGGAAGTTGGCAATTGAAGGCAGTACTTTTTATTTTCACAAAAGGCAGTACTTCTTAACTTCTAACTAGTGTTCTAGCAACATGATGTGTTTTATTGTGACATTAGGGTGACTCAAGGAGGAAAAAGGAACTGTTTGAAGTTTCTGCCAAAGCTAAGCAGATTTTGAAGCTATAAGAGATCTCAGATCAATGTTAATTTTTTTTAGTGGAAGTAGAGGTAGCCTCAGGAATTGGAGGTTGTATCTTCAATTTAAAAGGTAGAAACGCAAGGTAGACCTGGAAGTTGAAGTTTTAAATGGGTTTGTCTCCAGTTTCTGTGGCCCCAGTTTTCTACTTCCTTCCCCACCCAGTCTGGGTACTAGGCAGCTCCCCTTTTGCATTACAATGACCTTGGTGAGACTGGCAGACAGGATTAGCTGGGAATTCACAAGGGTGTGTGGGGGCCTGGGGGCTGCCAGCAGGGGCGGTCCTAAGGATGACTGAGTCTACCTTATAAATCCAGGGATTCTAAAATGTTCATCTCCTGCTGCATTGGGCTCTTTGACTATTGGTATTGCAGAGGGGGTGCCCCTCGTCTCAGGCTTTTAATACTTTCTTCCCTATAGACCTTCAAATTTTTCTAAGATCTTCCACCCAAATAGTCTTTTAAGCCTTCCTCTTACTGTCTAAGTGTTTGAATTTTTTTTTTCTCCTCCTACTCAACAACATGAGTGTAGATCTAGCTTCTCCCCAAAGCCTTCCTTGCCCCGAAACAGATGGTTCTAGCAAGTCTTCACCAATGCCTGAGATTTATGAGGCTGAAGAGAATTATGCGTCCCTGCAAATGTCATCTGCTGAGGTGCACCAGTCAGAGACAGGTAAGGAAAAATTTAATCCTTGAAATACTTAGAAATTCTGGAAAGAAGAGAAGGGGATCTATTTCCTGCTTGACTGTTCCAGTCCATCAATAATAAGCTAGTGTCATGAACCTACAAATCCTTGTAACCGTGTCACAGATGTTGGGAGTTGTGGACGGAGAGACGGAATTCTCTGTAGAGGATGCATTGCATATTGATCGAGAACCTATGTATTTTAGGTTCAAGACGCTGTGGACACAGTCTTGTAATAATTGAATGAGTTGGGGCATAAATCTTTACGTCTTAGTGCAAGACACAGTTATCAGTAAATGCTACTGCTAATTGTCCAGAAGAGTATATCACAGATTAGGGTCGATCTCTAATTCAAGTAGTACTGGAAATGGCATGGCTAGTTACATACATCTTTTTCTTGGAATGTTCTGGCCATTTACCTTCTTTCTCCGACAGTAGCTGGTGGTTCTCCCACCCTCTGGACGTGTGGGTGTTACCCCCCCCCCCGGGTTACTGAGTTTGAGCACCTACTATGCTCTAGGTTCTATGTCCAATTAATACCTATCCCAAGGAAGAGTTCAACCCACTTTATGATAAAGTATGTTCCATAAAATTTAAGGCCCAGTTTTCGCTTCAGAACCCATACTGCTGCTCCTACGGCGGCTTCTGAATGAACCCGGAGGGATGCTCAGGATTCTGTAAAGCCGGTTCCACTTTTTGGAAAATCAGTTTGGCAGTAGTTGTCGAAACTTATGAAAATAAAAAAGCAAACCCTCTTAAATCCAGGAATTCTATTTTTAACATTTAATAGTTTACAAAAGTGCATTTACTTTATGATGAAAAACGTGCTTGAGTAAACATGTTAAGTAAACGGTTAACTTCTATATTTGAGTAACATGTTTTTAATGTTACCCTGTTTTTCTAAACTTTGCTTTCATAATTTCAAACTTTGAAAATATTGCGCTGGGGTTGTGAGAAGAAAACTTGGGAATGAGTTATGGGCATGTTCTCAACAAGGACAAGGTTGGTATAGATACTTTAGTGGAAGGATTTCCTTTCTTCTTAGGCCTACTAGCAAGAAGCAGAAATCGTGAACAGTTTAAGGCCCATATATACCGTGACTAAGAATAGTATTGGAGTTGGCAACTGGAAACACCTCAGTATAATTATTTAGGTGGCTACTAAATCTCGATAATACAAGGTATAGGTAAACGTAATTTTTAGTTATTAAACTGAAGTGCACCAGGTCCTGTGCTAGACATTTTTAAAACATATTTTTTTTAATTAGAGAAGCTGTACATTTACAGAAAAAGCATGTAAAAAATGTTTCCCCTATACACCCCCCCCATTAACACCTGGTATTTGTTACAACTGATGAAAGAATATTGTACTATTAATTATAGTCCACGGTTTATATTAGCGCTCACTGTCTTGAACAATGCTATGTTGTTGTTTTTATTCAACATAAAATTCTCCCTTTTAACTACTTTCAAGTACATAATTCAGTGGCGTTAATTAGGATCACGATGTTGTGCTACCATCACCACCATCCATCAAAAATTTTCCATCACCCCAAATGTGTTATGTTCAAATACATGAAGAAAGCTTCTAAGGAAGAAATTTGGAGATGAGGATAGAGTTAGTAAAGAGAAAGTCTGATTTGAAATGGAAACTTGCTCAAACTCACAGTGCTGGTTTGTCCTGGTGTTCAAATGGTATAGTGTTAATTTTATAGAATCCCCAGAATCTGAACAGGTAGTTTGTGTGGTGCCCACCTAAAGCTGCAAAGACAAAGGCATCTATGGATGAAGGTGAAGCTGAGTAATTTTTCTTCTGACTTTCTTAAAAAAACAGTGCATAAAACCCACAACTAATAATACAAGAAAATTTTTTTAGGAATTTAAGATAATTAAAAAGACAAATCTATGGTTTGGGGAGAATAGGATATTGGTAATTGATGGTGATGGTGGTGGCACAACATTGTGAGTGTAAATGCACCACTGAATTGTACACTAGAAAGTGGTTAAAATGGGTTTGGGTTTGTATATAAGTTACCACAATAAATTGTTTAAAAGAACATAGAACTGTACAACACAGTGAGCCCTAATATAAGTAATATGGAAATAACATGATTTCCTAACATTTGAAGAAATCTATTTTCTTGATCTATCAGTCCTGATAGCAGAGTCCTGGCTTCTACTTGAGGTTTGAGTCCCATTCTGCTTCCCAGCAACGTGTGATGTGATGTTGACTTGTTCTTTTAAATGGAGTGCCAATAATACCTCTCGGATTGGTACAAGAGGTTAAACAGTACACAAAATATGTCAGTTAAGAATTACGATGTCAATGCTACTCTTCTTTATTTACCCCTAATTCTGGGGTTGTACGGATTATGAAAGTACTTCGGAAAAGAATAAGTTTGTAAGTAAAATGTTTGAATACTTCAAGTTTTAAGGAAAACTATGATTCTGTTTGTTCCCAACAGTCTCTCCTCTTCCTTCCTCCATGGATCTGCTTATTCAGGATAGCCCCGACTCTTCCACCAGTCCCAAAGTCAAACTGCCTGCTTCTGAGAAGAGTCCAGGGAAGAAGGATGAGGGCCAGGTCAAGAAACAGAAGATCAGAACCGTGTTCTCTCAGGCCCAGCTGTGTATACTCAATGATAGATTTCAAAGACAGAAATACCTCAGCCTCCAGCAAATGCAAGAACTTTCCAACATTCTGGACCTCAGCTACAAACAGGTGAGGTTGTTTTGTTGCAATACAAAAAAAATAAGATTGGTTTTGCAGATGAGCATTTGCTAGCAATCTTTATGGATGCTCTTCCCTGTACTCTGCAGCTCCCGCCAAGAGTTTTAATATAAAAAATGATATTTTTGCAGCATGTTTTTTTGACCACCTCTTCCTTTCATTACATTGTGTGAATGTGATATTATTTAACCACTTCTCCCTTGTTGCACAAACTGGGAAGGTTTCCAAATTTTTCTTAATCAAAGGAGGTATGTACTCCCTCTTCCAGATATAAGAGGAGAGCCTGATCAAAACTAGTTCTCATTAAAATAAAAATGGCATCTTTCATTTTTAGTAGCATTGTATTTGATTACTGTTGAAGTGAGAGTAGTCGTTTTTCATTTATTTATTGGCTATTTTCTTTTGTCAATTGCCCTATCCTCATCTACCTTTCTATTTTTTTATCCAAATGTTCACTTTTTACAGAAGGGATTTGTCAAAGTTCCTTATTCCTAGATAACACTTATTTTATGATGCTTTACAGAATTTTATTCAATCAAATTGTATGGTTTCTGTATTTGGTGCCATATTTAGAAAGTTTTCCATAATTTTGTGTGTTTCTCTGTATGTACATGCACATGTGTGTTTAGTTCATCTAGTTTTTCTTGTCCTTCAGCTTCTGTAATTTTATCTTCTAACTTGATCTTAAACCATCTGGAAATTTTAATTTATTGTGTACTGGGATGTAACTATATTTCCTAAATAGTCATTGTCCTGGTGATATATTTCATAATTTCAGAATTGAAATGCCATCATTATCCTATTTTAAAATACAAATATGCTTAAATGGGAAGAGGGGATTTATTGCAAATGGGTTCTGTAACTGTGACTGGCATGTTGGAAAAGCCTATTAAAAGGGACATCAGTAGACATTTAAATGTGAACTTCCTGATAGTAGATTTGCAGGGTCTTCTTGGCTAGCTTTATAAAATGAAAAGCAGACAACTGATAGGGCTTGAATATTCATCCATAGAATATTGGGCTTTTAAAAAAGACTCTAGAAATTCAAATTTTGTTCTTAAATTTTAGGCATTTCTAGATATCAGAGGAAAAAGTCAACGTTCTTTCAAGCATATCTGTATTTCCAGTGTCTTATGTTTTCCTCTCACCTTTTTTCTTCAGGTTAAGACCTGGTTCCAGAACCAGAGAATGAAATGTAAAAGGTGGCAGAAAAACACCGACTGGTCAAAGAATGGCAACAGTTTGGCCCAGGTAACAACAGGAAACTACTTTTCTGTTCTTTGCTTTCAGAGGTCTTTACAGTTTTTGGCCACCCCCGAAGCATACAACCCCAAGCATAGACAATTCTGCTATTCTTGTGCCCTTTCAGTCATTCCCATCCTTCTCTTTCAGAAGGGCTCAGCACCGACAGAATACCCGGGACTCTACTCTTCCTATCCCCAGGGGTGCTTGGCGAACACTTCTGGTAACTTTCCAATGTGGAGCAACCAGACCTGGAACAACCCGACTTGGAGCAGTCATTCCTGGAACAGCCAGTCTTGGAGCAACCATTCCTGGAACAGCCAGTCTTGGAGCAACCATTCCTGGAACAGCCAGACGTGGTATGCCCAAGCCTGGAATAATCAGTTCCAGAACAGTGGAGAGGAATCCCTGCAGCCTCAGGTCCAATTCCAGCAAAATTCTCCTACCAGTGATTTGGAAGCCACCTTGGGAAGTGCTGGGGAAAGCCACAACGCAATACAGCAAACTCTTAAATATTTCAATACCCCACACCACATGGATTTGTTCCCACCAAATTACTCCATGAATGCCCAGCCTGAAGATATATGAAGATAAGGGTGAAGATGGGGATATGATGCAATCTCAATCTGGGCACAGGCTGCATTACATCCTTCCTTCCAGAATTGACTGGAGAGCTGTGTGTCTGACTTTATCCTGGTTTTCCTTGGGTAATTGGGGGATGCTTGTAGGTGGTATGAGTCTAATCAGGTTTCAAAAACTCAGCAACAGTCCAGATTGCCTTGACTGTTTTGGGCAACATCAAATATGAGTTGTTTGACTAGAGAACTAGAATATAATAGTTTGGCTATCTTTAGGATTTAGCCTCAAGAATAGGAAGAAAAATAAGATGTGTGCTGGAGTACTCATGGGATTTGGGAGGCTTCACTGAATTGTTCAGATGGAAGGGTTAAGCTATCATGATCCTGCTTCACTGATTTCCCTACACTACCTCCAATTTGTTCATTACTATATTTGTTGGTAAAAGTTTTGTTTTTGCATCATGGCAATACAGCAGTTTGTCTAGTTGATTTATACATTTTACAGGTAAATAAAATATATCTTTTACCTTTGGCTATCTGTGCCCTGATTTCACTCAACGTTCAATGAGTAAAAAATTGAATTAAAAATGGGTCTCCGTTAATTTTTCAATATGGTGGTAACAAATGTAACTGAAATCCTGTAGCCAGTGGGGAGAGTGCTATCTATCTTAGAAAAAACATACATTGCTAGGTGGCTAATTAACTTGAGCAAACTTATTCCATTCTCCTTGTGTGTATAGTTTTATTGAAACAAAATTTGTGGTGCTGTGGAACAGAAGCAAAAGACAGCTCTTTTGTTTGCTGAATGAAGAGGCAGGGGGAAGGAAAATAATAGAAGGGAAACAGTTACAGGAAGGGTAAGGGCCAGCAAATTGGAACTCACATGATATGAAAGGTTCTGTGACTGCATCTCTGCACAATTTATACCCAGCCAGAATGTCTGAATGTATGCCTATTTTTAAACTTTATAGCAAATGCTATTAATGTAATGAACCTGCTTTATGAAAAAGGGTACTGTTGAATTTGTAGTTAAAAACAAAAGCACATTTTAGTATGCTTAAATATATGAATCAATGTTAACACTTAAAAGAGTGTTTGATCAGAGACTAGCTAATTGAAATATATCTTTTAATTTTAGGTTTTCACCTTAGGAGCTAAGCAGGCATCTATGAACTGTACTAATACCTTAACTGTCCTTTCCCCCAACAGTACATGTCCCACAATTGATCTGGGCCAGGAGCGCTTTGCTTCACAACTCAGCCTGCTTGCTGCATGGAAACCTGGGCTTTCTGAAGCTTCAAAGATGAGAGAGTAATCAGTGTTTTTCTTAGTCATTTCCCTCAATGCTACCTTAATTTTCCAATATTAATTTCCAAATATCCAACCCAGTTATCTAGAAGTTTCACAAGAAGGAAGTCAGGGATAGGTCTAAGAGTGTTTCTGCAAAGACCTTAGGAGCAACAGTATTAACTTAAAATTTGTGGGTTGAGTTAAAAGTAGAAAGCATCAATAGAACTAAGCACTGTGCCTGACACTTTTTCACCTGTACACATTTCTTCGTATTTAATTTTTTTAAACTTTATTGTAACATGACACAGTTTTCCATTTTAGCTGCTTCCAAGTGTATAATACGATACTATGCTATCATGTATCGTATCACCAATACCTATTGCTGTATATATATTTTTACCTCTTTAAAATTTTATTTTGTATATACATTTTTAAATGTATGAGTGAAGGAAAAATTTCTACAAGGGAGATAAATTAGGACTTTTTTTCCCCCCAAATGTAATACCCCACTTAATTCTTGAAAGTAAATAACAATGACATGCCAATGAATGGTGAACCCAGAACCTAGGAGCTTTTGGGAAATTACTGTAAAATGATAGCAGCCAGAAAGCTCCAAAATTAGTGCTCTTCTACATCCAGAAATTCCTTAAATCCCTGATTGCTATTTGTCTTTGCTTTGTTCAGGCATAAGACATGGAGAGTTTTTCTAGATGTTAGGAATGATGAGCATGTATTGTTCCACACTTATTGCATACTTAACATTTGTGATGAAGCTACCTTCACTCAAAGAGCTTGTAATTAATGGACAAAGTGGCAGGTATAGACAAAGCGAAAATACATTGTGACAAATGTCATTTATTTCTTAAATGTACTTGAGTAGAATAGAACTTTGATGAATTTAAATCCCTTATTAATAGAATTAGGATAAATGGAGCGAGGGCCACTTTGCAATAGGAATGTCAGAGTTAGGAAAAAAAGTGGAGGGTTAAATGGAATGAGGGACTGATGTCGCCAAGGAACCTGTTGTAAAAGTTAAGTTCTTATAACCCAAAATTTTGCAATACATCTGAAGAAACTTTATTTTTACTATTTTTACCCAATATGAATTTAGCCTCTAAACCATTTTGAATTCTATTATATAAATTTTACCCTAAATTTGTACTACTTCTGAATTATAATTTCACATTTACTCCATGTTTGTACAACTTTCTCCTAGTTTTACCTCTTTCAACTTCAAAGGCAAGTCATTGTTTCTGCGATTCTAGAATTTATTGATTAAATTCTTATTTGCTTTTATCATATGATTTGGAAGCTCTTTTAATCCCTATCTTTACTTACTTTTACAATGAACCCAAAGGATGTCAAAGAAACTGATTTTAAAGTAATATGACGGGATAGTTCAATACTTAGGGTTTTGTTCAATAAAGTTATATTTAACACCTATTAGTTAAAGTATCAAACGCTAGATACTAGAGGGAAAAAAAAGCAAGAAAGAAGGGAATAAGAGGAAAGATTGAAAAGGATAGGAAAGATCAGTTGATTCCTGGCTTTCACTGATTTGTTGGTTTTGAAAATTAACCATTTACAGAAATGCCATTCACCTATAGTTCAATGTGGCGTGTACTCCACATTCTTACACCAATAGGATATTAAGGGTGAAAATGTAAGGCAGAGAATAGTAAAATCCACAGTCCTTAAGGAACCAAAGAAAAGGCTTGATTTATTATTTTTTTAACGAAAAAGCCTTTCTGATTGCAAAACTAAAAGAAGCTTCCTCTTAAAAAAATTTAAACAATACAGAATGTATTAGTCACATCCATTAAGAGATAACAGTATTAACAGTTAAATATTTCTACAAGCTATGGGTAGTTTTGTATGCAAATTTATATGCAGGCATAAATTGTAACAGGATTATACTAAATTGTAATTTTGTAATTTTTTCTACACATCTTCATCCTCTTGCATGTCAAAATATAACTTATTGGAAGAATCTTAAAAATTCAGGATAATAAAATAAAGAAAAAAATAAAAAAAATAATTAAGGATAACAATTGTATTTAAAAACATTGATTCCCTATTTTTCTCAAATGCATTAGCGAAATTGAGATAGTTACTTTCCTGAATGTCCTCTATCAAAAACATTTCTGATATGAAGAAATGAGTGAAATTCAGGTGGTTGAACAGGGGAGAGATTATTAAAGCTTTTTTTGTTCTTCTTAACTTAAATCTTCCAGTATATCTTTGTCATTCACTATTTTTTTTAAGTAGAAGAAGCCATGTGAATTGTAAAATATTAAAATAAGATATAATAACATACGGTGTTGTTTTGCTGTAGTATTTCCAGACATTTTCATGCATATACATGACATATAGAATTACAACACATCTTTATTTCCTGTACAAATATGGACTCACGAATCTGTCCTGCAGCTTGCTTTTTCTATTTAAGATTATAACATTGATATCCTTTCACATCAGTAAATTTAGATCTGATTCATTCTGCTTAATTGTTGTGTGGTATTATATAATACCGATTACTACAATTTATTTGACATTTTCATACTTCATAGACATTTCGGCTGTTTCTATTTCTGTTCTGGTTGTTTGCCACCACACATGATACTGCAAATATGTCATTATCTAATTTAAATAAAGGTTGACAGATAAGTTTTTTAAAACGGAAAAATGTGTTCATAAACAAAACAGAAATGGCTTGAAATAAACAAAACAGAAATGGCTTGAAATTATACACTATTTTTGGATTCGCCATTCCTTTTATTTCTTCTGATTCCACTGCTAAATAAGAGCCCATGACTTGGCTAATTTACTGAAGCACTGTTAGAAAACAGTAATAATAATAAAAAGACAAAAGTGTTTATGTTTCAGACACTTAAAAATTACAGTTAATATCAATAAGAGATAAAAGATCACTCACCAAGCCTAAAGCTAATAAATGTTAGAGTAAAAGTCACCATCTGTAAGTAGGCCACCTGAAGAAGCTTGAAGAAGTTGCAAAAAAAGTCTTAGGAAATGTACAAGCCCAATTTAAAGTTTTTTAGGGTATCCTTTTTTTTTTTTGATCACAGGTTGATCAAGAATATTAACTAATATAACAAGGTACAATGAAAAGGAAATTAATAAATATAAAGTCACCTGCCATCCTTTCCATCTTTTTATATCCTTTCCTTTCCTTTAGAGAAGTCTTTTTTCACTTATCCCTAAAGGAGGTGGACATTACTTTCAATATTATGCTTCAGTTACTTTATCATATTTTCATTTTTTGAAAAAATTATATTTTCTCAATTTTCAGCTTGCATTTCCATTTCAATTTGTCCCTGAAATAAAGATGCGCACTGTATTACATTTGTCTGAGTTCTCTGAATTTCACAACCTGGATTCAAAGGTCCCAGAAAAGAGTGGGAGGAGTACAGGCCTTGTTTAATGAATTTCAAGCACCTAGTTCATGGGGTAAAGGGCAAGGTTAATTCTGCTCTGAATAATCCTACTATTCACAAAATCTGGCATCTACAGGAAAAAACAGGCCATTTACTGGGATCCCAGAGGTAAAGGCAGACAACCGCCAGACGGGGGCAGGGAAATGGGGGAGGGCCTTTAGTAAATACTGCCTGCCTCCTGGGGCCTAGTCTGCTTTGCCTCAAGCAGGAGATAAAGGGAATTTGTTAAATAAAGAAGCCAATTGGGTCAGACAAAAGCTTCTGGCACAGGAAGTTACTTCCACTGAGGTGACCGAAATATAGGCATTTGAATAGGGTTCTTGGTGTGAGGTTGAAGTGAAACCTAACTGAAAAGAAGCAGGGGCAGCTGGTCTCTTTAAATGATTCCCAGTTCCTGGGTGGTTGATCTAAACCCTGAAGTCCTGCAAGAGTGTCCTTTAGAATTTTAAAGGTTAAGCACCTGAGAAATGGCTTCAATTGCAATGATAGAAATACCTCCAAGTATACTACCAGGCAAACTATCAAGCTACTGGGTTGTCATTACTTCCAGGCCTCTTCACTCGGACTTCCCACTGAAAGCAAGGCAATACGTATTTTTTTTTTTAAAAAAACATGAATTTACTTTGATATTTCCAAATTTGTTTTTGCCTTATGAGAGTTTTACTTAGCTTCCTTATTTTACACTTGTATCTCTTTTCTCTTGCGCTGAAAATCTTCATTCTTAAACGTATTAATATAATTACATCACTTGCTTTATCCTAAAAGTTTTTGTAGAAATAAAATAGCTTCAAAGGTTCCATGCACTGGGGTAACGTTTCCAGAAACCTACAACCTCCAGATGGGTCCCTGGACTAGATAAGCCCTGAAATCTAGAGGGCCCAGCCTCTCCAGATCAACTGGTTCCATCCCCCATCCCATATTATCGACAGCCCATTCCAACATGAAAAAGTTAGAATGGGCACAGCCCAGATACCCCTAAAGGGTGGAAGAAAGACCAAAGGTGATCGTGGAGTTATACAGAGAAGGTCAGGATTAACGAATCAGTCTGATTGATGAATCATTATATTGACATTTCTTTTAGTCCCCAGTACCTTAGAGCAGCTAGAAATAAAATTGTGGAATTGTAACCCATACCAAACTCTGAAATCTATTCTACAACTAATTGTTGCAATGAACTTTGAAATTTATTGCTTTTATGTATATGTTATTTAAAGAGAAGGAGGAGTATAACAAAGAGGATAGGATTTAATTGAGTATGACTGCTGAATCATTATATTGATATTTCTGTTGGTCTCCAGTGTCTTGGAGCAGCTAGAATAAAAAACAAAAAATCATGGAGCTGAAGCCCATACCAAACTTTAAAATCTGTTGTATTAACTACTTGCTAAAATGTACTTGGAAATGTATTGCTTTTTTGTATACATGTTATATTTCACAATTTAAAAAAAGATGTTAAAAATATATATATGATACTAATTTTACTTTTAGTAATAAGCCTATTAAATAAAATTTAAGATTTCTTTACAGTTATTTTGCCCTAAATGATAGCTGTTCAAGCTACTGTACTATGGTCTAAAGTCACTTAATATAATTACTTTCTCTGGGCAAATTGCCAGTTTGATACATAATTCAATTTATTTCAGTTTCACACTTATTTTTAGGGATTGCTTATTTTACTTAATTTAAAAACTGTTTATATAAAAAATGCCATTATCCCACAGTCAAAAATTATATGACAAGTTATATTCAGAAAGTCCCTACTTATATCCCTGTATCTCTCTACCCTATTCACTACCTATAAAGGTAATCATTTTGTTTAATTTTTGCTTATCCTTTCAGTACTTACTTTTGCAAATGTATAGTTTTGAATCCTCCCATTCTCTTACTTACACAAAAGTTGCATATTTTGCTCTGCATTTTGTTTCATGGATTCACTGCCTCAGTTGTTGAAGTATTGATTTCATTCAAAATTATGAAATTAGTTTACAAAAGAGAAAACTTGGAATGTACATCACCTATTATGTATTGTGTGGAAAAGTTTAGCTTTATTAACTTGCTTATCCCAGATAAGCTAGTCTGATTTCTGAGGACAGAGGAACTTGAGGGGCAGCAGATGTTTGGCTTCAGATTCCATGGACTCCACAAACCACATTCCTTAATCATAAACTAATTAATTTCTAAATAATTTTGAGATGTTTGGAAATATGGCAGTCCAAACTCCTTATAAATCTTGACACCAAAATACATTCTAAATGCATTAAAGATGTAAATATACAATATTTAATATAAAAAATACTAGAATGTAACATGCTATTCTTAAAATATTGGATGTCCAATGCAAACCAGGAAACCCATAGGACACCAGCGATATATGCTCAGTTTCAAAGCAGGAAAATAATAAAGTTAAAATTAAATATAATATAAAACAGGAAGTATAACACTTTTCATATATCACATTAGCAAAATTGAGACATATTCAAGGTTGATGAAGTTGTGGATAAGTGGGTATTCACATAAAGTGTAAAGGGAGAGTAAATTGCTAGTCACTTCCAAAGGAAATCAGACCAGCGGTGAGGCACAGGTTTTCTAGAGTTGGAAAATCTCGCAATTACCATCCCTGTTCCACTTTTTGCTAGCTTTGTGACCGTAGGCAAGTTATTTTGCAACCGTTTGGGCCTCAGTTTCCTTATATGTACATGGAAATAATACTTGAAGCCATTTCAAAGGTTGCTGTGAGGAAGTGATAAGATAATCACCTAATATGTATTGTCTAGCTCATGGAATGTATGCAATAAGTGTCAGTCATGTGCATGGAAATGTAAAATGTGAATACTTGTTGATCCACCAATTTCATTTCTAGGAATTCATACTAAGGCATTAATCAGATAACCACACAAAAGATATTCATAGCAGCATTATTATTGATCGCTAAAAACAATTTTTAAAATCTGAATGTCCATTAATAGGACTTTGCTTAAATGTGTCCTGATATATTCATTTATTGGAGTATTTATGCAGCCATTCAAAACAAAACAAAGGATGAGGCAGATTTAAATCCATGGAGGAGACCATTGTTTATTAAGGCAGATTATTTTACAGGTTAAGATGATCCCATTTATGTCATAAAAAGACAAAAATAAAGTATAGAAATATAGATATATACCAAACAGTTGTGGTTATCTCTAGGAGGTAAAATTACGAGAGAAATTTCACATTCTGTTACTGGGAGTTTTTAGAGCACATATTATCAGACAAAAATCATTAATATCTCTATTTTGGAAGAATAAAACCACCTTCACAGAAATTAATAATTGTCACTAAAAATAGCATTTAATTAACATTTTTTAAATATAAAAATAGTTCAAGTACTTGTGTTATTACCATTAAGGGAAGCTAGAATTCTGGAAGCCTGGCTTTTCTTTGTTTTTTGTTTTTTGTGTTGTTTTTATGGAAGCCTGGCTTTTGAACCACAGATTTGATAGTCCTGCTTTGGTTAGTGCCACAGAGGCGGTTAGGCTTACTTGTTCACAGCACCCCCTAATGGCCCTCTGTTGCTCTGGCCTCACCAACCTCCCAGCTGTCTTAGAACGTTTGAGAAGTTTGCCTAGGCAAATTCCTCAGTGAAATCACTGTATGCTAAAACTGGAAGTTTTAGCATACAGTGCTAAACTGGAAGTTCCCAAAACAGAACCAACTGGAGGCCCTGAGAGAACAATATCTAATGGAAATGTTTGGCAGAGTCAGTGACACTTATTTTCCAATTTAACTCACAGCGATTCAAACCAAGTGGTGAAGCCAGACAAGCAGGCATTCTTAGCTGAGTGTGATTAGATTCTCTAAAAGAAATACAAATAGCTGAGGGCATGCACAAAAGGTGTCTGTTGAGCAGAAGAAGTGATTTGTTGACCATTAGGATTAGGAGTTTAACTGAAAGTATTATCAGTCTCAATTATCTTGTTTCAGTCTATCAACAGGAAAATTGAAAAAGAAAGAAAAGAAAGCAGACAATAAAACACAAACTCAAATGTTCTTTTCCAAAATTTACAAGACCCATATGACCAAACCCTTGTGATGTAAAATTATTAATTCATGTTATAAATTCACTTAGTCAAAAAATATTTATTAAATTTTGCCACTTTCCAGGCTGTGTTCTAAGCACTAGAGATAGCAGTGGAAAAAAACAAAAACAGGAGTTCAGTCCATAGAGTTTTCATTTATGCAAAAATGCATTTCCATAGGCATTTTGGTTTTACTTTTCAGTGATGACAGGAAAATATTTTTTTCTTCTAGAGTAATTCCAAAATTAAGTTTATTTTATACATTCAGAGAATTTATATAAATTCAGAAGAAAATGAATGACATATATTTACCTTTTCTGACAAAGTAGAAAGTACCTATCCCAGAAATTCTACCTCTTCTTTTCTCTGCTTTTCTTTTTATATTGTAAAGTAGCATAGATTATATATATGTATGTATATGCATAGTGCATTTAAAAGATAATATTGAAATAAAACCCTTGTCCTCCTGATCCAGAGCAAGAAGTAGAACTCTATTGGCACCTTAGAAATTCAACGGAACTTCTTTTTCCTAGAACTGCTGTAACAAATTGCCACAAATTGGGTGAATTAAAACAGGAGTTTATTCTTTCACAGTGCAATAGGTTAGAAGTCTGGAATCAAGGTGTTAGTGGGCCATGCTCCCTCCAAAGGTTCTAAGGGAGACTCCTTCCTTGCCCTTCCTAGCTTCTGGTAGTTGCTGGCAACCTTTTGAGTTACTTGGTATCCCTTGGCTTGCAGTCACATCATTACAATCTCTGCCTCAGTCTTCACATTGCCTTCTCTGGTCTGTGTTTGTATTCAAATTTTCCTGTTTTTAAGGACACTTGTCAAATTGCACGAGGGATACCCAAATCTAGAATGACCTCATCCTAACTAATTACATCTGTAAAGATCCTATTTCCAAATAAAGCCACATTCACAGTACCAGAGGGTTAGAACTTGAACACATTAATTTGGGGAAATACAATTCAATCTATGACACACACTTGTCCTTCTCCCAAGACATCCTGATTTTTATGTTAATCATTCTCTTGCTTCTCTTTATCTTTTTGTTTCTTATAAAGCCTAGTTGTTTCTTTGTTGTTGTTTTTTTTAGCTTTTTAAATGCATAATATAACATATATACAAAGCAAAGAAAGGAAAAAGCAATAATTTTCAAAGTTTTTTTTTTTTTTTTTTTTTTTTACATGGGCAGGCATCAGGAATCAAACCTGACTCCTTGGGCATGGCAGGCAAGCATTCTTACCTGCTGAGCCACCATGGCCTACCCTCAAAGTGTTCTTTAACAAGTAGTTATAAGTCAGATCCCAGAGTTTGTCATGGGCTACCATATCATCCTGTAAGATTTTTCCTTCTAGTTGCTCCAGAACATTGGAGGCTAAAAGGAATAAATACTTTTTTTCATCATAATCGACTTTTTTTTCTTTTTTGTGAAAAACAGCATATATACAAAAAAACCACGAATTTTCAAAGCATAGCAACACAATTAATTGTAGAACAGATTTCAGGGTTTAGCATGGGTTAAATTTCACAATTTTAGGTTTTTACTTCTAGCTGCTCTGAGACTAAACGAAATATCAATTTAATGATAATGCAATCATATTTGTTAAACCCTACCTTTTCTGTATAACTCCACCATCACCTTTGATCGTCCACTTTTTAGGGGTGCCTGGCCTATGGCCATTCTAACTTTTTCATGTTGGGAGGGTCTGTCAATAATAAGGGGTAGGGATGGAACAGTTGATGTTCTGGAGAGGCTGGGCCCTCTAAGTTTCAGGACTTATCTGGTCCTGGGACCCATCTGGAGGTTGTAGGTTTAAAGCCTAGCTTTTTGGACTTTTATCTGGCTTAAAAATCCTAAAATCCTATTTGGATGGCAGAAGCTGATAATTAACTTTTTCTTTTTTTCTCTTTTTCTTTGCATCCTTTGTATACAAAACCTAGGCCTCCCTGAGGCATAGACACTTTTGAAGGTAAGAGAGGGTGGGGTGGGGCAGTAAAAGGAAGCATAAAGGGAAACAGCATATTCAGGTGTGTCAAAACTATATTATGAAAAAAAAGGACTATATTATGACCATTATAAGTGATAATTTTCTTACCACTCTTCAGGTTCTAATGTGGCTGCAGGGCTGAGCCACAACCCTGTGGGGGGACGGCCTCTGTTCAGTCAAGGGTCAAGGTGCAGAAGATGGAGGTTCTCAACAGAACACCAGATATCACAGGTAGGATAGGGTCTCTGCCATCCTCGCGGCATCCTGGCCTCCACACCTGGAGTCTGGACAGGGTCCATGCAGGGTGGCTTCTCGGGAGCCCTTCCTGGATTGGCATCTTAGAGAAGTGCATGTTGGATCCTGGGTTCACCTCTCCTGGCTGCCTGGGTGTCACCTGTGTGTACGCCGTGCTCTGGAACCAGGTGTCGAGATCGCAGTGACCGTGGGCTTGGATGAGAGCTCTGCAGCCCTAGGAACTTTACGCCCGGGCAACACCTGCATGTGGCCCATACAGTAGGGCAAACTCGCCCCGTTCCACCCCACCCTGAGCTCTCGTTTTTCTTTATCTTTTATCATCTATTTAGTTTTGAAAAACTGAGTGGCAAGCATACAGACATGTAATGAGTGGGCAATATTGCTATTGTTAAATGAAGCTTCACAGGAGAAGATAAGCTGAACAGCGTCTCTGAATCATAATATTGCTTCAGCTTCCCTACATGTTTACAAAGAGACCCTTGTGGGGATTCATGGCCAACCTTGTGAGTTAGCTGAGGAAAATGCAGAGCTCTCCAGAATCCGGATCCAGGACAGGTCTGGGGCATCTAGCAAGAATGATCACGAGGAGGTAGGTTCACAAGGCCCACCCAGTTTTTTTGTTTTTTTTTTTTTTTTATAGCTCAGATGCAGCTTCATTCAGTGTTTTAACATGATTACTTTACAATTAGGTATTATTGTGTTGTCCATTTTAGAGTTTTTGTATCTAGTCCTGCTGCACAGTCTGTATCCCTTCAGCTCCAATTACCCATTATCTTACCCTGTTTCTAACTCCTGCTGGACTCTGTTACCAATGACATATTCCAAGTTTATTCTCGAATGTCGGTTCACATCAGTGGGACCATACAGTATTTGTCTTTTAGCTTTTGGCTAGACTTACTCAGCATAATGTTCTCTAGGTCCATCCATGTTATTACATGCTTCATAAGTTTATCCTGTCTTAAAGCTGCATAATATTCCATCGTATGTATATACCACAGTTTGTTTAGCCACTCGTCTGTTGATGGAAATTTTGGCTGTTTCCATCTCTTTGCAATTGTAAATAACGCTGCTATAAACATTGGTGTGCAAATGTCCGTTTGTGTCTTTGCCCTTAAGTCCTTTGAGTAGATTCCCAGCAATGGTATTGCTGGGTCGTATGGCAATTCTATACTCAGCTTTTTGAGGAACCGCCAAACTGCCTTCCACAGTGGTTGCACCATTTGACATTCCCACCAACAGTGGATAAGTGTGCCTCTTTCTCCGCATCCTCTCCAGCACTTGTCATTTTCTGTTTTGTTGATAATGGCCATTCTGGTGGGTGTGAGATGATATCTCATTGTGGTTTTGATTTGCATTTCTCTAATGGCCAGGGACATTGAGCATCTCTTCATGTGCCTTTTGGCCATTTGTATTTCCTCTTCTGAGAGGTGTCTGTTCAAGTCTTTTTCCCATTTTGTAATTGGGTTGGCTGTCTTTTTGTTGTTGAGTTGAACAATCTCTTTATAAATTCTGGATACTAGACCTTTATCTGATATGTCGTTTCCAAATATTGTCTCCCATTGTGTAGGCTGTGTTTCTACTTTCTTGATGAAGTTCTTTGATGCACAAAAGTGTTTGATTTTGAGGAGCTCCCATTTATTTATTTCCTTCTTCAGTGCTCTTGCTTTAGGTTTAAGGTCCATAAAACCGCCTCCAATTGTAAGTTTCATAAGATATCTCCCAACATTTTCCTCTAACTGTTTTATGGTCTTAGACCTAATGTTTAGATCTTTAATCCATTTTGAGTTAACTTTTGTATAGGGTGTGAGATATGGGTCCTCTTTCATTCTTTTGCATATGGATATCCAGTTCTCTAGGCACCATTTATTGAAGAGACTGTTCTGTCCCAGGTGAGTTGGCTTGACTGCCTTATCAAAGATCAAATGCCCATAGATGAGAGGGTCTATATCTGAGCACTCTATTCAATTCCATTGGTCGATATATCTATCTTTATGCCAATACCATACTGTTTTGACCACTGTGGCTTCATAATATGCCTTAAAGTCAGGCAGTGCGAGACCTCCAGCTTCATTTTTTTTCCTCAAGATACTTTTAGCAATTCGGGGCACCCTGCCCTTCCAGATAAATTTGCTTATTGGTTTTTCTATTTCTGAAAAATAAGTTGTTGGGATTTTGATTGGTATTGCATTGAATCTGTAAATCAATTTAGGTAGGATTGACATCTTAACTATATTTAGTCTTCCAATCCATGAACACGGTATGCCCTTCCATCTATTTAGGTCTTCTGTGATTTCTTTTAATAGTTTTTTGTAGTTTTCTTTATATAGGTTTTTTGTCTCTTTAGTTAAATTTATTCCTAGATATTTTATTCTTTTAGTTGAGATTGTAAATGGGATTCGTTTCTTGATTTCCCCCTCCGCTTGTTCATTACTAGTGTATAGAAATGCTACAGATTTTTGAATGTTGATCTTGTAACCTGCTACTTTGCTGTACTCATTTATTAGCTCTAGTAGTTTTGTTGTGGATTTTTCCGGGTTTTCGACGTAGCCCACCCAGTTTTTAGGAGTATGTCAAAGTGGAAGATTTCTGTCGGGATGAAATAAGCTAGTAAATTTTAGATGAAAATTTGATATTATTCTTCCGGGGAGTTTTTGTTGTTCTAGTACACGAACTTTGTATTTGTAGTGATATGCAACAGCTAATAGCTTTATTTTGGTTTTTGGCTTTCTATTACTTGTGCAGGCACATACCACAGGCTGATTGATTCAAACAGGATGTTATTGTCTCCCAGTTTTGAGACTAAAAGTCTAAATCAAGGTATCTGCAGGTCGTGTTCTTTCACGGGGTCTGCAGTGTCCTGGTGCTAGCTTGCTGGCAACCCTTGGAGGTTCTTGGCTTGCAGATACCAAGGAACCCTCCCTTGCTGGACTATTTCACTCTCCCCTGCATCCAAATTTCCTCTGCTTATAAGGGTTTCAGCTATACTGAATTAAGTAAGACCTACTCTAATTCAATTTGGCTTCCTACAGATAGGGTCTTTGAAGACTCTATTTACAAATGAGTTCTCACCCACAGTAGCAGGTGTTAGGTCTTGGATATGTCTTTGTGGGGAACATGATTCTATTTACCATACCTAGGGACTCCCCTGTGCCTGAAAAATTTGGTGATGAGCCAAGGATTTGGGCCAAGATTATACTCATAGTTTTAGAACCACTTCTCTGTAGTGATTTCTTCCTAATTTCTAACTGCTCTGTTGGCGTTAGGCTCTGCTCTCTCAGACTTCCAGCCACAAGGCTTCAATTTTGTGCCATCTGATCTGTAAAGGGCTAGAGGAATAAAGTCAGTTTAAAAAGCAGCAAAATTACAGATCTTGCGGTGTCAAGCTCTGTCTTTCTAGAATGGACTCCTCTATGGTATTTTCCTGCTTTTTACTGGACCTCCACGTGTCTTCCACGAACTAGCGTGCTGTAACTGTCACCTAGGGATTTGGGCCAGTTTTATATTCAAGATTTTGAATTTCCCTCTGTTTATAGTTTTCTTGCTGCCAAGATATATCCCCACCCCACCCCACCCCCACCCAACTTAAAATTGCAGTTGTTTCCTCTGCCTTGGATGCTGATTGGGTCAATAAGCCTGTGATTCCTCTCTCTCTTCTCTGGCTGCTTTCTGCTACCTATCATCATGAAAGTTGTGAAGCACTCTCAGGCCAAAAAGCCACAAACCTGCCATTCTTCTTTCAATTTCAGTTTCTGGTGAATACACTCCACTTCACTTTCCATGTGCATTTGGACACTATTTAACAAAGGTTCTGATTTTTGTAGATGTATGTTTTTATGTCTCCATACATATATGTATTTCTATATCCATCCATACACACACAGAGAAGCAGATAAGTGATATGCATATCATAAGAAATTTGCTCACAATGTTTTTTTTCTTTTTTGGGGTGGGTTAGGGGTACATGGACTGGGAATCCAACTTGAGTCTCCCATATGGCAGGCCAGAAGTCTTCCGCCGAACTACTCATGCACCCTGTAAATGTGTTTTTAATCCATTTTTAAAAATTTTTTTCTGTTGAAGGGGTAAAATTCAACTTCCCCAAGTTGAATTCTTGATATTCTCACAAGCAGTGCAGACAAACAAAGCTATAGGCTGAACCCCCAATATTGGGGTTTGTTCATATGAAACTTAACCCCACAAAGGATAGGTCAAGTCTACTTAAAATTAGGCCTAAGAGTCACACCCAGGAGAACCTCTTTTGTTGCTCAGAAGTGGCCTCTCTCTCCAGCCACACAACAAGCAAACACACCACCCTCCGCTGTTCACATGGGACATGACTCCCAGGGGTGTGGACCTTCCTGGCAAGATGGGACAGAAATCTTGGAATAAGCTGAGACTCAGCATCAAGGGATTGAGAAAACTCTTAGAATGAACTGAGACTCAGCATCAGGAGATTGAGAAAACTGTCTCGACCAAAAGGGGGAAGAGTGAAATGAGGCAAAAAAAAGTGTCAGTGGCTGAGAGATTCCAAACAGAGTCAAGAGGTTATCCTGGACGTTATTCTTATACAGTAAATAGATATCACCTTATTAGTCAAGATGTAGTGGAGAGGCTAGAGGTAACTGCCTGAAAATGTAGAGCTGTGTTCCAATAGCCATGTTTCTTGAAGATGATTGTATAATGATATAGCTTTTACAATGTGTCTGTGTGATTGTGAAAACCTTATGTCTGATGCTCCTTTTATCTACCTTACCAACAGACGAGTAAAACATATGGAATAAAGATGAATAATAGGGGCATAATGTATTCAATCAACATCAAGAAACATGGCTACTGGAAAACAGCTCTACATCTTCAGGCAGTTCCCTCCAGCCTCTCCATTACATCTTGAATAAGAAGGTGATATCTACTTAATGCATAAGAGTAACCTCCAGGATAACCTCTTGACTCTGTCTGGAATCTCTCAGCCATTCACACTTTGTCTCATTTCACTCTTCCCCCTTTTGATCGAGAAGGTTTTCTCAATCCCTTGATGCTGGGTCTCAGCTCATTCTAGAGTTTTTCTCAATCCCTTGATGCTGAGTCTCAGCTCATTCTAGGATTTCTGTCCCACATTGCCAGGAAGACCCATACCCCTGGGAGTCATGTCCCACGTGGACAGGGGGAGGGTGGTGAGTTTGATGGCTGTGTTGGCTGGAGAGAGGCCACATGAGCAACAAAAGAGGCTCTCTTGGGGGTGATTCTTAGGCCTAAATTTTAAGTAGACTTGACCTATCCTTTGTGGGGTTAAGTTTCATATAAACAAACCCCAAGAATGGGGGCTCCACCCATAGCTTTGGTTGTCCACACTGTTTGTGAGAATATCAAGGATTCAACTTGGGGAAGTTGAATTTCTCCCTGTTCTCACCATTCCCTGAGCGGGACTTTGGGAATACTTTTCCACTCACTGATCGAATCACTCTGGGATTCATTGGGGCATCACTCTGGACAAACCAACAAAATCTCATGTCCTACCTGAGATTCCAAGTATTTATGGTGTTCAATAAAAAAACTACATAAGTTATATTAGGAAATGCACTAGTAAAAATATAAATTTGTACCAAATAAACATTTTTTTCTTTAGTCTCACACATAAGTTGAAATTTTAAAATATTAATTACCATCTATTTGTAGCACCCTGTAGTAATGACACTCCTCTGTTACTCCTCATGCAAAAACATTTTTTAAATTTGTACGTTTAGTCACTGTCATTATACACTGTAGGCAATCAAAGATCACACCATCTCAATCTTTATTGTCTATCTGTCTTTCTGATTTCATTTGTGCCCCTAGCCCTCCTTCCTCTATCATTCTCACATTCAGCTTCATTCAGTGTTTTAACATAATTGCATTATAGTTAGGTAGTATAGTGCTGTCCATTTCTGAGGTTTTACATTGAGTCATGTTGCACAATCTGTATCCCTTCAGCTTCAATTACCCAATATCTTACCCTATTTCTATCTCCTTATGGTCTCTGTTACCAATAAATATTCCAAGTTTATTCATAATGTTAGTTCATATCAGTGAGACCATACAGTATTTGTCCTTTTGTTTCTGGCTAATCTCACTCAGCATAATGTCCTTAAGGTCCATCCATGTTGTTTCATACTTCATAACTTTATTCTGACTTACAGCTGCATAATATTCCATCGTATGTTTATACCACAGCTTGTTTAGCCACTTGTCTGTTGATGGACATTTTGGCTGTTTCCATCTCTTGGTAGTTGTAAATAATGCTACTATAAACATTGGTGTTCAAATGTCCATTTGTGTCTTTGTCCTCATCATCCTTTGGGTAGAGACAGCATATAGATGGGTCCCATTCCCTAATCCATTCTGCCAGTCCATGTCCCCCGATCGGGAAGCTTAATCCATCAATATCAGTGTTCTTACTGCCCAGGCAGTACCCTCCTCTACCATTTTGCCTTTTGGCTTTTATATGTTCTTCTAATTTTCCTTCTTTTACCCTTACTCATAGTCTTCCTTTCTATACTCTTCTCCACACCTCTCTCTTCTGCCTTCGTATCTGTCTCTAGTGCTCCCTTTAGTATTTCTTGCAGAGCTGGTCTCTTGGTCACAAATTCTCTCAGTGATTTTTTTGTCTGAAAATGTTTTAATTTCTCCCTCAATTTTGAAGGGCAATTTTTCTGGATATAGAATTTTTGGTTGGCAGTTTTTCTCTTTTAGTAATGTAAATATATCATCCCACTGTCTTCTTGCCTCCACGCTTTCTGCTGAGAAATCTACGCATAGTCTTATTGGGCTTCCCTTGTATGTGATGGATTGCTTTTCTCTTGCTGCTTTCAAGATTCTCTCTTTCTCTTTGGCCTCTCACATTCTGAGTAGTAAATGTCTTGGAGTACATCTATTTGGATCTGTTCTCTTTGGGGTATGCTGCACTTCTTGGATCTGTAATTTTAAGTCCTTCATAAGAGTTGGGAAATTTTCAGTGATAATTTCCTCCATTAATTTTTCTCCTCCTTTTCCCTTCTCTTCTCCTTCTGGGACACCCACAACATGTATATTCGTGTGCTTCATATTGTCCTTCAATTCCCTGAGTCCCTGCTCATATTTTTCCTTTTTTTTCCCTATATTTTCTTTTCCTTGCCGGATTTCAGATGTTCCGTCCTCCAGTTCACTAATCCTATGTTCTGCCTCTTGAAATCTACCATTGTAGGTGTCCATTGTTTTTTCAACTCTTCTACTGTGCTTTTCATTCCCATAAATTCTGTGATTTGTTTTTTTAGACTTTTGATTTCTTCTTTTTGTTCATTCCTCGCCTTCTTTATATCCTCCCTCAACTCACTGATTTGGTTTTTGATGAGGTTTTCCATGTCTGTTCGTATATTCTGAATTAAATGTTTCAGCTCTTGTATCTCATTTGAATTGTTGGTTTGTTGCTGCATATATTCAAAAACTGCCTCCTCTTATTTGCCTTGACATGCCCTGACATGTCCAAACATCTCTCGATCTTGCAAGCCCTGCTAATTTAACCCTTTGCCTAGCAACTCCTGAGCATATACCATCCCACCTTTTCACCTCTTTTTCATTGGACCATGTACACACCCCCTAACCAACCCACATAATCCATATTAGCCGTCCGTCAAAGTTTCCCCGCCTATGTTACCGCCCCTTCACCAACCCTATATATTCTCTGTGTTTCCCCCTCTCGGGAGCCTAGCCTGTAAGCCTTGCCAGCCAGCTAGGTTCCGCGAGCCACCCCTGCAATAAACTGCTGCAAATATTTCTTTGCTCCCGGTTTATTGTGCTCGCGCACCCTCCAGACCTTCGAGCCCCGTGGTTTCAGCTGACGCCGCTCTCCAGCCGAACCGCATCCGAGGACGAGACCCCAGTGCGGTCGGGCAAGGCAAGCCCCATGCCACAGTTTGTTCCTTTGACGGGGTCATATCTTCAATTTTCCTAGTGTGATTTGTTTTTTTTTTTTGCTGGTGTCTAGGCATTTAATTACCTTAATCAGTTTATTCTGGAGATTGCTTGCACTTCTTTTACCTAGGGTATTCTTGCTGGATGAATTTGTCGTCTATTTGTTCTTTGACATTCACTTTAGCTTTTTCTGGACCTCTAGCTTAGGTTTTGTTTAACAGAGGAGAATTTTTCTGTTCTTGTTTCCTTGTTTCTTGCCCTGCTTGTATGGTGCCTTTTCCCCCCCGCACTGAGGAGGGTCTATGTAAGTATTATAGACCCCAGCTAGATTTTCCCAGACCAAGCTGGCCTTCTATCAGGAGAAAAGAGTCACCTGTGTCGGTTTTCCCTAAGGGTGAGACCCAGCAGGTTGACAGACTTTCCTGTGAAGTCTCTGGGCTCTGTTTTTCTTATCCTGCCCAGTATGTGGTGCTTGCCTGCCTGCAGGTCCCACCAGCATAAGATGATGGTCTCTGTTACCTTAATCAGTTTATTCTGGAGATTGCTTGCACTTCTTTTACCTAGGGTATTCTTGTTGGATGAATTTGTTGTCTATTTGAAAGAAAGGACACAAATAAACATTTTCACACTGATGTTTATAGCAGCATTATTCATTGTATGCAATAGATGGAAACAGACCACATGTCCATCAATTGATGAGTGGATAAACAATCTGTGGTATATACATATGATAAAATATTATGAAACTGTAAGGAGGTATGAAGTCATGAAGCATGCAATATCTTGGACAAACCTTGAGAACATTATGTTGAGCAAAATAAGCCAGAAACAAAAGGACAAATATTGTATGGTCTCACTAATGTGAATTAAGTACATTGAGCAAAACTCTGGGAGTTAAATTTACGAGCATAGATTATCAGGAGATAGGAAGAGGGTAGAGATTGGGCAATTGATGCCTAAGGAGGACAGAATGTTTAATAAGGTTGATTATAAATATCCAGAAATGGCTAGCACAAAACTGTGTGATGATAGTACAATATTGCAAGTATAATTAATAATCCTGAGCATGTGTATATAGAAAGGAGAAGACTAGGATCGTGTATATCACTAGAAGGAAAGTTAGAGATATAACCTGAGACTGTATAACATAGTGAAACCTATAACGGATATTGACTGTGGTTAATTATACAAATACAAAAAAGTTCTTGCATGAACTAGAACAAATGAATGTTACTATTACAAGGTGCTAATAATAAGATGATAATATGGGAAAAATACAATTAATGCAAACTAAGGTCTATATTTAACTAAAGCAACAGTGAAATATTTTTTCATATATTGTAACAAAGACATTATACCAAAACTAAATGTCAATAATTGGGGGTGGGGCAAGGTATAAAAGGTATGGGATTATTTTTTGTTGGAAGAAATGAGAATGTAATCATATGGATTGTGGTGGTGAAGGCATAACTATGTGATTAGGCCAAGAGCCATTGATTATACATTTAGGATGGATTATATGATGTTTGAATAGAAATACTTTTCTTTTTTTTTAAGAAAAGTAAATGACTTTTCTAAAAAGATAAAAAGAAAAGGTGAAGATCACAAAACAAGTCTTCAAAAAATCTAAAAAATTTGAAATCAGAGTATCTTATCGTAACATAATGGAATGAAGGTAACAAACAAAAAATGGAAAATTCACAAATATGTGGAAACTAAAAATATACTTTTAAACAACCATTCAAAGAAGAAATCACAAGGGAAATTAGAAAATACCTTGAGATGAAATGAAACAAAAACACAACATACTGAATCTCATGGAATCAGGAAATGCTCAGAAGGAAATTTACAACTGCACACGCTTACATTAAAAAGTAAGGGGGCAGGCAAGGGTGGCTCAGTGGCAGAGTTCTTGCCGGCCATGCCAGAGACCGGGAAGGGAGACCCAGGTTTGCTTCCTGGTGCCTGCCCATGTGAAAAAAAAAGGTTTTAAATGAAAGATCTCTTCTCACATTAGATTCATGCACATGTGACTGAATGCTGAGTAGTATTTTTTTTTATCAACACCTGAAAATTGTGGCAACTTTTATTTTTTCTTTCAGGAGATCCTTTTCTACTTTTTCATGTAAATTTTGCAGAGTTTCTTGTTCATATGGAAATATTCAACTTTCAAAATGAAGTTTTTAATTGCTATTGTTTTATATAGGATTGAAAGAAAATTGACTCCCTTAATAAAAGCAAATTTATCTGTTAAAAAAAAAAGAAAAATTTCAGATCATAACCTAACTTCCTATCTGGAGGAACTAGAAAAGGAAGAGCAAATTCACCCAAAGGGAGCAGAAGGAAGGAAATAATAAGGATTAGAGCAGGGATAAATACCAACCAGAAAAACAATAGAGAGAATCAATGAAACCAAAAGCTAGTTCCTGAAATGATAAATTAAATTGACAAACATTTAGCAAGACTGACAAAGAAAAAAAGAGAGCAGAAACAAATAACTAAAATCATAACTGAAACTGGGAACTTTACTACCAACATTACAGAAATAAAAAGGATTATAAAAAGAAGGTAAGTTCAACTGTACATCAACAAACTTATGAAATGGACAAATTCCTGGAAATATACAAATTACCTGAACTGGCTCAAGAAGAATTCGAAGATCTCAGCAGAATAATAGAAGTAAAGAGACTGAATTGGTGATCAAAAACCTCCCAACAGATAGAGAAAATCTCAACCAAAAGGGGGAAAGAAAGATAGGAGACAAAATAAAGTGTCAGTGGCTGAGAGATTCAAACAGAATCGAGAGGTTATTCTTAGATATTATATAGATATCCCCTTTTTAGTTTATGGTGTATTAGAGTGGCTAGAGGGTAGTTCCTGAAACTGTAGAGCTGTGTTCCAGTAGCCATGTTTCTTAAAGGTGATTGCATAATGATATAGCTTTTGTAATGTGACTGTGTGATTGTGAAAACCTTGTGTCTAATGTTCCTTTTTTCCTTTTAGGGACAGATGAGGAAAAAAATATGGATAAAAAATAGACAAATAATGGGGAACAAAGGTTAAAATAAATTGAGTAGATTGAAATACTAATGGTCAATGAGACGGAGATGTAAGGAGTATAGTACGTGTGGTATGCAACAAGAGACCATTGGAGATGAAGAAGGAATACGCCCCTGGGAGAGCTTCATGAAGCAACAGCCTGGAGAGAAAGCTATTGGACATCACCATGTTTGCCATGTGCCTTTCCAATTGAGAGAGGAACCCTGACATTCATCGACCTTCTTTTTTTTTTTTTTTTTATTGATTAAAAAAATTAACAAACAAAACATTAAGATATCATTCCATTTACATATACAATCAGTAATTCTTAATATCATCACATAGTTGCATATTCATCATTTCTTAGAACATTTAGAAAAAGAAATAAAAAGACAACAGAAAAAGAAATAAAACGATAATAGAGAAAAAAAAGATTATACATACGATACCCCTGACCCCTCGCTTTCATTTACCACTAGCATTTCAAACTAAATTTATTTTAACATTTGTTCCCCCTATTATTTATTTTTATTCCATATGTTCTACTCTTCTGTTGATATAGTAGCTAAAAGGAGCATCAGACACAAGGTTTTCACATTCACAGAGTCTCATTGTGAAAGTCATATCATTGTTCAATCATCATCAAGAAACATGGCTACTGGAACACAGCTCTACATTTTCAGGAAGTTTCCTCCAGCCTCTCCACTACATCTTGAACAACAAGGTGATATCTACTTAATGCGTAAGAATAATCTCCAGGATAACCTCTTGACTCTGTTTGGAATCTCTCAGCCATTGACACTTTGTCTCATTTCACTCTTCTCCCTTTTGTTCAATAAGGTTTTCTCAATCCCTTGATGCTGAGTCTCAGCTCATTCTGGAATTTCTGTCCCACGTTGCCAGGAAGGTCCACACCCCTGGGAGTCATGCCCCACACAGACAGAGAGAGAGTGGTAAGTTTGCTTGTTGTGTTGGCTGGAGAGAGAGGCCACATCTGAACAACAAAAGAGGTTCTCTTGAGGGTGACTCTTAGGCCTAAATTTTAAGTAGACTTGACCTATCCTTTATGGGGTTAAGTTTCATATGAACAAACCCCAAGACTGGGGGCTCAGCCTATAGCTTTGGTTGTCCACACTGCTTGTGAGAATATCAAGAATTCAACTTGGGGAAGTTGAATTTATCCCCATTCTCACCATTCCCCGAAGGGGACTTTGCAAATACTTTTCCACTCACTGATCAAATCATCGCTACCTTATCTTAACAACTTAAATACTTTTTTCCATTTTGTTACAATTTGCCTTTCTTTTGGGGGGAGGAGGGGATGATATTCAAGATGATAATAATTGGAAACATTATTACAATTCCAGACTTTCTATCAAATTGATGTGTTTTTATAAATGCTTGGAATTGGTTATGAGTAAAATAATATTGACCAGTGCTTCCTTGTTTATGTAATATGTGGTGCTAGCCCCTTAAATGTATTGTCTTCCAGTGTTGAATCTATTTCTAAATGTTCATTTACAGGATGCATGAGTACAAGTGACACTCTGTATATTCCATAAATATTCACTTTGTTGTATTTTCATGAAGACAATTGAATACATTTATCTGATTTTTCAGTAATTAAGTTATTTTAGCTTGAACTGGGATTATGTAGAAGGAATAATATCATTACAGGGACCATCATCAGTATGAGTCAAATCTCATTCAAACATAAGAAATTTCAAAGATAAGCCATTCTTTGCTAATGCTTATGGCTCTTTTGTTCCCCTCAAAGAAAAATAAAAACAATTACCTTAAAAAAAAAGGAGAAAAAAATTGCCTTTTAATTAAAATTGTTCTTAGTTAAAAATTAATCTGAATTATAATGTGAACCTGGATTCAGTCTTTCTCTTACTGGACTGAAAGAAACAAGGTTAGAAATAGTGTTTTGGTTTCAAATTAGATTGTTTAAATAGAAAGTAGGCCATATGTTCTGAAGGACAAGAGGGAGGGAGGGAGGAAGGGAAGGAAGGAAGGTTGGAAAGAAAGAGAAAAGAAAGGCCACATACATTTGGGAAAAGGACACTGGGGTAGAAACATGATCTGAGAATGTGGTGGGGAGAAGGTCAAGATCCCTGCAGCCGAGGGCCAGTGAACAAGGGAAATGGTCTGGGAGGCCAGAGCCGAGACTGGGAAGAAGGAACCAGGCGCGTGGGTGTGGAACACCGTGCCCTAGGTCAGGTTGTAGGACAGCAGCTCTTGTGCCTGCAAGTCTAGCAGCACACCCAGCAGGACCAGGCAATGCAGCAGCCCCAGTGGCTCCTGCTGCCCAGGATGTGAGAAACGGAAGTCCTAGTTGGAGCAGGAGAAGGCATTGTGGCCCTGATGGGAATCACTGTCAGAGCCCTTGCGGGGCAGATGGCCTGAAGACAGGCACACCTTATAAGTTCAGCTGTTCTGGATGTACACCATCCAGGCGTGTAGCCTGGCTTGGAAGGAGGTGGTAGTCAGGGCATTGGGCCCGTGGTCAAAGTGCTCTGGGTCATCTGCACAGGCCTTGGACTTCTTGGCACTGAAAGTCAGGGTCCTTCGATCATCTGACACTTGCAGAAAGGGGCTGACAGTCCTTTTGTCAATATGCACATCCTCCACCCCTGTGAGTTGAGTGGACAAATTCTGTTGCCCAGAGCTTGGTCAGGAGAGGACTCCAGGTGCACCTCTCACTGAAATTTTTCTCCCACTCCTGGGGATTCAAAATGCCTTCTGCTTCCTCAGTTTTCTGCTTTCTCAGATTTCTCAGAAATCTCTGCTCTTTCTGGAGGAGCTGGAAGTCATCCAGCTGGGTAAGCATGTCCACCAGGCTGGTGCAGATGGTGTCGTGCTTCAATGGCTCCCCAGCCTAGTGTACCCGCTGCATCAGGATACTCTAGTGGGCCCGCTCTTCTTCCCAGTGCACTTGTTCCAACAACTGCTGCTCCTCATTCTCACACAGACTCCTCACCAGACTCACTCACTGAATGAATAGCTCGTGTGCTACACTGGCCATCCATCCTCAAGGCTCACTGGTTCCTCCCTTGCAGGATCTCAGCCAGGTACCTGCAGTAACTGCAGCCTCTCACACTGCTGCATAATCTTGTTCCGCAGTTCCTCTGCATGCTGCGCAAGGGTTGTCCAGGCCCGCGCAGGCGGCGCATACTAACCACTGCTTGAAGCAGCAGAACCAGTGCAGAGCCTGTCAGTGATCCCTGTCAGAGCCGCCTGGGCACCCTCCATGGCCAAGGCTGGGCACCCAGGGCCTCGCGCTCTAAGCCGCAGGTGGCTCTTGGGGGGGACCTCCTTGACCAGCCTGGGCTCCTCTCCCAAATTTTTGCACATCCAAAGATATTATCAAGAAAATGAAAAGTCAATCTGCATAAAACATTTCAAAATCATATATCTGATATACATAGCTGCTGCAACTCAGCAACAAAAAAGACAAACAACTCAATTAAAAATGGGCCAAGACACATTCAGACAAAATTCTAGTATCCAGAATATATAAAAGAGATTGTTCAACTCAACAACAAAAAGATAGACAACCCAATTACAAAATGGGCAAAAGACATGAACAGACACTTCTCAGAAGAGGAAATACAAATGGCCAAAAGGCAAATGAAAAGATGCTCAACTTCCCTGGCTGTTAGGGAAATGCAAATCAAAACCACAATGAGATATCATCTCACACCCACCAGAATGGCCATTATCAATAAAAGAGAAAACAACAAATGCTGGAGAGGATGTGGAGAAAGAGGCACACTTATCCACTGTTGGTGGGAATGTCAAATGGTACAATCACACTGGAAGGCAGTTTGATGGCAAATCAGGAAGCTAAGTATAAAGCTGCCATATGACCTGACAATACTATTGCTAGGTATCTACTCAGAAGACATGAGGGCAAGGACAAAAATGGACATTTGCATGCCAATGTTTATAGCAGCATTATTTACCATTGCCAAGAGATGGAAACAGGCCAAGTGTCCATCAACAGATGAGTGGCTAAACAAGCTGTGGTATATACATATGATATTATGTAGCTGTAAGACAGAATAAAGTTATGAAGTACGTAACAACATGGATGGACCTTGAGGACATTATACTGAGTGAGATTAGCTACAAACAAAAGGACAAATACTGTATAGTCTCACTGATATGAACTGGCATTAGTGAATGAACTCGGAAAATTTCAGCTAAGAACAGGGACCATCAGGAGATAGAGATAGGGTAGATATTGGGTAATTGGAGCTGAAGGGATACAGATTGTACAAGAGGACTGATTGTAAAAATTCAGAAATGGATAGCAAATACTACCTAACTTTAATACAATAATGTTAATACACTGAATGAAGCTGATTGTGAGAATGATAGAGGGAGGAGGAAATCAGAAGGAAAGATAGATGATAAGACTGAGATGTATAATCTAGGAGTGCTTAGAGTGTATAATGATAGTGACTAAATGTACAAATTTTAAAAATGTTTTTGCATGAGGAAGAACAAAGGAATGTCAATATTGCAGGGTGTTGAAAATAGATGGTAATCAATATTTTAAAATTTCAACTTATGTGTGAGACTAAAGCAAAAAATGTTTATTTGGTACAAAATTTATATTTTGACTAGTGCATTTCCTAATATAACTTATGCAGACAGCTTAATTAAACACCATAAGTACAGGGAACCTTGAGTAGGACATGAGATTTTGTGGGTTTGTCCAGAGTGATGCCCCAATAAATTCCAGAGTGATTTGAACAGTGAATAAAAAAGTATTTGTAAAGTCCCCTTCGGGGAATGGTGAGAAAGGGGGAAAATTCAAATTCCCCAAATTGAATTCTTGGTATTCTCACAGCAGTGTGGACAACCAAAGCTATAGGCTGAGCCCCCAGTCTTGGAGTTTGTTCATATGAAACTTAACCCCACAAAGGATAGGTCAAGTCTACTTAAAATTAGGCCTAAGAGTCACCCCCAAGAGAACCTCTTTTGTTGCTCAGATGTGGCCCCTCTCTCCAGCCAACACAGCAAGCAAACTCACCACCCTCCCCCTCTCTATGTGGGACATGACTCCCAGGGGTGTGGACCCCCTTGTCTATGTGGGACAGAAATCCTAGAATAAGCTGAGACTCAGCATCAGGGGATTGAGAAAACCTTCTTGATCATAAGGGGGAAGAGTGAAATGAGACAAAATAAAGTTTCAATGGCTGAGATATTCCAAACAAAGTCGAGAGGCTATCCTGGAGTCTATTCTTATGCATTAAATGGATATCACCTTGTTAGTCAAGATGTAGTGGAGAGGCTGGAGGGAACTGTCTGAAAATGTGGAGCTGTATTCCAGTAGCCATGTTTCTTGAAGATGATTGTATAATGATATAGCTTTCATAATATGACAGTGTGATTGTGACAAACTTGTGTCTGATGCTCCTTTTATCTACCTCATCAACAGACGAGTAAAACATATGGAATAAGGATGAATAATAGGGACAAAAATGTTAAATTTAGATCGAAATGCTGGTGATCGGTGAGGGGGCATGGTGGGGGGTATGGTAAGTATGAATTTTTTTCTTTTTTCTTTTTCTTTTTCTGAATAGACGTAAATGTTCCAAGAAATTATCATGATGAATATGCAATTATGTGATGATGTTGTGAATTACTGATTATATATGTAGAATGAAATGATCAAAAGTTAAGAATGTTTACATTTGTTTGGTGTTTTTTGGTATTTAAAAAAATTTTTTTGATTAAAAAAAGAAAATAGATGGTAATTCATATTTTAAAACCTTAAATTATGTGTAAGACTGAAGCAAAAATGTTTATTTGGTACAAAATTTATAATTTGACTAGTGCATTTCCTAATATAACTTATGTGGATAGTTTAATTGAACACCATAAGTACATGGAAACTTGAGCAGGGCATGAGAGTTTATAGGTTTGTCCAGAGTGATGCCCTGATAAGTCCCAGAGTGATTTGAACAGTGAATAAAAAGTATTTGCAAAGTCCCCTTGGGGGAGGGAATGGTGAGAAAGGGATAAAATTCAACTTCCCCACGTGGAGAATTCCTGATATTCTCACAAGCAGTGGGGACAACTAAAGCAATAGGCCATGCCCTCTATCTTGGGGTTTGTTCATATGAAACTTATTCCTGCAAAGGATAGACTAAGCCTACTTAAAATTAGGCCCAAGAATCACCTCCAAGAGAACCTCCTTTGTTGCTCAGATGTGGCCTCCCTCTCTCAGCCAACATGACAAGCATACTCACTGCCCTCTGCCCTTTACGTGGGTCATGACTCCCAGGGGTGTAAACCTTCCTGGCAATGTGGGACTGGAACTGGGACCCAGCATCAAGGGACTGAGAAAACCTCCTCTACCAAAAGTGGGAAGAGAGAAATGAGATAAAATAAAGTGTCAATGGCTGAGAGATTTCAAACAGAGTCAAGAGGTTATCCTGGAGGTTATTCTTATGCATTATATAAATATCACTTTTTTAGTTAAGGTATATTGGAGAGACTGTAGGGAAATGCCTGAAAATGTAGAGCTATGTTCCAGTAGCCATGTTTCTTTAAGATGATTTTGTATAGTGATATAGCTTACGCAATGTAACTATGTGATTGTGAAACCCTTGTGTCCGATGCTCCTTTTATCTATGGTATGGACTGATGAGTAAAACATACAGATTAAAAAAAAATAAATAATAGGGGAACAAATGTTAAAATAAATTTAGTAGATTGAAACACTACTGATCAATGAAAGGGATAAGGGGTATAGAAAAAAAAATAGGGGAAACAGACTAAAATATATTGGGTAGATGGAAATACTAGCAATCAATGAGAGGGACCGGTAAATTGTATGGTATGTATGAGGTTTTTTTCTTTTTTTAAATTTCTTTTTCTGAATTGAGGCAAATGTTCTAAGAAATGATCATGGTGATGAATATATAACTGTGATGATATTGTGAGTTATTGATTATATATCATGAATGGAATGATCATATGGAAAGAATGTTCATTTTTGTATGTTATGTTTAAAAACATTTTTTAATTAAAAAAAAAAATGGGCCAAGGACTTAGACACTTCTCCAAAGATATACGAATGGCCAATAAGCACATATTTTTTTCAACATCATTAGCCATTAGGGAAATGCAAATCAAAACCACATTGAGATACCACCTTATACCAATTAGAATGGCTATAAGTTAAAAAAAACAAAACAAAACAGAAAATAAGTGCTGGCAAGGATGCAGAGAAATAGGAATCTTAGTACATTGTTATTGGCAATGCAAAATGGTACAACACTGTGGAAAAGTTTGTCAGTTCATCAAAAAGTTAAACATAGAGCTACCATTTGACTCAAGAATTCCACTTCTAGGAATATACTAAAAAATTGAAAACTGGAACTTGAACAGATATTTATACTCGTGTTCACAGCAGCGTTATTTACAATGGCCAAAAGGTAGACACAACCCAAGTGTCTTTATCAGTAGACAAATGTACAAACAAAATGTGGAATATAAATATTATGGAATATTATTCAGCCACAAATGGAATGAAGTTCTGCTATATGCTACATCAATCTTGAAAATACTATGCTCAGTGAAATGTCAGACACAAAAGGACAAATATTGTGATTCCACTTGAAATAACTAAAATAAGCAAATTCATAGAGTACATTAGAGGTTACCAGGGATGGGGGTTAGGGAAGAGGCAATTATTGTTTAGTATCATTTGTTTAGTATCATTTAGTATTGTTTAGTATCATTTAGTATTGTTTAGTATCATTGTTTAGTATCAGGGGAAAGTTTAAGTAATGAATGGTGGATGGTGGTGATGGTAGTGCAACACTATAACTAATGCCACTGAATTGTACACTTAAATATGGTTAATATGGTAAAATTTTGAGATGTTTTACCACACAAACATATAAAAGCAAGTCAATGAGGAAAAAAAATCTTTATTTGCCCTTTAGAAGAAATTTCTCAGGGCCAGCTCAGGCTGAGCTATGGAATATAAGCAGGGGAAGCTTCTTAGATCCGATTTAAGAAAACCATTCTGGTTATGTAGAGAATAAAGTTTAAGGGAGCAAAGGTAGAAAAAGGAGCAAACAATTACCACAAATTATGGAGAATGTAGTTTATTTTCTGAGGGCCTTTTGGGATAAAGTCACTGGTGTTTGTCAGGAATAAGGCTTGAAGGGAAGAATGACTGAGGTGGGTAGGAGTCAAAATGGTAAGAACTCAATACATGAGGCATTTCATAAGTAAATGGAAAGGCAGGAGCATGTCAGATCTAAGGATGCACATGGACATGTGGATGAGTGTGGTAGTGGGTGTGAGTTTTAAAAATATATAAATGGCTTTCCCCATGCCCCTCAAATTATGTATATATATAAATGGGAATAGAGAATGGTAAATGGCAAAAACAAAACAAAAAATTGAAAAGGGGCAGGAATCTCGTCCTGGAAGGGCTGTGTGATATATTAGGGAATGTAGGTATTCTTTCATGGTCAATTGGGAACTGAGGGATTTAAAAGGGATAGTGAGATATCATCATATAGAGCATCCTGACATCGCTGTAGAATGAATCTTAGAGACCAAAGACTCAAGTGAAATGAAATAGGAAAGAGCACAGAAGAAAATAACAGCTAATTCTCACTGGGGAAAGAGATCAACATCTATTGTAAGGCTTTTCATTTAATCCACATAGTAAGCAGGTATTTCCAATTTCCTGGGTATGAAATGAGACTATGAAACTTGCCCAAGGACACAACAGGTAATGAGTGGCCAAGCCAGGATTTAAAGCTGATTTTGTTACAAGAAGGACAAAAGAAATAAGGAGTCTGTAATGTCATATGTACATTCAGAATTTTTATTTCAAAACAAAGAACCACAATAACATTAGTAATAAAAAATCCACTTGGAAATATTCACAACCTGGTCACTGAGAAATGGCAAAACTTCCACACCGAATTACTGTCAACTCACTGTTTCTGAGGGGCCAGGAGTAGAGGTGCAATTAGAGGAAAGGCACCTCTCCCAACAAAGCCTTACTCTTGTGGGTTTACTCCAAAGATTCAATGACTAGAGGGAATGGTGAGAAATGAAAAGTAAAAAAAACTCATAGGCAGGAGAGTTTGGCTAACTGGGTTGGAATAGAAGCACCAAGGAGGGAAAGGGAGTCCAAGCAACATGAAAAAAGGGAAGAGGTGTCATCAGGGTCCTAGTTCCACTTACTAAAAAGTGCTGAGGAACCAGATGATTGTGGAGGTGTCCATGACATTGTGGAAAGAGTAAATCCCTCCATCTTCTAACCCCCTGAAACTCTCCAGGAGTTGAAGTGAGTCTTCTGTTTGTTTCCTACTCCCTTAGAAAAGAATGCCTCCCTGCCCTTCATGGGCCCCAGAAGGGCAGAGGCACTGATGTCACATTTTCCCTTCTTATTGTCTGTGACCAAAGTGAGGCTGAACCCTCCATCCTCAACCTCAAGATTTAGGAAATTCTCCCTTACTCTCTAAACAAGGAAAGGTAGTCATATGAGACTCAATTCTTGCTTAGGAGAAAACCTAAGATGCAAATTCCACCTACCAGAGTGAGTGATTTTATATACACAAGGGTGAGATCTAAATACATTCTATCCAAAAGGGGGTTGTAGGTACACAGAAGAACCAAGTCACCAATAAACTACTTCCACCCAGAGCAAAGTGACAGTGCACATACATTCATACTTATCAAGTGTGGGCTACACTGTACATATACTCATAACTATCTCAAATATGATCTATCCGAAAGATCCAAGTCCCCTATGGATGATAAAAAAAAAAGACATAAACAAGCATGCCATGACCCTAAAACAACAAACTTAAGCTAATCATTCAGGAAAAATCCTCTCCCAGAGCTGGTTACAAATTTCAAGCTAGCTATGAATATTCTCCTCTGAATTCCTTTAAAAAGGCTATAGGTTAAAATGAAACAAAAATCAACATCTAAAATTTCTTACAGAACAAAATCAAGAAATATCGAACACGAGTCCACTACAAAGGGAAGTAGCTGTTTGTTCCACTGAAGGGAGAGGAATGAAAAAAAAAAAAAACCTTCCCTTCTCTGGACTCCACCCAAAATTAGAACCCCTGAACCGCTATTAACTAGAATGCCCATTATAGTAACAGTCCTAGATTTCAAGTAGTACTACATATAAATTACAATTTTAAACAAAAAATATCCAAAGGAAACCAGTAGCTTTTTATATAGGCACATGACTTTTCTGAGAAATTAAGCCTGAGAATTTCCATCTTAAGGACAGAAATTGTTAAGAGGCAATGTGCAAACTTTAGGCACCACGCATATATCCCTTCAATAACACTTCACACTATTTGTTCCCTAAATTCTTCCCTTCCTATTGCATTTTAACCTCTCCAGTTTCAAATCTTCAACCCTATAGCCTCTCTTTAAACACCTCCCTCTACACCTCAATGTCTTTATGCTTTCCATTATTTTGGTAAAATCACTTTACATTAAAAAAAATAAATATTTATGCAATAAAACCAGAAGTTAAAATAAATAAACTCAGTTAATTTGCTCTGCAGAGCTGTATGGAAGTGAGGAAGGTGATCTATTATTTAATCCTAATCCTCCTCTGCATTCCATACTCAAGTATATCTGCTTCCTGGTAAATCTGAGTTGGGGGAACTCCACCTTCACTCTTACTCCCCTATATGCCCTTGCTAGGCAACATTAGAATCTAAGGGAGAAAGAACTGGCAAAGCCATCCTATTCCAAGCTGCCAGTCCCTCCTGAAATGATGGCAGGTACCCCTGGTCTCTCCTAAACAGAGGACAATGTTCAAGAAATGAAATGCTTAAAAAGCCATAGAAGATTCAACTAAACAAACACCTGCAGTGGGTTCATCTGCGTGCTCATACAGTGTGAGGGATGAGAAAGGAATCAAAGTAGCAGCATTCAGAAACAGCCCTGGATTATATCCTGAAGCCTCTCCCTCTTGAAGGGAGAGGTCGCTTTTCCATTTTGGGAGGGAGGTGGCAAGGAGGCGTGACTCAGACATTGGTGGTGGTCTCCTTCACAGGCTGGATGCTGTTCATCTCCACAATGGGGCCTTTCCCAGCTCTACTGGCCTCCTGCACCTGCCCTTCAAACGCCCGTGTTATATCCTCAAAAGTCCTGCCGCGCGTCTCAGGGACTTTGAAGAAGGTGAAGACCAAGAAGATAATGAGGAAGGCAGTGAAGATGATAAAAACGTAGGCTCCTAAATAGGTCTAGTGAAAAGAGACAAAGGAGGAGGTTAACATTAAAATCTGGTCGTTGGCTAGCTTCCATTTCCCTCATATCCAGATTTCTAAGTAAATTCCCATATTTAATGAAAACAATAAGGTTTCTCTGGAGATTCATTCATAATTCTACTGCTAACTTACTATACTTCTCAGCAATTTTTTTTTGGTGTCATTCCTTTTAATTATTTGTTAAAGTTAGCTGCTTCCAAATAAATACCTGAGTATTTTTTTTTTAATCTGGGTTTCTGAAAAATTCACAGAAGCAGGAAAGAATTTTAAATGTTCATCACAAGTTTATTTAACAAATCAGCTCCAGATAATTTTATAACAAGATCTAACTAGGTCATTAACATCCCATACACTTAAGGAACTGCTAAGATCATGAAACCATTGAAGCTAATTCAGACTAGATTTATGTATTGGTTTAGAATCCTTTGAAATTTACCACTATCATTCTGTTTCTAGGCAGAACTATGCCTACATCATCTCAGGCAGCTCTGCCCTCCTCCTCCCGCTTCAATCTTTTCTGCTATCATTCTTCTTTTTCCTTTGAAAGTGAGAAAACTGATCTGGTCTGAAGCCCTTGATATTTGATGCTTCATGGCACCAGTAACCATTACTAAGGTATACCTTAAATGTGTTGGCTTAAGTGAGCTGGTTTCCAGACAAGTTAGGTGACTTTTGTTTTACTTACTGCAGCTGAGGGGAAGAGCAGTCCCACCAAAAAGTTGGAGGTCCAGTTGGAACAACCAGCCACGGCCATTGCAGCTGGGCGGGGCCCCTGGCTGAAAAGCTCAGCCACAATAAACCAGGGAATGGGGCCTGGTCCGATTTCAAAGAAGGCCACAAAGATCATGATGGCCCCAATACAGACAAAACTCATCCAAGTATATTCACTCTATATGAGGAGAGAACAGAGGAAAGTTAACTGTACAGATAGATGGCATGACCCAGGACATAGCTTCCTGAAGATAAGTAATGAGTGCTTTCAGCTGCCCAGTTTCTACAGCTCTTTCTGTCCTGTGGAATTATGTAAAGAAATACTGGATTTGGAGTCAAATAACTTGAGTTTTTAAATCCTGGCTGTGTGATCTGTCTATAAATATGCTCTGAGGCCATAAAATGGGAATAATAATAATTACCTCAGGATTATTTAAGAATAAATTAGATGTCTTTTGAACTGTTATATAAATATAAGAATCATAACACTTTAATAACCTATCTCTGAAGATTCAGTTTTCTGGGGATCTTATATATTGCTTCTCAAAAATTTGAATATTGATGATCTTCAGCCTAAGTTATGCACTCCATCACAGAGAGCTAACTGTAATCTCCCTCTTTTTTCCCTTCTCCTCCCTTTCCTTCCCTCAGAGAGTACTCACCTTTAGTAACAAAGAAATAGTCATGAGAATGGAACAAACAGCCATCCCTCCAAGGCCTAGCATATGTAGAGTCCTCCTTCCTGCTTTTTCCACCAGAAACAGCTAAAAGAACAATAATAAAACATGAAACTTCTGCTTTCCCTTTCATGAAGACACTGTACAAACTACTTGAATCTGCCTTACTGAGGATAATGGATACTTGTAATAGTTAAACCTCCTGTTTTCCAGTTCCAAGTTCAAAGCATTTTATATAATCACTTCTATGCCTCTCTCTCTCATCCATCATGTATTTACTTGAAGAGTAAAGAACATGATTCATCATTGAATATTCCTTTTCCCCAAAAAGGAATTAAACAACAAAAAAGGTTTAACTAAAAAATGGCAGGGAAGTTGGAGAACATGCAATTGATCTTTGAAAATCTGTGGTAAGAATTCTTTTCTCCCCCTAAGATTATCAAAGAAACAAACTTACTGAAACCACAGTGAATATAGTATTGACCACACCAGCACCAATAGTGGCATAGATTGGCTCATCAACACCTGCATCTTTGAAGATCCCGGTAGAGTAATAGAATACCTAATAGGAAAGAAAAGGAGATGCAACTTAGAAATAGCAATTGTCCCTACCAGTTAAATGGAATACCTCAAAAAATAAACACATGAGTCCCAGGAGATGAGGAGCCCTTTCTAGTACTTCTTTGTTCAATTACAATATCCTTTCTACAAACCAATTACCTTCTATATCTTATCTCCACTCTCTTCTTAATTCTAGCTACTGATTTCCATTTTTTTCCTGCCTACTACTCCACTTACACTCTTGCCTATATCCACCACTTAATTTGAAAAAAGGTTTTAAATTCTTCTCAATGCTTTCTCTCTCTCTCTCTCTCTCTTTTTTTTTTTACATGGGCAGTCACCAGGAATCAAACCCGGGTCCTCTGGCATGGCAGGCAAGCATTCTTGCCTGCTGAGCCACCATGGCCTGCCGTCAATGCTTTTTCAATGGACCCTTCCTCAAACCTTCAAAATCTTGATAGGAGAATTGATAGGGAAGAAACTGGAGCAAACTTAGCCTGCTCATTTTAGTAGAAGTAGAGTTTGGGTTAGAATTCCTAGGCTCAGATCCTTTTCACTTGTTTTAAAAAAAAACATCAGCTACTATTTTTAAATTCATTATTTGATAAACACAGTACTGAAAGGAAGGGCTACAACAAACTACTATAGTTAAAGAGATGACAAAATATTGGACTCAGATCTCAAGGTAATAAGGGAACATTATGTAGATTACTGAGGTTCTGTCAGTTGCTCAGGTTTCAGGAATCTGTTTTTTTGCCTAGACTATTTGCCACTTTTTTGATATATATATATACTTGCTGCTCTAAAGACCAGAGTGAGCTAAAATTAAGACTGTTCACAAACCTAATTCTAATATTTTATGATGACAAAGCTTCTGAGGAAGGAGAGTTGAATTAGTTAAAACTAGCAATGAACCGTTATGCCAATTCTCTTCCTCACAAACATGTCTACACAGCAAAAACCTAATATGTGTATACATACAGATACATGATATATATAGTATGTAAACTTACAGAAAATTTTTCTTGCTATCTAGTGCCATCAAACTGTTAGGCTAACCTTTACATATCAGACACCTAAAATTTTTCAAATTAGGAAATTTGGGACTAGGATCTATCCAAAGTACCCAGAAGACTTTTTCAAACTATCTTTCCTGTTTCTAATATATCAGCCTCCAGCCCCTCATGAGAATCACTGCTCTTTCAAATACAAGAATACTGCTGGTATATTAGGCAGAAGAAAAGGCCAAGAACCACCTATTTTTCAGCATCAAATGGTTTACAAAAATGCTGTTAACAAAATGATTTAATCAAATTAATCAAAGACCAACAGAAAGCCCTCAAGGCATGAATCAGTACTTAGAGGTGGGACAAATATTTTACCTGCAGATGGACAGAAGGTATGGAAATAATCTCTCTTCCAATGACCAACCCTCAAAAGCAAGAAGCTGGTGTCTGCATTGAATACAGGGTCACCTGTCAAATGCAAGCCATTTTGCTACCCACTTTAGATTATCATAGTCACTATTGTAATTGTAAGATAAGACCCCCAAGTTCAGTCAGCTCAGTATGAAGTTGCCAGTGTCCCTCCAAAATTCTTGAAATGATTTCCTATTTTGCTCCCCAGGGCCTTACACTGATTTTAGACTTTAAGGTCCTGAGGAAAAAAATAAGATGTATAAATTACAGAATATTCTATGGTTGCATGGTTTATGTTACTGACATCATAAGATAGATCACAGTGTTAAAGAGGAGTAGAAATAAAAAAGTGAGTGGTCAAAAAATAGTAATTAAAAGTAGATGAATTTGTAATGTGTAGTATATACTATAAAAGTCCGAAACAGGACAAATCTTAATCTTTGTGTTATAAGACTATGGGTGACTTAAAATTTTCATTTGATGTATTTTCTCATTTTCCACATATAAAACATGTCTTATAGATAAAATTTTTAAAAATAAAAATAAATCAAAACCAAAATCTGGATAATCAACATTTTCTGGGTAGCTGCCACATGGTAGGCATTGTTAGGGGCTTATATATGCTGAATAGGAGTGTGACAACTAAACTGTGATTCCATTGGGTATTTTAAGTAAAATATCTTAAGACAGCTTTTACATAAAAGTAGATACTCACAGCATTAATTCCAGAGAGCTGCTGAGAGAGCTGCAGCATGATGGAAATGATGATGGGCTGTCGGTAGTTGGGTGCTCTAAAAAGCTCCAGCACATTGACTTTCTTTTCTTGTGCCATCCTAGCACTCTCATCTTTCATCTCCTGGATATCCTGGCTCACATCCTGAATGCCCCATAACCGCTGAAGGACTGGTGAGAAAACAAAGAAGGATGGTAAAGGTAATGTGCTGTCCTGAATTCATTTTTACCTGTGAGATTGCTGGGAAGCGGTCACACCAGACAAGACAGAGTTGTGGATATGCTTGTAGATTTGGCTAATCAGTCAGCTTCCATGTTAACTTGCCTTATCATTTGATTGTTTCTTTTTATTTTTTGCATGGGCTGGCACCGGGAATTGAACCCAGGTCTCCAGCATGGCAGGCAACAACTCTGTCTGCTGAGCCACCGCGGCCCGCCCCACTTGATTCTCTTTAAAAAAGTGTATTTATAGTTCTTTATTAATAATTATGTAAAGAAAAGCCTAGAAGCATTAGAAGCAGTGAGAGGAAATTTGAATCTAATCTAGGAATGAAGCAGTGTACAAGTCAGGAATCAGAAGCGATTCTGAACTTGTAGGTTCAGAATTAGGCTGTAAATGGTGAAGTGTTTGAAGTCCACTTTTACATGCTGCTGACTGGGTGGGCCACAGTGGCTCAGCAAGCAGAGTTCTTGCCTGTCAAGCCAGAGACCAGGGTTTGATTCCCAGTGCATGCCCATGCAAAAAAAACAACAACAAACAAATCAAATTATATATGCTGTTGACTGTATTACCTGGGCAGATCCAACAGCCTCAAGGGTGAGACAGACAGGATAGCCAATGAGGTACAAGCCAAGTGGTTCCCCCAAATAGCCATGATACATGGTGGGTAAAAGGCCCCTAGCTCCAATTCTTTTTAACTTTTTGTTAGAAGTTCTAAGTTTAAAGAAAAATCATGTAGAAAATAAACTTCCCATATTATGTGCCGCCCCATGAACTCCTTGTATTTTGTTAAAACTGATGAAAGAATAGTATTATAATCATACCATTAGCTATAGTCCAAGGTTTATATCAGGGTTCACCACTTGTCCTATACGGTCCCCTATGGGTATATTGTTTTGTTAAATTTTTATTCTAGTAACATATATACAATCTAAAATTAACTGGCCTTCACACCTCATACTTTAGGGGTTGAAAGTTTCTGGTTCAAGAGTAATCAAAAAACTCTCCTCTTGGGTTTTCAGGGTCAGGGAAAAGAGATGACAAAAAAAAAAAAAAAGGATCTAATGCCTTCATTCTTAAAGCAAATCAGAACCCTAAAATTCCTGTTTTATGAAGATATGAAGGAAACTTACCGTGCTTGGCGTTCTCCTCTTCCTTTTTGTTAATGAGCAAGAATCTAGGACTTTCAGGGCAAAACGGAAGGGCTACACTCTGCAGGATGGCTGGAATGATGGTGAAGCCTAACAGCACAGGCCACAGCTCTTCAGACCCCAAGATGAATTCCAGACCAAAGATCTAGAAACCAGAAAAGAAATGCTACATAAAACCCCCATAATTTAAAGGCCACAAGATGATTTAAAAGAAGATCTATTCTTTTAACCACAGTAAGATAAACAAATTTGTTTCTTTTCCTTTCTCTACCTTACCTGTTTCTTTAGCTATTGTCTGTGAGCTACTGTAAAAAGACCCCAAACTTACATAAAGTTGAATATGTACCAGACATTCTTCTGAATGCTCTACCCATGCTAACTAATTTAATGAGCCATGAAAGCCACACCCATTATATATGAGCCGTCCTAGAATACCTGGGCCACCAGAATCCCGATGACGATGCCCAGCTGGTTGAGAGTGCCAAAGGCACCCCGTAGGGCAGTAGGCGATATCTCTCCAATGTACATAGGTACAAAGCCTGTGCAGAGTCCACAGAAGAGGCCAATAACCAAGCGGCCTATGATCAGCATTTCAACCGACTGAGCTATTTTACAGAACCCCATAAGGCAGCCACCACTGATAGCCAATAGGTTGACAATAAGCATCGAATTGCGCCTGTAGAGGTAATCAAAGAAAGGTGAGGTTAACAAAAATAAGCCTGCATCTCTCCCCTTCTTAGGGTTGATATCTTCTCCTCTTTTGGTCTAACCCTTGTTTCCCACTTTTTATTAGCAGAACATTCCTAAGTTGGAATAATTAGTATCAATGGTTCTTATACCTATATATGCATAAAACTCAATTGGAACTGGTTAAGATTCTCTAAGTCTCAGCTAGATTTTAGCAAAAGCATAAGCGCAGCTATTCTAAAAGTAGTCAGTCCACAAACTAGAAGTACTGACCAGAAATTTGTTAGAAACGGAAATTCTTCCAACCTACCCCAAATGTAAAGGGTAGTCAATTTCTTCAGTTGTCCTTCTCCAGAATGAGGTTTCTGCTATTAACAATTAGTTCCCTCATTTTCACCATCCTCTTCATCCCTTTCCCTCCCTTTCCCTCTTTCTATTAGGTTCTTTTGCAAGTAAAACAATAGGAAGAAAGTCATATTGGTTGTGGGGTCTCCAGTTAAAATTTTAATGACGTTAGCAAAAAGAAGGCAGCCTCAAAAAACAAATCAAACACTAATAGCATATTTAGTTAGCTAACTATATGGTTCCTTCACCTATCATTACTGAAAGTATTCTTTAGAAATTTTATTAAGCTAGTTTGGTGTAGAAAAAATTCAATTTTCTTCCTTTGGCAAAAAGTTTTCCACTCAGTTATTTGGCCATAATCCATAGGTTATGAAATTTGAAATATTTCATTATGATTATGAAATATTTCCTACAAATCCCGCTGTGCAAATAATGAAAATACTTGCATGAAATCCCAGATTTTTTCAGAAAAGCAAACTTCTGACTTTGTAAATAAAGTATGGTTCTAGTTAACTCCATAGCTGACCTTACTAAAGAATAGCTCTCAACCAGCCTCAGCTGAACTGCAGTGTCAATTATATATGACCCATCTCCTGAAAGGCTCTTCAGGGTTGTAGAGCTCCAAGAGCAGCCACATTCAGTGCAAGTCAGACCAGGTTTTCCGTGATTACAATATGGGGTATTCTCATTCAAAAGGATCACCACCCTTTCTGCCGTAATTCTTAATAACCTATCCCTCAGTACAACTACTAGAGTCCACTTTATCACCCAGTTCGTGGTTAATACCTGCCAAAGCGGTTGACAAAGAGTCCAACGGAGAAGGAGCCAATCATGCCACCCACGGAGAAGATCGCCACGGACAAGGACCAGAGGGATGTGAGCAGCACCTCAGAGGGGCGGTTTTCTATCTTTTCTTCCAAAGTATAATTGAGAAAGTCCTTTATGATCTGCCAAATAAATCAGTAGGTAAAAGGACAGACTGTTACAGCTGGATGAGAACAAAAGGGGACAAAAATGGGGATCCCCCCCTCCCTAAGAGCAGCGTTTCTATTACTTTATAGGTAGAGAATCAAAGGAATGAATAGATGGGGGTGAACAAAACATAAAATAATGGAGTTAATGTTTCTAGTTCTGAAAAGAATAGGTTTTATTTTCATTTGTCCTGAAAAATCCCAATAGGTGGCAGCACTGATGTCCAGACTACCCCATCCTCCACTAAAAGACTGTGTCCCACCCCCCAGACCCTCTTAGTAACTACAGCTTAATGGGCAATAAAAGAAGCATATCACCACAGAATGATCGGTAGTGAGGGGTTAGGCAACAAATGAGTTTTTGCTTTGGTTAAATGACTCAACAAAACCTTCCCACAAATTTATTCTCCTTCTTGGCTCTTCTTCAGAGAGCCAAGCTAGATGCCCATGTTTGTCTTAAATTCTTGTAACCCCATTTAAAATAAAGGACTAATTTCCCTACTCCAAATTCTAACTCTAGCTGCCAGGCACTCACCGCCTCAGGGGCATTGATGACTCCAGTGTTGTAGCCAAACTGGAAAGAGCCGATAGTGGCAATGCTGATGGCGAAGATCAGAGGTGCAGTAACCTGCAGGGATAAAGAGTCCTTAAAACTCTTAATTATTGTCTCTTATTAATTATGGACGTGTATTAGGAGAGCTTGGCCTATGAACGGTCAAATAATTAATCAGAACACAAACAAACAGGTAAGAACTTACCTGGAGAGGTACAGAAACGCCTGAGAAGTTAATGTGGAAAAGTGGCAAGAAAATTTGGGAAGTTAAGAGGAACTGGATTGGTCAGTTTGGCAGCATTTGAGTAGTTGCCCCAGATAAAAGAAAGGATAGAAATGTACTCTGGAATAGGAACAACTGGGAGGGCAGAGGAAAGACCACTTTAGGATTCCTAAGAACTGATCATTTAAGAAACAATTTCAACAGTAACCCAGACTACCAAAAAAGTGTGAAGTACTGGTGAGTAAACGTGAAGATGCTAGGCTGCTCTTTGGGTCTCTGAACTATGTCACTGCCTATAACTCTTATCCTACTCATTTGAAACTTTCCCTAAGTATACTGAATGTACTGCTCTCCCCAACCCAGCAGGGGGAGATCACATGCTCACTTTCAACCCAACACACAGGAGACTGTTCTTAGTGGGGGGACATCAAAGAGTCATCTCACCTTGCCAGGAATAATTCAAGTGTTTTTCTATCTGAGGCCATCCTTTTAGCCCCTAGTCCCTTGAACCTTTCCTTATCCTTATCCAGTTGGTCAGAGTGGCAGCCTAGGAACTTCAGCTCAGCGAGTTGAGCTTGCCTGGGGTCTCCCAGCTCTCTTGCTCCCAACTAAGCATAAGAAACTGAGGCCCTGCCAATGCAGAGCTCTGTCTAATTCTTTTCCCCATAAGTAGAAACCTTTTATTTCTACCCATTTTTTTTCACTATCCTCCAGGTACTTTACCTTTCCCTCCCATCTTTTCATATGTTGTTTTCTATCTAAGTGAAAATGCCTTTCGCCCCAAAACATTGCATATACAGTACACAATTACAAATACATTAACAAATCTGCATTCAACCACAATAGGAAGGACAGATGGAATTCTTTCTTCTTAGTATCTAGGGAACCCCATAGCTTATAGAACAGATGGCTCACCCTTGTCCCCAAATAAATTCTAAATCCCTTCAAGGTTTAATGCTTCCAAAGAAATCCCGATGCTGGTACGGAGAGCCATTCGTAAGCAACACATCCAAGCGGCCCGGATTCCCTCAACTGTCAACTGTCTCATCCTCCATAGCGAGCAATTATGTAAAATAAACCTGAGAAGAAAACACAACTTCTCCAGGTGACTTTTCCCTACCGTGGGAAGGTGAAATGGAATAAATCCTTCACAGAGGTTATAACATTCAAAGAGAACTGGTGAAACTGCGGCATTGCAGGCTGTGAGAAAAAAGGCCTAAAAGATGGCTAGGTGACTTAGAAGACAATAGACTATGGCAGTCACAGTGAATATTAGCCTTTCTGAGTGTCCCCCAAACAGGCAAAAATAACTAGCAATTACATCACTCTTACCTTTTCTGTCCCCATGGTCTTAATTTATTCCTTTCGAATCCTCAATACAAATCTAGGAGGAGAATTCCAGAGATAACCCTTCCAGGCAACAAAACCTTCAAAAGGTCCTCTTGACAGCAAGTTTTCTTCTGGTCCTCAATAACATTCCACAACCTCACTCCTCATCTTTAGCAGCATCACTACCAGATATCCGGCCACTCATTTATTTATAATATCTGCAAGAGGTGGAGCCAAGCCCCCCAACCCCACCCTACTCTCCACCCCAAATAATCTCGTGACCTCTCGGAATTCTATGACCTCAGATGTCGCTACTCCCCTCAGTCCCTCCCCCGCTGCCCCCTGCAGGCAGTAACTCCCTAACTCCCTCCTTTTAAAACCACTTCCTGCCCCGCCCCCATTTTTTTTTTTAGCTCATCTTTACTCCTTCCCCCTTCTAATAGCAGCTATAGCTTCTTAGTTTCACAGACAAAATGCTACAAAAAGCCTGGAGGGAGGGCAAATACATTTTTTAAAAATTTTGGCTCTCACTTTTGCTTAGTATTGAATCAATTTACTGAGAGATGAGAATACTTGCTATTTATATAAGTGAAGTAGAATGTGGGTGTTATTATGAGGGAGGTAAGTTTGTCTGAAGGAGTAAAAGCAGGAAGAATTAATAATCCTCTGAATTTATCAGCTGCTTTTGATTGTAGGTTAGGTCTACAATCCTGAAAGGGGGAAGGAAGGGCAGTCGAAGAGTAAAGGAGAGAATTTGACCTAGTTTTGGCTCCCTGGTCCTTTGATTAGCATAATATCACCTAGGGAGAAAGAAACCTGAATTCCTAGGAGCCAGACCAACTCTCCTGGGCCAAGGGAAAGAGGAATCAACTGCCTATGGGAAACAATCCAAAATCCTTAATGTAGCATTCACCATATCACCCAATCTGCATTTTTCCCATAATGCAACGTATTTGTTTTGTTTTGACTTTAATCTCAGGGTTTTAGCATCCAAAGATGCAATAATTATCAAATTCAATCAAACATATTTGCTGAGCACATACTATCAGGTACTTTCCAACAAGCTGGGGATTCATCAGTGAATAAAACAAAAGTCCTGGCTCTCACAGTTTACAGCGCTTCCTTTACTCGAAAATTTAAAAAGGGACAACAATGCTAACTGATTCTTTGCACAACTGGAAAGGATTATCAATACCCTATTACTTAAGGACTGTAAATTTCCTGAAAGAAAGGTGTGAGATAAATATCTGATTAAGCTACACTAGAAAACTGAGAGGAGTAGGAAAGAAGATAGGAAAGAGGAAAACAAAAGAAGATGGATAATGAGGGGAGAGAGAGAGGTGGCTCCTGTAAGAGAGTACACAAAGCAAAACAGGTTTTAGTTTGTGGTTAAAAGAGTTAGGTAAGTAAGAGATAGCATCAAAGCTTTGCCCCCAAGGCAGGGGGAGAGCAGATATTGATGGTCAAATTCCTAATGCCCATTAGATTTGCAGTTTAGCAACCCCTGCAGTACTGAGAGGTGAAATAGCAGGATAAATAATTTTTGCGAGATGGAGAGCTGGAGGAACTGCATCTTGATTAAGGTTTTGGTTGAGGGCCTGGAATTCAAACCCATATTTCTGGGCCTGAAACAAACCAGATTACGTTGGGAATTTTTATAAATGAGGAGATTTTCTAAAGCCGATCATTAGCTGAGAGAATTGAGGACGAGTGAAACGTGACATCCAAGAAACATTCTCTGAGGTCACACCTCCCCTCCCCCATCTCACTTTGGTCTTCCAAGAAACGCTGAGCCCTGTTGCCCCTTTAGTTACCACAGCAACCAAATTTAGCAGCCAAAGAAAAAAGGATGTCCGTATAACAATGCTGTCCAATAGAAATATAATGCAAGTCACATATATAATATTAACCTTTCTAATAGCTATATTAAAAATGTTTAAGAGAAATCAAATTTAATAATGTATTTTATTTAATCTAATATTACCATTTCAGCATGCAATCAATCTAAAATTATTAATCAAGTAATTTACATTCTTTTTTTGTGCTGTCTTCAAATTCAGTGTATATTTTACACTTACAACACATCTCCATTTTAGATCCTAAGTTTTCTACAGTTAAAGTGAAATATACTCCTACCAAACAAGAAAGTTGTGCCTAACAGAAACACATTTTACACTGCTTCAGTTCTAAAATTTAAATCAATTAAAACTAAGGAAAATTAAGAATTTAGTGCTTCAATCGCACTAGACACATGTAAGTGTTCAACAGCCACTTGAGACAGATTTCTGCACCTTGCAACTTACAGAACATCATGATGTCTTCTTTTCCTCTAGTCTTTTTTTCTTTTCATCTTTGACTTTTTTGGCTGTCTTTTACAGTGCAATCCTTGGCTCTAAATCACTTTGTCTGGTCTTTCTTCCTCTCCCAACTTTTTTATTTTTAATTTTTTGCATGAACAAATGGCACCAGTTAGAGTAAAATGCAGGCTCTAAAGTAGTCCAGAACACAGTAAATATTTCATCATTATTTATTTAATACATGAAGTTATTGTGATGGCCCATGATTGATTGTACTTATGCCAAAATTATTTGTGTAAAACTGCCATTAGAGAAAACAATACTGAGGTCAAGTTTTAGATGTCTGAAATCCATATCAAGTTGAATATTTTTTTCTTGATAAGAAAGGAGGGAGGGTGGAAGGGATGAAGGGAGATTTGAGATCTGAGACTTGTTTTCTCTAGCTAAAGTTACTCTGAGAAAAATACCTTTAAAAAAACTATATTTTTTTAAGGGGGAGAAAGTGTTCCATATCTAGCTATATATATATTTAAAAAGTTACTACTGGAATTCAACTGAATCTCAAGAATCTAGAAAGTGCGCTAAACATTTTTAGACAGATGCTCCTTGAGCAAGTGGAGTCTGATAAGTTCCTGATGCTCAGAAACTAGTTGCATACTGGTCTTGTCTCCACAGTAACACAGCCCTCCAAGAAAACCTGCCTATGTTAAGTAATCCTCAGTCTGGGTAACAGATAATAGTTGCTCAATTCCACAGTTTGTTGATGTGCTTTGGGAGCTTGGTTGGTGGACTGGGGTGTTTCAGTTACCTGGGGAGTGGGCCCCACTAGATTCCAAACTCCATTCAGTCAGGAGTCACAGCCTTGATGATCATGCTTGAGGGAGTGTGCTAGGATGGACCAGCGAGGCTAAATATCTTAAAAGCATGCATCCTGTGTCTTTTTTTTTTTTAATTAATTAAAAAAATTTTTTTTAAATACCAAAAAACACCAAACAAACGCAAACATTCTTAACTTTTGATAATTCCATTCTACATATATAATCAGTAATTTACAATATCATCACATAGTTGCATCATCATGATCATTTCTTGGAACATTTGCATCTATTCAGAAAAAGAAATAAAAAGAAAATAGAAAAAAATTCATACATTTCATACATATAATACTCCTTACTTTCATTGATCACTAGCATTTCAACCTAAATTTATTTTAACATTTGTTCCCCCCATTATTTATTTTTATTCCATATGCTTTACTTGTCTGTTGATAAGGTAGATAAAAGGAGCATCAAACACAAGGTTTTCACAATCACACAGTCACATTGTGAAGAAATATCATTATACAATCACCTTCAAGAAACATGGCTACTGGAATACACCTCTACATTTTCAGGCTGTTCCCTCCAGCCTCTCCATTGCATCTTGACTAACAAGGTGATATCTATTTAATGCATAAGAATAAACCTCCAGGATAAGCTCTGGACTCTGTCTGGAATCTCTCAGCCATTGACACTTTATTTTGTCTCATTTCACTCTTACCCCTTTTGGTCAAGAAGTTTTTCTCAATCCCTTGATGCTGAGTCTCAGCTCATTCTAGGGGTTTTCTCAATCCCTTGATGCTGAGTCTCAGCTCATTCTAGGGGTTTTCTCAGTCACAAATACATTCGTCCTTTATCTGGTGAGGATTAGGCAGAACTCATTTAGAATCTGAAAATACTATAGAAAATAAACCCACAGGGTGAGGAAAGAAAAAAAAAAGAGAAATAATGATTTTCCTGCCTAAACTAGACTTCAGGCATTTATCATTCCAATCAACCCTAAGGGACCTTATATCAGCTTCTAGACCCTCATCATTTTCTAAGGGGTTATACCTCCTCCAGTCTTCTTAAAAAATAATCCATTTACACCACTGCTAGACAAATCACGCTAAATCAAAATTCTAATCATATTAATCTCCTATTCAAAATCCTTTATGCCTTCAATATGGCTATTGAATAAAGTCTAGACCAGTGCTCACCAATAGAAATATAATGTGAACCCTGTAAAGAAATTTAGATTTTCCAGTAGCCACATTAAAAAAAATTAAAAGAAAAGGTTAAGTTTTATTATGTTTTATTTAATCTACTATATCCAAAAATGTTCTCATTTCAACATGCAATCAACATAAAAAGTTATTGAGATATCTTACCCCTTTTTTGGGGTAAGATATCAAAACCCACTGTGTATTTTACACTGGAAACAGATGTCAATTGGGACACTTAATCTTCAACAAAGTCAAATATACACAAACAATAAAGTTGTGTTTAATGGAGAACTATTTTAGACTGCTTCAGTTTTTAAATATGAATTTAAATTATTTCAAACTGAGTACATTAAAAGTTCAATTCTTTCAGGCACAGTAGCCACACTTCAAGTACTCAATAGCCAATAGGTAGTTATTGGACAGTACAGGTCTAGACTCCTCAACCTATTATTCCAGTCTTATCTAAGATATAGAATATGTAATAACAACAATACAGAAATTTAGAAATACATCTAGTTTTTACCACAGCCAAACTGAACTCTTTGTCAGTTTTCAAGCAAGTCCTATTTTTTGCCTCTCAGTTTTGTTTTACCTTTAAAAAGAAACCTTTCTTTCCTGCAAGCAAAAGTCTTTCCCATTCTTCAAGGGTCAATTCAAATGCAAAATCCCCCCACCCAAAACAAAGCCATTTGAAGATTATATAAAATGTTTGATAATTACTACATTTTATCTTGAATTTTAGATATTCAGGTTGGAACTCCTTGGAAGCATGATCTCCCTTGGTTGATTTCATCTGGTCTAAAAATAGGCTCCTAATACATGTTAGCTGAATCGGTAAATAGTTTACATGTGGAAATACCTGTACATTATAGGGTGATGGAAAACTGGAAAAAACGCCTTTCAGGTGGATATAGGATATAGTGGAATACCATTTTGAGATTTTACCTGAGGCATCACCTCCTCTAAAAACTTTCCCTGATTCCTCAATCAGCTCCCATTGCGCCCTGTGTATTTTAATTGCCTTCTTTGTCTCCCTAATTCACATGCTAATCTCTTAAAAGCAGGGATTTTGTTTTTATCTTGTTCCCAAGTACTTGGAAGTACTGGGTATATGCAGAATGAATGAACAACCGAATGAATGAACAAACTAAAAATTTATCAAAAATCAAGCTCCTAATAGAGCATTTGGCTTAGGAGGAGGACTTATTATACAGTCATATTTCATGGCCACATAAAAAGGACAAAGCTGGCAGTGGAAGCAAAGCTAGTGAGTACATTACCCATGTATTATGCAGTGATTTATTTCACTCTATTCTATAGGCCCGCAGACCTATCTTTAAAATAAATAACAAGAAAATATTTTTTATGTTGAAATATAACATATATGCAGAAAAGTGATAAATTTCAAAGTATAGTTTAACAAGTAGTTATAGAGCAAATTTCAAAGTATAATATAATAATTTCAAACTATAGTTCTACAATTTCTGCTATTTCCTTCTAGCTGCTATAACACACTAGAAAATAAAAAGAAATATTTATATGATGATTTAGTATTCATAATCTTTGTTAAATCCTAACTTCTCTGGTACAACTCCCCCTCTTATTTGATAACTGTCTCAATTGTTAGGGAAACATGGGCAAAGACCATTCTAAATTTTCATGTTGAAAAAGGGTGTCAACATCAAGGAGTAGGGAGATGCAACTGGTTGATGTCCCGAGAGAGACTGATACCTGTAAATTTCAGGGCTTATCTGGCAGAGGAACAATCTGGAGGTTTTAAGTTTCTACAAAATAAATTTAATAAGTAAAACCTTTATAAAGTCTTAGATAAAGTCCTGGGTTTTTAGGAATACTGTTGGTTGGCGCTTGACATACTGTGGCAATTTGCAATATCTAACTAAAGCTTGCATAATTGCAATTCTACAATTTTAGGTTTTTACTTTTAGCTGCTCTAAAATACTGGAGACTAAAAGAAATATCAATATAATGATTCAGCAATCATATTCATTTGTTAAACCCTACTCCGTCATCACCTTTAATCTTTCTCCCACTCTTGAGGGATATTTGGGCTATGCTCATTCTGCTTTGTCATGTTGGAAGGGGCTATCAATAATATGGGGTAGATTATTGACAGGCAAGTAAAACATACGGATTAAAAATAAATAATAGGGGGAACAAATGTTAAAATAAATTTAGTAGATAGCAATGCTAGTAATCAATGAAAGGGAGGGGTAAGGGGTATGGTATGTATGAATTTTTTTCTGTTTTCTTTTTATTTCTTTTGCTGAATTGATGCAAATGTTCTAAGAAAGTATCATGATGATGAATATACAACTACGTGATGATATTGTGAGTTATTCATTTTATAACAAGAATGGAATGATCATATGGCAAGAATGTTCGTGTTTGTATGTGGATATATTCCATAAATTAAAAAAAAATATATATATATATATATATATATATATATAAAATTTAAAAAATGGCGTAGGGAGATGGAAACTAGCTGATGTTCTCGAGAGGCCGGCCCTTCTAGATTTCAGGACTTATCTTGTCCAGGGACCTATCTGGAGGTTGCAGGTTTCTGGAAAGTTACCCTAGTGTAATGGAATCTTTATAGAATCTTATGTATTGCCCTGAGTGTTCTTTAGGGTTGACTGGAATAGTTTTGGTTGGGATTTGCCAAGTTATGATAAGCAGCAATATTTAACTAAGCTTGCCTAAGAGTGACCTCCAGAGTAGCCTCTCAACTTTTTTTGTACTCTCTTAGTCATTGATACTTTATTCGTTACACTTTGTTTCCCCTTTTTGGTCAGTATGGCATTGTTGATCCCACAGCACCAGGGAGACATTCACCCCTGGATGACATTATTACAATATATATACATATACACACACACACACACATTTTTTTAACATATACTTTTAAAATTTATAAATGCTTGACACATATAAAGCCATGAAAACATTATTTATAATTGTAAAAGTAGGTGTCTTAATGCTGAGTAAAATTCTTTTTAATATATATATTTTTAATCTTGCCTAATATTATTGGTTCCTAAAACCAGTATTCTGTAGTGTGCTCTGACTCGTAAAATGAGGTAGCTAGCCACCTCACAAGAGCCAATTGCACATCTTCCCAACTTTGTGTTTGTTGTTATCACATTGGTAGCCTGAAGTCCATTGTGGTGGTGGGTGGTGGTGGTGGTACTTATACCATAGAAATCAACAAATACTACAAATTGTTGTTATTATTACTATTTTTAAAATTGTTTTTGGAGCCCTGGCTTACTTGTATTAACATCACTAATACTGTTCTCAACTAAAAATAGAAAGACTGATTTTAGAGAAATCAGCTGATTCCAAATCTGAGGCTAAGAGAAAATGAGCCTGGAACATATTCCAGTGTCAGAAAGCAAGGAAGTTTTCAAAGATTAATGTGAAAAGGTAAAAATGACACAGGAAACAATCTAAAAGAGAGTCCAAATGGCCAAAGTTTAGACGACTTGAATATCTGATAGAGAAAATTATGAGGCTGATTAACATTCTATAAATCCAAGAAACCCATAATGATACCCAAAGTATTATTAAAAATATTATTAAAAAATACTACAATATATTTCCTCTGAATGTTGCTATTAAATCATAGACACCCATTTCTTTTATTCATGAATAATACAGAAACAAGTAAATGTAAATATACAAGTTAGAAGACATTTTATCACTTAAAGGGAATATTGGTAGAATGACTCCATCAAAGGCAGATAACCCAAATTCAATTGGATCTTGGGGTGGTTTGAAGCTTTATGCACTTCAGAAAATTCTTAAAGTTACTCCATTCCTATGGGTGTGAACACATTGTAAGTAGAGCCTCTTGAATTAAGGTATGACCCACCACATTTAGGATGGGTCTTAATCCTTTTACTGGTGTCCTTTATAAAGGGAATGAACACACACAGAGAGAAAAAAGGCCACTGAAGCAAGGAGCTGAAATTAGTGAAACCAGAAGAAAAGGGAGCCCAGCAGACACTACCATGTGCCTGCCATGTGGCAGAAGAACCAAGGATCACTGGCAGCCAGTCTTCAGAACGAAAGCATCACCTTGTTGATACCTTAATTTGGACATTTTCTCAATCTCAAACTGTAAGCCGATAAATTCCCATTGTTTAAACCCAATCTATTTCATGGTATCTGCTTTAAGCAGCCTATGAAACTAAAACGTGTAATTTTAAGTGTTCTTAGAAGTTGTATAGTCCTATGAATATGAAAGAATGCCTCATCAGGGCCAAGGGTACTATCTTTAACAAGTGAGATTTCCTAGAATTCCAACAAATTCAAGGTCTTGAAGCTGTAGCTATTATAAAGTAAAAAGGAACTGTAGCTCGTGTGTTTTTTTCCCTTTTAATTTTTGTGGTTATATATATATATATATACAATATGACATTCCCTGTTTTAATCATTTTAAGTGTACAATTCAGCACAATTCAAATGTACAATTCATTACATTCATAATGTTGTGCTATTATTATCACCTTCCATTACTAAAACTTTTCCATCACCTCAAATGGAAACTCTTTTATCCATTAAGCATTAACTACACATTGCACATAACCCTCCCCACCCACTGCTCCCCACCCAAGTAACCTGTAATCTTCTTTCTGTCTCCATGAATTTGCTGACTCTCTTTATTTCAAATATATATTAAATAATACATTTGTCCTTTTGTGTATGGGTTATTTCACTCAGCATGACTTTTTTTTTTTTTTATTTTAACCCTTGTTTCCCCCTTTTATTTGTTTATTTTTTACTCATCTTTCCATGCCCTGGATAAAAGGAGCATCAGACACAAGGCTCTCACATACAGTCACTTTGTAAAGCTGTATCATTATACAATCATCTTCAAGACACATGGCTACTGGAACACAGCTCAACAGTTTCAGATACTTCCCTCCAGCCACTCCTATACACCATAAACCAAAAAGGGATATCTATATAATCCCTCAGAATAACCTCCAGGATAACCTCTCGACTCTGTTTGAAATCTCCCAGCCACTGATGCTTTATTTTTCCTCCTTTCTCTCTTTTTCCTTTTGGTCAAGATGGTTCTCTCAATCCCCCGATGTCAGGTCCTATCTCATCCTGGGATTTCTGTCCCACATTTCCAGGAAGATTTACACCCCTGGGAGGGATGTCTCACATGGGGGGGAGGGCAGTGAGCTCACCTGCTGTGTCGACTTAGAGAGAGAGCAGACTCCACTCTAGATGTGAACTGGAAGAGCAACACGACCTTTGCCTCCTATAGCACAGATATGTGCGTTCATTTGTACAAACTCAGCTACAAATGCCTAGTCAAAACCTTCCGAGGACACACAAGTGAGGTCAATGCAATCAAATGGGATCCTTCTGGAATGCTGCAAGCATCCTGTTCTAATGACATGACATTAAAGATCTGGAATATGAAGCAGGATATGTGTCCATGACCTTCAGACTCTTTGCTGATGCCAGGGATGAAGCCTCATCCAAAGGTCAGAGTTGAACACGTGTGGGGAAAATACACCAAGGGGACATAAGGAAAGGAACAAAGGAGTCCAGGTCCCAGAGCAAGAGAGTTTTGTGCCCTTGCTGCAGCCCAAGGTCACCACCCAGAGCTGCAGAAGTACTCCACTGGCAATTGTGAAGGTCCTGGAGGAATTGAAAATGAGGGATTGCAAAGTCATGAGAAACCAGAGGAGTTGAAGGCAGGGGGTCAGCATGACTTCTTTAAGGTACATCCATGTTGTCTCATGCATCAGAACTTCATTCCATTTTGCAGCTAAACAATATTCCATTGTATGTATATACCACATTTTGTTTATCCTTTCATTTGTTGATGGACACTTAGGTTACTTTAACCTTTTGGCTCTTGTGAATAATGCTGCTATGAACATTGGTGCATAGGTACCTCTCCAAGTCTGTGCTTTCAGGTATCTCTCCAAGTCTCTACTTTCAATTCTTTTGAGTATATACCTAGAAGTGGGATAGCTAGATCATATGATAATTCTATGTTTAAGTCAAATTTGTTGTTTAATACTTACTGACCACATTTCTAAACTTCATGGGCTATCTTTAATATATGCTCTTATTTAATACTTTCCTCCTTTGGAATTTCATTTCATGCTTTTAAGCCTGTTTGCCAATTCTATCTAACTTTTTTTTTTTTTTGGATGGGGATACATTTTAACACTTGGCAGAGATTAAATTGATTCTACCATGCCACAGCATCATATATATTTATTATTAATGGTCAATATTAATCCAAGCCGACCACCAGCAGGAAGCAACTGTTTTGTTTGCTGCTCTAAGAGGCCCAGGCCCGTTCCTCCCAGCAACTCTTTGGAGGACTCGTTTGACCAAGGTTACTAGCTCAAAACACAAAATACCTTTCATATTTTCTAGCAAGAAAGTGAGTGAGAGCTCAAGAGAGAAAAAGTGAGTATGAGAGAGTAAAAGCATGCACATGGGAGAGAAATAGTGGATGCTGAGATTGTCCAAACTTGGATGGCCACAGGAAGGGCCGCCATCTTGGTTCTTGGCAGCGTAGCCTGGTGTTATCAGCCTAATTATTTTCATTTTTGTTTTTATTTATACCTGTATCATTGTGATAATATCACTGGCTAGCTCTTTTAGAGTTTTTATATGGACTAGTTTTTAGTTTTCATTTTTCTCCACTCTCCCTCCTCTCCACCCCCCTACGCTCATGCCCAATTCCTTCTTGCCTTTCTGCCCACCCAGACCACAGGCTTAGAATGAGCTCTCTTTTGGCATGGGCCTCATGGAGGTTTTCTGAGGAACATTTTGTAAATGGAATTCTGTCATATGGGCATGTGAATTGATGTTTGTACTGTGATTTTGGTAATATCAAGTTTATTAAATATATTGAGTTCATTAAAAAAATAGTCAATAATAATATATCAGAATATGCTGCAAACCATATCTACAAAGATAAGTAGGTCATTGTAGCTGACAGAGGAAGTTCTGAGGAAAACGGAAGAACCAGGACACGAAAAGGAGGGAGTGTATGTATCACAATTAAAAAAACCCACCACATCATACAACAGCTACCTACAATACATCTCCTTAGCCTCTCCAACCCCTATATGCCAAACTAATTCAGAAAGATAAGCAGCATGGAGAATGATCTATGTGTTTATATTTATTGGCTTGTTCCTAGTATATTCAGAACTGGTCTTCATAGGACTAGAAAAAGAAGTGACTCTCTGCTTTTTTGCAGAGTACTTTAGCATAATTTCTCTGAGTTATATAACATCGACTTATAAAACAGAAGTTCCTTCTCTGAAATCTCCCCTTACTGATCTTAGCTGCTTATGAACTTGAACAGAGCTGGCATAAATATTTGCAACACTTATTGTATATTGTAAAGGATATGAAACAATCTAAGATTTGGCATTAATGCTTTGTCTAGTTCCTCTTATTGTCAGTTTATTCAAGGAAGAATAAATAGGAGAGAGAATTATTATAGGTTGGTGTAGTTGACTACGCACAGGATTAGGAGTGAAAAGAGCAAAATCTGACTCAAAACTCTGAAACATGAACTAAAGTTTAGATATTTGGATATTATTTTAACTTCTCCATATCTCAATTTCAGTATTTCTAGTAGTCACTATAACCATAATGGCCATCTCATGAAATTACTGGGAAAACTAACTGAGGCAATGCAAGTAAAAAGAGCTGATAAAGCTTGTGGCAGTTTGAAAGGATTTCTATATCCTAGAAAAGCCATGCTTTAATCCGAATCAGTTTTGTGGGAGCAACCATTTCTTCTAATCCCTATTCAGTACTATAGGTTGGAAACGTTATTAAGTTATCTTCACGGAGATGTGACCCAATCAATTGTGGACATTAAACTTGATTAGATGGAGACATGTGTCTCCACCCATTCAACGTGGGCCTTGATTAATTAGTTTACTGGAATCCTATAAAAGAGGAGACATTTTGGAGAGAGTTCCTTTTTTTCAGAATGAGGAGAGAACTGCAGAACCACAACAGAAATGATGAGAGAACCACAGAGTCCACCAGCCAGTGACCTTTGGAGAAAAAGAAGGAGAGTGCCCTCGGGAGCTTCATGAAGCATGATGCCTGGAGAGGAAGCTAGAAGATGTCGCCATGCTCACCATGTGCCTTCCCATTAGGAGAGAAACCTTGAACTTCATCAGCCGTTCTTGAGTGAAATCAACTTCCTGTTGGTGCCTGAATTTGGAAATTTTTATAGACTTGCTTTAATTGGGACATTTTCATGGTTTTAGAACTGTAAACTTGCAACGTATTAAATTCCTCCTTTTAAAAGTGATTCCATTTCTGGTATATTGCATTCTGGCAGCTAGCAAACTAGAACAAAGCTGTAAGCAAATATTTACTCATTCATTCGTTAATTTTTCAGCAACTATTCATTGAATGCCTACTGTTGCCTACGTATAGGTCTAGGTTGCAGGCAGTACAAGTCACTAAGATAAAGTTCCTACCTTCATAGAGCCTAAATTTTAATACAGAAGACATATAAACAAATATATAATGTCAAAAATGATAAGGGAGTGCTTTGAAGGATAATATACAAAGATAAGAGGTTAAAGAGTTGGGGGATATTTAGAATGGTTGTCAGGGTTGGTCTCTTAGCAGAGATGATATTTGAACAGAAACATGAATGACAATGACATAAGGGAAAGAAACGAAATTATCTGTGAGAACAGCATTTCAAACAAAAGGCATTTCAAATGCAAACACATCAAAAGGAAAATACATGCTTGGCATGGTGAAAAATGTTTGATGTGATAGGAGTAGACTGAACCAAGAGCAGAGGGTTAGGAGAAATGATTTTGGAGATATGATTAGGACTCCGATCATGCAAGGTATTGTAAACACTGTGACGATTCTAGCTTTTTGCTGTTGTTTGTTTTTCTGGATACATGGTCTAGGAATCAAAGCTGGGTTCTAGATTATATTTTAAATGTGATAGAAAGCCAAGATACTAGGAAGCCACAGGAAGTGCTAAGCAAGGTAATGACATTAATTAATTTATGTTTTAAAGAAGAATTTACTGTTGAATGGAGAAAAGGCTTGAAGGAAGCAAAAATGGAAACAAAAACCACTTAGAAGAACTGTTGCAGGTGAGAAATGATAGTGGCTTGGACAAGGGTGGTGGTAGTAGAAGCAATGAGTAGTTTTGGGTTTTAAGTATATTTTAAAGGTAAAGCCCACAGGATTAATTGATGGCCTAGATGCAGAGTGTCAGAACAAAAGGAGTCAAGAATGATCCAGGTGTGTGATGTCACCAAGACGGGAAAGTGAGATGTGCCTATGTTTTGTACTCCTATAGAATTTTTGAACTACAAGCAAAAACTGGAAAAACAATCTTTTTCATAGTTCTGCAAAACAGATAAACGACTGAAGTAACTGGATGAGCACCAAATCAAGAAAAAAGTAACTTAAAAATGGTTAGAAAACCTAGTCATGCATTTGTAAACCCTTTCCTCACCCCTCTCCCACTCAGTGCAGAACTAGCTGTAGTCCCTATGTGGGTCCCTAGTTCCTATCCAAGAGAAAGCAGAGTAACCATTATGTACATATTGGGGTGAATTTATGTCTGTACCAATATGTCTGTGGGTGCCTGAAGTATTGAACCATGAAATTCTGTCTATCTGGCCAGGTCCAAAACTTGCTCAGAACGTAGAAACTGTACACAGGGCAGCTAAAACCCTCTGTACCAAACTGCAGCAGCCTGGAGCAAAGGACTACCAACCTTAAGACATATAATACAGCTTGTACGGTCAGGGTTAGGGAATTGGAGAGTCCATGTCAATAGAGATCACATGCACATGCCTAGGGCAAGAATCATACTCAGGAAGGATTGGAGAGGAGAGGACACTATACTTCTACCTTACTGTTCTTTGGACAATGTGTGAGACTGGCTAAGCTCTGAAAGAGAGAACTCACATAGATTCAGTCTGCAAAGACTGGAAAACATGTTTCCTTTCATTTACTTCTCCTTTTATTCCTTTATGTTCTAGTTTCCTAGCTGCTGGAATGCAATATACCAGAAACAGAATGGCTTTTAAAAAGGGGAATTTAATAAGTTGCTAGTTTACAGTTCTAAGGCTGAGAAAATGTCCCAATTAAATCAAGTCTATATAAATGTCCAATTTAAGGCATCCAAGGAAAGATACCTTGGTTCAAGAAGGCTGATGAAGTTCAGGGTTTCTTTCTCAAGTGGAAGGGCACATGGTGAACACAGTCAGAGTTTCTCTCTCACCTGGAAAGGCACATGGTGAACACAGTCAGGGTTCTTCTCTCATCTGGAAGAGCACAGGGTGAACAAAGCATCATCTGCTAGCTTCTTCTGGCTTCCTGTTTCATGAAGCTCCCCAGTAGGCATTTTCCTTCTTCATCTCCAAGGGTCTCTGGCTGGTGGACTCTGCTTATCATGGCTATGTTGCTCTGCTCTGCTCTCTCTGAATCTCTCATTCTCCAAAATGTTTCCTCTTTTATACAACTGCAGAAACTAATCAAGACCCACCGGATGGGTGTAGATATGTTGTCACCTAATCCAGTTTAACAACCACTCTTGATTACATTACATCTCCAGGGAGATGATCTAATTACAGTTTCAAACATACAATGCTGAATAGGGATTAGAAGAAATTGCTATCTGGGCAAAAATTCAGGAATTAACTGTCCACTTGGAAGAACTGGAGAAAGAACAGCAAACTAACCCCAAAGAAAACAAAAGGAAAAAAATAACAAAGATTAGAGCAGAAATAAATGAAATTGAGAACATGAAAACAATTGAGAAAATCAATAAAACTAGAAGCTGGTTCTATGAGAAAATCAATAAGATTGATGGGCCCTTAGCAAGATTGACAAAAAGAAGAAGAGAGAGGATGCAAATAAATAAGATTAGAAATGAAAGAGGAGACATAACCACTGACCCCACAGAAATAAAGAAGGTAATAACAGGATACTATGAATAACTTTATGCTAATAAATACAACAATGTAGATGAAATGGACAACTTCCTAGAAAGGCATGAACAACCAACTTTGACTCAAGAAGAAATAGATGACCTCAACAAACCAATCACAAGTAAAGAAATTGAATCAGTCATTCAAAAGCTTCCCAAAAAGAAAAGTCCAGGACCAGACGGCTTCACATGTGAATTCTACCAAACATTCCAGAAAGAATTAGTACCAACCCTGATCAAACTCTTAAAAAAATTGAAGTGGAGGGAAAGCTACCTAATTTATTCTATGAAGCCAACATCACCCTCATACCAAAACCAGGCAAAGATATTACAAAAAAAGAAAACTACAGACCAATCACTCTAATGAATATAGATGCAAAAATCCTCAACAAAATTCTAGCAAATCAAATCCAACAACACATTAAAAGAATTGTACATCATGACCAAGTAGGATTCATCCCAGGTATGCAAGGATGGTTCAACATAAGAAAATCAATTAATGTAATACACCATATCAACAAATCAAAGCAGAAAAATCACATGATCATCTCAATTGATGCAGAGAAGGCGTTTGACAATATTCAACATTCTCTCCTGTTGAAAATACTTCAAAGGATAGGAATACAAAGGAATTTCCTTAAAATGATAAAGGGAATATATGAAAAACCCACAGTTAATATCATCCTCAATGGGGAAAAACTGAAAACTTTCCCCCTAAGATCAGGACAAGACAAGGATGCCCACTATCACCACTGTTATTCAACATTGTGTTGGAAGTTCTAGCCAGAGCAATTAGACAAGAAAAAGAAATACAAGGCATCAAAATTGGAAAGGAAGAAGGAAAACTATCACTGTTTGCAGATGATATGATACTATTAGTCGAAAACCCTGAAAAATCCACAGCAAAACTACTAGAGCTAATAAAGGAGTACAGCAAAGTGGCAGGTTACAAGATTAACATTCAAAAATCTGTAGTGTTTCTATACACTAGTAATGAACAATCTGAGGGGGAAATCAAGAAATGAATTCAATTTACAATTACAACCAAAGGAATAAAATATTTAGGAATAAATTTAACTAAAGATACTAAAGACCTATACAAAGAAAACTACAAGAAATTGTTAAAAGAAATCACAGAAGACCTAAATAAATGGAAGGGCATACCATGTTCATGGATTGGAAGACTAAATATAGTTAAGATGTCAATTCTACCTAAATTGACATCTACAGATGAATTGAATTCTACAGATTCAATGCAATACCAATCAAAATCCCAACAACTTACTTTTCAGAAATAGAAAAACCAATAAGCAAATTTATCTGGTAGCAAATTTAGCAAATTGGGTGCCCCAAATTGCAAAAAGTATCTTGAGGAAAAAAAAACGAAGCTGGAGGTCTCACACTGCCTGACTTTAAGGCATGTTATGAAGCTACAGTGGTCAAAACAGCATGGTATTGGCATAAAGATAGATATATTGACCAATGGAATCAAATAGAGTGTTCAGATATAGAACCTCTCATCTATGGACATTTGATCTTTGATAAGGCAGTCAAGCCAACTCACCTGGGACAGAATAGTCTCTTCAATAAATGGTGCCTAGAGAACTGGATATCCATATGCAAAAGAATGAAAGAGGACCCATATCTTACACCCTATAAAAAGTTAACTCAAAATGCATCAAAGATCTAAACATTAGGTCTAAGACCATAAAACAGTTAGAGGAAAATGTAGGGAAATATCTTATAAATCTTATAATTGGAGGCGGTTTTATAGACCTTACATACAAAGCAAGAACACTGAAGAAAGAAATGAATGGGAACTCCTCAAAATTAAACACTTTTGCGCATTAAAGAACTTCATCAAGAAAGTAAAAAGACAGCCTACACAATGGGAGACAATATTTGGAAATGACATATCAGATAAAGGTCTAGTATCCAGAATTTATAAAGAGATTGTTCAACTCAACAACAAAAAGACAGCCAATCCAATTACAAAATGGGAAAAAGACTTGAACAGACACTTCTCAGAGGAGGAACTACAAATGGCCAAAAGGCACATGAAAAGATGCTCAATGCCTCTGGCCATTAGAAAAATGCAAATCAAAACCACAATGAAATATCATTTCACACCCACCAGAATGACCATTATCAACAAAACAGAAAATGACAAGTGCTGGAGAGGATTTGGAGAAAGAGGCACACATATTCACTGTTGGTGGGAATGCCAAATGATGCAACTGCTGTGGAAGGCAGTTTGGTGGTTCTGCAAAAAACTGAATATAGAATTGCCATATGACCCGGCAATATCATTGCTAGGTATCTACTCAAAGGACATAAGGGCAAAGATACAAATGGACATTTGCACACCAATGTTTATAGCAGCATTATTTACAATTACCAAGAGATGGAAACAGTCAAAATGTCCATCAACGGACGAGTGGCTAAACAAACTGTGGTATATACATACAATGGAATATTATGCAGCTTTAAGACAGAATAAAGTTATGAAGTACGTAACAACATGGATGGACCTTGAGAACATTATGCTGAGTGAGACTAGCCAAAAACAAAAGGACAAATATTGTATGGTCTCACTGATAGGAACTGACATTAGTGAATAAATTTGGAATATTTTGTTGGTAACAGAGACCATCAGGAGATAGAAATAGGGTAAGATATTGGGTAATGGAGCTCAAGGGATATAGACTGTGCAACAGGACTGAATACAAAAACTCAGAAATGGGCAGCACAATACTACCTAACTATAATACAATTATGTTAAAACACTGAATGAAGTTGCATGTGAGAATGATAGAGGGAGGAGGGCTGGAGGCAGAAATGAAATCAGAAAGAAAGATAGATGTTAAAGATTGATATGGTATAGTCTAGGAATGCCTCTAGTGTATAATAATATTGACTAAATGTATAAATTTTAAAAATGCTTCTGCATGAGGAAAAATAAAGGAATGTCATTATTGCAGGGTGCTGAAAATAGATGGTAATTAATATTTTAAAATGTCACCTTATGTGTGAGACTAAAGCAAAAAATGTTTATTTGGTACAAAATTTATATTTTGACTAGTGCATTTCCTAATTTAATTTATGTAGATAGTACCATAAGTACTTGGAACCTTGGGTAAGACATGAGATCTTGTTGGTTTGTCCAGAGTGATGCCCCAATGAATCCCAGAGTGATTTGATCAGTGAGTGGAAAAGTATTTGCAAAGCCCCCTTCAGGGAATGGTGAGAATGGGGAGAAATTCAACTTTCCCAAGTTGAATTCCTGATATTCTCACAAGCAGTGTGGACAACCAAAGCTATAGGCTGAGTCTCCAGTCTTGGGGTTTGTTCATATGAAACTTAACCCCAAAAGGATAGGTCAAGTCTACTTAAAATTTAGGCCTAAGAGTCACCCCCAAGAGAGCCTCTTTTGTTGCTCAGATGTGGCCTCTCTCTCCAGCCAACACAACAAGCAATCTCACCGCCCTCCCTCTGTCTCCGTGGGACATGACTCCCAGGGGTGTGGACCTTCCTGGCAATGTGGGACAGAAATCCTAGAATGAGCTGAGACTCAGCATCAAGGGATTGAGAAAAACCCTAGAATGAGCTGAGATTTAGCCCCTGGGATTGAGAAAATCTTCTCGACCAATAGGGGGAAGAGTGAAATGAGACAAAGTGTCGATGGCTGAGAGATTCCAAACAGAGTCACGAGGTTATCCCGGAGGTTATTCTTATGCATTAAGTAGATATCACCTTGTTATTCAAGATGTAAAGGAGAGGCTGGAGGGAACTGCCTGAAAACGTAGAGGTGTGTTCCAGTAGTCATGTTTCTTGAGGATGATTGAATAATGATATAGCTTTCACAATGTGACTCTGTGATTGTGAAAACCTTGCGTCTGATGCTCCTTTTATCTACCTTGTCAACAAACGAGTAGAACATATGGAATAAAAATAAATAATAGGGGAAACAAATGTTAAAATAAATTTAGTTTGAAATGCTAGTGATCAATGAAAGCGAGAGGTAAGGGGTATGGTAGGTATAATCTTTTTTTTTTCTTTTCTGTTTTCGTTTTCTTTCTTTATGTATTGTCTTTTTATTTCTTTTTCTGAATTGATGCAAATGTTCTAAGAAATGATGAATATGCAACTAAGTGATGATATTGTGAATTACTGATTATATATGTTAATGTTTTATTTGGTTTGTTAATTTTTTAAATTAATAAATAAATTTTTTAAAAAATTAAAAAGTGTATTGTCACCAAAAAAAATTATGTACTTATAGTTAATTATATTACAACCAACTATAACAAATACTCAAAACTCTTCACTTCCTATTTTATTACATCTTACTATTGTCTGTGTTCTTAAGGTTATTTGCATCTATTGCCTTTGTTTAGTGTAAATACTATATCATATTTCATTGCATCGATAGAAGCTTGAAATCAAAGAGTATAGATAGCATGGTAATTGATAAATTTTGCAAATTGGGGGTTGATTTATTGTTTTGTTGATTGCCTAGCTTAAAAAAGTGATACAGAAAATGTTAATGAAAATTATCAGTGTGTTATGTCTGTCGTTGTTACATTGTGAATACCAAAAAAAAAAAAATTGAGGAAATATTCTTCCACTATTTCAAAATTATTATCCAATTCTTCAAAGATGTCACTTCATTGACAAACAGGTAATGTTCCAACTTACTTCCTCCTTATTTCTCTTTCCTCTTACTCATTAATAGTGAAAATATCAAGCAAAGTTCATGTCAGAAAGAACTGTACTTGTTTGTCAATTAAAACTATTAGGTTGGCGGATAAAAGAGTTTACCAAGAGTCAGAGAAACCATTCTGTGAGAATCAATTGGCTGTATGGAATGTACAATAAAGAGTATTGTATATTAAAAAAAAAAAAGAAACGGCTATCTTTACAAAAATGGGATTAGTATTAAAATGTGGCTTTTTTAGGGTACATACATCATTTCAAACCAGCACACTTTATTTTTTTTCTTTTTATTTGTTAGTTCTTTGCATTCAAGAAATCTCTGCAATAACACTAGCTAGATACAAGCATAAGGAATAGACACTTTTTGAGAGTTAAGACATTGAAATATTAAAATATCCAGTGTACAACAAAAATTACAAGGCACACAAAGAAACTGGAAACAATGGCCTATTCAAAGTAACAAAACATTATGTCAGAAACCAGGAAGGAAGCCCAGTCCTGGATATACCAGACAAAGACTTTTTAAAAACTCTCTTAAAATGTTTAAAGAGCTGGCCAATATGGTGGCTTAGCTATGTGTGCGTTTTAGTTCGTCCTCCAGAACAACTAGTAAATAACCAGAAACAATACAGAACAGCTCTTGGGGCCATGTCAGTGACGGGACAAACAGTGTACCCAAGTCTGGACCAGCTGGACCAGCTGCAAGCCTCCCCAGAATTGTGAGTTCCCCAAGGCGAGGAGGCCGGCGCCCCTCCCCCATGGCTGCTTCCTAGAGGGGAAAGGAAAGAGACTTTTCTAGCAGCAGGGGCTGAGCCCAACCAAACGCCAATTGTGGAATTAATTAACAAATTCTGACTACTAAAAATAGGCCTGAGCTCAGGTGAACCTGATCAAAGCGTAGGTTGCTCATTTTTGCCCCAGGGCCAAGGGGGCAGGGCTGACGGAAAAAGGAAAAAAAGAGAAGGAAACAGAGGTTTTTAGGTTAAAAAGAGAGGACATTAAACAATACATCAAAAGTACATGAAGAAATAAAGATGTCTGGTAAAGTAACTAATATAGGTAAACACAAATGTCAGTTTTATTGCATTTTTAGCTTACAACCCACTTTATTTCTTATGGGATCTAAAATGTAAATGCATGAAAAGAGATGATAATCTATAGTTTTACACACTGTGCTGGTCTGAACCTGTGGTGGACCCCAGAAAAGCCATGCCCTTTGATCCTCATTCAGTATTGCTGGGTGGGAGCATTTTGATTGTTTCCATGAAAATGTGACCCACCCCATTGTGGATGGTAACTTTTGATTAGATGATTTCCATGGAGGTATGTCTCCACCCACTGAAGGTGGAGTTGCTTGCTGAAATCCTTTAAAAGAGGAAACATTTTGTAGAGAGTCCCTTTTGGTAGAGCCACGAGAAAGCCAGCAGATGCTGTCACATTTGCCATGTGTCCTTCCAGCTGAGAGAGAAACGCTGAACGTCATCGGGCTTCTTGAACCAAGGTACCTTTCCCCAGATGCCTTAAATTGGACATTTCTATAGACTTGTTTTGATTGGGACATTTTCTTGGCCTTGGAACTGTAGACTAGCAACTTATTAAATTCCCCTTGTTAGAAGCCATTCCATTTCTGGTATGTTGCATTCGGGCAGCTAGCAAACTAGAACACACATAAAATATATAGATGTAATTTATAACAAGAACAACTTAAAGGTCCAGGTGTGGAGAAAGATAGGAAAATAGTTTGTGTATGCTATTGAAGTTAAGTTGGTATCAAATCAAATGACATTGTTATAGATTTATGATGTTAAATTTAAGTCCCAGTGAATCATTATATAGACATTTCCTTTTAGCTTCTAGTGTATTAGAACAGCCATAAGAAAATACCTGAAATGTAGAACTTTAACCCATATTATACTTTGAGATTTGCTCTATAACTACTTGTTAAACTGTACTTTGAAATTTATTATGTTTGTTTATGTATATTTCACAATAAAAATGTTTTTTAAAAAAATCAAGAAGAAATAATACTAACATTTTATTTAAAGGCACACGTGTATATATAAAGAATCACCTAGGACGGGCCATAGTGGCTCAGCAGGCAGAGTTCTCGCCTGCCATGTCAGAGACCTGGATTCGATTCCCAGTGCCTGCCCATGCAAAAAAAAGTCACATAAGAGCATAGAAAGTAATTGCCTCTGGAGCAGAAATGAGGAGGGAGGGTGCAGGCATCTTCTTTTTTTTTTTAAAAAAAAAAAAACACAACAATAACCTTGTAAACATGAAAAAAAAATTAAATCCCATTGTAAATACACTGAAAATATAGGCAGAAGGAAATGAGTAACGGCTCTGAAGCATTCATTACAAAAGATCAACTGAAATACAAAAGAAGGCAGTAATAGAAGAATTTAGGAGGCAAACAAGATATAAGTCATACAAAAAGCAAAGAGTAAAATGGCAGAATCAAGTCCCGCACTGTGAGTAGTTTTTTTTCTTTTTTACAAAAAAGAAAAAAGAAAACACTTTATTTTCCACAAGGAAGAGCAATAGGAAAAATGAAATAATTTCTCACATATTGTTTTCTTAAAACAGAGCCTACAAGACATATTCAGCACCAAACAAAAGAGGACAAAAAATTATAAACAGTCATAGAATATAATCTATAAAGCAAACATTTAATATTGCACTTTGTTTCGCTAATATTTTGGAATTTACTTTTCCTAATTGAAGAATCAGGAACCTATCTTGAATACTGGAATAGAACTGTGAACCTTATATCTTATATCAGGAATTGACCAATATTTAGGAAAGAGTAAAGTAATGCCTCTAAATAAGAGAGTAAAGAAACACTTTAATGGGGAGAACAAAACTTTATTTGATAAAGTTTTATAAATTTAAAATTTTATCACATTTTGAGACCCAGAGCCAATTATCAGAATATTGATCATTCTTGCTTCATGAGTTACTTGTAAGAGTATATAATAATAAGTATTCCAATGCTATGCATATTAACAATTGTTCCCTAGTCAGTTAAACATAAGAAAGAAAAGGGATTTTCTGACAACCCCCCTCCCCCAACAAAAATAAAACCACCAAATGCCCTTTATGCCAAATATTCCACTAGCTTCTTTTGAGGGGAACATTCAGAAAATGATTTAACAATAATAAAAAAAATCTTACCCCCATTTCCTTATTATTGAGTATTAGTTTGCTTATGCTTGAGCCCAAACCCTTTAACTGAATCACTTAAAATGCAATTCATTTTTACACTGGGCTTTCTTCACCCGGTTAGCATTTTTCAAACATGAATTGTCTTCCATGTTTTCTTAAAGGCCATCTATGGAAAAGCCTATACGCTTTGTATGAAGCTTTAAGACAGTATTTAACCAGGTCAAGCACCAAGCCAGAGTTAACAATTATTTTCAGCCAGCAGTAGTTTTTTTTTTTAATGTAGAAGGATTAAACTCGGCAGTGAAAAGACAGACTAGCAGACTGGATTAAAAAAAACATGACCCAACTATATGATGTTTACAAGACACTCACCTTAAATTCAAAGACACAGTAGGATGAAAATGAAAGGATGGAAAAAATATCCCATATAAATAGAAACCAAAAGAGAGCAGGAGTGGCTATACCAATATCAAACAAAATTGATTTTAGGTTAAAAACTGTTACAAGGGGGCAGGCCATGGTGGCTCAGCAGGCAGAGTTCTCGCCTGCCATGCTGAAGACCTGGGTTCGATTTCCAGTGCCTGCCCATGCAAAAAACAAAACAAAACAAAAAAAACTGTTACAAGGGACAAAGGAGGACACTATATATTGATAAAAGGATCAGTTCATCTAGAAGATATAACAACTATAAACATTTAGGCAACTAACAACAGATCTCAAAATATATGAAGCAAACATTGACATAGTTGAAGGGGGAAAGAGATGGTTCTACATTAATGAGACTTTACTACACCACTTTCAAGAATAGATGGAACATTAAGACAGAAGATCAAAGAGCAAATATGAACAATATCATAAAAAAAATACACATAACAGACATATATACAACACTTCACCAAATACAACAGAATATATATTTCTTCTCAAGTACACATGGATCATTTCCAAGGATAGGCCATACGTTAGGTCACAAAACAAGTCTTAATAAATTAAAAAGATGGAAATCATACAAAGCGTGTTTTCCAAACACAATGGAATAAAGCTAGAAATTAACAGGGAGAACTAAAATATTTTAAGTATATGGAAATTCAACCATACATTATCAAATAAAAAAATAGGTTAGGTTAAAGGAAGGTTACAGACCAATATACCTTGTGAATAGAGATGTAAAAATCCTCAACAAAACACTTGCAAACTTACTCCAACAGTACATTAAAAGGATTATATACCATGTCCAAATGGGATTTATCCTAGGAAGGCAAGGTGGTTCCTCATAAGAAAATCATCACTAATCAACACAAATAAAATGAAGGAAATAAGTCACATAATCATCTCAATTGCCACAGAAGAGGCATCTGACAAAATCCAGCACCATTCTAGATAAAGACACTCAGAAAACTAGTATTAGAAGAGAACTTCTTCAGCATGATAAAGACCACATATGAAAAACCCACAGCTAACATCATGCTCCAAGGTGGAAGACTGAAAGCTTTCCCTCTAAGATCAGGAAAAAGACAAGGACTCCTGCTTTCACCACATTATTCAACATTGGAGTGGAAGTTCTAACCTGAGCAATTGAGCAAGAAAAAGAAATAAAAGGTATCCAAATTGGAAAGGAAGAAGTAAAATTATCTGGATTCACATATGACATGATCCTATATACAGAAGATCCTGAAAAGTCTGCAACAAAGCTATTAGAGCTAATAAGGGAATTCAACAATGTAGCAGGGTACAAGATCAACACGCAGTCAGCAGTGTTTCTACAAATTAGTAATGAAAATTCTGAAAAGAACTTCAAGAAAACAATTCCATTTATAATAGTAACTAAAAGAATAAAATATCTAAGAATAAATTTAAAGAAGGATGTAATGGACATGTACACAGAAAACTACAAATCACTGATGAGAGAAATTAAAGATGACCTATATAAATGAGAAGATATCCTCCGTTCATAGATTGGAAAACTTAAGATTGTTAGGATGTCATTCTACTCAAAGTGATTTACAGATTCAATGCAACCCCAGTCAAAATTCGAACAGCATTCTTTGCAGAAAAGGAAAAGTCAGTCATCAACTTCATATGGAAGAGCAAGGAGCCCTAAATACCCAAAATCATCTTGAAAAAGAAGAAAAGTCATACTTTCCAATTTTGAAACTTATTACAAAGCTACAGTAATCAAAACAGTTTAGTACTGGCACAAGGACAGGCATATGGACTATTCAAAGAAAACTGAGAGTTCAGAATTGACGGATTTTTTAAAAGGGTGCCACCAAGTCCATTCAACAAGGAAAGAAAAGTCTGTTCAACAAATGATGCTGGGAAAACCGGCTATCATCATGCAAAAGAAAGAAAGTAGATCCCTATATAATACCATATACAAAAAGTAACTCAAAATGGAACAACCTAAATATAAGAGGTGTGGTGATTTGGAGATATATATATATAATACATTCTTAAACTTAATCCCATCCTGTGGATGTAAGCCCATTCTTTCGATGAGGTTTTTTCAGTTAAGGTATGGCCCAAATCAATCAAGATAGGTCTTAATACTATTGCTGGTATCCTTTATCAGCAGACTGAAATGCAGAAAAATAGAGAGAAGGCCCCAAGAAGCAAGAAGCTGAAGGTCAATCAAATCCAGAAGAGAAGGGACAGGCCAGGAGAGGCCACTTTGTACATTGCCATGAGACACAGAAGCTAAGGACCAGGGAATGCCAGCACCCATCCCCAGAATGCCAGTCTTCTGGAAGAAAGCATCACTTTGATGATGTCTTGATTTTGGATTTCTCCTAGCCTCAGACCCATGAGCTAACCCATTGCAGGGTATTTCCTTGAGCAGCCAAGGAAACCAAAAATACTCTTAGAAAAAAATATAGGGAAATATTTTCAGAAACTTGTATTAGACAAAAGAATGAGCAATAAAAGAATAGATAAATTAAACCACATCAAAATTAAAAACTTTTGTGCAACAAAGGATGTTACAAAAAAAGTGAAAAGACAACCAACAGAATGGGAGAAAATATTTTGAACCCATGTATCTAAAGCAAATTTAATGTCCAAAATGGATAAAGACCTCCTCCAGCTTAAGAAAAAAAGAGACAAACCCAATTTAAAATTGGGCAAATGATTTGTATAGACGTTTCTCCAAAGAAGATACACAAATGGCCGAAATTATGTGAAAAGATGCTCAACATGATTAGCCAGTAGAGAACTGTAAATCAAAACCACTCTGAGATACCACTTCACACCCACTAGAATGGCTATTACTTAAAAAATGGGAAACACGTGTTGGCAAAGATGAAGATAAACAGAAATTCTCATGCATTGTTTGCTTTGGAATGTAAAATAGTGTGGATATCAATTTGGCGGTTTCTGTTTCTGAGTTAAATATAGCATTAACATATTACCTAGCAACCCCACTTCCAGGTATATACCCAAAATAATTGAAAACAGGGACTCAAACAGATGTTTATTCACCAGTGTCCACAGCATCATTATTCACAATAGCCAAAAGGTAAAAGCCACTTAAATATTCAAGAGGTGAACAGATTAACAAAATGGATACCTACATAAAATAGAATATTATTCAGCCATAAAAAGGAATGAAGTTCTGATGTGTGCTGCAACATGGCTAAACCTTGAAGACATCATGCTGAATGATATTAGCCAGACACAAAAGGACAGATATCATATGAGTTCAATTATATCAAATGATTAGAATATGTAAATTCACAGAGACAGAAAGTAGACTACAGGTGACCAGGGGCAGTAGGGGGTGAGAATGGGGAATTAATACTTGATGGGTACAGAGTTTCTGTGTCTGTTTGGGGTGATGGGAAAGTTTTGGTAATGGAAATAGTTGGTGATGTTAGTACAGCAATTTGAATGCAATTAATACCACTGAATTGTGTACTTCAAAGTGGTTAAAATGGGAAATGTTATGTTTCATATATATTTATATGTCAACACAACAGAAAAATTTTAAATAAAAAAGAATGTTCCTAAGGGTTTTGGCATAATTGGAGAAATTGAGTTGCAATTTACTTCCAACAGGAAAGAAGAGAGAGAAATAGGTTTGAGGGATCAGATCAAGAGTTTTGTTTTAATATAAGTCTGAGATATTGCTAGCATACACACTAATTCCCTGGATTCTGGGAATATAAAGTCACAAAAGATATGGTCCCTGTATTTAAGGTATTCACAGTCTCCGGGTTGGGGAGCAGATAGACAGGCACATATAAACCAGTACTTTTTTTTTTTTTTAACATTTTTTATTATATAATAAATATATACAAAGCAAAGACATATATACAAAGCAAAGAAAGAAAAAAAGCAATCGTTTTCAAAGCACTTTTCAACAGGTTAATTTCAGGATAGACCCAAGAGTTTTTCATGGGCTACCATATCATCCTCTCAGATTTTTCCTTCTAGCTGCTCCGGAATATAGGAGACTAGAAAGAATAAATATTTTTTTTATCATCACAACCGACTTTTTTTCTTTTTTATGAAAAATACAATATATACAAAAAAGCAATGAACTTCAAAGCACAGCACAACAATTATTGTAGAACAGATTTCAAGTTTGGTATGGGTTACAATTCCACAATTTAAGGTTTTTATTTCTAACTGCTCTAAGATACTAGAGACTAAGAGAAGTATCAATTTAATGATTTAGCAATCATATTTGTTTGTTAAACCCTATCTTCTCTGTATAATTCCACCATTACCTTTGATCTTTCTATCCCATCTTTTTTTTTTTTAGGTGCACGGTCCAGGAATCGAATCCTGGTCTCCCGCATGGAAGATGAGCATCTACCACTGAACCACCCATGTGGTTCTCTCTCATTATTTAGGGTATTTAGGCTATGACCATTCTAACATTTTCACATTGGAAAGGGTATCAATAATATGGGATAATGGATAGAACTAGCTGGGCCCTCTAGGTTTCAGGACTTATCTGGTCCAGGGACCCATCTGGAGGTTGTAGTAAAGAAGTATTTTTTTTCCAATACAGTTTTATTGAGATACACTCATACACCATACAGACCATCTGAAGTATACAGTCACTAGCACACAGTATTATCATGTAGTTGTGCACATATCCCCATGATCAATTTTGGAACATTTTCATTACTCCAGAAAGGAAATAAAAATAAAAAATAAAACCCAAATCTTCCCATACCCCTTATCTCTCCCCACCCAACCACCTGTTGACAGCATTGGTGTGGTACATTTGTTAACTGTTAACGAAAGAATATTAAAATATTACTGTTAACCACAGTCCATAGTTTGCAATAACCGGTACATTTCCCCCCATTATCCATCTATCGTTTTTTTTTTTAACATTTAAACAAATATTTTTAACGTCGACTTCTATATAAGGGTCAATAGGCAATAAGACTTTTGCTTATGGGAGGCTAAGAGGAATCTTAGACTCCTTAAGTTTACCCTAGCAATGCCCTAAAACTATAAATGTTCTTCTGGCTCTGTGTGTATATTACTCTGACACTATCACGAGGTCACCCCGGCCTGGCCAATTTAAAGGTAGGCAGCTGCATGAAAACTGAAATGCTCACTGCGACTCTCATCAACTGTTTCAGAAAACCAATAATCAGATTCCAGACCACGCACTGCCCCCTGTTCCCTACCACCCCCCAAAACAACAACAACAACAGCAGCAGATGTCAATCTGTGGATGCGCATACAAAGCAAGAACACTTTTCAAAACAATGTTTCATCATTAAAGGTCTATGTTCTTCAAGTGGGGCTCTTTCCTACCTTTAGTGACTGTCCTGTCCAGCAAAGCCTAACTCCTCTGAGAAGATTCATCCAGTTCTCTAGGGGGAAAGGCTCTAAAAGTTCTAGGATGGTGTTTATTAATATAGGGTTGTAAATGGACGAGACCAATAAGCAAACCCAGTGAAAGTAAATGCAAAATGCTCTATTTCAGAGCACTTTTCTGAAGTGGACCACAATCTCACTTCATAGTTTCAAAGGGCAGGGCATAAGTGACCCAGAAAACAGCCAGAATAGCTGCCAAGCATTGAAAGTGGTAGGAGGGAGGAAGAGACGAACCTGACTTTTCCTGGGTCTTCAAAGGAGAAAGTATAGTTTATACAAACTACAGAAACTGCAGGTGTAGGGTTCTCTTCCCACTCCTCAGAATGGTCTAGGTTCAAGGTGGAATCAAAAAGAATCAGATCTTTTCAAGGAAGAAGTGCTAATCCCCTCCTGGCAGGGAGAGGTTAAGAGAAGGCAGTTGTTTAGGAGTGGAGGTCTAGAGCTATATTTAGGGCACTGTAGCAGGAAGAACTACAATTCTTGGAACAGGGTATAGTTTGCAGAGACTAAAAATCTACACCTCCATTTGTGTAAGAGGACATTATAATATTTTAGCATTTGTCTTTAGCAACTCAAAGAGGAAGACATGTGAAGCAGTAGAAGCAAATCTCTCTTGAGCTAACCTGAGAATCACGTTTTCTCCTTATCAAAACCTTCCATATTTTATGTATTCAACAAATTTTACCAAGTGCCTATTATATGCCAGCATTCTAGTAATTATAATAATCATTCTAGTATTCTAATAATCATATATGATTTGATACCTATTCCACTGTATATGCTTTATTTACAAGTGCCATGGAATATTTCTGTGTAGCAAAAAAATCAGCTTCTCTTAATTTACACATCTTTTTCACAGATAATCTAGGCTGTTGGTCTTCTCATTTTCAGCCTCCAGTTGAATCAGGAAGTCACCGACATATTTGGATGAGGCGGGCTCAGAAACCAAAGAATCTCTTCTAGTCTGCATCTACCCAGTAGGTTAGCCCCTTCAGTCTGCTTGTCCAAAGGAGGCTGCGTGTGTGGGACGTGCATTGGAGATCGTCTGCAGAAACTCTGAAGGAGCTGTCCCCACTATTCAAAGCTGACAAAACGTTCCTATCTTTTTTTTCCTTTTGCTTCTCCCCTCCTCCTTTGGAATTTGTTTTCGTGTTATCTCCATCACTGACCTGTTTTTCTTCATCCTCTCTGGTTCTGCGCCCTTATTTGGCATGAATCTGCACAATCTCATGGTAAAACGTACAGTGCTTGCTGCACGGCTGGATGCAAATTTGTTGAATAGATATGTTCCTATATTAAAACTGTGTGCACCATGGGTTGACTCTGATGGCACTATAGTCCTACAGTTATTTAAGCATTAAAATGTAGGGAAGTCACTGATTACAATCACAACCTAAATTAGGCTCCAGGTACACTTTTTAAGCTAGTTTAATTCCAATTATACATAAATGGCCATTTTAAGCAATTAGAAATAAATTTATGTTTACAAAATATACAAAACAGGGAGGAAAGAGATAATCCATTAAGTCCTGTACCCTTAACCAGTGGGCCTTTAAGGGCTACAGGTCTTACTTTAATATTCTTCAGTTTCTTCCCTTCCAATACTCAATAAACAGCAACATGACCAACACACTGACAGCAAAAGTGATTAGCCTTAAAAATCTACAACAAGTCTGGATTCATACATTTATTCAGCTATCCAGATTGATAATGTGCCAGCTCCAGTTTTAGATATTGGCTATACTACAGTGGAAGCTGGGGGGCACTCCCTTTCCTTCCCTTCTCGCACAGAGTTTAGCCTAGTGGATTAGGGTTATATACACATGTTTAATTTTTTATTTTATCTCTGTGTTTTTTGTTTGTTTGTTTGTATTTTAATTATTTTAAAGCAAGTGTTGCTAAGAGCATAGACTCTATAGCCAGGTATCCTGGCTTTGAATCCCAGCTCTGACACTTCTTTCTTCATCTGTAAAATGAAGATAATAATACAGCCTACTTCATAAAGCTTATTATGAGATTAAATTAAATAAATTAAAATGTGTAAAGTACTTAGGATTGTGCCTGGTACAGAGTAAGTGCTTTATAAATGCTTGACAAAAAAAAATAAGAAAATAAGCAAACATATCCACTTAATTTCATGGCTAAATATATACCCAGAGATACAGAAGTTACTGTAGGTCATTGATTAAAGTCTAGATATCGTTTCCCCACTCTCATTCTTTTTAAAATCATAAATTTAGAGTTTTAGAAGAAACCCAGTTATGTGTGAAGAGCTCAAACAAATAATCATAAGAAATACTTTCTCTGTAGTGGTTATAATAGGTGTTTGATAAAGTCAAGCTATCTTTATTAAGTGCTAGGTTCTTATCATGCTACCTCGTTTACAATTTATAACAATTGTTTAAATTTGGTATTGCCATCCTGCTTTACCATGAGAAATCTATGAGTAATTTGCTTAAGGACCCACAGTTTGGGTGGTCTGACTGTACTACACTATATTCCTGTAGATTAAGAGAACAATATATTTAATGTAGATTAATAAAAAAGCACCTGGGATGGTCAGTGTTTCCCCATCCCCATGCCCATCCCCATGCCCATCCCCATCCCCATGCCCATCCCCATCCCCATGCCCATCCCCATCCCCATGCCCATCCCCATCCCCTTCATGCTTGGAAATAAGAGTTTGTTCTTGCTTCTTAAGCGGCTTGCCATAAACAGGAAGTCTGGTCTGGCACAAGAAGTCTGGAGGCTGAAGATAAGTGGCTTTAAAAAGGTTGAATAGAAATCCTCCCCAACTGGTACAGTAAAGATCTTAATTTTCATGCTATAGAGATAAGATACTAAAAGCTGGTGGGAAGATGAGGATGGCAAGAAAGAAAATAGGTAAGAGAAGGAACGTTCTTCCTATTTAACAGTGTTGTCTCTGCCAACAAGAAATACCAAAGAGAAAAGGGGAGCTCCTACAGGACTAACAGCATTGGAGAGTTGACCACCTTTCTGTTCAGTTTGATCATGGGTCTGCAAATTATGGCACTGGGGCCAAATCCAGCCAACACCTGTTTTTGTACTGGTCACAAACTAAGAAGGGTTTTTCCATTTTTAAATGGTTGGGGAAAAAAAATCAAAATAAGAATTATATTTAGTGTCTTGTGCAAATTGTATGAAATTAAAATTTTATTGTCCATAAAGTTTTCTTGGAACATAGCCCTCCATGGTCAGTCATTTGCATATTGTCAATGGCTGCTTTCCTGGTACAATGACAGAGTCGAGTAGTTATGACAGAGAGAGACCATATGGCCCCCAAGCCAAAAACATTTATTATCTGACCCTTTACAGTAAAGTTTGTTGATCATGAATCAAATGAAACAAAATGGTAAAATTGTGAGGTGATAGCATTAATGAATTCCAGGTCAGCAGACATGATATGGCAGGAGAGGAAGGGGGAGAGAGAAAGTGCAGAGCACATTTGGGAGTATACACACATTTTGAGTAGTAAAAATCTTTGAGGACTCCTTGCTAGGGAAACACACACAAAAATGGGCAGAGATGCAAAGGTGCTGAGTCTAAGAAAGTATCCAAATTTTCCTCATTGCATGCAATAGGGAATGGAATGAAAACCTGCCCTTGTCTTTAGGAAATTTCTTTCTACAAACTGGTTCCCCTGGTTCACTGAGGGCCGATAGGTGATTTTTTTTTTTTTAACACGATTTGGCACCAAGAATAGAACCTGGGTCTCCGGCATGGCAGGTAAGAATTCTGCCACTGAGCCACCGTTGCACTGCCCTGTTCACCTAGTTCTTTTTATGATCTAGAAACACAGTTTAAGTATTATAAAATCTAAATCTCTGGAAGCCACTTTAAATATAGTTCCGTCCTCCATATTATTAAGGAGAGGAAAACACAGGACTGGATTAGACATGTGGGTAATGAAAGGCGGGCTGATGACAGATTTTTGCATCTAGTCTCCCTATTTTCCCCAGTTCTACAGTCATTTTCTGTAACCCCAGAAAAGCAGCCTACACACTGCATTTCATGCAACCTGCAAAGATGAAAGTAGGAACGCTTTCACTAGAAAATTCTCCTTCTGTGGACCTGCTATAGGTGAGAGGGCTATAAGGATGTACAGTAATGCATTGATCTGCTAGGCTGTCACCAGGATTTTTTCCTATCTTCTAATGGATAATATTTCTTTCTCAGGTTGAATAAGTGGAAGTCCCAAAAGTTGGAAATGGAAACTAGAGCCAAAAGATTATCACCACTACCACACTCATTTACCCAACGAGGTGATGGGTGAAGAAATGAGATGTGGAGAATAGCAAAAAAAAATAAGGATCTTAATGGAATTAGGTCCCTGAATAAACCATTATAAATAGAAGAAAGTATTAAACATGCCATTAATTTTTTATTCTATGATTACTAGTTACTACCACTGCTAGATGGTAAGTTCTATTTTTAAGTACACCATGAGAGCCTGTTATTCAAAGTCAAGCCCTACATGATTTTTAAAGCTCTATAATTTTATAATAAAATGACAGTTCTAATTAGTCTGTTTGCAAATTTGGACTTTAGCATAACAAAACAAAGATGTTTAAAGAACATGTTGAATTTTCTAATTATTAACCTCTACAAAATACTATATGCTGTTTAGAAGATACATATATCATATGCTGAAAATGTTTATCCAAAGCTCTTAAAAATTTATTTTAAGTGGCATGAATGGGGCACTTCCAAGTGTATAACTAAAATATACACAAATAGAATGTCATGATATATAAATCACCTTTATAAAGCCCGGCCCTTCCTTGTTTTTTCTCCACAGTACAGAAAGGGAAAGAAAGTCACCAATAGTGGAATTTATTTACATTTCAGCAATAAGGAAAATTAGACAAGAAAACAGGAGTCCTTGATTTAAATTTTTCCTTCTTTCCTGGTTTCCACTTTTGTTTCTCCTCTCAGGGACCTCCTTCTGCCTTGGCAGGCAGCGTGTAGTACAAACTCATATGCTGGCAACTTGTTCTCTCCATTTCTCCTTAAGATTCTTTTTGCCTTTCCTTTGACACTTCCTTCAGTCTCACTGCTCTTCCGCTCCCAATCTTGCAATATCTTTCTCAGTGTCCTTATTAATCTAAAATTTCCCTCTCTTCTCTGTGCCTTTTCTCCGTAAGAGCTCTTCCAGCCTTTTCCGGAACAGTGCACTCTCTCCCCTTTCTCTTTTCGTACGCATTCCGCTACTCAGTTCCCATTTTCCCTCCTTCTTTCCTTCCCAGCGCACCACTCAATGTTTTTCTTCCAAACCCTCCCTCTCCTTTACCACTTCCGTTCTTTTCATTTTTATCTCTATCCCCTCTTCTCCCTCCTTGGCTAATTTACCCCAAATTCGCCTGAGGTGGAGACTAAGAACAGCTACATAAGGAAAAATGTATATGTGTGCGTGTGTTTGAGGCCAGAAAGGAGGAAAGACATCGGCCTCCAGGCTCGGCCCCTTACCCGGGATTATTAGCCCCCCACCCGGGGTTCCTGAAACAGGACCGAAGCTGGGGGAGGGGTGGGGGATAGTAGGTCACCGGGGGTGGGGTGGGGAAGGCGGGACAGGATGCGAGCGCACCACAGGCTCTGTGCCACACCGCACGTCCTAGGCGGTGACGCAAAAGCATTGCTCATGCTTGCAGCCTACGATGTGGCGCGCACGCCTCAGCTTCTCAGCTTTGCGGCAGCGAGATGCTGGGAGGAGCCGGCAGTGGCGACCATCCAATTGGCCAGATAAAGTTGGAATTCTCAGGAATGGAGGAATCTCCTGGGAGATGCAAAAGGTTCCCCGAAGGTTTTGCCTCAAGGACAGATCTTTTTTGTTCTAGATAACTAACCCCTAGATATCCCTCGGCAGGGTCAGCCAATCTCCATCCCCCTATTCCTCCAGCCTATCCGACAATTTGCCTGTTAATATTCAGGTTCTTTTTTTTTTCTACACACGTTCCACATTTCAGCCTCTGATCTTTAAAAATTTTTCCCCTTCTTTAAGCCCTCGCAGCACCCCGATTCTTTGATTTAAGTCAATTTTATTTTAAATAAAAGATACACAACAAAATTCACATTTTTGGGGTAGAGGGCGATGACTTTTGACAGATATATATAAGCACCCGTGTAACCTCCACCCCAATCAAGATAGAGAGTGCATCTTCTCAGAAAGCTCCCTCAGCTCCTTAATTCTTGCTCCTTAAGCCTATGTTCATTGCAGTTACCCTGCAATTTTTCAATGACAACTTACAGTTTTACTTCATGCATTCACTTTTGTCATACACTGGTTAACATTTAAGTAACTTTTATAAGCCAAACACCAGGGATATAGAAATGAATAAAAACTAAGCAACTCAGTTTAGAAGGGAAGACACATGTAAGAGACACAGGCTTTCTGCTTTTCCTCAAGCTATATTTTCTAATAATCCCTTTTATTAGATTCAACTTGGTCAGCTGACTAATCCTTTCTGAGAAATAAGTATTTCATTTTTTTCCTTCTTCCTGAGGAAGGCTGAGGGCAAATGAAACACACTACAGTCAGAAGAGCTGCTGAACAGAAAGCAGGGTGGGAAAGCACTTACTTAAAATAGGGAGAATTTCCTGGAGGCCTGGGAGGGGGCATGCCCTAATGAGGGTAGTAATGATACAGGCACTGTTTCAAAAACAAGTCTGAGAATGCAGCTGTAAGGGCTACTAGAAGGCTTCCTGAGCAGGGGAACAGGATGTGAGCCTCTGGAACAGACACATAAAAGAAAATGTTAGATCACAGACCATTAATCTTAATGACACATATTAGAAAAGATGGGAAAGTAGGAGACTGAGAGAGATGAAAATTCAAACCACTACCACTCCCACCCCCCACCTCAGAAAAGGGTATGTTGGTGGGGAAGGGTAAAAAAATCAAGGCAAAACATCAGGTAAAAAAGCAGGCATAAGGATACAATGAGCAACAAATTAAGAGGAACAACAAAAAAAGCTATTTGTTGCAAATGTTGATGTAAACCCGCTCTCTTCCTGAACCAGTGACACAGGCTTTCCACTTCCCTTTACTGTCACATGTTGCCCAAGTCTAGAAACTGAGACATCCGATCACCAGCTCTGAGTGAGAAGATAACTTCTAGATCCACCCATAAGATGTTCAGGTCATAAAACTGAATCATATTTTAACTCCATGGAACTTTTACAGTTGAAACATTTTAAGAAAAATAATTTGTCTTGTAGTGATGTTAGAATTGAGGATGAGTTTTCTCCCTTTTATTTATATATTTTTTCCTTTTACTGAGGTATAACATATGTCAGGGATTGACTCATATATCCCACAAAAAGCATGTTCAAATCTTCATCCATGTACCTATAAGTGTAGACCCATTTGTGAATAGGACCTCTGAAGAAGTCATTATTAGTTAAGGTGTAGACTCTTTTGTGAATAGGCTCTTAGAAATTTCTAGTATGGATAAGGCCAAACTGAATCCAGGTGAACCTTAATCCATGTAACTGGAGATCTCATAAGGAGAGGAAATCTAGACAGATATACAGATGAATAAGCAGGAGAAGTAGAAGACAGAAGTTAGAAGAAGCCAGAGAACAAAACAGAAATTTCCATGTGCAGAGGTACATGCAGAGGGTACAACCCAAGAGTTGTGGCAAGCCAGCATCAGAAGATTCTGGGAGAAAGCTGTCAAGGCCTTGATTTTGTATTTCGAGCAGGGAAAACTGTGAGCCAATAAATTTCTGTTGTTTAAGCCCACCCATTCTATGGTGTCTGCCCTGGCAAACTAATAACATACAGTAAAATATACTACTCTTAAGTGCTTATGTTTGGTGAATTTTTACATCGGCGTTCACCTGTATAACCACAACCCAGATCCAGATCTAGGTTCTAGAACACTCCCAACTCCCCGAAGCTTCCTTGTGCCCACTGCAGTCTATGTTTTGCCTCCCCAAATGTAGCCACTGCTTTGACTTCTATCACCATCAGTTAATTTTGTTGTTCTTGACTTTATATAGAAGGAATCATACAATATGTACTCCTTTGTGCTAGAGTTTTTTTTTTTCACTCAACACAGTGTCTGTAAGTATTATGTCGTATGTATCAATAGCTCATTTCTTTTTATTTCTGTGTAGTATTCCATTTATGGATATGCCAAAAATTATTTATCCATTCTCTGTTGATTTCCAGTGTGGGGCTATTACGAACTTGCTTTGTCACTTGCTGCATGTATGAATTAATTTTTTGGCGTGGAATATATACTTAGGAGTGGAGTTACTGGGTTGTTATTTTTTGGCATAAATAATTCTAAACAAGAATAAGTAAGCTGCATCTTTGTCTTAATATATGCATAGTAGTTTTATCATATTATTATATACACTATTTCAGTTGATCTTCAAAACATTTAAAAAGTGAAATTCAAGAGAATTTAAATACCCAGTTTAAAGTTATAAAATTGGTAATTTGTGAATTAAACCACATTTTCTGAATCTTAGTCAAGTTCATTTTCCTTATATATTCCTTCTTTTTCATTTATTTCATATGAAAAAGGGGCCACCCAGTCATCCAGGTCAGCCCAGGACAATCACAGTTTTAGTATCAAAAGTTCCTGGATAGGGCAGGCAACAATAGCTCAGTGGCAGAGTTCTTGTCTGCCATGCCCTGGTGCCTGCCCATGGAAAAAAAAAAGAAAAGTCAAAAAGTCCCTGGGGAAACAGAACAAAGAAAGGAGTAAAATGGATATTAAAGCTTGGAAAGGGTAGGGGGAAGAAAACCCACCAAACCTAGCTAATTTAGTTCATCCATGCTTCTCTATTCCCAAAGTAGAAGATACATATATTTCAAATATTTTTATTGTGAAATATCCACACACATATAGTCGAATCCATACTATATAATCAAAGGCTCACAATTTCATCACATAGTTGTGTATTCTTCACCATGATCATTTTAAGAATATTTGCATCACTCCAGAAAAATAAATAAATAATAATAAAAAAAGAACTCATACATCCATATACCTTACCCCTTCTTCTCATTGACCCATAGTATTTCAATCCACCCAATTTTTACCCTTTTTCTCCCCCTATTATTAACTTATTTTTTTATCCTTTTTTTTTTTTTAACTCACCTGTCCATATCCTGGATAAAAGGAGCATCGGAAATAAGGTTTTCACAATCACACTATCACATTGTAAAAGCTATACAGTCGGGGACAACAAAATCAATAGGCTGGGCCCTCAATTTTGGGGTCTGCCCCTATGAAACTTATTCCTGCAAAGGATAGGCTAAGTCTACTTAAAATTAGGGGTGACTCTTAGGCATAATTATCATCAGTAGGCTTAGCTTCTCCCCAGAGTAGAAGATATTTTAAATCAAGGAACAATGTGATACCCACACCTTTGTATACTACATATGTCAACTGTATTTCTTGACTTTGGAGATCATCTAGATTAGTGCTACTCAAATTGTGGCCCATGGACCAACAGCATCACCATCTCCTGGGAGCCTCTTAGAAATGCACATTCATATCACCCTCCCCTCTCCCCACTTACAGAATCAGAATCTCTAGGGGTGCAATTCAGGACTTTGTGTTTTAGTAAGCTCACCAGGATGGGAGTCAAGGCAGGCAGCGGGAAAGGGAGATCAAGTTTGAGAAGCACTGAACTAGGTGACTTTCTTTGTAGATATATGGATACTTATCTGGTTTTAAAGCTCTCTGGGCAGAATTCCATTACCTTAAGTGAGCAACCTTTCTTTACATGAAACAAATTCCATTGCTGGTAAAATCTTCTTTAACTCTTATTAAATCTCTTATCTAATATTCAGGTCTTAAGTGAAAATGGACAATTTCATTGGATTGTGGTGTTGGTCCCCCCCCCCCCTTTCTAAAGCCATTTCAAGTATTCCTCATATATTATTTAAATTATAGTGTCCAGAACTAATCCTAGTGAAGAACTATAGTTTATTGAAAATGTGACCATATGGTTCCAAAGTAAATATAAATGAATCTTAAAAGAAAATTGCTTTTCAAGGCACATCAGAAACCATATATTATGAGAATCATGAAGCCTAGAAAGAGAGAAGGAAAAAACAATAATCTGTGTCACAGGAGAGGAGAAAACAGGTGACAGGTTGGCAAAAAACAGAAGGGATGTGTTGAATGAGTTTTGTTAGTAGGGACTGGATCTGGGCCCCCAATTTGCCTTTCCTGTACCCTGCTCGAGGACTCAGTCCAAAAGGTCACCTCCAACTCTAACCTGGGTTTTCACTGCCATCTATGATAAGCTCTCTCATTCTTTCTCCTCACTCTTCTCCAGAGAGTTGTTGCTATGGGGATGGTATCAATATAGAAAAACAGCTGGTGAAGAAAAAGCAGTGATAGAAGCTGAGAGGAAAAGAGAAAAATTAAAAATAAACCAAACAACTATGGCAAATAGGAGCAGACACAGATTAGACTTGCGATAGAACAGGAACTACATAAGTGAAAAGATGCCATAAACACACTTATTTACAGAAATAGATGGGGACATTTAGAGGAACAGAGCATTGGTACTAAAGCAACACAGATAAGGAAACCTAGGACCTGAAATATATGCAGAGAGACTGGAGGGGAGAGACCACAGTTAGATGATGAACAAGATCATACAAGATTCTTGAGACAAAACCTCTCTAAGGCAGAGATAGTTCCAAAGAAGTATGTTTTTTATCCTTATCTGCCTTTCTGAGCAACTCCTATTTCTGAGGAAGTGACTAGTGGGAGGTTATAAGGAGGGTATGTTCGGTTCTGTATTTTTTCCCCCACTTATTTTCTTGCCTGTGGTCTTCTCATGAGCCCAGAAAGGAACCTTCCAAAAACAACCAAAGGCTAAGAGTATTTTCTCTAAGATATATAACTTTTTTTTAGTCCCTTAACTGTTTGTCTTTCCAGCTCTTCAATATTTGTATCTCAAAATGTCTATAATTCTTTCTCTTACTTGTTCCATTTTCTTTCCTTTTCATTTTTCCTAGATCATAAGGCACCATCACTTTTTGCTCCTTTTATTTAGCCCATTCTCTTTTCCAGTCTCTCTTTTTACTTAAAGTCATTCTTGTCTCTATATCCTAGCCAGAAACTTCCTAGTTAGTTTTCACCCATTAACTGAGCTCATACTTGAACCTCTCCATCTTTGGACTAGATGGCACCTAATAAAAACCATAAGAAATAACTGCTCCCTAAATCCAGGAAGATTTGAATGAGGTTTTAGATACTGAAAAAAAGGTGATATTGAAAAATATTAAAATACATACACACATATGTTGAGAGAACCTACAAAACACATAACACCCTGCTGAACAATGCAGGGAAACTAATGTCCCTGCCCTCAATTTGATCATAATCTGGTCATGGAGGGGATAAGACAAGAAAGTGCTGAAGGAAGCCAAAGAGTCCAGAGATTTTATTCAAGTGGGAACAATCCATAAATACTTTATGAAGAAGTTAGTATAGGAGCTTTAAAGATCGGTTGGATAAGAGATAGGAAATAGATAAGACAGAGACATATGGAAGATGGAGTGGCCTGGGAGAAAGGTACGGTAGGGAGAAAATATGTGGAGAATGTTGGGGAATAGTATTTAGTTCAATTCAGCTGAAGAGAAGGGGACTTAAAGGAATTTAGTGAGAGAGAATGCTATAAAAGTGAGTTGGGGTTATGCTGCAGCAGTCTTTGAATACTGGTGATACAAATGACTGTAAGCCCTCAGGTGGGGAAGAAGTCTTATTGCTTTTTTTTTTTTCACAGCATTCACATAATACCAGTATTCAAGAGTTGTTAAACTTGCCACTTTTAATTTTTATGCTTTGCTACGCCTAAAATATCTTCTTATTCTGTCCTTTTTCTAATTTCCTTTTTTCCATAGCTTCCCTCAATCCCAACTGTAAGCCCCAACTCAGATGTTTTACTTAACTACCCCATCCACTGCTCCTGTCAGAATCTTTCTGGATGGGAACCAAGTTGGTACAATGTAGGAAAGCATTAATCTCTCCAAGCAATCCTCTCTTGCTCTATTTTTAGAACAAAGACAAGGTTGAAAGCTAGAAAACCCTGGTATCAGCTTAGAGACAACACCACTGAGTAGGTATGCTACAGACTATTCTAATGACTTTATTATTAAATCTCTCTGTCTCAGTCTCTAATTCTAAAATATGGTCTCTTAATGTTGAAGAAGAATTTAGCTATTTTCTGCATATAAAAAAGCACTTAGCTATTCTCTGCATATAATAGAAACATTATTTCATGGTAGTAAGATGTTAAATTATCTAAGTATTTTGCTTACCAATTAGATTATATCCTCTATCAAATACATACTTGAAATTTCTAAATTTTTGGAAGCTTTCTCTGGTTCATTTACATGCTTGGTACACATAAACACATTCAATAAATATCTGAATGAATAAATGAACGGATGAATGAATCTTAAGGTCTAAACATAAAGGTATTGGGGAAGGATTATTTTTGACACTAGGTTCTGAATAGTAACACAATTGGAATTTGAAAGTTGAGAAACTCTGAAAAGAATTACCTAGATTGTTGTTTCTGGGTATGACTGAAAAAGAATTTATTTCTCCCCTTTCACCTTTTAATCACCATGAGCCCTTGCTCCTTCAAGTACCCTAAGAATGAAACTATTTATTCCTGTCTCATTATCTGCTCTTTGATCTTGACAGCTGCAGTCAATACAAAGAAATAAAACAGCCCCAGAAAAAGTCTCAGAAGTTCTCACATGGTGCACGTGCAGGGAACAGGATTCTTCTTTGTCCCCCACACCTCTTTCAATATAACCAGTGACAGGAAAATGACTTCTGCCCCACCTCTCTCACTAATAGCTAACTAGTAGCACTGTCAGTATAGCTACATTCCAAAAGAGCTACATGCCTCACTGAGACTCCTGAAAGATAAGGGGAACAGAAATTTCTAGTTTGAGTTGTATTGTATTTATCTAAAAGTAAGAGGTGACAGAAGTAAAGCAGGATTACTCACTTTCCCAAGAAAAAGGAAGTTTCAACAGGAAAGAATGAACAAAACATTGGAAAGAGAGCCAGAAAGGGCAATGAGAGAAGTGAGAATATAATTTTGCTTTACATAACACCATATGAAAGCAACGTTCATATTTGTTCCCTGAATACAGTAGATTTTCTAAAAGGCAGAGATTGGGAGAGAGAGAAAAAAATTGGAGCTATGAAAACCTTTTTTTCCCCCACATCTCCAACAAATTTATTTTGTTTGAAAGGAATTTAAGAGTAAGTAAGAGTAAGAGGTTAAGTAAGAAGTGACAGAAGTAAAGCAGGATTATTTACTTTCCCAAGAAAAATGAAGTTTCAACAGGAAAGAATGAATAAAACATTGGGAAGACAGCCAGAAAGGGCAATGAGAGAAGTGAGAATATAATGTTGCTTTACATAACACCATATGAAAGCAATGTTCATATTTGTTCCCTGAATACAGTACATTTTCAAAAAGGCAGAGATTGGGAGAGAGAGAAAAAAATTGGAGCTATGAAAACTTTCTTTTCCCCACATCTCCAACAGATTTATTTTGTTTGAAAGGAATGGATTTTGAAAGAAAAAACATGGGGTAGGGAGACGTATGAAACAGAAAATAAATACAAATGTAAGCTGTTTTCCTAATTGTGTTATAACCACAACAAACTATACAGAGAATTTCCCATATAAAACATCACAATAAAGATTCAGAGATCAAGGTGTTCCCTTAGCAAGGCTGAGGATTTCAGTCTCTGGTATTTGGAGTTTAGGCTGCAGTCTGTGTTTATGGATGGATCACTGGGTGGGTGGCACAGTGCATGCTTTAACCAGACTTGAACAGAAGAATGGCCACTTGGCCGAGGCAGAAGTAGTGGAGTGCTTGGTTTCACGTGCCACATAGCTACTGAAGTTCCTCCCCATGATGCAGTGACAGAGAGGTTGTACTTCTGGTTGAAGTCTGATAGAGGCCACAATGTCCTTCTACATCTGGGTAGCTTATACTGCCAAATCTTATTGCATCTCTTCCGACAAGTCCACATTTTTTACGTCAGTTGTCGGTGGCACTTGGTTACCCTGGAGTTGTGTGGCTTAGCCTGGCAAGAGAGCTGCCCTCCCTACTCAAGCTGTGGCCCCACAACAGCCACTGCTACCTGAAAAACATTTATTTTTAAAATGGAAAAAAGGTAGTGTTTCCCCATTAAATTCTTTAAAAGTTATTGAACAGATGGTTGGTGCACAATAAAAGGAGAGAACAGATGTAGTCGGAAGCAGAATTAATTCTTTAAGTTTAAATCGTGTCAAACTAGCTTTCTTTTTTAAATAAGATTAGTAAACAAAATGAGGAACATACCATAGACCAAGGTTTCTAACCTAGGTACTATTAACGTTTTGACCAGGATAATTCTTTGTTGGGGGACTTCTCCTATGTGCTGTCTTAGAGTGTGGAACAGTATCACTGGCTTCTACCCACTGTGCGCCAGCAGCACTCTACCACCTCTCAAGTTGTAATGACCAAAACTGTCTCCAGGAATTGCCAAATATCCCCTGGAAGGCAAAACCACCCTTGTTGAGATGCACTCACTGCCTTAGACAGTGCGTTGTATATCTCGATTTCAGCAAGATATCTGAGAAAATATCTAACGATATCCTTGTATAAAAGACTGAAAAACCTCACCCATCTGAAACTCAGCGATTTGGAAGGCTTACTTATTTTGAATAAAGATGAGAAAAACAAAGTTTACAAAAAAGGTTTTCTCACATAATTCAAAGTTTTACTCATGGGATGGGGTGGGAGTGATGTACCTTTGGCCTCTCTCAGGTTTTGGATTTCCAACAACCGATTAGAAGAAAAAATGAGAAGAGATATTGAAGGCCATTAGGTAGGGGCCCTGACACACTAATGACAGTAATGAAGAAAACAGACAAATGAGGAGGAATGATGATATTTCTGAAAGAATAGCAAATTTAAGAGATACAGGTCCTACACGTGTGTGTGTGTATATGTGTGTTTATTGTGTTATTCAGGTCACTTTGGTCCTTGGTATTCTACTTTAAAAAGAATATGCGTCCACACAGCAAGATGGTAGCATAATGAGGTGCGGAATTTAGTTTGTTCTCTAGAGCAGCTAGCAAATAGTCAGGTACTGCATGGAATAACTATCGGGGGGACATCAGTAACAGGACACACATCATATACCGGTCTGGCACAAGTAGAATAACTGAGGTCTCACACAGAACTGTAAGTTTCTCGAGCTGCGGAGGCCAATGCCCTTCCCCCATGGACACTGCAGGCTACTTTCTGAGGGAAAAAGAAACAGATCCTACTAGAAGCAAAGAAGGTAACTCAACTAAGCATCAACTGCAGAATTAATCTAATGAATTCAAACTGCTGAAAACAGGCCCTGAGCACACATAAACCTGGAGTAAGCACTAAAGGAACTGGGAGTTTTCCCTCGGGCAGAGAGGGGCAGGGTTGATGGAAACAAAACAAACAATGGAGGCAGTTTGAGTGGGACAGCACAAAATGCTGAAAAAGGGCTGGGCCCCAAGAAAAGGGGGCACATAAAGCCTGGAGACAAGAGAGGCATGTACCAATTCCAGCTCGTTTTTTTAAAAATTAAACATAACTATATACAAACACAAACATTCTTACCATATGATCATTCCATTCTTCTTCTTATATAATCAATAACTCACAATATCATCACATAGCTGTATATTCATCATGATCATTTCTTAGAACATTTGCATCAGTTCAGAAAAAGAAATAAAAAGAAAATAGAAAAAATTTATACATACCATATCTCTTACCTCTCCCTTTCATTGATCACTAGCATTTCCATCTACTAAATTTATTTTAACATTTGTTCCCCCTAATATTTATTTATTTTTAATCCATATGTTTTACTCATTTCTCCATGAGGTAGATAAAAGGAGCATCAAATAGATGGCTTTCAGAATCACCCAGTCACATTGCGAAAGCTATATCATTATACAATCATCTTCAAGAAACATGGCTACTGGAACACAGCTCTACATTTTTAGGCAGTTCCCTCCAGCCTCTCCAAAACAGGTAATGTCTATTTAATGTGTAAGAATAACCTCCAGGATAACCTCTCAACTCTGTTTGGAATCTCTCAGCCATTGACACATTATTTTGTCTCATTTATCTCTTCCCCCTTTTGATCAAGAAGGTTTTCTCAATCCTTTGGTGCTGAGTCCCAGCTCATTCTAGGATTTCTGTCCCATGTTGCCAGGAAGGTCCACACCCCTGGGAGTCATGACCCATTTAGAGAGGGGGAGGGCCCAACTCCAGCTCTTGATTGGCAAACCTGGAAGAACTGGAGTACAGCTTTGAAAAGGCTTTTTCCCCCTCTCTCTTATTATTTTTATTTATTATTTACTACTTCTTAACAGTTCGTTAGATAGACCTGCAAGCATTGTTAGGCTTCAGCACTGCCCTAGGCAAGGGTAGAATCAAGGCATGTCTGGGAGACAATGTAACTTGTCAGGTAAATGGAGATATATTCCCTACAGGGTGTATCTTCCAAGAAAAAGGAAGGCAGGGCCCAGTCCAAACAATAGCCTTCCTTTAGGGAATTCAGGCCTCGGTAGTTGGAAAACAAAAGCAACCTAAGCCCACCTTCTACCTCAGACTCTGTCTTAATGACACTACTGGCAAGAAGAGGCTGCTGAAAATTAAAGGCACTACATCATTTTACACTGCTGGGAAGCTGCAGGCTGAAAAGCACCATGTGCTGGGCAGTATTAAAAAAAAAAAAAAAGCAGAGTCTAGAGGCTTCACAGGAAAGTTTGACCAGCTTCTTTGTCCCACCTCAGGGAAACTTGATATTGGTTACACCCTCCTCCTGAGACATGGGCCTGTCTGTTGCAGGAAAATCTGACTGGGGAGATCCTCCTCCTCCTCCTCCTCCTCAAAAAAAAAGGTTCCATATAGGTAGGGCAAGAACCAGAAAAACAAGCTGAAAAATTCTGATCAGTTAAACAGAAGCTAAGCTAGAGGTCTAGAATGAGGTGAACTAAATGTCAAAGAACGGATAGAGAACAAAGCCAATCAATAAGAAAGCCCTAGGTAAAAGAGTAAAAACAACCTCCAAAATAAGCAAATTAAGGAAATGAAATGCCTAGACAGCAGCAAAAAATAACAAGACATACTAGGAAAATCAAAGATATAGCTTGGTCAGAGGAACAAAACCAACATTTCAAATGAGATACAGGAGTTGAAATAACTAATTCAGGATGTTTGAACAGACATATAAAATCACATGAAAAAATCAAATCAATGAGTTGAAGAAAACATGGTAAAAGAGATGAAGGATATAAAGAAGATACTAGGTTAACATGAAGAAGCACTCAAAAGTCTAAAAAAAATACATGACAGAACTTATGGAAATGAAAGGGACAATAGAAGAGATTTAAAAAAACAATGGAGACCTACAATAGCAGATTTGAGGAGGCAGAAGAAAGGATTAGTGAACTAAAGCACTGGACATCTGAATTCCTACATACAAAAGAACAGATAGGGAAAAAGAATGGAAAAAATACGAGTAGAGTCAAGGGGGATGGAATGACAATATGAAGCACATGAATATACATGTTATGGGTGTCCCAGAAGGAGAAGAGAAGGGAGAAGGGAAGAAGAGCAGAGAGACTAATGGAGGAAATAACAATTGAAAATTTCCCCATCTCTTAGGAATGATATAAAATTATAGATCCAAAGAAATGCAGTGTACCCCAAACAGTAGATCTGAACAGACCTAATTCCAGGCACTTGCTAATTAGTTTGCAAATGTCAAAGACAAAGGATAATGAAACAGCAAGAGAAAAGCACTCCATCACATACAAGGGAAGCTCAATAAGATTACATGAAGATTTCTCAGCAGAAACCATCGAGGCAAGAAGGTAGTGGTATGATATATTTTAAGATTCTGAAAGAGAAAAACTGTCAACTAAGAATTCTATACCTATTGCAATGAATCCAAACATCCCATTCTTCAGCAACATCCAAGATGATGAAAAAATGTATTATAATGAAACATGGGACTGTATAATATAGTTACCCATCTTGAGGGTGAAAATATTCTAGAGTCAACTGTGGTGATGAATGCACAATTCTGTGAATTTACTAGAAGACTCTGACTGAAAACTTTACATGGATTGTATGGTATGTGAACTTATCTCAACAAAACTGCTTTAAAAAGAAAAAGAATTCTATAGCCAGCAAAACTGTCCTTTAAAAGTAAGGGTGTGCCTGTTCCTGTTGTGTACCCCAGAAAAGCCAAGTTCTTTAATTCAGGGTTTCTCAAGTGGAAGGTGTGCGTGCTGGATTGAAAGGATGCATGTCCTCTAGAAAAGCCATATTTTAAACTAAATCCCATTTCATAAAGGCAGAAAAATCCCTATCCAATACTGTATTTTTGAAACTGTAATCAGATCCTCTTCCTGGAGATATGACTTAATCAAGAGTAGTTCTTAAGCTGGATTAGGTGACGACATGTCTCCAGTCATTTGGGTGGTCTTGGTAAGTTTCTGGAGTCCTATAAAAGAGGAAACATTTTGGAGAATGAAAGATTTAGAGAGAGCAAAGCAGAATGACGTAGCCACGCCCTCCAGAGCCCACCAGCCTTTGGAGATGAAGAAGGAACGTGCCTCCCAAGGAGCTTCCTAGAACAGCAAGCCAGGAGGAGAAGCTAGCAGATGACACCATGCTTGCCAGTGCCCTTCCAGATGAGAGAGGAACCCTGACCATGTTCACCATGTGCCTTTGCAGACAAGAGAGAAGGTCTGTGTTCGCCATGTGTCTTCTCACTTGAGAGAGAAACACTGAACTTCATCAGCCTTCTTGAACCAAGGTATCTATCCCTGGATGCCTTGGATTGGACATTTCTATAGACTTGTTTTAATTGGGACATTTTCTTGGCCTTAGAACTGTAAACTAGCAACTTATTAAATTCGCCTTTTTAAAATCCATTCTGTTTCCGGTATATTGCATTCCTGCAGCTAGCAAACTAGAATAGAAGGGCACATAGCAAACACAGTCAGAGTTTCTCTCTCATCGTGGTGCTGCAGCATTCTCTGCTTGCTCCGAATCTCCTTCATTCTCCAACAACAACAAAAAAGAATATGACTAAGATGATGAGAAGCAGCTGGGAGAACTAGACCTGTTCAGATCAGAGAATAAAAGATGGGATTGAACATGGTAACTTTCTTTAAATATATGATGACATACTTCCAAAATTGTGGTTTTCAGTATCTCCAGATGAAAATAGGTATCACATTTATAATACATTTATAATCATCTCAATTAACATAATAGAAAGATCTTTCTGGTGATTAGAGCTATCCAAAATACAATGATCTTGCCTTGTTAAGGTAATGATTTTCTTACTACTCCCTGATCTCCAGTCATATATCAATAACCTGATACCTCCACTTGAATGGCCAAAAAACATCTCAAGCTAAGCATAGAAATTGCGATTTCTCTGCCAAACCTCCATATCTATTTGTTACCTAGTCTTTCCCAACTCAGAAAAGTTATCACCATTCACCCTATTGCAAAGATCACCCTATTGCAAAGACCAAAAACCTAGGAATTGTTCAGGATTTCTCTCTTTTGGACATCTCCCATATCTAACCCATCAGCAGGAACTGTCAGCTTTGTCTCCAAACAAATACCCAGATTCCTTTCACTTTTTCTTTCTCCACTGTATCACCTTGGTCTAAATGAGAAAAAAATCTCTCACTTGATCTGTTGTAATAGTATCCTAACCAGTCTTACTGACTCCATTCTTGTTCTTCTCCCTGATTCACCAAGCTCTGGATATCTATGGTTTCTTTCTGTCCCACCATTAATCTGAGCTCATTCTGCTTCAGGGCTGGACTGGAGCATGTTCCATAAGATCTTCAAATGTCTGGTTCCTTATCATTCAGTTCTGAACTCAAAAGCCACTAACTAAGAGGGATCTCCTTTACCAGGCTACTTAATATTGCCCCCTCTACCCACTCAGCATTTGTCATATTTTTTTCTTTGATTATTTTTTTCTACAGTTCTTCTCATTAAGATTATTTCTTTAGTGTCTGTCTCCAGTACAGCAGGGACCTTATCTACCTACACAGTTTATCCCATATCCTGCTGTGTAAAAGAAGTCTGATACATGCTAAGATGCTCAATTAATCTTTGTGAAATAAATTAACAAATAGCTAAATGAATACTACAGATGAGCTGGATAATTGATCCTATGTTGGGTAGAAAATTGGACCAGATGACTGAAGACTGCTGAGCATCACTGGTAACCCAATGAGACTGATGACTATTAATCTGAAATGGTACCAATCCTGTGCCCAGTTGTGTGTATTTTTTCAGTATCCAGAAGGCTAAACCAATCCATGAGATCTTTTAGGTGGGTGAAAAAGAAGGACTACTTGGCAGGAGAGTGTAGGAAAGGAGTTGGCAAACTTTTCCCATAAAAGTTCAGACAGTAAATATTTTAGATTTGTAGGCCATATAGTCACTGTTGCAACTATTCAATTCTGTTATTGAAACCTGTGGCAGGTTCATGGGCCATAGTTTGCTAACCTCTGATTTAGGACATTGGAAGGAAAAGATTGCAGTGATGTACAATGGAAATTAAGTTGGATAGGGAAAACTGTGAAAAGAGAAAACAGCTGACTGATACAGAAGTAGTAATTATATTATGTATTGCTGTGTAAAAACCACCCCAAACTCAGTGGCTTAAAAATATTTCACTTTGATAATGATTTTTGTGGGCCAGGAATTTTGGACTTGACTGGGGCTGAAGGATCCACGTTCAAGATGACTCAGCATATGGCTGGCAAGTTAGCCTTGTGTTACAGTCCAAGACAACTCACAGCCAGACTTAGTGTACCCAACTTTATTTCTCCAAATCTTGGCTATTCATTGGGGCTAAGCTGGAACTATCAGCAGGGGACTTGGTTCCCTTCACTCTAGGCCTCTTCACAGGGCCCCTTGGGCTTCCTCACAGCATTGCAACTCTTGGGTTTCAAGAGCAAGTGTTTCAAGAGGCTGGGGTAGAAGCTGTAAGGCTTTTTATGACCTAGTCTTTGAAGTCCCAGAACACCAATTTTACCACATTACATTGGTCAAGTAAGTCCCTATGGCCAGCTCTAACTTAAGGGGAGAGGGAGATTAGATTCCATCTCTCAAAGAGGCAGAGAAGCAAAGAATTTGGGGCCAACTTTAACCTACCACAGAAGTCAATGGACTGGAGTTTCAATAAGGTGAAATAATGGTCTACTTTAAAGCATGGGACATGGAGAGCTTATTATGGAGTTCCAAAACAGGGGTATTTCAAGATGTGGCTATTCTGGCTCTGTTCTTTTCATCTTACAGTTTTTAAAAAAATATTGAGATATCTTCATGTACATAAATCCACCCAAAGTATACAATCAATGGCTCAAATACCATCACATAGTTGTGTATTCATCACCATGATCATTTTTAGAACATTTGCATCACTCCAGAAAAAGAAATAAAGAGAAAAAAGAAAAACCTCTACATCCCATACCCCTTATACATCCCTCTCACTGACCACTAGTATTGTAATTTACCCAAGTATTTTTTTAGCCCTTACCCCCCCCATTTATTTTTGTCCTTATTTTTTTACTCATCTGCGATGACAGTTTCTAAAGGTCTAAAATAGGAAAGGATCATATCTATGTGACCTCCATTATATGATCACTACTCTTAATTTATTAATACTACTAATAATTTTATGCAGTAATAATTTTATAGAAAAATCTACAGTTCATCTCATTCAATGAAGCAACTGTCTTTGGACAACTAAGTTCAGGAAATATGCCATCTCTCTACAGCAGCCCTACTCAGCATGTTGGGGTGTGGATAAAACACTGTGTTCAGAGACTTAAATGTTTTCCCAGACTCTTCAAGCTCCAGTCCTGTCCCTTTTTCTTCCATTTACCCAGATGACAAGACCCCACACTTTTTCAGAAAATGAATTTTGTCAGTTTTCACTCATCTTTCCCTCACCTTTACTTCATTCATTCTACTATCCTTCCTGTTTTAGAAGTTTCTATCCTCTGCTCCACAGCCAATTTTCCCATCTATACTCCAAGATACTACTCCATCCATTATTCCATTTATGCCTTAAATTTCTAACTTTCTGCTGGTCCTTTCCCACTGTCAATGGGATTCTAAAAGTACCCCCGTCCTAAAATATTTTTCTTCTCACGCATCCTATTCCTCTGTCTTCTATAAGGTACTTCTATTTCCATCAAATTTCTCCAAAAGAGTAATCTATACCAGCGATTTCCATCTTTTCCTCTCATTCAGCACCAACATATTCCATAATAACTAGTGATCTATGCAGAGGATGGACCTCTAGATAAAAAATTATATACCTACTACTAGCAATTTCTTTGGTATGATTGGTAATCTTATTTTATTGAAATAATGATTACCCTCCTATAGCCATATCCTTGTGAGGAGGTATGATTTTCCTGAAAAAAAATATGGAAAAAATATTTCTATATAACAGAATGTTTCTATATCTGAGGAAAGAAATTGGTTCAGAGAGAGGAAAGCAGAATTCCTTTGGACTTTGAGTTAAGATGTGTTTAAGGTCGTGAGGCATGCAAGTAGGTGAATGAAACTTGAGTACAGTTTGTTGAATGAAATATCAGAAACAAAAAGACAAATATTATGCCTCACTCATATGAACTAACTATAATATACAAACTCACAGAACTGAAGTCGAGAGCATGGGTTATCAGGTTGAGCCCTATTGTAAAGGGTCCTAGATTGTAAGCTGTTACAGTAGTCACATATATTCAGGAGTTATAACTGAATTTCTAAGTTATTTCTAAGTTCTGAGACCCATGACTCTAAATTTCCTTGGCAAAGTGGGACATGACTCCTGGGGATTAGCCAGGATCTGGCATCATGACATTGAGAAAGCCTTCTTTTTTTTTTATCTGGGCAGGCACTGGGAATCGAACCCGGGTCCTCTGGCATGGCAGGCGAGCATTCTTGTCTGCTGAGCCACCGTAGCCCACCCGAGAAAGCCTTCTTGACCAAAAGAGGAAAGAGAGAAATGAGACAAAATAAGGTTTCAGTGGCTGAGAGACTTCAAACAGGGTCCAGAGGGTATCCTGCAGGTTATTCTTATGCATTATACAGATATCCCTTTTTAGTTTATGGCATTTTGGAGTGGCTAGAGGGAAGTATCTGAAATTGTTGGATTGTGTTTCAGTAGCGTTGATTCTTCAACATGATTGTATAAGTATATAGCTTTTATAACGTGACCATGTAATTGTGAAAACCTCGTGTCTGATGTTCCTTTTATTCAGGGTATGGACAGATGAGTAAAAATTTAGGATAAAAAATAAATAAATAACAAGGGATGTGATAATTAGGTTCAGGCGTTAAACTGGCCAAGTGATGATGCCCCGTTGTTCTGTTGCTTGGACTTAAATTATCAGCACATGAAATTCATCTATGGCTGATTACAACTGCAGTAATCAGATGTAAGAGATTAATTAAAAAAGAGAGGGCAGAAGAGAGCTCAGCAGCTTAGCATACCTCATTTCAGCACTCAGAGCTCAGACCCTTCATCAGAGCTGCCAGCTTCACAGCCTATCCTATGAATTTTGGACTCTTCCATTCCTGCAGTTGCTTGAGACACCTGCATAAATCTCATATGTACAGATCTCTCCTGTTGCTTCTGTTTCCCTAGAGAATCCTTATAAATGGGGGTGGGGGGGATAAGGCATAAAAAATTGGGTAGATTGAAATACTAGTGGTCAATGAGAGGGAAGGGTAAGGGGTGTGGGATGTGTGAGTTATCTTCTTTTCCTTTTTTTTTTTCTGGAGTGATGCAAATGTTTTTAAAATGATTTGTGGTGACTATGTGATGATATTGTGAGCCATATGCATGTGAAGATATCGCAATAAAAATATATTTTAAAAAAATGTGTTTAAGGACCCTCCTAAATAGAACAAGGTAAAATTGTCTGTTATCAGAATGAGAGCAGGAACTTTACAGGGAGATAATCCTGTAGTGAACTACCTAACTAGAACAGAAATATGTATTTCTCATAACTCTTCTGTAACTTTGTTTTCTTCTCATATCTGCTAATCTTAGGAAAGTCTTGCTACAATATTCCAGACTTATCTCAACTATACTGAGTACTGGGGTATTAGGTTTGAAATAAAGGAAAAGAGAAGCACTCTGTTTTCCTCATTTTCCTTCCATTAGGCTACTCAAGATGGTAGTTATGGTCTTTGGAAATCATTTCCAAGTGAAACAGAAAGGTTCAAACACTCTTCCTTCTTCATATTCCACTGCAAACTCATCAATGACTTAATTGCAAAACCTGTGACCTCCAGGCTATCATCCAATCCAACCTCTTTTTTTTTTTTTTACCTAACTCCTAATCCTTCCTGTTTTTCATTAGTTCTCCCTTCTCAATGATGACTCTTAAATATCACATTCATCCTTGACTAGATTCACATTTTATCATACTCCTTGTAACTGAGAAGTTAGGATTTAAGGGATGATTTTGATTACTAAGTCACTATATAGATATTCCTTTTTGCTTTCTGGTATATTGGAGCAGACACAGGGAAATCCCTAAATTGTAGTCCAGCTGCATTGATTTCTGATAATGTTTGTACAGCCTTTACCTTCTGCCCCTGTGATTGTAAAAACCTATGACTTTCATTTGTATGCAGTTATCCAGTTTTTCAACTTTAGAGTCTTGTAATCACTAAAGATAGCTTCTAATGTTTATTAATGAGGGTCTTGGGTCAGTCCAGAACCTATCCACCCCGATTCCAAGTTATCTGGATAATCAAGACTGGATCTAACCAAAATGGGCCCTCCTGACATGTGTAGTAGCTTAAATTTTAACCTACAAGTCACCTAAGGCTCATTTTGAATATGCTCTCTGACTATGCATGTAATCAATCTGCAAATGCTCAATAATTAGAGCACATCCAATTATATCATCTAGGGCCACTATGTTCATTATCCTAAACCCTACCCATCTTTTCTTCTAATAAAACTATCAGAACTGCAGTTTGGAGAGGCAGATTTTGGGCCAATAGGCCATCTCTCTCCTACTTACGTACCTAATAATAAATTCTTTCTTTCTTTGAAACACCAGTGTCTCAGGTATTGGTTATTTGAATGTGTTGAGCTGAAGAATGCACAGCCTTTGTCCAGTAACATTCCCTCAGTAGTCTTAGCCTCTCTCACAGAAGGCAAATCCCTGCCTGCCATACAACTGAACATGGATATCCCATATGTGCCTCCAACTCAGCATACCTCAAACTGACCTTCCAAATCTCATCTGCTCTTCCTCCCCCAAATGATTTGCCTACTTTGTTTTATAGGATTACTTGTCTAGGTTCTAAGCTAAAAATCTCTGATTCCTCTATCTATTCCTTCTCAAGTTCTATCAAGTATGCTTTCAAAAAAGGTCCTTCAAATCTGACTTCTATTCCCTTGCTCACAGTCACTGCCTCAAGTTGCAATGAGTAAATAATTTGCATCCTTTTCTTCAATCAATCCCCATCATATACTTCCACATCACAACTAATCTGCTTTTCTAAAATACAGATTTGTTCTAAGCAAGACAAGCAAAACGTATTATAAATGATAACATTTATAAATGACCACATAAAATTAAAATTTTCTATCATGACAAAAATATCATAAAAAAATTTTTAACTGGTGAAAACATTTGCAATCCATATGACAAAGATTTTATTTTCAAAATACACAAATAGTTCTTACAAAACAAAAAGAAAAATGAACAATAATAGAGAAAAATAGGTCAAGCACAGGAAACCAGCGATTGACAAAGGAAAAAATAGTAATGGCCCAATTAAAAGATGTCCAAACTCACAACAACAAAAAAATAAACATAAAAAAGAGACTTAATTTTTGCCTACAAAGACTGGCAAAAGTTATAAAGACAATATTCCAGGACTGGCTAAAGTTTTGGAAAATGGACATTTGAAATGAGTGTAAAACTGTAAAACGTTTTTAGATGGCAAGTTGACATTATCTATTAAAATTTATTCACACTTTTTCATCCATAATTTTCACTATGCATGGATCCTAAAAATACTGTCAAAACACATATAGATAAAAGTATAATACGTTCACTGTGTATACTGTATGTCATAGGAAAAATTTGGAAACAATCCTAAATGTCTAAGAGAAAATTTGTTTAAAATAAGAAGGTATCTGACCAGGTATTTTCTGCTAAAAATCAAACCTATGCTATATTGTTTTGATTTGTTAAAGCCACCAAAATGCAATCATTAATTAAGTTATTAACAAAAGTTATTTACAGTTCTAAGGCCATAAAATGTCCAAACTAAGGCACCCAGGAAGAGATAACAACTCTAGTCCTCCATAAAAATGATCTCTGAATTTGTTCACAATTTAATAAAGAAATCACTGAATCTTGTTGTTTCATATATTTCAGTTTAGATTGGAAGTCTCCTGAGGCAGGAGATATGTTTAATAAACAGGGTGCATGCCCTTGGTTCCTAAATTAATGTTGTAAAAATATTATTTGGTCAAATAATTAAAGATGGTTGGAAATCCTCAGGTTTCTCAGTCATTCACATTAATTCAATATCCCACCTGGTCATTTGGAATAATATAGTGGTACCTCAAAGTTTTAAGGGTAAATGTAATTACATTCTATTGTTTCATTAAGTACATAGCTTTCCAGTTCACCTAAGGAAAAAGAGAATAAACATTAAACAACTGATATGTTAATTAATGGAAATCATTTTACAAGTCTGGCTCTAAGTTTATTCTAATTTATTAACAGGAAACACCTGAAACTGTTTTGTCTGACTGAATCCTGCTTTACTTCCACTGCAATACAGATATAATTTTGATAAATATTGTAATTGCTTGTATTTAGAAAATACAGCATTCTTAGCTTCTATTCCTGGTTATATTTTTTTAATTAAAGATGATTTTAATTTGGAAATTCAAAATACTATGAATTATTTTCTAAAGTACTTCAGTTAGAGGGGAAGGAAAATATTTGAAGTGCTGCATTGGTTATGTTATAAGGAAAGGAAAAAATGTCCAGTGTAATCTTAATATATTCATTAAATTGAAATTCTTCTGCAAAAAAAAAAAAAAAAAAGAAGGTATCCACAAACTCCCTTTGCATTACTAATTTCCTCTATTTACCAGTTACAACCACAATTGATATTTTTTCAGTTCTTCAGGCACAGCAAACTCTTCTGTGCCTTACAGCTTTAGGCCCTACTGGATGCTGGAAGAAAACAACCTATAAAGGTTGCAGTTGTGTGTGGGAGAATGATGAGGCAGTATCACAAACAGAATATTAAGTCGTAAGAGAGGCTGAAACTCCACAGGGACACTGCATAAGATTGTACACACTCCAGAGATTAATACCCATGTCTGAGTTTATGTGAGTTGTGGGTCCCCTCCCCCCCACCTCAAATGTATGACTTCCTGCCTTGCCTGAGGCCCCTAGGGGAAGGACACAATTGTCAGGCAGGAGGTAGGGGTGTGGTGGCATTTTGCATCAGGGAAAGCTTCCTCTTTCAGGAGGTTGAGAAAGATCTAAAGACTCAGCAAGAGTTACCCTGACAAAGTTGGAGGATGGGAGATGAGAGAAGAGTGTTGTAGGCCAAGAGTGCGGAGTGAGAAAGGATTTAAAGGTCAGAGTATTGTGTTTGGGATCCTGCATATTCGCTTAAGCAGTATCGCTTAAGTAAGCAGAGTTCAGATCTCAAACAGCCTAGTAGACGAGGTTCAGGAGTTTGGACTTTATTCTGGGTACCACAGAGAGTTAGTAATTCAGGCACAGAAATTACATGATCAGATTTGAATTTTAGAAAGAACACCAACTTCTCTACAGAAATGGGCTCGGTTAGAGTGACAGTAGGGGCAGGGGACTGGTTAGGAGCTGTTACACTGAGAGATGAAGATGATTTGAACTGAGGTACTGTAACCAAGAAATCAGGATTTAAGGGATGATTTTGATTACTGAATCATTACATAGATATTTCTTTTTTGCTTTCTGATATATTGAAGTAGACAGAGGGAAATGCCTGAAACCTCAAAATTATAATCCAGCTGCCTTGATCTCTGATGATTGTATAGCCCTTATCTTCTGTTCTTGTGAAGAATCTTGTGACTAGCCTTCATTTGTATACAGCTATCCAGTTTTTCAATTTTAGAGTCTTGTAATCCAGAAAGACAGCTCCTAATGTTTATTAATGAATGGTCCTGGGTCAGCCCAGAGCTAACCCACCCCAAATCCAAAGTGATCTTGATAACTGAGACTGGATCTAACCAAATGGGCCTACCTGACATGCGCAGAACTGAGACTGGATCTAACCAAATGGGCCTACCTGACAGGCGCAGTAGTTTAGAATTTAACCTACAAGTCACTTATACCACATTCCACCATTTTCTTGCACATGGTCTGTGACTGAGCATATAATCAATCTGCGACTGCTCATTTATTAGATCACCTCTAATTACATCATGTGGGGCTATTGTGCTCATTATCCTAAACCCTGCCCATCTTGTCTCTAATAAAACTATCAAAATCACTGCAGTTTGGGGAGACAGATTTTGGGCCACTAGGCCATCTGCTCTCCTACTACGCTCCTTGTAATAAACTCTTTCTCTCTTTAAAACCCCAGTATCTCAGGAATTGGTTATTGAGTATGTCAGGCAAAAGAATCCACGGTCTTTGTCTGGTAACAGTAGTGGCAGTGCAAGCAGAACATCACATATTGAAAGAACTCAGGACTTCTAATTCAAATCAATGTTTTCAAGTAAACTTCCTTAAGAGGAAAGTCCTATCATTTCTTGTTTGATTTTCTTTCCCTAAACTACAGAGGGGAAAAATAAGGCATAGAAATTGCTAAAAAAGATGTAGAATTTGACTTTGGGTCATTTATTGGTTAACTATTCTACATTGGCACTTCTTGGTACCATTCTCTGAATACCCACAGAGAGATATCTTATGACTTAAATCCACCATGGATCTTCTAGATATGTGCTGTTTGCTCATGCAGAAGAGCCTTTTGGAAGGCTTGTGGCCCTCTTGTAGGAAAAATCTCCTTGAAAATATTTCAGCAAATCGTATTCCAGCATAGAAGCAAGGTTACATATTCATTAGAAGATCAGATGTTGACTAAGGGCATTTGCCCTTCTATAGCATTCTTGACCTTTAATTCTACTGGTCTTAAAATTAACCCTCTTAAGTTCTGAAACCCAGAAGGGTCAAGCTCTCTAGAACATCAACTAGTTCTATCCCCCTATCCCATATTATTGACAGCCCTTTCTAACATGAAAAAGTTAGAATGGGCATAGCCTAAATACTCCCTAAAGCTTGGGAGAAAGCTCAAAGGAGAAGGTGGATTATAACAGAGAAGATAGGATTTAACAAATGAGTATGTGTGCTAAATCATTACACTGATACTTCTTTTAGTCTCCAATGTCTTGGAGCAGCTAGAAGTAAAAACCTAAAATTATGGAATTGTAACCCTTATCAAATTCTGAAATCTGTTCTACAACTAATTGTTGGGGTGTGTTTTGAAATTTATTGCTTTTTTGTATAGACGTTATTTTTCACATTTAAAAAATAATAATAATAACCCTCTATCTATCCAATGCAAGAAGTCTGTGCTATTGGACCTTTCTCTCTTTTTCTGTGTTGTAATAGAACTATTCTTTCTCAGGCTGGTCACAGTTTTCACCATGGACATATCCCCATGTCTGGAGTATGTTTATTTTCACCTCTAACTGTTCCACATTACTCCCCTTAATTGTTCCACATTATTCCCCTTCTCCTGCTTGACTTTTATCCCAACACTTTGGAGCCACAGATAGGACTTTATAACCTAAGAACAAAAAGATAATTGGAATGTTGGATATTCAGATAAGGAGAGGTGTCTTGGAGAGGGAACAGGCAAGGGGAAAAGTAGGTTGATAGCACCTGGCAGTAGGTACAGGAATCCCTGCCTACAAAGGCTTCTTATTGCCTGAAGACACTGGTTTCTGCTTACATTTTAAGAGTTAAGTTCCAGGAACTCTACAGATCAAATGATCTCCAAGATCCCTTCCAGTTTTGATATTTTACAATTATCTGGAAGATTTCAGTAACACATCTATTTGCAAATTGACTTTTTAAGAGAATTAAATAATTTTTAATTCAAATTAGGATTAAGGATTTAAGACTCAGATATATTTGGGAACAGTTAAATTTCTGGGACTTCCTACAGTTTCTTCAATAGATTCTTCTAACAGTTATTTAAAACATTAACCACCTTTTCGCCTGTAACTTCTGGCTTGTCATTGGATTCAAACATCATCAATGAGATATAAGAATACTATTGAGGGAATTTGTTTAAATTATACAATGTATTTTCAAGAACTGTAATTTTTTATTATGAAGGATAAAAGAAACAGAGGTAGGGTAGCCAGATACAGTAAAAACAAACAAAAAGTTAAATGTGAATTTTAATTAAACAATGAATAATTTTTTAGTCACATGCAGTATTTTGGACATATCTATATTAAAAAATTATTTTATCTGGTAATCCTAAACAGAAGTTCCTAAATTCTGTTCCACCTCACGGATTGTTAGAATTAAATCAAATAAAGTGGAGGAAGTTTTTGATACAATACCAATAAATAAAAGCTATTTTTCCTTTCAACTTAGGCTGAGGAATATGATATTGTTAATTTTTAATTATTTATGTATAGACAATGCATAAAAAATTAAATCCCAGTCACCCACTATCTATCTGTATTAACTACAGAAATGAAAAAATAATACTTAATATTGGACAAATTAGAAAAGGAAATCTGCTAGTAGATATTGAAACAGTTATTATTATTATTGTGGTTTAGTCATACAACAGCTTCCACTAGCACAAATTGGGTTTATATTGGGGAGCATCAGACGGCAGAAATAATTCATTATTAGAGTGGAGGGAAGCCTGATATAAACTGTATGATCATGGCCAAGATGTGCTTTAAATTTTACACCCGTAGAATGGTGCTAGGCATTGAGTTCTTGGGATGATTAAATAATATATGTTAAAGTTCATGGCAAATTGTGAAATACTAAGTTGTTACGAGTAAAAGTAACCTATGTTTGTAACAAGTGCTGAGTTCTATACCTTATAAGAAGTGAGAACTTAAACCAGGGGTTATGGAATAGCTCATCCCACAGGAAGACTTTCCTCAGTGATGATTATCTTTATATGTAGTTTAGGAAATCAATGAATGTCATTTTTCCAGTAAAGTGATTTCATCATTTCCCAAGGTAACCCCTTAATTTCTATTCTGACATTTAGCAATCCATTTTTTACATCCTATTAAGATAGTGAAGCAAATTTCCATTCCTATTTGTTTTCTCATGACTGTTTTCCCTCTGCCCTCCCCCACTTCACAGTCTCTTCATCAGGCTCCTTGCCTTAAATAGTTACCACTTTACCTTGCAATTCACAAATGTTCCTTAGTGCTCCAGCCTTATAACATGAAGTGAACTTTAAAATGTCATTTTATAATTATAATTAGCCATACCATTTGCACACAATATCTGACGTGAAATTCTGACCTCTTTCATCACACATTTTTTTTTAATCCAGTAGTCTTCAAACTGAATTTTGAAGGAAAAATCTGTTTCAAAGGAAATAATTTTCCATGTCTTAAACTTTCTTGTGTTTTCAGAAAACTGGTCTTCTTAAGAATGTACCTATGGTTTGCACTTTTTTTCTTTCCCACCTTTCTTTTCACTACTTTCTCCAATATGTACAAGAAAAGTAACCCATCATAACTTTTACTGGTGCAACAGGCACAATTCCAAAAAGCATAGGTCCTGAGGGAGAGCCCAGTGGCAGCCAAGACAGCATCACTGGATGCAAATTATTAAAGAGAGCTGTGCCTTATTTTATTTGTGCTACTCACAATGTGATCATCCATCGACTGGCAGTATAAGCAACTCCTGGGAGCTTTTCAGACATATAAATTCTTGGCTCCACTGAAACCTACTGAGTCAGAGTCTCTGCAGGGCTAGACCAAATAACCTGTTTTAGCAAGACATCCAAGAAACTTTTTGTGCTAAAGTTTTAAAAGCATCAACTGATAAAGAAACCCCAAGCAAAGTTCCATGGCATGTGTATCTGCCTTAGAATTAGGGGATAGGGACACACTAACATTTTTATTTGAAATTAAAAATGAGAAAAAAAAAAAGAAGTCAGACTTTCTCTGACTGCAAGAGAGCCTGGTTTCTCTTTGGTTTGACTATGAAAAGTGGTTTAATCATTTAGGTTTTTTTTTCTCTTTTTTTTTCTTTTCACATGGGCAGGCACCAGGAATCAAACCTGGGTCTCCCTCATGGTAGGTGAGAATTCTGCCACTGAGCCACCATTGCACTGCCCTCTTATTTAGTTTTTTATGGCAGGCATTTTCCATAATATGAAATGAGTCACATCTCTATTTCAAGGTTTTTACAGTTAAAAGTTTATAAGTCCTCTGGATATAGTTGTGCAGTTTCTTGGGGTAAGCAGAGGCCAAAATATGGCTTCTTGGGATAAGCGGAGGCTGAAATCTGGTTTCTTAGGGTAACTGGAGGCTAAAATACAGTCTGCAACCCATTGCCCAAGCTCTGTTTCCCATCAAAGAAAGGGGCAGCTTTAATTATACCATCTCTAGAAAACTTGGCATTCAGCCTTCTCCCAGAGGGCCCCTTTTCTTAATTTACACAAAGACAAATGAAAGGCTAGGAAGAGCCCTGAAAGCGTTTAAACATTCTACTAAGACAGCAGAAATTAATCTCTGGTAGCTATTTAAACACACACACACACACACACACACACACAAATTTTTAGATGTCATGTTAAAAATGTGTGAGGGAATACCTAGTTTTTCAAAATTATTTTGGGTTTGACAAGTAAAAAATATTGAAGATAACTGCTCCTTTTCTTACTTTTGGTGCCTCACCATTCACTACAAGTCTCTTCCGTTCTCTTTGGTTCCTCCTTTTCAGCCTCTACTTCTTACACTTCACAATACCTCCACTTCCAGACAGCTTTCTGTCCTTTTTTACCATCTCCCTGATCTTTGTCCTAAATGTCCCCAAGTTTATTCTCCTCTCTGGAGGCCTTCCCCTCTTCATTGCTAGGACCATGACAGCACTTTCAGACCTAACTAAATAAAACAATCCACTTGCCTCACCTCAGCCGTACTCTGTGCCAGAATATCATTTCCAGCCTATCTCGTCTGCCCAACCCCTCGGTACTGGGAGGGATGCCTCAAAGATACACACTGCCACCCAGTGGTCTATTGTAAAGAGACCTGGCAATGTTAACGATGCTATTAGGGCCTCTGCAATGGGCCCTGAAGGCAGGTTGGTGAAAGCACCAGTCACAGGTGGAGCACGACAGTGTCAGCTCCCTTTTCCTTGGCAATAGCATTTTCTCTGCCTGGAATTATATTTCCAAATTTATTTCTCTCAAAATACTTCTCATCTTTCAAAGTCCAGGGTAAAGTCACCTTTTCCATGATCCCTTCCCTAATCATCCAAAGTAAAGTATTTCCTACTCTAAAAGTACCAGAGTAAAGTCAGCATTTCATTTGTAACTCATATGGAGCTCCTTACCCCTATTCCAGACTATTTCTCATCCCCTAGTCCCTCAAAAACTCAGTTCCTCTGAAGTTTGTGTCACCAGGATAGTGTAATTATCTACTGACTTCGAGGAGCACCTCCCTTTATTGCTGAAAATTTTTAAACTTGATTAATTTTCCTGGTTTGCACCACTCCTATTGTCGTCATTCTTGGTGATATTATCATCCACAGAGACAGTTCATCCAGTATGCTGGCCTCTCAATTCCTTGTCCACTTATTTCCAGTCATCTTGTTCTCCTGCTATATCAGTCACTTTTTCACATGGTAACAACTTAGCTCTGGTTATTAAAAAATAAATGCATCTTCTTCAAAATTTCTATTTCTTCCTTCTCACACTGGCCAACACATCCTATCCAACAATTTCTTTATAGAAGCAGAATCTCTATACTATTAACTCTATCCATTTTTCAGGCAGTGGGTATCAAAGTGTTCATTAAAAATTTATTTATAATGCATATATTCTTCCATAGGGATTAGAGAAATAACCCTACTCTTGGTCTTAAGTTCCTCCAAAATGACTATCCTATTTCTGTGCTCCCTTTTAAAGCAAAATTCCTTCATTTCTTTAAACCAGTATCTATTAAACCTACTCTAATAAGGCTTTAATCTCTTCCCCTCTATTTGAACTATTCCTGTCAAGTTAATCACCAAACTGCACCTTACCAAATCTAATGGTCAATTCTCTATCTTATCTTACTCAACCAGTCAAAAACATCTGACAAAACTGATCACTCACTAGGGCGGGCCACGGTGGCTCAGCAGGTAAGAATGCTTGCCTGCCAAGCCCGAGGACCTGGGTTCGATTTCCGGTGCCTGCCCATGTAAAAAAAAAAAAAAACAAACAAAAAAAAACTGATCACTCTCTTCTTGCTTGACTTTTTTTCTTTTTCAGGAATGTACAAATGTCTTTTTATTCAAAAATACAAAATCAATTATCTTGGCATTGCTTGTCATGGACAATGACAGCAATAAATCACTATACATTGTCAACTGAAATGAGTAACTGGTGGTTATAGTGATTTTCTTCCATCAGCCATCCTTTTCTTCTGTCATTTTCATCAAACGGATTTCTTAAGTTCTTGGTGAGAAACACTGTTTTCAGCCTTCCATTACAGTCCATTAACCCATGATAAAGCACTATTCTAGGGATTAGAACATGCCATCTCTCATACCACTGATACCAGCCATTATGCCTATTGCAGTATTACAGTGTCCTTCTCTTCTTTAGGAATTTCTATGACTAAAACTTCTATTATGGTTAACAGAGAGACCAGCCCAGCAGCATCCAATAAAGCAGTTCTTACAACCTTACGGAGATCAAGAATTCCTTTTCCCCACCATATTCACAAAATCTTCAAGTGTAGCATCATAGCCAACTTCTGGGGAAATTTGCATAATTTTCTCAAGTATCAATGATCCTTAAATTACTGCATTCTTAGCAATGGTCATTGCAGGAGTTTTGAGGGTTCTTTTAATAATTTCTATACCAATTTTCTGATCTTCATTATTTGGAGTTGGTGGGTCTAAGGCTGGAATGCATCAAAGCAGAGCACAACTACTTCCCAGAAACATGCATTCTTCAACAGCAGCTCATGTAGCACTAAGTACATCTGTAACTCTGTCATTCTTTTTAAACACTTTCACATCACTTGTTCAACCACCTTTAGCACACTTTGCTTGACTTTAATGTACTAATCTGTCCTGGTTTCTTGTTTCAATAGCTCTATTAAGATATAATTCATAACCATAAATTTAAAGTGTACAGTTCAATGGCTTTTAGTATATTCACAAATATGTGTAACCACCACCAAAGAACATTTCCATCAAATCAAAAGGAGACCCTGTACTCTTTAGCTATCACCCATTACCCCACCAGCATTCCCCCAGCCCTAAGCAACCACTGATCTATTGTCTCTATAGGTTTAACTGATAGTATCTTTTTAGTATCATATATATAACATTTATATAACATATAAATTATATACAATTTGCTACTTATACCATTTTTAAGTGTCCAATTCAGTGGCACTAATTACCTTTACAGCATTGTGCTACCATCACCCCCTTCCATCGTCACCCAAAACAGAAACACCCCCTCCCCCCAGGGCCTGGTAATCTCTAACCTACTTTATGTTCTATGAATTTGCTTATTCTAGATATATTATATAAATGGAATCATACGATATTAGTCTATGTTAGTCTTTTGGTGTTAGGTTTATTTCACTTAGCATGGTTTCAAGGTACATATATATATATTGTAGCATGTAGAACTTCATTGCTTTTTATGGCCTGAATAGTATTATATTGTATGTTTAACACTACATTTTGTTTATTCATTCACCGGTTGATGGATTCTTGGGTTGCTTCAACCTTTTAGTTCTTGTGAATAACACCACTATAAACACTGGTAGGTAGCTATCTGAGTCCCTGCTTCCTATTCTTTGAGGCTGGTTTCCATTTTATCTCACTGGTTTATGTCCTTTCTCAGAGTTTCTAAATGCTGGTTTGCCCCAGGGTTCAATCTTGGAAACTCTTTTCTTTCTTATACACACTCACCTCTGGCTTTAAATATCATCTATATTAAACCTCAGGGCGGGCCATGATGGCTCAGTGGCAGAGTTCTTGCCTGCCATGCTGGAGACCCAGGTTCAATTCCCAGTGCCTGCCCATGTTAAAAAAAAAAAAAAAATCTTAGCCTCCAGCCTGGACTTGCTTTCTGAGTTCCAGTCTTGAATATCTCCACCAGGAAGGATAATAGGAATCTCAAACTCAAGAGAGCTCTAGGCCATGCCTCACCTTCCACTCTAACTTGTTCTTCTCACAAATTTTTTTCTACCACAATTCATAAGCTTTAAACAGAGACACTAGTCTTGATTTCTGTGTTATCACTGTACCCAATCATGAATGCAAGTTCTGCCTTCTGAATGTGACTACTTCTTTCCACCTCTGTCACCACCACTCTAATCTAAGTAACCATCATTTCTCCCCTGGATGCCTACAATGGCCAAAAACTGACCTCTCTGCTTCTACATTTGCCCCCTTTTATCCTATTCTCTACAGAACAGAAACAGTGATCTTTTGAAAACATAAAAATGATCATATTTGTCCCCTGCTCAAAAGCCCTCCCATGACCTTTCATTTAAGTATTTAGAATAAAACTTAAACATCTCATTGTGGACTGCAGGCCCTTTGCGATCTGGCTCTGGGCTGTCCCCCAACCTCATTTCCTATCACTCTTCTCCTTGATATATGGTACTCCATCTTTGTTGTTCTTTAAATCCAGCAGGTAAACTATGGTCTGGCAGGTCAAATGCAGCCTACCACCTGTTTCTTGTTTGATTATTCGGTTTTTTACTTAATTTTTAACTTTTAGATAATTGTAGAATCACATACAGTTTTAAGAAATAATACAGAGATCCCATATATTCTTCACCATTTCCCTCAATGGCAATGCCTTTCCTAACTATAGTACAATATCACAGCTAGGAGATTAATATTGACACAATCCATCCACCTTATTTAGATTTTAACAGTTTTACATGCACTCATTTATGTGCGTGTATGTGTATTTACAATACACGTAAATGTGTGTGTTATGCAATTTTATCACACAGCCATCACCACAGTCCAGAAAGAGAAGAGTTCTATCACAAGGATGTCTTGTGCTTAGCCAGGCACCTCTCCAGCACCCTCAACCACTGACAACTGTTAATCTCTCCTTCATAATATATAATTTTGTCATTTTAAGAATGTTTAGGAATGTGGTCATATAATATGTACCCTTCTGAGATAAACTTTTTTCATTCAGCGTAATTTCCCTGAAATCCATCCCTGAGTTGTTCCCTTTTCATTGCTGAGTAGTAGTCTACGGTATGGATGCACCTCAATTTATTTAACCATTCACCTGTTAAAGCATTGTTTCCAGTTTCTCGCTATGATGCATAAACTGCTATGGACATTTATGTGCAGGTTTTTGTGTGAATATGTGTGGTAGTTAGATTCAGTTGTCAACTTGGCCAGGTGAAGGTAACTAGTTCTGTTGCTGTGGACATGAGCCAATGGTATGTGAATCTCATCTGTTGCTCATTATATCTGCAGTCAGCTAAGAGGCATGCCTGCTGCAATGAATGATGTTTGATTTAATTGGCTGGTGCTTAAATGAGAGAGCGCAACGTAGCACAGCCCAAGCAGCTCAGCATACCTCATCTTGGCACTGGCAGCTCGGTCCAGGCTTTTGGAGATACAGAAAGGAATCACCCCAGGGAAAGACATTGGAACCCAGAGGCCTGGAGAGAAGGCCAGCAGAGATCACCTTGTGCCTTCCCACATAAAAAAGAACCTCAGTTGAAAGTTAGCTGCCTTTTCTCTGAAGAACTATACATTAACTAAATAAATCTCCTTTTATTGAAAGCCAATCCATCTCTGGTGTGTTGCATTCCGGCAGCTATCAAACTAGAACAACATGTTTTCATTCCTCTGAGATAAAAGCCCAAGAGTACAGCTGCTGTGTCACCTGGTAATTCCATTTTTAACCTTTTAAGGAATTGCCAGACTGTTTTCCAAACTGCCTGCACCATTTTACACTCTTTACAGCAGTGCATGAGGGTTCCAATTTCTCCACATCCTTGCCAATACTTGTTATTGTCTGTTTTTTCAATTACAGACAACTGGTGGGTATGAACCGGTATCTCACTACCGTTTTGATTTGTATTTCCCCACTGGCTAATGACGTTGAGCATCTTTTCATATGCTCATTAATCATTTGCATACTTTTTTCTGAGAAATGTCTATTCATATCCTTTGCCCACTTTATCATTGGGTTATTTATCTTTTTATTATTGAGTTGTAAGAGTTCTCTATATATTCCATATGAAAGTCTCTTGTCATATATATGATTTGCCAGAATTATCTCCATTCTGTGGAATGTCTTTTCAAACTTTCTTCATGGGATTCTTTGAAACACAAAAATTTTCAATTTTGATCAAGTGTAGTTAATCTATTTTTTCTTTTGTTACTAGGGCTTTTGGTGTAATATCTAAGAAACTATCACATAATTAAATATCATTAAGATTTATGCCTGTTTTCCTCTAAAAGTTTCATATTTTTAGCTTTTACAATTTAGGTCTTTCATCCATTTTGAGTTTTTGTTTTGTTTTGTTTTTTTAATATGGTATGAGAGAAGGGCCCAATTTCATTTTTTTGCATGTGGCTATCTAGTTGTCCCAGGAATATTTATTGAAAGGACTATTCTTTCCCCATTGAATGGTCCTGACACCTTTGTTGAAACCAGTCAACCACAGACACCTGGGTTTATTTCTGTATTCTCAATTTGATTCCAGTGAACTGTTATGTCTACTCATTTGATTACTACTGTTTTCTTTACAGAAAAAAATTGCGGCCCCAGCTCTAATATGATAAACCTTTATACTCCAGGGCCTTTATATACGCTATTCCCAGTCTTTCCCCAAATCTTCTCATGGTTTGCTTCTTATTGTTATTCTGGTTTCAGCTCAAATGCATCTTAGTGAGGCCTTTCTTGAACACCCTATTTAGAATGCAACGTCTTGTTTCAATATTTTCTATCCCCTACTTTGCTTTACTTTTTTTCTTAGGATTTCTAACCTCCTTCACCAGAATACAAGCTCTATGAGGGCAGGCCCTAGTGCCAAGAATAGTGCCCAACACATGATACTCACTGGAGGAATGTTTGAGTGAAATAAATGAGTGACAGAGAATTACCAAAACTTTTCAGAAAAAAATAATGCTGCATATTATCCCATGAATGGTTTTGTTAGAAGAAAAATTTTGAAAAAAAGAGCACTATGTTTGATTTCAATCACTAATAAAAGTGATATTTACATGTCATTTTACCTCCATGACATTTCCCAACATATCAAGCTGAAGAGTGATATAGGGCTAGAGATTAAGAATATTTCAAAAGTTTTGAGATTTGTTTTCTATGTGCCTTCCTGATCCCTCGTTGAACCTGAAGTGAAATACAATGGACAGATAACAACATAGTTTATCTTTTTACATAAAATAATCTATTTTTCCTGATTCTTTTTGAATTCTTTTTCTTTTTTAATTTTAGTGTAGTAACATATATACAACATAAAAACTCCACTTTAACCACTTCCAAGTCTACAATTCAGTGTTGCTAATTACATTCCCAATATTGCACTACCATCACCACCATCTGTTACCAAAACTTTTCTATCACCCCAAACAGAAGCATTAACTCACCACCCTCACTTCCACCACTGGTAATCAGTAATCTTCCTTCTGCTATGAATTTTCATATTTTACTTATTTCATATAAGTGAGATAAAACAATATTTGCCCTTTTGCATCTGGTTTACTTCACTCAACATGATGTCTTCAAGGTTTATCCATGTTACACATGTATCAGAACTTCATTCCTTTTTTTTTTGGGAGGTACATGGTCTGGGAATCGAACCCAGGTCTTCACATGGCAGGAGAGAATTCTACCACTGAATTACCCTTGCACTACCTTTTATTCCTTGTTTTTGTAGGGTGTATGGTCTGGAAATCAAACCCAGGTCTCCCACATGAAAGGTGAGCATTCTCCACTGAACCACCGATGCACCCACTTCATTCCTTTTTATAATTGAATAATATTCCATTATTTGTATATACCACATTTTCTTTATCTGTTCATTCATTAATGGACACTTGGGGTGCTTCCATGTTTTGGTAGTTGAGAATAATGCCACCATGAACATCAGTTTGCAAATATCTGTTCGAGTCTCTGCTTTCAATTCTTTTGGGTATATACATAGAAGTGGGATTACAGGGTCATAAGGTAATTCTATGCTTAACTGCCTAAGGAGTCACCAAATTGTTTCTACAGTGCCTATACCATTTCAAATTTCCACCAATAATGTACAAGGGTTCCTATTCCTCTTTAATTCTTAACCCTTTGACCTGCCTACTAGGGGAACACTGTGGTGCAGACGAAAGGAAAAAGAACTCTGATTTAAAGGTGATGGTAAATGGGCCAGCCCTAGTAGTCACTATTATAGAACTTGAGAATTTATCTCAAGTCCTTAAACCTTGATTTCAGATAATAATGTCTGTCTTACAAATCAATGTAGGTAAATAATTACAAATTCCCAATTATTTAGTATCTTCTATATGTCAAACACTTAGTTAAGTGCTTTGAATATGGCATCCAATTTAATTGTCTCAATAATCAGTAAAGGTATCTAAAGAGTTAATGATAGTTTTCAGGGTAAAGGTAAGAAATAGGGCAATTTTCCAGAGCCATTTTTATCTGATTATGTCAAAAGGCCTTGTCAAAAGTGAAATCACTGTTTTAAATTGTCAGTAAAAAGAGCCACAAACATATTTAAACTTTATTTATTCTTTTTTTTTTATTTATATGTTTTTTTTACATGGGCAGGCACGGGGAATCGAACCTAGGTCCTCTGGCATGGCAGGCAAGCATTCTTGCCTGCTGAGCCACCGTGGCCTGCCCCCTTTATTTATTCTTAATTCTCACCATATTTCAGAGAACTTTGTCCCTTTATTTCTGTGTTATTTGAGTAGTTCACAAGCATGTACTTCTTTTATTTTATTTTATTTTATTTATTTTTTTACATGGGCAGGCACTGGGAATCGAACCCGGGTCCTCTGGCATGGCAGGCAAGCGTCCTTGCCTGCTGAGCCACTGTGGCCCACCCCATGTACTTCTTTTAAAATGAAAAATAATAGTAATGATATATGATGCCTTAATACTGAAAGGTTAGCATAATTAGGAAGTTCATGGATAGCAGATGTAAAATTCTTTGATTTTTAAAATGGAAAACAAAGTAACTTCCAGTCTTAAGTAGTCAAATCTAATTATTAAATAAATGTGGTGAGTCACAATCAGGCTCTGTAGTGGGGGAAGAGGGGTTGGGGAGCTTGGGGGTGGGGTGGACAGGGGACACAGTGGCTTCACTTTTGGTTGACAAAGGAATATATGCATTTAAAAAAGGTATCACTCTTTGTACTGGATTGAAATTGTTGTGTGCCCCAGAAAAGTTATGTTCTTTCAATCCTGATCCAATCTTGTGAGGCTGGACATATTGTTTAAGGTGGAAACTTTGATTGGATTGTTTCCATGGAGATGACACACTCAATTATAGGCTGGACCTTTTGATTAGATGGAGAAGTGACTCCACCCATTCAAGGTGAGTCTTAATTAGCTTACTGGAGTCTTTAAGAGAGTTCATGGAGAGGGTCATAGTCAGAGCCAACATAGACACAGAAATCTGGAGATGACTGGAGTGCAGACAGGATGTGGAGATTGAGACAGAAATAGCCCAGGTGCTAAGGAAGGACACACAGAAATAAGTAGCCAGAACTTGAAAAGAAGAAATCTCTGATCCTGGGAAATGCTAAGCAAAGAGATGAAACCCAGAGTTTGCTCCAGAGCAGCAAGGTATGGACCCACAAATGTTCAGAGAAGAAGCCACTGACATCAGAAGCTGGAAGCAATGGAACTGGGAACAAGGATCAGCAGATGCCAGCCACGTGCCTTTCCATGTGACAGACATTGGCCTTTCTTTGGAGTAAAGGTATTTTTCTCTGGATGTCTTGGTTTGGACATTTTTAAGGCCTTAGAACTGTAAACTTGTAACTTAATAAATTCCCTTTGTAAAAGCCATCCCATTTCTGGTACATTACATTCCAGCAACATTAGGAAACTAAAACACTCTTTGACGAACTTGTCTCTGTGCTCCTATTTTGCTTTTACAGTACTTCCTCTAATGTTTTTCCAAAACAGTTTTAATAATTGTCATGTAAACATATCTTTAAAACTGGGTGGACTCTGGATTTTCCGAAATACACATCTTTGGAAAATGTACTAAGGGAGAGCAATTGCTTCTCCTCTTCCTTGCCAAGGTCTGCTTGCCTAAATATGGTAAACCTGTGACTTTAAGCAATATGTGATTTAGCCACAGGATGTCAAAAGGATCATATAAGGCTTAATGCCTTTTGCAGATCTTCATTACAATGTTTTGCAAGTAGTATGACTCAGTTACACTCCAAAGTCTGCACTGTCAGATCAGTTCTAATTATTGAGCACGTTCATCATATCAGTCTTTACATGTGCACAGCCATGGCTCTTACCAAGGAGATTTCCTAAGGACCAGTTATGTATAATTTTTACCAAGACCTGTTTGCAACTACAATGGAAAATATGGTTATCATGCAATTCTTGGTAATATCAAAGAACAAAACACCACAATGACAAATACTAATTAAATGGGAATAGAGAGAATGTGGGAACATACCAAATCTATTGGCTAAAATAGCCTCTACCACTACCACTTACATATGTCACATACTATCAAGACAAGGAAGGTTTAGGAAGATGAGAAATATTGTGATTGGCAACAGAACCATAACAAGTCAATTTGATATGAATCTGATATCAATTATTAATACTCACATCCTGTTTGTTGCTCTCCATTTCGCTGTTGTACAAAGAATCGATTCTCCCTCCAATTTCTCTTCAAGGTTCTGATTCCTGTAAATTATAATTGGCTAGTTATTCACTCACTCTATCTGGCTCCTTGATGGCAAAGGCTATGATTTAGCCCAATGGCCAATGGGCACTCCTATAAATACTTGAAGAAGTTGAAGCCTCTTATAATTCTAATAATGTCATAGATTAACTCAATTCTGGGCTACTCAACAAAGCTCTTTCTACTTGTTCATAGCCAGTCGGAAGAATTTTATCAGGTTGTGGGGAGAGAAAAGGGAAAGGCAGCTAAACATGATAAAAATCTTTATATTTTGAGTCAGTGCTCTGTCACCAACTAACAGTCTTCCCATCTGAGCAGGAATTGGGAATAAAGGCTCTTGCAGTTATAAAATTCTGTTATTTTATGTGGCTGCTTTTGCTATATCAAATTTAAATTATTTGAAACGAGCTGCCTTCTCATAACTTTAGCCTAAACTGCTTCAGTGAGCTGCAGTGGTATCATGGAAATCATGACTCTGCTTAGTTTCCTCTTCTCCAGCTCTCCTGACTTGGATGGGTAGTTTTCTGGATCAGCTAAAATGCTGAAAGTTCAAGTACTAGTATCATTTCCCAACTTTGTTAGGAGGTGGAGGAGGATAAGAACAGACTGTCCCTTCTACTATTCCACAGCCTCTTTTTCCTTTTCATTTCTATTTCCTTTCACATTCCCAGACCCATCTCTTTCCTTTCCTATCTTTTTCCAGATTGTTCTCATTTTAGGAAAAACAAATGAACTCTCTTAACTGAAATAAAAATACTTTTCCTAAAAAGTGAAGTGCTACTTAGTAATTTGGAAAATTAACTCAGATTAACCATTCTTGAAAATCAATGGAAATTCTGAATTTAAGCTATCAAACTGGGATAAAATTAGTAAAAGTATTTGATAAGGTACTTGACCCTACTTGCCTTCTCTTCCACATCAGGAACAAAGTGTTGAATTAATCTAGCATGGAATAAATGAATAATCTGTAACTTTCTTCAAAAAATCCCAATTTTCATCTTGCAAAATACCACAATGCTAATTCGACCTGCACAGTGGTGAAGCCTCCGATAAAGACATCTTTCAAGACACTCCCTCCTCCTTGGTACAGATCCTTCTGTCTGGATCATTCTTTTTCGGTGTCCACACTTTCTTCAGATCTCTAGTCCAAACATCTTCCTTGCTTCCTCCTCTCATTCTCCCCCTCCTCAATTAAAAATAGTTGTCCTCTCCCCACTCCTTAGCCCTACTACAGTTTTCTTCACAAGATTTTTCACTGTTTGCATTTTATTAAATATCTATGTATGTTCTTATCTGTCTCGTTCCTAGAATATAAACTCCAGGAAGAGAGGCTGTTTGTCTTCTTCCTTCTCTGTCCGATCCCCAGGACCTAGAGCGGCTCTCGGGACATAGACGGTGCTCAGTAAATAAATATTTTCTCTAATGTCATGTGGCTCTACTTTCCAGTTTCTCCAGAGCCGCAGGACTCCTTCTTCCTTAGACCAGCCCAACTCCAAGTAACAACCCAACATCGCCTCGACCCCAGCTCGGACGCTTGTTCCCTCACCTGCAGGCCACAGGGAGAGCGCTGAGCACCCACCACCTGCACGGGGCAACCGCAGCTGGATTCTGCTCAACCGTCCATCGCCCGGGCCACCCGCGCCCCTCGGCTGGTCCTAGGCCGCCGCGCCCGGGAGCCACCCTGTCCGCACCGCCGCGCTTCCGCCGTCCGCCCCGCAGCCGTTAGGACCCCGCGCCGCCTCAAGGGTTCTATTTTGAATGATCCGTTGACGTGGTTGTAAAACGTGGCTCAGTTTATCCGGGCTCCTTCCGTGAACAAGACACGCAACCACCGGCGCTGCGCGCAGGAGTGCGGCTCGCGGGGTCCGACCACCCACGCCCCCGCCCCACTTCTCACCTTCACGCCAAACCGACCAGCCCCGGCAGCCGCTTGAGGCCCGACTGCGTGCTGCTTCAGGCGGCTTGCTTAGAAAGCGGGGAACCCTTAACCGGGAAACAGTTCTGGGCCCCACCATCCCTAAGGCCGCTTTAGGAAGGGTGATACTGTTTCTGCTTTAAGAGATACCCACTCCCCACCCCTCACTCGCCGCCCCAAAGCCCCCAAGGTAGGCCTGAGTGGCAGCCCACATCGGATTGAGATTTGGGCAATTGCTAGTAGTTCTTTCGGACTCTGGTAGTTTTTTTTGTAATAAAGAGCCCAACTGTCTTTCTCTCCACCTCCTGGAAAGGACTCTAGAGTTGTGGGATCAGGAACTCTAAAAGTCGTCTTTCTCTGCCTCTGTGGTGTAGTGCAGGACGGGGCCTCAACAGACCAAACACGTGTCAACGGAGAAATAATAACAAATGACGCTGTAAGGCAACAAAGGCATTTGGGGGGGTAGGGGTGAGGACGGTCTTTGAATTGCCATCTGGGGAGCACAGATTGAGGTAGCAACCCAAACCCTGTCCCATCTTGGAATTTCCAGACAACGGTTTTTAAAGGAGAAAATGATTAGATAAATTGCTTGTGGGTGGTCACATTTGGGGTACACCAAATGTCCTTAAGGTTAAACTTTACTGAATTATATATCATGCGGTTTGTTTGTGGTGCCCGGATGTCCTTAGGGTATTTATTTATTTACTTATTAACACAGAACAATAAACACCTTTATTACATGAGCTAGGATGGGAGGCAGGAATTATTTGCCTTTCTAGGCCTTCATTTTCCTTAGATAAAACTTCAGCTCCTTGTCTTCTAGCACAGTACCATCTGCTGGGTCACACTGGCCTGGCCCAGAAGCAATGCAGACAGAAGCTTGCCCTGCTGAAACTGCTCCTCAAGAAGACTGCTGATCTTGGCATTCTTTTTCCTATCATCATATTTCTTCTGAATTTTCTTTGATCGTTTTTTGTTTAAAATTTTTTCCTCCTCAGGAGTCATCTTGGCCCCCTACTTGCGGCCCAGGGGCAGAGCATAATGGGACTTGTACCACTGCCGGTCTGGTGTGCTGTCAATGAGCACAATACAGTTCTTCACCAGGATCTTGGTGCAGACCAGCTTGTTATTGGATACACTGTAGATGACATCAATGATCCTTGTTTTGCGAGTACAACACTCAGACTCCCAGGAGAAGTTCCCCACATCCAGCCTCAAGGCATGGTACTACTTATTGCCTCCTCACACCCGAACTGTGTGTATTCGACGGGGGCCAATCTTTGTGTTGGCAGCGGGCCTCTTAGCTCATACTTCCGTTTCTTGTGGTAGGGTGTTCTCTTGCCCGAGGTGTTGTGGTGCTTGTGCAGTCGTCTCAATAGATACCCATTGCACAGCACTGTCTGGAAAGAGGAAATGCAAAATTTCACCGTCCGGTTTGTAAAACCTTTAAAAAATATTTTTACTGAGAAATCTTCACACACATACATTCTGTACATGGAGTACAATCAGTGGCTCACAATATCATCACAGAACTGTGTTTTCATCTCCATGATCATTTTAGAACATTTGCTTCACTCCAGAAAAAGAAATAAAAAGAAAAAAGAAAAACTCATATATCCCTTGCTCCTTATCCCTCCCTCTCATTGATCACTAGTATTTCAAGCTACTCAATTCTTTTACCCTTTACCCCTCCCCCAATTATTTATTTTTTTATCCTTATTTTTTTACACATCTGTTCAAACTGGGGATAACAGGAGCGTCAGACATAAGGTTTTCACAATCACACAGTCACATTGTAAAAGCTATATAGTTATACAATCATCTTCAAAAATCAAACCTACTGGAACGTAGTTCAACAGTTTTAGGTACTTCCCTCCAGCCACTCCAATACTCCATAAACTAAAAAGGGTTATCTGTATAATACATAAGAATAACCTCCAGGATAACCTGTCAACTCTGCTTGAAATCTCTCAGCCACTGAAACTTTATTTTATCTCATTTCTCTCTTCCCCCTTTTGGTCAAGAAGTCTTTCTCAATCCCATGATGCTGGGTCCTGGCTCATCCTGGGATTTCTGTCCCACGTTGCCAGGGAGATTTACACTCTACAAATGTGGGAGGGCATTGAATTCACCTGCCGAGTTGACTGAGAGAGAGGCCACATCCGAGCGACAAAAAATGTTCTCTGGGAGTGTTCTAGTTTGCTGGCTACCAGAATGCAACACAGCAGAGATGGATTGGGTTTTAATAAAAGCAGATTTATTTCATTAGTTCTTCAGAGGAAACGCAGCTAACTTTCATGTGAGGTTCTTTCTTATGTGGGAAGGCTCAGGGTAATCTCCACTGGCCTTCTGTCCAGGCCTCTGGGTTCCAACAACTTTCACTGGGGTGATTCCTTTCTGCATCTCCAAAGGCCTGGGCTGAGCTGCAAGTGCTGAGATGAGGTATGCTGAGCTGCTTGGGCTGTGCTACATTGCGCTCTCTCATTTAAGCACTAGCCAATGAAGTCAAACATCATTCATTGCAGCAGGCATATCTCTTAGCCACTGCAGATGTAATCAGGAACAGATGAGGTTCACGTACTCGTGTGGCTCATGTCCACAGCAACAGAACTAGGTGCCTTCACCTGGCCAAGTTGACAACTGAATCTAACTACCACAGGGGGTAACTCTTAGGCATAATTATAAGTAGGCTTAGCTTTTCCATTGCATGAATGTTTCATAGGGTGAGCCCCAAGATCGAGGGCTCAGTCTATTGAATTGGTGAAAAGGATCTTAAGATACTTCATAAGACTCTTGAGGGCATAGGCTAGAAAGATCAACTATCTCAGTTTGCCCAGGACTGGTGGGTTTCCCAGGATGTGGGACTTTTGGTGCTACATCCAGGTTAATCCTGAGCAATCTGGGATAATCACCCCAGCTAGCAAAAGTTGAGCTTGATTCATCTTTGAACCCAAGTTTTTTTTTTTAATGCAGTTTTATTGAGATATAGTCACACACCATGTAATCCACTCAAAGTATGCAATTAACTCACAATATCATCATATAGTGTGCATTCATCACAACACTCAATTTTAGAACATGTTCATTACTCTAAAAAAAGAAATAAAAATAAAAGCACCAAAAACAACTCATACCCCTTATCCCTCCATGATCTTGTTTTTGTCTTTATTTTGTTACTTATCTATATGTACACTGGAAAAAGAGATTATCAGTCCCAAGGTTTTTTTTTTTTATTAAAAAATTAACTAACACAACATTTAGAAATCATTCCATTCTACATATGCAATCAGTGATTCTTAATATCATCACATAGATGTATGATCATCATTTCTTAGTACATTTTCATCGATTTAGAAAAAGAAATAGCAAGACAACAGAAAAAGAAATAAAATGATAATATAGAGAAAAAAATAAAAATAAAAAATACAAAAAAAATATAAAAAAACCTATAGCTCAGATGCAGCGTCATTCAGTGTTTTAACATAATTACATTACAATTAGGTAGTATTGTGCTGTCCATTTTTGAGTTTTTGTATCTAGTCCCGTTGCACAGTCTGTATCCCTTCAGCTCCAATTACCCATTATCATACCCTATTTCTAACTCCTGATGGTCTCTGTTACCAATGACATATTCCAAGTTTATTCTCGAATGTCAGTTCACATCAGTGGGACCATACAGTATTTGTCCTTTAGTTTTTGGCTAGTCTCACTCAGCATAATGTTCTCTAGGTCCATCCATGTTATTACATGCTTCATAAGTTTATTCTGTCTTAAAGCTGCATAATATTCCATCGTATGTATATACCACAGTTTGTTTAGCCACTCGTCTGTTGATGGACATTTTGGCTGTTTCCATCTCTTTGCAATTGTAAATAATGCTGCTATAAACACTGGTGTGCAAATGTCCGTTTGTGTCTTTGCCCTTAAGTCCTTTGAGTTGATACCTAGAAATGGTATTGCTGGGTCATATGGCAATTCTATATTCAGCTTTTTGAGGAACCACCAAACTGCCTTCCACAGTGGTTGCACCATTTGACATTCCCACCAACAGTGGATAAGTGTGCCTCTTTCTCCATATCCTCTCTAGCACTTGTCATTTTTTGTTTTGTTGATAATGGCCATTCTGGTGGGTGTGAGATGGTATCTCATTGTGGTTTTGATTTGCATTTCTCTAATGGCCAGGGACATTGAGCATCTCTTCATGTGTCTTTTGGCCATTTGTATTTCCTCTTCTGAGAGGTGTCTGTTCAAGTCTTTTTCCCATTTTGTAATTGGGTTGGCTGTCTTTTTGTTGTTGAGTTGAACAATCTCTTTATAAATTCTGGATACTAGACCTTTATCTGATATGTCATTTCCAAATATTGTCTCCCATTGTGTAGGCTGTCTTTCTACTTTCTTGATGAAGTTCTTTGATGCACAAAAGTGTTTAATTTCGAGGCGCTCCCATTTCTATCTTTCTTTCTTCAGTGCTCTTGCTTTAGGTGTAAGGTCCATAAAACCGCCTCCAATTGTAAGATTCATAAGATATCTCCCTACATTTTCCTCTAACTGTTTTATGGTCTTAGACCTAATGTTTAGATCTTTGATCCATTTTGAGTTAACTTTTGTATAGGGTGTAAGATACGGGTCCTCTTTCATTCTTTTGCATATGGATATCCAGTTCTCTAGGCACCATTTATTGAAGAGACTGTTCTGTCCCAGGTGAGTTGGCTTGACTGCCTTATCAAAGATCAAATGTCCATAGATGAGAGGGTCTATATCTGAGCACTCTATTCGATTCCATTGGTCGATATATCTATCTTTATGCCAGTACCATGCTGTTTTGACCACTGTGGCTTCATAATATGCTTAAAGTCTGGCAGCGTGAGACCTCCAGCTTCATTTTTTTTCCTCAAGATACTTTTAGCAATTCGGGGCACCCTGCCCTTCCAGATAAATTTGCTTATTGGTTTTTCTATTTCTGAAAAATAAGTTGTTGGGATTTTGATTGGTATTGCATTGAATCTTTAAATCAATTTAGGTAGAACTGACATCTTAACTATATTTAGTCTTCCAATCCATGAACACGGTATGCCCTTCCATCTATTTAGGTCTTCTGTGATTTCTTTTAACAGTTTTTTGTAGTTTTCTTTGTATAGGTCTTTTGTCTCTTTAGTTAAATTTATTCCTAGGTATTTTATTCTTTTAGTTGCAATTGTAAATGGGATTCGTTTCTTGATTTCCCCCTCCGCTTGTTCATTGCTAGTGTATAGAAACACTACAGATTTTTTAATGTTGATCTTGTAAACTGCTAGTTTGCTGTACTCATTTATTAGCTCTAGTAGTTTTGTTGTGGATTTTTCTGGGTTTTCGACGTATAGTATCATGTCGTCTGCAAACAGTGATAGTTTTACTTCTTCCTTTCCAATTTTGATGCCTTGTATTTCTTTTTCTTGTCTAATTGCTCTGGCTAGAACCTCCAACATGATGTTGAATAATAGTGGTGATAATGGACATCCTTGTCTTGTTCCTGATCTTAGGGGGAAAGTTTTCAATTTTTCCCCATTGAGGATGATATTAGCTGTGGGTTTTTCATATATTCCCTCTATCATTTTAAGGAAGTTCCCTTGTATTCCTATCTTTTGAAATGTTTTCAACAGGAAAGGATGTTGAATCTTGTCAAATGCCTTCTCTGCATCAATTGAGATGATCATATGATTTTTCTGCTTTGATTTGTTGATATGGTGTATTACATTAATTGATTTTCTTATGTTGAACCATCCTTGCATACCTGGGATGAATCCTACTTGGTCTTGATGTATAATTCTTTTAACGTGTTGCTGGATTCGATTTGCTAGAATTTTGTTGAGGATTTTTGCATCTATATTCATTAGAGAGATTGGTCTGTAGTTTTCTTTTTTTGTAATATCTTTGCCTGGTTTGGGTATGAGGGTGATGTTGGCTTCATAGAATGAATTAGGTCGTTTTCCCTCCACTTCGATTTTTTTGAAGAGTTTGAGCAGAGTTGGTACTAATTCTTTCTGGAATGTTTGGTAGAATTCACATGTGAAGCCGTCTGGTCCTGGACTTTTCTTTTTGGGAAGCTTTTGAATGACTGATTCAATTTCTTTACTTGTGATTGGTTTGTTGAGGTCATCTATTTCTTCTTGAGTCAAAGTTGGTTGTTCATGCCTTTCTAGGAACTTGTCCATTTCATCTACATTGTTGTATTTATTAATGTAAAGTTGTTCATAGTATCCTGTTATTACCTCCTTTATTTCTGTGAGGTCAGTGGTTATGTCTCCTCTTCCATTTCTGATCTTATTTATTTGTGTCCTCTCTCTTCTTCTTTTTGTCAATCTTGCTAAGGGCCCATCAATCTTATTGATTTTCTCATAGAACCGACTTCTGGTCTTACTGATTTTCTCAATTGTTTTCATGTTCTCAATTTCATTTATTTCTGCTCTAATCTTTGTTATTTCTTTCCTTTTTCTTGCTTTGGGGTTAGTTTGCTGTTCTTTCTCCAGTTCTTCCAAGTGGACAGTTAATTCCTGCATTTTTGCCCTTTCTTCTTTTCTGATATAGGCATTTAGGGCAATAAATTTCCCTCTTAGCACTGCCTTTGCTGCGTCCCATAGGTTTTGATATGTTGTGTTTTCATTTTCATTCGCCTCGAGATATTTACTAATTTCTCTTGTAATTTCTTCCTTGACCCACTCGCTGTTTAAGAGTGTGTTGTTGAGCCTCCACGTATTTGTGAATTTTCTGGCACTCTGCCTATTATTGATTTCCAACTTCATTCCTTTATGATCTGATAAAGTGTTGTGTATGATTTCAATCTTTTTAAATTTGTTGAGACTTGCTTTGTGACCCAGCATATGGTCTATCTTTGAGAACGATCCATGAGCACTTGAGAAAAAGGTGTATCCTGCTGTTGTGGGGTGTAATGTCCTATAAATGTCTGTTAAGTCTAGCTCATTTATTGTAATATTCAAATTCTCAGTTTCTTTATTGATCCTCTGTCTAGATGTTCTGTCCATTGATGAGAGTGGGAAATTGAAGTCTCCAACTATTATGGTAGATATGTCTATTTCCCTTTTCAGTAATTGCAGTGTATTCCTCACGTATTTTAGGGCATTCTGATTCGGTGCGTAAACATTTATGAGTGTTATGTCTTCTTGTTTAATTGTTCCTTTTATTAGTATATAGTATCCTTCTTTGTCTCTTTTAACTGTTTTACATTTGAAGTCTAATTTGTTGGATATTAGTATAGCTACTCCTGCTCTTTTCTGGTTGTTATTTGCATGAAATACCTTTTCCCAACCTTTCACTTTCAACCTATGTTTATCTTTGGGTCTAAGATGTGTTTCCTGTAGACAGCATATAGAAAGATCCTGTTTTTTAATCCATTCTGCCAGTCTATGTCTTTTGATTGGGGAATTCAGTCCATTAATATTTAGTGTTATTACTGTTTGGGTAATACTTTCCTCTACCATTTTGCCTTTTGTATTATATATATATATCATATCTGATTTTCCTTCTTTCTACACTCTTCTCCATACCTCTCTCTTCTGTCTTTTCATATCTGACTCTAGTGCTCCCTTTAGTATTTCTTGCAGAGCTGGTCTCTTGGTCACAAATTCTCTCAGTGACTTTTTGTCTGAAAATGTTTTAATTTCTCCCTCATTTTTGAAGGACAATTTTGCTGGATATAGAAGTCTTGGTTGGCAGTATTTCTCTTTTAGTAATTTAAATATATCATCCCACTGTCTTCTTGCTTCCATGATTTCTGCTGAGAAATCTACACATAGTCTTATTGGGTTTCCCTTGTATGTGATGGATTGTTTTTCTCTTGCTGCTTTCAAGATCCTCTCTTTCTCTTTGACCTCTGACATTCTAACTAGTAAGTGTCTTGGAGAACGCCTATTTGGATCTATTCTCTTTGGGGTGTGCTGCACTTCTTGGATCTGTAATTTTAGGTCTTTCATAAGAGCTGGGAAATTTTCAGTGATAATTTCTTCCATTAGTTTTTCTCCTCCTTTTCCCTTCTCTTTTCCTTCTGAGACACCCACAACACATATATTCGTGCACTTTATATTCTCATTCAATTCCCTGAGCCCCTGCTCAAATTTTTCCATTCTTTTCCCTATAGTTTCTGTTTCTTTTTGGCTTTTAGATGTTCCATCCTCCAGTTCACTAATTCTATCCTCTGTCTCTTTAAATCTACCATTGTAGGTTTCCATTGTTTTTTTCATCTCTTCTACTGTATCTTTCATTCCCATAAGTTCTGTGATTTGTTTTTTCAGACTTTCCATTTCTTCTTTTTGTTCATCCCATGCCTTCTTCATGTCCTCCCTCAATTTATCGATTTGGTTTTTGAGGAGGTTTTCCATTTCTGTTCGTATATTCAGAATTAGTTGTCTCAGCTCCTGTATCTCATTTGAGCTATTGGTTTGTTCCTTTGACTGGGCCATATCTTCAATTTTCCTGGTGTGATTTGTTATTTTTTACTGGCGTCTGGGCATTTAATCAGATTTCCCTGAGTGTGGGACCCAGCAGGTTGAAAGACTTTCCTGTGAAGTCTCTGGGCTCTGTTTTTCTTATCCTGCCCAGTATGTGGTGCTTGTCTGTCTGCGGGTCCCACCAGCAAAAGATGTTGTGGCTCCTTTAACTTTGGAAGACTCTCGCTGCTGGGTGTGTGGTGGAGACAGAGGAAAGGTTTTAGGTTGGTTTTAATGACTTCAAATTGTGAAGTCCTGGGATTTGAATTCCTTGAGAGAGGGATTCCACCTGAGTTGCGTTTCACCCCTCCCGTGGGGAAGGTTCAGGTGGTAGAGAGCCCTGAAAGCAGCCCACCTCTGCGTTCGGGGCAGTTGCAACCTGTGTAATCCCAGCACTGAGCCCAGAGGAAACCAAGCCTCCGCAGAAACAGCTGCAGAAGGCTCTGTTTCGCCCCCTTTCCTCTTTTTAAGTTAGCCCAATAGGCGACTTCTGCCTTGATCAGTTTTGCCTGAGCTGAGGGCCTATTTTTAGTAGTCAGAAGTTGTTCATTAATGCCACTATTGGTGTTAGGTTGGACTCAGTCTCTACTACTGTTGGAGACTCTTTCCTTTCCCTCTGGGAAGCCGCGCATGGGGGAGGGGCACCGGCCGCCGCAGTTAGGGGAACCGCCGATCCGAGGCTCTCAGCCGGCCCGGGAAGCCGTGCGTGGGGGAGGGGCTCCGGTCGCCGGCCGCCGTGGCTTGGGGAACTGCTGATCCGAGGCTCCCAGCCAGTCCGGGAAGCCGCACGTGTGGGAGGGGCTCCGGTCGCCGGTCCACAGCTTGGGGAACCGCCGATCCGAGGCTCCCAGCCAGCCCGGGAAGCCGCGTGTGTGGGAGGGGCTCCGGTCGCCAGTCCACAGCTTGGGGAACTGCTGATCCAAGTCTCTCAGGCAGACCAGGAAGGAGGGAGGGAGGCTGGCCACCAGCCGCCGTGGCCTGGGGAAGCGCACACCACTCGGGGACCTCACCACAGCGGAGTCTCGTAGCCGGTCAACCCGCTCCAGACTGGGGTACACTGTGTGTCTGGCCTCTGTCGTGGCTCCAGGAGCTGTTCTGTACTGTTTCTAGTTATTTAGTAGTTGTTCTGGAGGAGGAACTAAGACGCGTGTACCTTACTAAGCCGCCATCTTCTCCGGAAGTCCCCAAGGTTTTTACAAACACTGTTGCTTGATAAAAGCGATATAATACAAACATTATCAAAGATCAAGGCTACTGGATTACAGGTTACTGGATTAGACTAGCTATTTAATAGACTAGAAGCTAAAAAGAAATATCTATATAGTGAGTCAGTAGTTATAATCATTTGTTAGAACTTAATTTCTCAGTTACACCTCCTCCCTCTCATTTGATCATTCTCTCAATCTTCAAGATATCTGGGCATATGCCATTTTAACTTCTTCATTCTGGAAAGGGGTGTTGACGTTTTGGGATAGAAGAAGAAAACTGCTTGGTGTTCTTGGAGAGACTAGTATCTCTGAATTTCAGGCTTTATCTGGCATAGGAACAATCTGGAGGCCTTAAATTTCTGAAAAAAATTAACATATTGAGAAAAACTGTTATGGGGTCTCAGATAGAGCCCAGGTTATTCTCTAGGGTTTTAAGAATTCTGTTGATGGGGTGTGTCATATGCAATTTGCAATATCTGGCTGCGCTGGTTTAAAAGGATGTATGTATCCTAGAAAAACCATGTTTTAATCCTAATCCCATTTTGTAAAGGCAGCCATTTCTTCTAATCCCCATTCACTATGGTATATTTGAGATATTTGAGACTGTAATTAGATCTCCCTGGAGATGTGATTTAATCAAGAGTGGTTGCTAAGCTGGATTAAATGGAGGCATGTCTCCACCCATTTCGGTGGGGCTTGATTAGTTTACTGGAATCCTATAAAAGAGGAAAGATTTTAGAGAATGCAAGAGATTCGGAGAGAGCAGAGAAGAACGACAGCCACAAGAAGCAGAGAGCCCACCAGCCAGCAACCTTTGGAGATGAAGAAGGAAAATGCCTCCTGGGGAGCTTCATGAAACAGAAAGCCAGGAGAGAAAGGTAGCAGGTGATGCCATGTTCGCCATGTGCCCTTCCAGCTGAGAGAGAAGCCTTGACCATGTTCGCCATGTGCCTTCTCACTTGAGAGAGAAACCCTGAACTTCATCAGCCTTCTTGAACCAAGCCATCTTTCTCTGAATGCTTTGATTGCACGTTTCTATAGACTTGTTTTAAATGGGACAGTTTCTTGGCCTTAGAACTGTAAATTAGCAACTTATTAAATTCCCCTTTTAAAACGTCATTCTGTTCCTAGTATACTGCATTCTGGCAGCTAGCAAACTAGAACACTGGCTGAAGCTTGTATGAGAGCAACCTCCAGAATGTCCTTTCCACTCTATTTGAAATCTCTTAATCACTGAAACTTTACTTTGTTTCATTTCTTTTCCCCCTTTTAATCAAGAAGACATTCTTAATCCCATGATGCCAGGGCCAGGCTCATCCTGAATGCCATGTCCCACATTGCCAGGGAGATTTATATTCCTGGAAGTTATGTCCCACATAGGGCCTACCACCAAGTCTGGCACATACAATGTGTTCAATAAACTCAATGAATATTTGTTGACATCAAATGGGGGGATGTAAATGATAACAAAAATAAATAAAAGCACCTATTAAAGAAATGCCAGTTTGTTTTGTTTTGTTTGTTTTCTGTAGCAGGGAATAGTGGGGAATATGGGTTAAAGCTGGTTTCAGAAGGGCCTTGAATGCCAATTTGTGTTATATTTTATCAACAATTGGTAGCCATGGAATGCTTTAGAACATAGGAGGGACAGAGGTAAAAACCTGTGCTTTTCCTTGTTAAATCTGGGTCACTGAATGAGATGCGTTGGTCTAAGTAGGGTCCAGAAGCTGAAATCCAAGTAGAAGGTTATTATAATAGTCTCCCCCAACAACTCAAATAACAAACTTTCAGAACTGTAAGGAAACTAAGAAGTCCACTAATCTAATGCCTTTCTTTTTTTTTTAATTAATAATTTTTCTTATATTTGTTCATTTTAGAACTGTTTCTTCCATGGCCTTCCCTCCTTGTACATTTTAATAATTATTTTAATACTAATTTTAATTAGTAATAAATGAAGGCCCAGTATAAAGTGATTTGTTCAAGTTGTTCACCAAGTTCTAAGCAGGTTGGACAAGAAGGCAAATTTCTTCCCTGCTTGGGGGAGACCTTAAATTACCCAACTGGTTTCAATACCCTGCCACCCTGGAACTAAGGTTTCACTGAGAATAAAAGGACAAAGTGATGTTTTTCTTCAAGTTGAATGTATTCATTTCTCAAATTCTGAGATGATACCCTTCCTACCATACTTGGGATGAAAACATTAGTTCTTTTACAAAATGATGGTCTTGGTAGATGGTAGTTGGCAATGTCCTTACCTCACAGTATAAAAGTTGATAACCTTTTTGTTCTCCTGCTCCCCCTTATAGCCCCACTGATTTGTACAATGAAAAAGTCTGGAACAGGCTTTTTCTTTATTCTTATGTTGCTTCTGGCTCAGAATCTCTTTCATTCTTTTTGTAACCAAGGAAAAATTTTAAATCTTGATCCCTACACACTTGTGGTGGATATGGCATACTTATCTCCTCTTAATATGCCTTCCTTAAATGCATGGGTTTGAAAACCAAAAAACTATTTCTCAAATTCTCTTGCAGCTAAGATTCTGGTTGTAAAATTATTGATCTGCCAATAATTTGTACAATCCAGAGACTTGGCAAGTGAAAGTAGAGCAGGAACCATCTCCTTGCTGCTTTGCTGTTATTGCTGGTAATACCATGGTGTGCTGGTTGAATCTGTGGTGTACCCCAGAAAAGCCATTTCCTTTAATCCTCATTCAGTATTGCTGAGTGAGAGTTTTTTGATTGTTTTCATGGAGATGTGACCCATCCAATTGTGGGTGGTAACTTTTGATTAGATGGTTTCCATGGAGATGCATCTCTACCCAGTCAAGGTGGGGTAGCCCTTACTGGAGCCCTTCAAGATGGAACCATTTTGGAAAAAGATTGAGAGCCCAGGCAACCAGAGACCTTTGGAGATGAAGAAGAACACCCCTGGGGGAGCTTCATGAAACAAGAAGCCTGGAGAGAAAGCTAGCAGATGTCACCGTGTTTGTTATGTGCCCTTCCAGTTGACAGAGAAACTCTGAACATTATTAGCCTTCTTGAACCAAGGTATCTTTCCCTGGATGGTTAGGTTGGACATTTCTATAGCCTTGTTTTAGACATCTTCATGCCTTAGAAATGTACAACTTAATAAATTCCCCTTTTTAAAAGCCATTCTATTGCTGGCATATCACACTCCAGCAGCAAGCTAGAACACATGGAGATGTTGCTTTTTTCAGTAGCAGTTTTCTGGTATCCATACACTTGCTTCATGGCTATTGAAGGCTGCTGAGTTAGTGGTAGCAACAGCAGCTTCTGATTCCTAGATCACAACTGAGGAGGTATGTTCTTGAACTCAACAGTTTCAAAGATAGTCTTTTAAAAAATGTTTTTATTGATAAATCTTAACAGCAACATACAAACATTCTTAACATACAAACATTCCATATATGGTGTACAATCAATGGCTCATAATATCATCATGTGGTTGTGTATTCATCACCATGATCATTTTTTAGTACAATCTGCATCATTCCAGAAAAAGAAAAGAAAAGGGGGAAAAAATACCTCATACATACTATACTCCTTACCCCTCCCTCTCATTGACCACTAGTATTTCCATCTACCCAATTTATTTCAATCTTTGTCTCCCCTATTATTTATTTATGTATTTATTTACTTATCTGTCCATACCTAGATAAAGGAGTATCAGACACAGGGTTTTCACAATCACACAGTCACACTGTAAAAGCTGTATCATTATACAATCATCTTCAAGAAATAAGGCTACTGGAACACAGCTCAGCAGTTTCAGGTGCTTCCCTCTAGCCATTCCAAAACACCATAAACTGAAAAGTGATATCTATATAATGCATAAGAATAATCTCCAGGATAAACTCTATTTTTTTTTCATCACATAGTTGTATATTCATCATCATGCTCATTTCTTAGAACATTTGCATCAATTCAGAAAAAGAAATAAAAATAAAACAGAAAAAAAACCCATATATACCATACTCCCTACCCCTTCTTTTCATTGATCACTAGCAAATCAATCTACTAAATTTATTTTAACATTTGTTCCCCTATTATTTATTTATTTTTTATCCATATGTTTTACTCATCTGTCCATAAGGTAGATAAAGGAAGCATTAGAAACAAGGTTTTCACAATTGCACAGTAACATTGTGAAAGCTATATCATTATACAATCATCTTCAAGAAAGATGGCTACTGGAACACCACTCTACATTTTCAGGCAGATCCCTCCAGCTTCTCTGTAATGCCTTAACTAAAAAGGTGATATCTATTTAATGCATAAGAAGAACCTTCAGGATAACCTCTCAATTCCATTTGGAATCTCTCAGCCATTGACACTTTATTTGGTCTCATTTCTCTCTTCCCCCTTTTGGTTGAGAAGGTTTTCTAAATCCCTTGATGCTAACTTCCAGCTCATTCCAGGTTTTCTGTCCCACATTGCCAGGAAGGTTCATATCCCTGAGAGTCATGTCCCACATAGAGAAGAGGAGGGCAGTGAGTTTGCTTGTCATGTTGGCTGAGAGAGGGAGACCACATCTGAGCAACAAAAGAGAATGTCTTGGGGGTGACTCTTAGGCCTCATTTTAAGTAGGTTTAGTCTACCCTTTTTTTTTTAATTTTTATTAATGAAACCAATCAACATACAATATGAACATTCTTTTTTTTCAACACATAGTTGTATTTTCATTATCATGATCATTTCGTAGCACATTTGCATCAATTCAGAAAAAGAAATAAAAAGAAAACAGAAAAAAATTCATACATACCATATCCCTTACCCCTCCCTTTCATTCATCACTAGCATTTCATTCTACTAAATTTATTTTAACATTTATTTCCCTATTATTTATTTATTTTTAATCCATATGTTTTACTCATCTGTCCATAAGATGGATAAAAGAAGCATCAGATACAAGGTTTTCACAATCACACAGCCACATTGTGAAAGTTTTATCATTATACAATCATCTTCAAGAAACATGGCTACTGGAACACAGCCCTACATTTTCAGGCAGTTCCCTCCAGCTTCTCTGTAATGCCTTAACTAAAAAGGTGATATCTATTTAATGCATAAGAATAACCTCCAGGATAACCTCTCAACTCCATTGGAAATCTATCAGCCATTGACACTTTATTTTGTCTCATTTCTCTCTCCCCTGTTTTGGGAGAAGGTTTTCTAAATTCCTTGATGCTGACTTCCAGCTCATTCTAGGATTTCTGTCCATGTTGCCAGGAAGGTCCACACCCCTGGGAGTCATGTCCCACTAAGAGAGGGGGAGGGCAGTGTGAGTTTGCTTGTCATGTTGGCTGAAAGAGGGAGGCCACATCTGAGCAACAAAAGAGGCTGTCTTGGGGGTGACTGTTAGGCCTCATTTTAAGTAGGCCTAGCCTATCCTTTGCAGGGTGAAGTTTCATATGAACAAATAGCAAGATTGGGGGCTCAGTCTATTGCCTTGGTTGTCCCCACTGCTTGTGAGAATATCAAGAATTCTCCACTTGGGGAAATTGAATTTTCCCACTTTCTCACCATTCCCCAAAGGGACTTTGCAAATACTTTTTAACTCATTGTTCAAATTCTTCTGGCATTTATTGAAGCATCACTCTGGACAAACCTACAAAATCTCATGCTCTACTCAAGGTTCCATGTACTTATGGTGTTCAATTAAGCTGTTCACATAAGTTTTATTAGGAAATGCGCTAGTCAAAACATAAATTTTGTACCAAATATACATTTTCTGATTTAGTCTCACCCATAAGTTAAAGTTTTAAAATACTAATTACCATCTATTTTCAATTACCCTGGATTATTGACACTCCTTTGTTCTTCCTAATGTAAAACATTTTAAAATTTTTACAGTCACTATCATTATATACTCTAGGCATTCCTAGAGTCTTTATCATTTATCTTATCTCAGTCTTTATCATTTATCTTTCCTCTGATTTCATTTGTGCTCCCAACCCTCCACCCTCTATCATTCTGACATTCAACTTCATTCAGTGTCCTAACATTATTGTGTTACAGTTCAGTGTTCTAACATTATTGTGTTACAGTTAGGTAGTATTGGGCTATCCATTTCTGAATTTTTACAATCAGTCCCCTTGCACAATCTGTATCCCTTCAGTTCCAATTACCCAATATCTATCCTATTTCTGTCTCCTGATGGCCTCTGTTCTTTAACTGAAATTATCCAAGTTCATTCACTAATGTTAGTTCATATCAGTGAGACCATATGGTATTTGTCCTTTTGTTTCTGGCTAATCTCACTCAGCAAAATGACCTTAAGGTCCATCCATCTTGTTACATCCTTCATAACTTTATTCTGTCTCACAGCAGTATAATATTCCATCATATGTATATACCACAGCTTGTTTAGCCATTCGTCTGTTGATGGACATTTGGGCTGTTTCCATCTCTTTGCAGTTGTAAATAATGTTGCTATAAACATTGGTGTGCAAATGCCCATTTGGGTCTTTGCCCCCTAGGTCCTCTGAGTAGATACCTAGCAATTGTATTGCCAGATCATATGGCAATTCTATACTTAACTTCCTGACGAACCGCCAAACTGCCATCCATAGTGGTTGTACCATTTGACATCCCACCAACAGTGAATAAGTGTGCCTCTTTCTCCACATCTTCTCCAGCACTTGTTCTTTTCTATTTTAATGATAATGACCATTTTGGTGGGTGTGAGATGATATCTCATTGTGGTTTTGATCTGCATTTCCCTAACAGCCAGGGAAGTTGAGCATCTTTTCATGTGCCTTTTGGCCATTTGTAGTTCCTCTTCTGAGAAGTGCTGTCCATGTCTTTTGTCCATTTTGTAATTGGGTTGTCTGTCTTTTTGTTGTTGAGTTGAACAATCTCTTTATATATTCTGGATACTAGACCTTTATCCGATATATCGTTTCCAAATATTGTCTCCCAATGTGTAGGCTGTCTTTTTACTTTCTTGATGAAGTTCTTTGATATGCAAAAGTGTTTAATTTTGAGGAGTTCCCATTTATCTCTTTCTTTCTTCAGTGCTTGTGCTTTGGGTGTAAGGTCTAGGAAACCACCTCCTATTATAAGATTTATAAGATATCTCCCTACATTTTCTTCTAACAGTTTTGTGGTCTTAGATCTAATGTTTAGGGCTTTGATCCATTTTGAGTTAACTTTTGTATAGGGTGTGAGATACGGGTCCTCTTTCATTCTTTTGCATATGGATATCCAGTTCTCTAGGCACCATTTATTGAAGAGACTGTTCTGTCCCAGATGAGTTGGCTTGACTGCCTTATCAGAGATCAATTGTCATAGATGAGAGGCCCTATATCTGAACACTTCATTTGATTCCTTTGGTCAGTATATCTATCTTTATACCAGAACCATGCTGTTTTGACTACCGTAGCTTTACAATGTGACTTAAAGTCAGTTAGTGTGAGACCTCTGACTTCATTTTTCTTTCTCAGGATACTTTTAGCTATTTGGGGCACCTGCCCTTCCAGACAAATTTGGTTATTGGTTTTTCTATTTCTGAAAAGTAAGATTTTTTAAAAATTTTAATTGGTATTGCATTGAATCTGTAAATCAATTTAGGTAGAATTGACATCTTAACTATATTTAGTCTTCCAATCCATGAACACAATATGCTCTTCCATTTATTTAAGTCTTCTGTGATTTCTTTAACAATTTCTTATAGTTTTTTTCTGTATAGGTCTTTTGTCTCTTTAGCTAAATTTATTCCTAAATATTTTATTCTTTTGGTTACAATTGTAAATAGATTTTTTTCATGATTTCCCCCTCAGTTTGTTCATTACTAGTGTATAGAAACATGACAGATTTTTGAGTGTTGATCTTGTAACTTGCCACTTTGCTGTACTCATTTTTAGCTCTAGTAGTTTTGCTGTGGATTTTTTTTTTGACATATAATATCATATCATCTGCAAACAGAGTTTTACTTCTTCCTTTCCAATTTTGATGCCTTATATTTCTTTTTCTTGTCTAATTGCTCTGGCTAGAACTCCCAACACAATGTTGAATAACAGTGGTGATAGTGGACATCCTTGTCTTGTTCCTGATCTTAGGGGGAAAGTTTTCAGTCTTTCCCTATTGAGGATGATGTTAGCTGTGGGTTTTTCATATAGTCCCTTTATCATATTGAGGAAGTTCCCTTCTATTCCTATCCTTTGAAGTGTTTTCAACAGGAAAGGGTGTTGACTTTTGTCAAATGCCTTTTCTGTATCAATCGAGATCTTATGTGTTTTTTCTGTTTTGATTTGTTGATATCATGTATTATATTAATATATTTTCTTATGTTGAACCATCATTGCATACCTAGGATGAATCCTACTTGGTCATGGTGTATAATTCTTTTTAATGTGCTGGATTTGACTTGTGAGAATTTGTTGAGGATTTTTTGCATCTATATTCATTAGAAAGATGGGTCTGTAATCCTCTTTTCTTGTAATATATTTGTATGGCTTTGGTATGAGCGTGATATTGGCTTCATAGAATGAGTTAGGAAGCCTTTCCTGCTTTTCAATGTTTTTGAAGAGTTTGACCAGTTTGGTACTAATTATTTCTTGAATGTTTGGTAGAATTCACATGTGAAGCCATCTGGTCCTGGATTTTTCTTTTTGGGGAACTTTTCAATGACTGCTTCAATTTCTTTACTTGTGATTGTTTTATTGAGGTCGTTTGTTTCTTCTCGAGTCAATGTTCATTGTTCATGCCTTTCTGGAAAGTTGTCCATTTCATCTAAGTTGTCTAGTTTATTAGCATAAAGTTGTTCATAGTATCCTCTCATTACTTCCTTTATTTCTTTAGGGTCAGTGGTTATATTTCCCCTTCCATTTCTCATTTTATTTATTTGCTCTCTTCTTCTTTTTGTCAACCTTGCTAAGGGTCCACCAATCTTATTCATTTTCTCCTAGAACCAATTTCTGGTTTTGTTGATTTTCTGGATTGTTCTCAATTTCATTTATTTCTGATCTAATCTTTGTTATTTATTTCCTTTTGCTTGCTTTGGGGTTAGTTTGCTGTTCTTCCTCTACTTCTTCCAAATGGACAGTCAATTCCTTGATTTTTGCTCTTTCTTCTTTTTTTGATATAGGCACTTAGGGGAATAAATTTCCCTCTTAGCACTGCCTTTGCTGCATCCCATAAATTTTGATATGTTGTACTTTCATTTTCATTTGCCTCGAGATATTTACTGATTTCTCTTGCATTTTCTTCCTTGACCACTGGTTGTTTAAGGGTGTGTTGTTGAGCCTTCATATATTTGTGAATTTTCTGGCACTCTGCCTATTATTGATTTCTAACTTCATTCCTTTATGATTTGAGAAAGTGTTTTGCATTATTTCAATCTTTTTAAATTTATTGAGACTTGCTTTGTCACCCAGCATATGGTGTATCCTTGAAAATGATCCCTGAGCACTTGTGAAAAAGGTATATCCTGCTGTTGTGGGGTGTAATGTTCTATAAACATATGTGAAGTCTAGCTCATTTATTGTATTATTCAAATTCTCTGTTTCTTTATTGATCCTCTGTCTAGATATTCTGTTCACTGATGAGAATGGGGAATTGAAGTCTCCAGCTTTTATGGTAGATGTGTCTATTTCTCTTTTCAGTGTTTGCCTCGTGTATTTTGGAGCATTCTGGCTCATGCATAAATATTTATGATTGCTATGTCTTCTTGTTGAATTGTTTCTTTTATTAATAGTGTCCTTCTTTGTCTCTTTTAACTGTTTTACATTTGAAGTCTAATTTGTTGCATATTAGTATAGCTACTCCTGCTCTTTTCTGGTTGTTATTTGCATGAAATATCTTTTCCCAACCTTTCACTTTCAACCTATGTTTATCCTTGGGTCTAAGATGTGTTTTCTGTAGATAGCATATAGATGAAGTCCTGTTTTTTAATCCATTCTGCCAGTCTATGTCTTTTGATTGGGGAGTTAAATACTTTAACATTTAGTGTTATTACTGTATGGGCAGTACTTTCTTCTACTGTTTTGCCTTTTGGATTTTTTATGTCATATCTAATTTTCCTTCTTTTTACCTTTACTCATAGTCTTCCTTTCTACACTCTTCTCCACACCTCTTTCTCCTGTCTTTTTGTATCTGTCTCCAGTGCTTCTTTTAGCATTTCTTGCAGAGCCGTTCTCTTGGTCACAAATTGTCTCATTGATTTTTTTGTCTCAAAATGTTTTAATTTTCTCCATCATTTTCAAAGGACAGTTTTGCTGGATATAGAATTATTGGTTGGCAGTTTTTCTTTTAGTAATTTAATATCATCCCACTGTCTTCTGCCTCCATGGTTTCTGCTGAAAAATCTGTACATACTCTTATTGGGCTTCCCTTGTATGTGATGGATTGCCTTTCTCTTGCTGCTTTCAAGAGTCTGTCTTTCTCTTTGACCTTTGACATTCTGATTAGTAAGTGTCTTGGAGTATGTCTATTTGGATCTATTCTGTTTGGGGTATGCTGTACTTCTTGGATCTGCAATTTTCAGTCTTTCATAAGAGTTGGGAAATTTTCAGTGATAATTTCCTCCATTAGTTTTTCTCCTCCTTTTCCCTTCTCTTCTCCTTCTGGGACACCCACAACATGTATATTCATGTGCTTCATGTTGTCATTCAATTCCCTGAGTCCCTGCTCATATTTTTCCATTCTTTTCCCTATATTTTCTTTTGCTTGTCAGATTTCAGATGTCTCGTCCTCCAGTTCACTAATCCTATCTTTTGCCTCTTAAATCTGACATTGTAGAATTCCATTGTTTTTTTTTCCATCTCTTCTACTGTGCCTTTCATTCCCATAAGTTCTGTGATTTGTTTTTTTTCAGACTTTCAATTTCTTCTTTTTGTTCATTCTTGCCTTCTCTATATCCTCCCTCAATTCACTGATTTGATTTTTGATGAGGTTTTTCATGTCTGTTTGAACATTCTGAATGAATTGTTTCAACTCCTGTATCTCATTTGAATTTTTGGTTTGTTCCTTTGACTTTGTTCAGTCTTCCTAGTATGCTTCATTATTTTTTGCTGGTGTCTAGGCATTTAATTTTCTTAAATAGTTTATTCTGGGGATTGTTTCCACTTTTTTTACCAAGGATTTCCTTGCTGGATGACTTTGTTGTCTATCTGTTCTTTGGCATTCAGTTCAGCTTATTCTGGACTACCAGTTTAGGTTTTGTTTAAGAGATCAGAATTTTTCAGTTCTTGCTTTCTTGTTTCTTGCTCTGCCTGTAGGGTACCTTTTTCCCCCTTTAGGAGGATCTACTTAGGTATTATAGATATCAGCCAGATTTTCCCAGACCAAGCTGGCCTCCTGTTAGAAGGAAAGAGTCATCTGCAATAGTTTTCTCTGAGGGTGAGACCCAGCAGATTGAAAGGCTTTCCTATGAAGTCTCTGGGCTCTCTGTTGTTCCTATCCTGCCCAGTATGTGGCACTTGTCTGCCTGCAGATCCCACCAGCATAAAGTGATTCAGTATTTTTAACTTTAGTAGACTCTCACTGCTGGGGGCATGGTGGAGACAGAGGGGAGCTTGCAGTCTGGGTTTAATTGCTTCACTTTTCCAGACCCTGCGGCCTGAACTCTTTAAGGGAGGGGTTCCACCTGAGCTGGGCCCCAACCCTTTTCTGGGGAAGGCACAGGATGCAGGCAAACACTCAAACAAGCTTAATTCTGCCTATGCCTGGGGCATGGCACCTGGGAAGCCTTCCAGCTGTATCCAAAGAGCTGTCAAGCTGTAGAAACACAGCCACCAAAACGAAAGACAAAAATCCTTTTCCAGAGCAGGACCCCCGCCCCCCTTTACTTAGGTTTGTCAATCAAGAGCTTAAGTTGGTATATTGCTCTGTGTACCTCCAGGTCCTCTGTGCCCCCTCCTTTCCTTCAGGGCCCAGACCTTTGCAAATCCAAAAAACCCTGTTTTTTTTTTTTTTTTCCGGTCAGACTTGCCCCCTCTGCATTGGGGCAAAAACCAGGGATCTCAGCTTTTACTTGAGGTTCACCTGAGTGGGGGCCTATTTTTAGTAGTCAAAATTTGTTAATTAATTCCGCAGTTGGAGTTTGGTTGCGCTCAGCTCCTGCTGCTGGTAAATTCTCTTTCCTTTCCCCTTTGGGAGCAGCCTGTGGGGGAGGGGCACTGGCCACTGCGGCTTGGGGAACTCACGGCTCTGGGTGGGCTTGAAGCTGGTCCAGCTGGTCCAGACTGGTGTACGCTGTGTCTGGTCACTGACGTGGCCCCAGCAGTTGTTCTGTACTATTCCTGGCTATTTATTAGCTGCTTTGGAGGATGAAGTAAATCCCACACCTTGTTAAGCTGCCATCTCAGCCCTTTAGTCAATGCTCAAGTCCAGGATAACCTCTTGACATTGTGTGAAATCTCTCAGCCACTGAAACTGTCTCATTTCTCTCTTTCCCTTTGGTCAAGAGGCTTTCTCAATCCCTTGATGCCAGGTCCCAACTCATCCTGAGATTTCTGTCCCATGTTGCCAAGGAGACTCCTACATACCTGAGAGTCATGTACCACATACAAGGGGAGGGCAATGACTTCACTTGCCTCATAGGATCAGAGAGAGAGGCCACATCTGAGCAACAAAAGAAGTTCTCTGGGTCGTGACTCTGTGCATAATTTTAAGGCTTAGCCTGTCCTTTGCAGGAATAAGTTTCATAGGGGTGAACCCAAAGATTGAAGGCTCAGCCTATTGATTTGGTTGTTTCCACTGCTTGTGAGAATATCAGAAATTCTCCAAATGGAGAAGTTGAGTATTTCCTCCTTTGTCCCCAGTGCCCCAAGGAGACCTTGCAAATAATTCTTTATTCACTGCCCAAATTACTCTGGGATATATCAAAGATGCAGTCTTGATTCCTCACCTTCCCTGGTGGGTAACTTTACTTGGATACAGCCTGTTCCTTCAAGCCTTCAAATGATTTTGTAAGCACCTAAGTCCTTATATTAACTTTTTTTTTTTTTTTCCACGGGAAGGCACCGGGAATTATACCTGGGTCTCCAGCATGGCACGTGAGAACTCTGCCACCGAGCCGTCATTGCTTGCCCTATTAACTCTTTTTATGCTTAAAGTAAACAGGCTTCAATTTCTTGCATCCAACCCTGACTGATATAATAACCTGACTGAACAATAGTAAGTAAATTCTACCTTCTATGTCTCTATAAGCCCCTCTCATATTATCCTTCCCTTCCCTTTTCCTCTTTTTCCCATTAATGCTGATTCAGTGTAACATGGCGCCTTCATTCCTGGCCTTTTGAGGCTTTGTAGCCGCTCCTTTGGCCCCCAGAGATGAAACTCATATTACCATTATTTCATGAGGGGAAGGCAGTCAGGCCCCAGGAGGTTGAGGATGCGTCTAAAGCCCAAGGTTATATCTGACTCAATATTTCATGTCCTCATCAATCAAGATGCCACATCTTTATCTTTACATGCTGGAGGGCTTGGATCTATGATTAGAAAAAAGCAACAGTTTTTTTTTTCCCCTTAGATTTGGTGCTGAGCTGTGGATCCCCTCAGAGACAAGCAATATCTGCTTTGGCTTACTGGGTATCACCAAGGGGAAAGGAAAGTGCATTAATGTATAAATTATTAACCTAACATTAATTTTTGTATGTTTTCAAATGATTCATTTAACATTTCTAGAAACAAAAATAGTTTTCTCTCCAATGCTCAGCCTCATCAAGAACATCAGCTAGTTCCATCCCTCTACCCCATATTATCAACACCTCTTTCCAACATGAAAAAGTTAGAATGGGCATAGCCGAGATACCAATAAAGATAGGGAGAAGGATCAAAGGAAAAGGAGTTATAATGGAGAAGATAAGATTTAACAAATGAATATGACTGCTGAATCATTATATCGGTATTTCTTTTAGTCTCCAGTGTCTTGAAGCAGCTAGGAAAAAACGTGAAATTGTGGAACTGTAACCCATATGAAACTGAAATCTGTTCTATAACCACTTGTTACAATATATTTTTAAATTAATTGCTTTTTAATATATATGTTGTTTCATAATAAAAAATGTTAAAAAAGTTTTCTCTCATAAACAGGATTCTTCATATATTTGTTAATCTCCTTCCCCTTTTAACGCATGCCCTTTTGCCTAAGCAACACATACCTTGACTATGCTAGAACTGTTTATAGTGCAGTAATAATTTTCCCATGGACTCTTATTGCAAATATAGCTGCTGAGTCCTGTTCTTGTTTAGAAACTATGGCTGTAAACTATGACTGTAATGATATTGAAGAGCCAGTATGATTATACTTTCTATAAATAATCTGGCCTAGAAGACCTAGGATATCATGAAAAGATGAGATCTCTTTGGATAGGCAGTACATATGTGTGGTAGAAACTCAACAAACAGCCCTTGGAGCGTTAGCTGTAATCCTAACAGGAAGTCCGTGCACTGTTCCCTGAATTTCGGAGCACAGTTTTTAGACAACGTTCAGGTATTGCTGAAATCTAGCTATAAGAAAAAGTCTGGCCCAGAAAAAAGTGACATTTGTTTTAGGAAGCAAGTGATTTCATAATTTACTAGCATAGAAAGTATCTCCTAAACACTCAAATTTCAAATTCTTCTTAGGCTGTAACCTCAGATTGTAAATTATTTTCCATTTATTCAATCTAGAGCACATCGTTCCACTAATCCCCTTTATCTGTTCAATTTTTCTAGAAAGATAAATTGAGGGGAAATTTATTGTTCAATTAACGGTGTGAAAAATTGTTTCTGGGTCATAAAATTGGCAGCAATACCTTTTAAAAACATGCCCTAAAGGTCTGGCATCTGTAGAATCCATCCAGTATACTTTATAAGGACTTTCCACCCTAGCTTAGTTCAGTTCTGCAATTATTGACTATCTACTACGTATCGGACACTGCCATGCACAGAAGATACAAAAATGAATAAAATATACTCCTAGCTCAGGAAAGCTCCTGGCCATTCTGCAGACAAGTCTTTACTGTTTTCTCTACCACCACTCTGCAATTATTGCATAATTAGTTTCTTTAGGATCCCACCTGCTTGTATACCGTGACTTTCAGCTTTCTCTACTGAGCCTGTTTCCCTAGCCTTCCCCAAAGAGAGGGTTAAATCCCGTGCTTTCTCTTTCCTTCACTTCATTCATTCTCCTAATACTGTAAGTAAATGGTAAGTCTGGGACCAAATGAATTTAATCATTTATACTCCAGAAAGCCAGCGTACACGCCGACCTCGGAGAAGTAAACAGGAAACTATCGATCCCACGCAGGAAATGACATGTTTGAGGGCAAAGAAAATGCCATGGGTATCCCTCTTTTCCTTCAGTTCCTTTAACTCATTTCCGGGTTTCAACTAATTTGGTCCTTCCCTACAATATCAGAGTCTGGCAGGTTCTTCCCGGTCCTAGCCTAGACCTCGGGAGTGGCCAATAGGCTCTTTCCTTTACAGGGCATTTTTATGTGTTGCTTTACATCATCGCTAATTTTAACCAATCAGTAGTTGGCGTAGGAGGTACCAAACTATCCTTCACTTCCTCCCCAAACAGCGCTCCCTCGCCGGCGTCATCTTGTGATCGATTACTTATACAGCCAATCAACACGCAAGTTGGAGCCCAGCCTACCCTAAACCCAGCCAATTAAAATGAAGACGGGAAACGGGGGCGGAGAATGGAAAAGTCGGCCTCTCTTTTCCAAACGATTCGAAGAGGTGCGTCCGGGACCAGTGAACTTAATTTTCGACCCAAGATCTCGGCGTACCGTATATCTCGTGTGCCCCAGTTCTGTTCCACTTCGGCCCCACCCCTTGATGGGCCCCACTCCTCACCTCCCACCCCGGCGTTTCAGTGAAACCTAGCCCCCTCCCTGAAGTCCTCCGGAGAACTGAGCCTCAAGGCCCCTGTTTCACGCGCTTCTTCCGGTGTCGGCAGAGTAAGGGGAAAAGAAGACTCTGGAACTTCGGGCGCCAGTCGTTCCATTCTGTGCGTCTCTCCTCCTTTCCCCACGTTCCCGGGTCGTAGTTGACACGGGGGTGGGAGGGGCTGAGTGGATGCTCTGCTTGGGAGAGGCGCCGTCCTCTTAAGGTGGAACTGAATGAGCTATTGGGTGCCTGGGCTAGTAGATCACGTCTTCCTGGCTCCCAAACTTGAATCCCAGTTTCTCAAATCTAGTCCCGCAGACTTTTTCTTCCAGTTTTATTACTAGGAGGGATAAACAGAAATAAGAATTGTTTAGAAAGCGAATTATTAAACAATTATGTGAAGGAAAAGTAAAGTATGCCGAGAACTTTTCCTCTATAATTTAATCTTTTCCGCTGTCTTCTATGACATTTTAATGCAGCTGCTAGAATTTTTCTGATGTGCAAATATCTCCGTTTTCGTTTGATAAAATTCCTAAATGAATAGTTTGTATATCGATTTTGTCTCTCCCCCACTGGACATGGCTGTAGCTATTGAAGGAAGCCAGGACCCTGTGCTGCGGGTTACTCCTACTCTTTACAACCGGTGCCTTGGAAGCTGGTAGAGTGGAGGTGGTACATTGTACGGCCTTGCAATCCTGGCTCTGGTTCAGTTTTCTCCTTTTTATGAAATGGGAATAACAATACCTACCGCACAGGTTTACTGTGAGTACTAAAATAACTAGTGTAAGTGCAAACATGGCATAATCTGAGAAGTGTAAACAAAAGGAAATATGCATGCAAAACATATGATAATGTAAAGATTTACATAGTCTACTATGTATGTTTCAAGTACTTTTCAAAAACAGTATTTGTAAAACTTTATTTTGTAAAATTTCAAGCAAAAAAGTATAGCGAATAGTATTTGTTTAAAACACATTTTGTTACAATTAACACTTGGGCAATCTTTTTTCATCTCTATACTCCCCCGCCTTGCTTATTTTGAGGCAATTTTCAGACATTTTATCCCTAAATTCTTCAGTATGCATTCCTAGAAGATAAAGATTCTTAAAATTAACACCATACCATTAACACATCTAAAATATAACAATAATACCTTAATATTACCCAAGTCAATATTGACATTTCACCAATTGTCCTTTAATATTTTTTCAGTTGTTTTGTTCAAAAAAGGGTCCCCCAAACCGTTTGCATATTGAATTTGATGGATGTCTCTTGGCCCATATAAATTTTATTTAGTTTCTGTGTCTTCTAAACTTCTTTTAAAGACTAGGTTCCCCCTCTCTCAGGCACTTACCTAACTGCTTTAGAGATACAAAGTCACACAACCCCTCCATAATACTATGATCATACTATTATCCCCTCTTACTGATGATGAAGCTATGTCATAGAACAGTTTAGTGATGTTTCCAGGGTCTTAGTTATTGAATGCCAAAGCTGGTTTTTGAATCCGTGTAGGATGTGTTCTTATCCAGTATACTATGTTTCAAATAATACATAGGTCTTTAATTAATACTACAAAAATGTGAATTTTAGCATAACAATCACCATAATAAAATATTATGAAGAAGGATTTTACTCAAGAAGAATAATATGTTCCATTTTAGTAAGGGTGGATCATTTTTTTTATTCTTTGCTACTCCATATCACTTTCCTTAAAAGAAAGTAAGAGGAGAATGCATGCAAGTGCTTCCCCCCAAACCAAATCATCCTCATTAATTTTTTATCTAAAAGATTATATAAACAAAATCCATATAAAAATATATAAAGTATATATAGAGTATAAAATGAAGTAAAAAAAATCTTAATCACTCCTCTTTTTTACACAGTATGTACAGATATTTTTAAAAGCATCGCCTCTCCAGAACATCAACTAGTTTCATCCCCTTCTCCCATATTATTGACAGCCTCTTCCAACATGAAAAGGTTAGAATGGCCATAGCCGGAATACTTCTAAAGAGCAGGAGAAAGATCAAAGGTGATGGTGGAGTTATACAGAGAAGGTAGGGTTTAACAAATGTGTATGATTGCTGGATCATTATATTGATATTTCTTTTGGGCTCCAGTATCTTAGAGCAGCTAGGACCCTAAAATTGTGGAATTGTAACTCATACCAAATTCTGAAATCTTTTCTACAACTGTTGCAACGTGCTTTGAAATTTATTGCTTTTTTGTATATGTTATTCTTCACAAAAAAGTAAAAAAATATAAGGAGAATAAATGAACTGTGGACAACATGATATAATAATAAAAGTACAAAGTTGGAAAAAAAAAAGAGCAATGATATGCTCATATTATACAAACAGTTTTTCAACATGAGTTTCCCACTGGAATATATTCAGATATATGAAAAAAATTGAATCTAAAATAATTCATGTCTACTGCAAAATATCTAAATTGTAAAGAAGAAAAGCTAGTTTGCACTAATTTCACCTTCCCTAGTAAATTACAATTACTCTTCTAAAAACGAAATCATAGTGTATTGTGTGTGTGTGTATATATATATATATATATATATATATATATATATATATATATATATATATATATATATGCCATAATTTATTTGTTACTCTATTTTGGATATTTATGTTGTTTCTAATTGTCTACCGTTACAAATAATTGTGCAGTAAGTATCGTGTATATATCAAATAAGTTCTTAAGCTTTTTATTTTTCCAAATATCCAGAAAGGAGATTCTAAGCCTTCTCTAGCTTTCTTTCCCATTTTTAGTACTTTATCTCTCTACCCAAATTCTATATACATAGAAAATGCCCAAAAGGGTTGAAAAAAGAAACAAAACAACCTAAACATAGCAAGAAACATTCGCTGCCAAAGTATTTTTCTATAGCAGCACATGGGAAAATGAATTAATGCCTCAAAGAGGGGAAAAAGTACAACTTTAAACCTGGATATTGGAAAGATTGTCAGGAAGTAAAGGCTCAGTTGGACTTGATCCACTTTAAGGATAACTTTAGTTTCTGACAGTTAAGACAACGGTATCTGTACAATAGGTATAAAATAATCCCTTATGGGATTGCTATAAGAATTAAATGTGATAATACATGCTCAATGCCTGGGACACTGTAAATAAAATGCAATTATAATGTATATGTATAATTTAAATAAAATATAGTACTACATATAGTCAGAAGACAAAATATTTTATTGTCCAAAGGTTAAATGTCACCAAGCTGTAATTTTGAGTATGGAGTCTTTTTTGAGCAATTCAAATATTTCATGGACAACATTTCTGCTCTCATGTTATTTACGTGATACAAAGTAGAATGGGTGGAGAAAGTTTAATAGGCCAGAGGTTGGAATATAAGAGCATTTGTAGAGAAATACTATGATCTCAGGAGAAAGGTGGAGGTGTGCTCCAGGTGGCCTTTTCTGTCTCTGAGTGAGGATTATTCTGTGAGGGCATGCATACTTGGAGCAGAGTTGTGCTGTTGAGAACATTTTATATGCTATGATAAAGAGAACTGAACAATATATAGTACATTGTACAGTTTTAAAAGCGTTTTGTATATTGTACGGTTTTAAAAGTATTTTCACATAAATCATCTCATTTGGTTCTTGAAACGGCCTTAGTGAGTAGGCAGAACTCAAGGTCTCCTCTTTGCTGACCAAGATTCCAGAGAACAAGAGACCTGCAAAAGTTTTCTCTGTTATACAGTCATTTATCCCTTTATGCATTCACTCGTCCAATAAGCACTTGAATGAACTCCAGGATGATTTCAGGGTTAACATTAACTTCGCCCCAGCCCCGATAACCCTGTACCAACAGTCTGTGAGGCGGATTGGGGGCGGGGGTGACGGGATGGGAGGAAGAAATTCATCAAAGACATTCCTGAGAAAACTTCTGGGGATGTTCAACTGTATACAGAAAGAAAAAAAGGTCAGAGTGACAGTTGTCCGTCGATGGAGAGCGGTGGGGTTGTCTGGGCGACCTGCGCGGAGCAGAGCGGCCGGGCGGTGGCAGGAGGCTCGCTGGCGGCGGTGCGCGGCCCCAGGATTGCGGGCTGCGCGAAGGCTGGTCCTCCCGGGAGCTGGCGGGTGGCGCGCAGCAATTTGGCGGCGCGCGCGCACCCCGGCGGCGCTGCCCGCGCTTTGGCCGCCCCGCTCCTCCTTAACCCGCGCCGGGAGGCGGTGGCGGCGGCCGGGCGGGCGGGGGGGAAGGAGGGGCGCGGAGTGCGGCGCGGAGGCCGGGGAGGAGCCGGGGCCTGCAGCGGAGCCGAGCCGAGCCCGAGCCCGAGCCGAGCCCTGACACGGTCCGTACGCCTTCTGGCTCCCCGGGAGCCGGGACTGGCCGGAGTCGGAGAGGTGGCAGCGCCGGGAGCCCCACGCGCCGAAGGGAGCGGTCAGGCCCGGACGGGACTAGAGGAGGCGCTGCCGCCACTGTAGCCGGTGCCGGGAGTCGGGAGCCGCGGCCTCCCGCACCCTACTGCCCAGGCCAGCTCAGGGAGAGGGGAGTAGGAAAGCCCCACCTTCCGGGGCACCCCAGGAGTGAAGGCGGGAGTGGGTGTCGGAACAGGGAGAACAGACCCTTAGCACTCGGGCGAGGAAAAGAAGAGACCCCTATAGAGGACGCGTCTCTCCTTCCTAAAGGCTAGGAAAACCCCTTACCACCCCGGGAGGAGACCCCCAGAAGTAGAAAAGGGCGATCTTTCCTAAAGGAAGCAGAGTGAGGCCACCTCAGCGTGACATCCCTCCGAACACACACTCTCATCAGTTCAGAACTTTTGAGGCAAAGAGAGAGAGGGGCCATGCTTATGGAGTAAGCACCCTCCATCCTACCCGGTACTCACGGGGTCGAGTCTTTATATTCAGAAGCAGAGGGCACTCCAAGGAAAGAAGAGAAATTTGCTTTCAGGAACTCAGGAGAGGGGAAGACCTCCCCCCTCAACTTCTTGTACCTAGACAGTGGAACAGGGCAGAGCCCCACCGCTCAGGTCTCCAGCAGACAAAAAGAGCCCTCTTCCACCAAAAGATCCAGTTTTGGGGGGAGGGGGAGTCCCCCAAGGGGGAGGAGACAACTCCTGGTTGGGAGAGGCTCCTCCCCTCCTCCCCAGGGTAGCAGGCAGGGTGTGGGGGGTGTGCCACCTTCCCCAGGTAGGACCTCCTTCTCCTCCTCCCCCACCTCGGCATCCTGCTCTGCATCCTCAGGGGACCCAGTTCCCCTCCCCAGGCTGGAAGGCTCAGCCAAGTTCAGGAAGAGCCTCTGAGAATGAGACCTGCCATGTGCCTGTGAAGAGGGGAATTCCTCCAACCCCAAACTCCAGTACCAGGTGGTTCCCTCCCTTTGCTGGGGGAATCTTGGAGACAGGTTAGTGCTTTCTTTCATGGTCTCTCTGTCATGTTTAGGCACCAGTGGGTGTAGGAGGCTGAGGAGTCTCTTGGTTTTCCTTCTTGAGGAAAGTAAAGTGACAACTCAGAAAGTCCTCTGGGAAAAGTGTTCTGAGGAAGCTTCTGGTTTAGAGCCCACATCTTGCTGCAAAGGTTGTGAGGAATGGGTTTCTTAGTGTTTGGAGACTACGGGATGGAATTCACCTGAGGTCCCTAGGGAAGTGAATGTTTCCATGCTGAGGGCAAAGGGATATTAGAAAACGGTTGCATTTTCAGACCTCTGTACATATTGTGTATACTGATTGTCATGTTCTAGCCAGACTTCTACATCACAGTTCATTCTTGGACATACTGACCCAGAAGGAAGGCCTTCATGATTGTCATCTCATGCCCTGGCCTTGTCTGGGCCTCATCTGGAATTTCTTTTTCTTATCTGTAACCTTAGGTCAGCTTAATGGCCACCATTCTTTCCAGGCACCTTCTGTGTTTACTACTCCCCATGCATACCATTTCAGACACCATGAGGCCTCTTCTCATGACATTCCCATTCCTGGCTAAATTTATGCCCCTACTCATAAAATCCAAAGGGAAAATGGAAACCCTCCATGTCCCGAGGTGAGAAGACTGAAAGGATGCAGGGAATGCCAACTCCTGGTTTGAAGTTCTTCCCCAATGCTGGCCCTTTACCACTGCCCCAGTGCTCTTGTTCTCACTGACAGTTCTAAGGAAAAATCAGATCCTGCATAGGAAGGAAGGAATGTTGCTAACCAGCTTCCTTCCAGCCTGCCATCTAAATAAGTTGATCTGTATAGAGGCTTTTGTATTGGAGTTTTCTTCCAGAAAGCACCTAATAGTCTCATCCTCTCCTCTCCTGTTTCTTGTTCAGTTCTGGGTCCCTGGAACTTTGTGTTCAAGGTTTCCTTGTAAGATAGGAGCAGGAATCATCACCGTCCAGAACCTTCTGAAAAAGCAGGAAAAAGATGCCAGGAAATCCCTCTCCCTGAGCCCAGGCTGTGCTTTTAGCAGAACCCTACCTTTCAACCTTGGGTTGCTAGCTGGGTGCTTGCCTTCCTACCTTGCCATTAGAAAATGCCTTTTCTTCTGCAAGGAGCATTATATTCTACAGTAAGGCCTAGTGGAGGGTTTCACCTTACTTGGGCTTTTGTGTTTCCTCCCACTCGTTTGATCTGGGCCCTGGGTAGACTAAATCTCTAGGTATATCCACTTGGTCCTGGACACTATCTGGTAGTCATAGTGGTATATGAGGTAGGGTTATAATCCACAGGTTTGTAGGGTACTGATAGAGAATGTCATGCATGTTTCTTAATTCAGGTGAGGGTGGCTGTATCTCTGTGGAATAGATTTGTGTGTGGAGACAGGTACTAGAGTGCTTTTCAGACTAAGCCTCCACTGACCTAGAATTGTATGCTGCTGATAGCCCCTGTGCAAGGACCTGGAGAAGATGCTGGTAAGGGTGCCAACTAGAAGGAAGGGCTTGGCCTCCTCCCGCCAGTGGGAGCCCTCGTGTTTAGATGCGTGACAATCATCCCTAGTGCAGCCCAGCCTCAGGCTAGGACAACTTCCTCTAGGACTAATAGGTGAGCTTCATTTCTGATACCTCAGATCCCAAAATGATGAGGATCCTTGGTGTTTCACTCTAGAAGCCCCTCCCTCCCTTTTTAAAGACAGCCCTGATTTGACAGTAGCCAATTTCTTTCAAAGTACTTTACCAGATGCTGGAATGTAGCTTCTTGAATGGCTCAGGGTGAACTGTGTCACAACACCTCTAGGTATACCACTGCCACACAGTTTAACAGGTCCTGTTTGCACTGCATTTCCCCAACTCTTCTTGCCTCTGTGGAGCAGTTAGAAGCAGGTGGCTTTTGGGTCGGCTTAACTGTGATTTAGAAAGTACTGTTTTCCAAATCATGTTTATGGCTAGACATAGCTCCCCTAGTGAGATTAGAGATGATATGCCTGCATTTCTTAATCCTTGCAATTTTCCCATTCCTGACATTGGTCAATACTGGGATGATCTTATTTCCAAAGGAAAACTTTGAGATTCTGAAGTCCTGAAAACATCGTGCAGACTCGCAGGCTTTCAATGCAAGCCACTGCAAGCTTGCTGCTTCTAGTCCATCAGTTTTCTAATTTTAAATTGCTAATTATATGTGCATTTTTATCATCACATAGTTGTATATTCATCATCATGATCATTTCTTAGAACATTTGTATCAATTCAGAAAAAGAAATAAAAAGAAAACAGAAAAAAATTCATACATACCATACCCCTTGCCCCTCCCTTTCATTAAATTGCTAATATTTTGATCTTTTTTCCCCATTCAAAACAAATAGCAACACTTATATAGTATTTAACATGTGCTTTACAAATGTTAACTCAAGATAATCTTCACAGCAACCCTATAATATAGGTACAGTTACCAACTTTATTTTATGGATGAAGAAGCAAAGACATGGAGAGGTTGCGAGACTTGTTGGTTAACACAGCCAGGAGGTAGTGGAATCAGGATTGTAACCCAGGCAGCCTGACTCCCTGGTACACTTAGCCTCTGCCCTGTTAGTTTTGGCACTTTGTATAGGGCAGGAAGTTATCACTCCTTAATACCTGACCTTGACACCTTACAGAGAACAATAACTGGTTTTTCAGATAAAATGAGAAGAAAACTATGCTTGTTATTTTGTATCTTACATGTATCCACCCAGGATCAGTCTTCCATTCCAATAGAATATCTTTCCATCTATTTCTTTTTTTCTCCAGGACTGTTGTCTTCATTAGGTATCCTGTCGATGTAATGGAGCCTGCCCTTTGGCTGCCTTTCCTAGTTTCTTATGGTTATTTCCTTTCAGTCTTGCAGCATGCAGAGAAGACTGTGGTCTGACTCAGGGTCTGCCTGAGCCCGGTGGCACAAGGCCCACCTGGAGACAGGTCCAGGTAACTAGGTTGGTTGAACTAAGAAGTAGAAGGTACCTCTTGTTTGTCCTTCTAGTAATAGCCCTGAACATTAGCCTCATGCCATTATTTTGGGGAGCATGAAATGTGTGGCAGCCACGAGCTCATTAAGCTTCATTCACTTCCCTCTGGGGATGCGGCTTTGGCAGGGTTCATGACTTCATCCCTTTTATTGAAGGGGGAAACTGAAGCATCAATACTTCAGGGAGCAAGGGGTGGTTAGGGATCCTTAGTGAGTCAGTGTCAGGTTTGGCAACACAACTGAGGAACTTCAGTGTCTGAGGTTCTACACTAGGCTGACCTTCAAGAATGGGGAAGTGAAGCGAGTCTGGAAATAGGATGGGTTAAGGGAGTATAGTGCTGTAAGAACAAAATGACCAGCCTCCTGTGAGCTTCTTATAGCTGGTAAGACAGGAATGTATTTCAAGTGGTGGGGGAAGGATCTAGAAGGCTGCCTGGGAGGGGTGCTTGAGAAGGGTTAAATTTAATCTCGGTGTCCTATCGTGGTGCTGGAATAGGAGTGGGGAAGGGCATAGAACAGCAACGAAAGGCTGAGAGTGCTTAACTTTGAGGAACTCATAGTGATTGGCATGTGCCAAATGGGTTCTGTAAGCCTTCTAAATGCTTTAAATCCACTGATATCCCTGTCCAGTATTGGGAAAGTTTCAAATGAAATATCCACTGAAGGCCTCTGTACTCTTAAGTTGAGCTTTCCTAGGACTCTAACAGGAGATAATAGGGACTAGGATAAAACTTCTTTACAGGTCTTTCCTTCTGGGGAGGACTCCAGGAGAATCTGCTCATTGGCATTTTAGTGTTCAGGTGGGATACCCTGGCTACAGGACAGTGACACCTCCGCAAGTGTAGAGGTTGTGGTATTTTGACTTAGTAGAGTGCTAGATGGTCTGAGGTTTCCTGGGATGATTAAATGGTGGTGGAATGAAAAAGAGGTTGTGGGGAGAGGAGCTAATGCTAAAAGGAAAACTCCTTCATAATTCTATTTATAAACAGACCTTTTTTTTTTGTCCTTTCTCCTGTCAAGCAATTCTTGGGTTGCAATTGGGTCTCTTGTTGCCCAGACAGACCCCTGGGGCACTTAGGTGTTTCCTTGAGCATTGTGGAGTGGGTGTGTTGCTGGCAGGAGACCTGTGTGTACATGCAAAGATTGCTTGGGCAGGGACATTGTGGAAGAGGGGAATAGTTAGAATGCTGGCCCTTAGAAGAAAGTGTCAAGGTGAGAAGGACCATTAGCTAGAGTCAGCTGTGAGCTTGAGATGTGTTGAGACCAGGAGAAAGGCAGAGTCATATTTGGGATTGAGCTTTTAATGCAAGGTCTGTGGATTTTTATGTACGTGTATGTATAGGCTTGTGCATATATGTGGTGTGTATTTAGAGATTACCTATATGTTTCTGCCCAGGATTCTGAACTCGGAGGCATTCTAGCACTGGCCCTGTGAGACTGTCAGCAGGGATGGTGAAAAAGAAGAAATGCTAGCTGGAATCTGGGGATTGTGCAGGCACAAACCTGTTAGGCAGCAAGTGCTTAGGGGGTTGCTGGCATCAACTCTAGTGGAGTGCCAAATGGCTACCAAGTGGTTCCTGTCAGTCCTTCTAGACCCTGCAATATATATCTCACACATAGCTCTTCATCTTCCTCCACCAAGACGTCACTTGAGCTGCACCTCTCTGCCAGCAGGAGCACCCAGGTTGTGTGGGTGGCAGCAGAAAGGTGTGGGCGGTCTGGCAGTGCCAGGAGTTTGCATGGAGGTGCAGTGAGCCTGTGTGCCTGGCTAGGAAGGAAGGAGGGCGGGAGAAGGCAGCCAGCTCTTAGCCCTAGAGTGGCTATTTTTAGCCAGACTATCTGATTGTTACTGTTGCTCGCACAGCTGGGTGTCTCCCTGGCTCAGTGAAGCCCAGCGGGGTGAGAAGTGGGAGGTCCTTGCTAATGATGCTTCCTGGTGTTGGTGTCTGTGGGCAGATGTGTGCTAGGGGTGGCTTTAAAGGTGTGAGGGCAGCTGTGAGCTCAGGACCTGTATGTGACTGAGTGCTCTGTTGGTAATGTATGCTGTACATCTAATTGTGATATCTCTGATGTTCACTGTTTATGTGTATGCTTTATATCTGTCCTTTGCTGGTTGTCATGCAAAATTTATGCTTGGGTTAAATCTCATATGCACATATCTTTGGGATAAAAAGGGCAAGTGGTCATAATATAAACCATCTAATATAAAACATCTTTAAAATGTTGGGGTGTGCTACATTTGTGGACATTTGTATTTACTCAGACTGTTCCTCCTTAAATATATACTCATTCTATTTTTCTGTGGATTTTGTGTGTAAATATAATATCAAGCATCACATAATTGGAGAATAGACCTTGACCAGTTTTACCTGGTGTCCAAGTGTTTCAGTATTATTTTTACACAGTTTAAAAGTATTATGTTGTAGTAAGGAAAGAAGGAAGGAAAATCAAGGAAATAGTACAACTTGGTGGGCAGTTGAGATCTCCTTTAGTCCTGCATGAAGGGAGAGGCCCTTTGGCCATGTTCCACATTGAGGTGTAGGGTAGATTCCAGTTCAATATCTAATAGGTGATTGGTGGTATATCAGCCTGGGGGATTGTAGGGACAGTTGGTTGAGGGTTGTCTTATGAGAAGAGTTTCCTACCAGAATTACAGTGGGATGAAAGTCTACTTTCCTTAAAGGACTAGAATTTTAGTGTTACTTGCCCCAGGAACCAGAGATAGTATCCGTCTCTTCTATTTCCCTCTCTTCTTTGTCCTCTTCTCTGCAGAACCCAGAAGTACCATGGCTTCTGACCTAGAAAGTAGCCTCACTTCCATAGACTGGCTACCCCAGCTGACCCTCAGGGCTACCATTGAGAAGCTTGGCAGCGCCTCCCAGGCTGGGCCTCCAGGGGGCAGCCGCAAGTGCCCACCAGGCTCACCCACAGATCCAAATGCCACCCTGAGCAAAGATGAAGCCGCAGTCCACCAGGATGGCAAGCCACGGTATAGCTATGCCACTCTCATCACCTATGCCATCAACTCCTCTCCTGCCAAGAAGATGACCCTCAGTGAGATTTACCGCTGGATCTGTGATAACTTCCCCTATTACAAGAACGCTGGCATTGGTTGGAAGGTGGGACTGCCTTCATAATGACGTTTAGTCTTTTTTTTTTTTACATGGGCAGGTACCAGGAATTGAACCCGGGTCTCAGGCATGGCAGGCGAGAATTCTGCCACTGAGCCACCATCGCACCACTCAGTAATGTTTAGTCTTCGACAAGCTTTTTCTCTACTTTTGCTTCTTCCTGTAATCTGGTCCAGTTTACTCTGACCTGTCTCAGTGATGTGTGAACTTAAAATCCCCTATCTCCCATCACTTACTTTTTTTCAGAATTGAATAACTTTCATAAGCTATGTCAGGGAAACTCCAGTGATGCCAAGCTACTAAATATAGTTAATGGGGATGGCAGGATACTGTTGCTCATCATACCCTCTTATCTTCTGATTCTTCAAAAAGGGTGCATTCATTTCACAAATATTTATTGCCACTCTGCTAGGTTCAAGTCACTGTGCATGGCATGACATTGCTTCTTCCTACCTAGAAATAGGAATCTCATTGGATTTCCATAACCTCTGTTGCACATAGTCATTATGTTTTGAAAAATTGTATACCAGGAAGAATAATATGATTAGGTCCTCTACCAGCAGATCCACCAAACAAGTAGTAAGAGGAAAAACTGACTGGAGGTTAAGGAAGAAGGGGACCCCGTTTCCAGCAAAGAAGGAAGACTGATGTTCTCAGTCTTTTGAAATAGTGACTCATTTGCCAATTGTAGCTTAGAAATGGGGATTTAATGTAGTTCTCTCAATTCTATTAATCGTTCATTGACATATGGGCCTAGATGATGAGCCTGCAACTGTTGAGAACGTTCAACTTTTCTTTTGTTAATGTGTTGCTGCCAGCTACCACAACCACCTCCACCTAACACATATATACACAGCAGTGTTTCATTCTTTGAGGTGTGATCACTGAGATATTGAGAAAATAAATATCATCTCACAATTTATAAACAGTTTTAAAGTATTGTTCTTTTGCTGTAAAGTGGGTCGAGGAACTGAGATGATGTGATTTTTAAGGCATTTTATACCTGTTGTCACGTGGGTGGTAAGACTGAAAACGTATGTCATCAGCTTTTCAGTAGTACCTGGTAATCAAATCTGTAGCTATTACCTCCCATCAATTTAATATTTGCATTTTTTTATCTCATTGTCTTGTCCTCCATCAATAGGTAACATCTATTTCCTTTATGAATAGGTAATTTTCTCCATAATAAAATTAGGAGGTGCTAAGTTTAGTCAGACTCTTGAACTTTATTGTGTGTTATATTCTTTTGACCCTCTGTGTCCTGTTGGAAAAATTTCTGCTTTGTACAATGCTCATATATAACTTGCTTTTCTGCTTCCCCAGAACTCAATTCGGCATAACCTTTCTCTCAACAAGTGTTTTCGGAAGGTGCCCAGACCTCGAGATGACCCTGGGAAGGTGAGATACTCCTGTAGCCGCCCAAGGGAGGAGCAGGAAGGAGAGAGAAATAGTTTACAGTCCAGAGTTGTGTGGCTGTTTTAATTACCCAGAAGGGGAAATATGTTAATTAGAGAAGCAGCTCTATTTTCCTCAAAGGAAGAGCTTGGTTTCCAAGCTTGTGGGCCCCCACTATAATGGGTGACTAAGGAAGACTGTGAAATGTTTTTTATTAGAAATATTTATGATAAGGTTGACTTTGATACCTTTTTTGTATGTGTGGCACTCTTTCTAGATGTAGAGAGATGTGTTTAATCTTTATAGGTATTTTTCACTCCCCAAATCCAATGAGTTTTACTTTAAAACCTGAAGCTTTCAGAAGAGAAAAGGAATGACTCATTCTCTCCATCTGGCAGATGTGGATATCAAGGTCCAAGAGGGTCATGCCTCAGGTCACACAGGGAAGGGAGGAATTGTATCTGGACATTTCCAGCTCTTTGAATTTTTTCTTTGCCCCTTCAGATCAATCAAGGCCTATATTTGAACCAAGGGTGCCTGTGCCATACTCAGTGAGCTTTCAGGACAATTTAATTCTTCAACAATAATCACATTCTCAGGAGTTTGTGCAAGTCCTTTCTCTTAATGTGATTTACTAGTTTGTGTGCAGATCTTCCTAAATATCTACTTTTCCAAAGGCAGGGACTTTTGTATAAGACAATTTTGTTCTCTATGGGGATGGGCTCTCCTTCCAGGGCTCTTATTGGACAATCGACACCTGCCCTGACATCTCCCGAAAGAGAAGACACCCTCCGGATGATGACGTGAGTGTCCACCTCATGTGGAGGTGACATTTCTGAGCCAGCTGCTCCTTCTACCTCCTGGCCAGTATTTTCAGCTCTTTCCTATATTTGGGGTAAAAAAGGAAATGCCAGCAGAGGTGGTATGGAGCCTCAGCATACAGATTTCTCTTTTTTCAAAACCCTCAGCTATCCCAAGACTCACCAGAACAGGAGGTGAGCAAAAGCCCACGGGGAGGCATCCCAGGAAGTGGAGACGCCTCACTGCCTCCTGAGGGAAATCCTCAGATGTCACTCCAGAGCCCCACACCTATCACCAGCTACAGCCAGGTGGGAAGCAAGGAAGCAGTGGGGTTGGATGGGTGGGAGAAGAGTATCTCCTCATTCAAAATTATGCATTGAACATCTGTGATATATTAGGCAGATAAGTTGGGAAACATGGGGAAACCAAGAGAGAGAAAAGGCTTATTAGAACTTTGAGAAAGATCAGAAAAAAAATAATAAAAAATGGTGAGACAAGAAAAAGTGGAGCTGAAAAGATTACGATAAGGGAAAGGAGGGCATTAATGCTACACAGGGAATGGATATCTAAAGAAATGGCGAGGAATGAAAGTGGCTAGGTCAAGATAAGAACCAGGGAGAAAAGGAAGAGAAAATGATGTTGGATCATTAAAGAGTTAGCAGGAGAGGGTGAAGCGGGTGAGCAGGAGAGCTTGGGGACCATTGAAGGGCTGTATCTGTCCTTCATTTAGGACATGGGTCAGTTCTTTCTTATTCCTTTTTGCAGGGCACAGGATCTGTGGATGGTGGAGCAGTGGCAGCAGGGGCTCCAGGCCGAGAAAGTGCTGAGGGTCCCCCTCCCCTCTATAACACCAACCATGACTTCAAATTCTCCTACTCAGAGATCAACTTTCAAGATCTGAGCTGGTCCTTCCGCAACCTCTACAAATCCATGCTGGAGAAGTCCTCTTCCTCCTCTCAGCATGGTGAGTCTGGAGTCGGGATGGAGGCCTGGACATCCTTGTATTTTTGGACAAGTGGTGACATTCTCCTCTATCCTTTCATTCTTGTGTTTTGACCTGAGCAGAGATTGATCATTGGTCAGAGGAACATGATTTGAATTAAAGTTGTTTGGAGTTGAGCTCTTGTATCTTCGTTCTGGAGGACAGCTATTTCAGGGGCTAGGCTGGGTTATTAGCTTCAGAAAGTGAGTTGGAGTAACCCTCTTTTAGACAGAGAGCAGTGATTTTATGGCTGAGAGCAAGTCATTTAGAAGTTGAATATCAGGGGACAGCAGTAGTTCCCTCTACACAAGAGTCCCTGTGTTTCAACGTGACAGTGTATTGTAATTTCGTTTAGCATATTTGTTTGTTACCTTTTATTATAAAAAATTTTAAATAGATGCAGAAGTAGCTAGAATATTATAATAAGCCCACCCACCCTGTTTACGCATCACCCAACTTTTAACAGTTGTCAGTATTTTGTTAAACTTGTTTCAAATACTACTACTACTACTACTACCACTACCACCACCCAGCTTATTAAAAAAATGTTACATTTTAAAGCACTTCATAGACATTACATCATTCTACCCTTAAATACTATTTCAGTATGCATTCATAAATGATAAAGACTTTTCTTTTGGCTGTCCATCAAGCCAGCATCACTCTTTTTTTTTTTGCACAATCACACAGTCCCACTGTGAAAGCTATATCATTATACAATCATCTTCAAGAAACATGGCTACTGGAACATAGTTCTACATTTTCAGGCAGTTCCCTCCAGCCTCTCCATTGCTACATCTTGACTAACAAGGTGATATTTATTTAATACATAAGAATAACCTCCAGGATAACCTCTCGACTCTGTTTGGCATCTCTCAGCCATTGACACTTTATTTTGTCTCATTTCGCTCCTCCAGCTTTTGGTCAAGAAGGTTTTCTCAATTCCTTGATGCTGAGTCTCAGCTCATTCTAGGATTTCTGTCCCACATTGCCAGGAAGGTCCACACCCTTGGGAGTCATGTCCCATGTAGACAGGGGGAGGGCGGTGAGTTTGCTTGTTGTGTTGGCTGGAGAGAGAGAGGCCACATCTGAGCAACAAATGAGGTTCTCCTGGTGGTGACTCTTAGGCCTAATTTTAAGTAGGCTTGACCTATCCTTTGTGGGGTTAAGTTTCATATGAACAAACCCCAAGATTGGGGGCTCAGCCTATAGCTTTGGTTGTCCATACTGCTTGTAAGAATACCAAAAATTCAACTTGGGGAAGTTGACTTTTCCCCCTTTCTCACCATTTGCACATACTTTTTTATTCACTGTTCAAATCACTCTGGGATTTATCGGGCCATCACCCTGGGCAAACCAATAAAATCTCATGCCCTACTCCAGGTTCCATGTACTTATGGTGTTCAATTAAGCTGTCTATATAAGTTATATTAGGAAATGCACTAGTCAAAATATAAATTTTGTACCAAATAAACATTTGTTGCTTTAGTCTCACACATAAGTTAAAATTTTTAAATATTAATTACCATCTATTTTCAACACCCTGCAGTAATGACATTCCTTTGTTCTTCTTCATGAAAAAACATTTTTTAAATTTGTATATTTAGTCACTATCATTATCAGCATCACTCTTAACACAATATTTCTTTAATATCAGGTAATATCTTGGTCATATTTAAATTTCCCTAATTATTCTATAAGAACGATTTAGCATCCTTATTGGATAGCTCTTTGAGAGATCAAATGGTTCATCCCTGCAATTCCTGTTTTTTTTTTTTTTCTTTTGAGGTTAAGACGTTAGGTGAGACATCAGATTGCCTGGTTTTGTGCAATGGCTGTGTAGGCAGCAGGAGCCAAATGGAATGATGAACAAGTGGTTAGGAGTCACTTTTTTGCAAACTTATATTGTCATGAATTTCTTCTCTTATATACCAGGAGATCATATTTAGAGTTTTGTCCCAAGATTGTAGCATTTGCTTGAGAAATGAATCTAACTCGGGAGGTTAGTTGATGAGAGGTAGGGGATACAGAGGGACTTTCAGAAATAATGTAAAAGGTTAGTTTGAGTGAGGACAGCAAACTGTTCACTCAAGTTTAATTAGGACCCAAAGCCCCTAGCCTCGGTGTCTACTTCTTCCCTGCTGTCCAGCCTACTTGAGAAATGAATCCATCCCCGCTCCACTCTTTACCCGAGCTCCGTCTGATAATGGAAAATAGAAGGAGAGGTAAGGAGAGGGGAGTGTAGAGACAATAGGGAAGAGAATAGACGCCAATGGATTTGTTTCATTTATAATTTACTTTTTAATCTTCACCTGCTGTCTGATTTTTTTTGAAACTGTGATTCCAGGTCTATGATGGAATTCCTGAAAAGTAGCTTAAAACATTACACACTGATCTGTTTACTGAAATTTAGCAGCCACCACACTGTCAAAGCTCTCACCTAACTTCTTTCCTGTCTGTTATATTTGCTAGGCCAGGGGCGTCCTTTCCATCCCAGAACACTCTTGTCCTTTTAACTGTAAGGTTTCGGTCTGATGCTGCCCATCTCAACCCAGTGAAAATCCTGTTTCGTGAAAAATCTGTTGCCCAAGTCACTTGTCTGTTTCCTCCCCACACTACAGGCTTCTCTAGTCTCCTGGGGGACATGCCACCTTCTAACAACTACTACATGTACCAGCAGCAGCCACCGCCACCTCCACAGCAGCCGCAGCAGCCGCCACAGCCGCCTCCTCAGCAGCCACAGCCGCAGCCACCGCCGCAGCCGTCTCCAGCCCAGGGCCCCTCAGCTGTAGGGGGTGCTCCCCCACTGCATACCCCAAGCCCAGATGGTTGTTCCCCAGCAGGGGGAAAGCAAGCTGGTACTGAAGGTTATGGGCCTCCCCCTGTGATGGCCATGCATCCACCCCCAATGCAGCATGGAGGCTACCACCCTCATCAGCACCATCCCCACTCCCACCCTGCCCAGCCACCACCACAGCAACAGGCACAAGGCCAGGCTCCTATCAGCAGTGCTGGCTTTGGTGAGTGAGGCAGGCGGGATGGGCTGGAATGAAATGGAAGTGGTGGTAACCATAATGGGTCTTTTGGCATTGCTAAAACCGTAATGGGTCTTTTAGCCTCATTCTCCCATTAGTTCTCATCTGAGCAAATGGAAGTTGCTACTTAGAGCTCTGGATTATAGGATTCTTGGTCAAATTGGGATTGTTTCATATATTTTCCTGCCTGTGGGCTGGAATGTATAGAAAGCATAGATAGTTTTAGATTGCAAAATTATCTTGGTAAAGCAACCAATAACTTGTGTAGATACAAGGATTGTACACGTAGTCAGACTGCTTTCAGTTGACTGCTCTCTTATGCTTCACTCTGTTTCTCACTTTCCCCTCCTCTTTACAGTGTTTCCTCCCGACTGGTGCTCCAATATTGACTCCTTAAAGGAAAGCTTCAAGATGGTCAATCGGCTCAACTGGTCCAGCATAGAACAGTCACAGTTTTCAGGTTAGTGATCAAAGGATGCTATTTGGAGAAAAGAGTGATGCACTAAAAGTGGAAGAACTCAACAGAAATTAGAACCAGAAGAGGATAGTTAGGTGAAGTTTGGGGACTGAAGCTTTCATTGTTTTCCCTCCATATTTTCCAAGGTGGGTAAAACTAATATTATTTTCCATTTAATTTAGAATATGGCAGTGGTTTTTCTCTGTCAGTGTTATCTTTGGGAGAGGAAAGCTCTCAGGGATTCAGAAACCCTGGGTTCTATGTTAAGACCACATTTTTCTGTTTTGTCACCACTTACTGACAGTATGGTGTCAGTAATTCCTTTCATCTCTCTGAAATTTTGTTTTATTCATCAGTAAAATGTAAATAATATACAGATTTAGAAAGGAGAAAATAGAATGTTACTTTGAAAATGTAGACCTCTAAGAAATGTGAACTATTATTATTAAAGCATATGTCTGTTGTGTTAATTGGTGATGTGGTTGAGATGGTAAAATCGGGGTAGGTCCAGGAGGGGTTTTGATGCCTCTGAAAGGGTGACATCAACTTTCTTCCCTCTTTGCAGAACTGATGGAGAGCCTGCGACAGGCAGAGCAGAAGAACTGGAGCCTCGACCAGCATCACATTGCCAATCTGTGTGACTCCCTCAACCACTTCCTTACTCAGACTGGTCATGTGCCCCCCCAGGGGGGCTCCCATCGGCCACCAGCCCCTGCCCGAATGGCTGACTCCTGTGCTCTCACCAGTGGCAAACAGGAGCCAGCCATAAATCAAGGTACTGCACAAAGCAAGGTGCAAGGAGTAGGAGACTGTAATGAAAAGGGAGGGTTAGGAGAAGGGCGAAAGTGAATTAAGAAAAATCACATTGGGACACTCATCCAAACTGAGTAGTGGGACTAGTTTGTCAGCCACGCTGAGGAAATATCTAATGAATCAGTTAATTCCTATGTTGAAAAATACAAAAACAAAAACAAAAAACCAGTAACAACAAAACTAGGCCGTTGAGTTCCTTTTGAGAACTTGATTTTGGAGATCAGAAGAATTTAAGATAAGGGAGGAGATTTGTTAGGGAAAGCCCCCATTCCAAATTTGTGTCTCAGTAACTCCTACCTCATAGCAGATGGAGTGATGATTCTCTGCATTTGTATGATCTGCAAACTAATGAAATGAAGAGGGATTTGGGGTAGTTAGGTTTTCATAGCTGCTAACCTTCTAGTATCTTTGATATTTCACAGTTCTAGCATCCAACCCCTATTTACCTTAAAGGATGAAGATTGATAGCTTCTGCAGAAAGCCTTCATGTGTGCAGGAACTACAGAACAGGGCAGGAAAGGGAGAAAGAGTTCAAGGGGAGGAAGGGTGTATTTTTCCCCTCTCTTGGGATCTTGCCTCATTGGCTACAATGCCTCAACTCAAGAATATCTTTGTCTTGCTTTGGCAGTGAACTCTTATGGGCACCCACAGGCCGCCCACCTCTACCCTGGCCCATCACCGATGTACCCACTCCCCACTCAGGACTCAGCAGGATACAATCGCCCAGGTAAGAACCAGGAAGCTGCTTCTCCCCCTGCTGGAGCACTGTCTTTCCTGACAAGTAGTTAGTTTCACTTTCCTCTGGCTCTGTGCCTTTGTTCTCTGCTCTTCTGCCTGCACCTGCCAGTAGGGGGCGGGCCTTGACAGTTCCCAGGGTAGGAGGGTGGGCCACCTGCTAGGGACGTTGTGTTAGGGGAAAAGTACAGAGACCAATTAACTTGAGAATTAGCTTGTATTTGTGAAAATGAAAGAGAGTAAAAGCATAAATAAAAGCAAAAGATATATAATGAAGTATATTTATTTCTGGCTTTGGATGATCTAGATGGAGGATGTACTCAGGCAATAAAATGAATTTGTTATACAAACCCACCTGCTTTGGGCCAGTGACTGCTTTCCTGTTACCTGATCTCTAGTATCAGGAGCCTAGGATCCAGCTGTCTCTGATAGCGGGAAGAGGGAAACACCAAATTGCCATAAATAGTACAGAACAAAGAGATTGTTCACATTTGAAATACATTTTAGAGAAATCACTATTATTAGCCTACTGAACCGCAGTGTTTTCAATTTTTGGGTGTGGTATCTGACTCCTTGTCAATAGGATATAGTGTTTTTTTGTTTGTTTGTTTCATTTTATTTGCTTTTTTTTAGGGTTTTTCTTTTGTTGTGGTGGTAGTGGTTTGCTTTTTGATTAATTTTATTTGCTTACCCATATAATAGAAATGCAAATTTCTGTATTGCTATTTCATATAAAAGGATGTCCTGTGTATTTTTCATCATTGTTACATAGTCTTCATAAATATAATTTTTTTGGCTCCATAATATTTTTTTTTCTTTTTTTTATTAATGAAAAAAAATTAACAAATCATTTAGAAATCATTCCATTCTACATGTACAATCAGTAATTCTTAATATCATCACATAGTTGCATATTCATCATTTCTTAGTACATTTGCATCGATTTAGACAAAGAAATAAAAAGACAACAGAATAAGAATTAAAATGATAATAGAGAGGAAAAAAAAACCTATACCTCACATGCAGCTTCATTCAATGTTTTAACATAATTGCATCACAATTAGATAGTACTGTGCTGTCCATTTCTGAGTTTTTATATCCAGTCCTGTTGCACAGTCTGTATCCCTTCAGCTCCAATTACCCCTTCTCTCTCTCTTTTTTTTTAATTAACGGAAAAAAAGAAATTAACCCAACATTTAGAAATCATACCATTCTACATATGCAATCAGTAATTCTTAACATCATCACATAGATGCATGATCATCGTTTCTTAGTACATTTGCATCGGTTTAGAAGAACTAGCAACACAACTGAAAAAGATATAGAATGTTAATATAGAGAAAAAAATAAAAGTAATAATAGTAAAAACGAAACAAAACAAAACAAAACAAAACAAAAACCTATAGCTCAGATGCAGCTTCATTCAGTGTTTTAACATGATTACTTTACAATTAGGTATTATTGTGCTGTCCATTTTTGAGTTTTTGTATCTAGTCCTGTTGCACAGTCTGTATCCCTTCAGCTCCAATTGCCCATTATCTTACCCTGTTTCTACCTCTTGCTGGACTCTGTTACCAATGACATATTCCAAATTTATTCTCGAATGTCCGTTCACATCAGTGGGACCATACAGTATTTGTCCTTTAGTTTTTGGCTAGACTCACTCAGCATAATGTTCTCTAGGTCCATCCATGTTATTACATGCTTCATAAGTTTATCCTGTCTTAAAGCTGCATAATATTCCATCATATGTATATACCACAGTTTGTTTAGCCACTCTTCTGTTGATGGAGATTTTGGCTGTTTCCATCTCTTTGCAATTGTAAATAACGCTGCTATAAACATTGGTGTGCAAATGTCCGTTTGTGTCTTTGCCCTTAAGTCCTTTGAGTAGATTCCCAGCAATGGTATTGCTGGGTCGTATGGCAATTCTATATTCAGCTTTTTGAGGAACCGCCAAACTGCCTTCCACAGTGGTTGCACCATTTGACATTCCCTCCAACAGTGGATAAGTGTGCCTCTTTCTCCGCATCCTCTCCAGCACTTGTCATTTTCTGTTTTGTTGATAATGGCCATTCTGGTGGGTGTGAGATGATATCTCATTGTGGTTTTGATTTGCATTTCTCTAATGGCCAGGGACATTGAGCATCTCTTCATGTGCTTTTTGGCCAGCTCCATAATATTTTATTGCAATGTGACCACTGATACTAGTTTACTTCCTGAAGCCTCACTGAAGTGGTGGCCTGCAACAAAAATAACTCTGGGCTGATAAGGACAATTGTTTTACATGGTATTTTGTGGGTTGAGCACTGTTCCATCCACTTTCCTTTTTATGTCTTCCTTTCTTCCTGACAGCACACCATATGGTCCCTCGGCCACCAGTCCCACCTCCTGGTGCCAGCGAGGAGATCCCCGATGACTTCGACTGGGACTTGATCACTTAGTGCATCATCGAGTGTGGACATCAGCCCAGGGCTGGGCAGTGAAGTCTGGCAGTGGGAAAGGGCAGTCCAGCCCATCCCTTCTGCCCTTGCCTGTGTATAGATATATATCCTCTTTTTTTTTTTCTTTTTCTGTTAGAGGAACCACCGCAAGATGCTGCCGAAGATAGCCCCTTCTTTCCTGCCTCACTCTCCTCTCTTCCTTCCTGTTTTTTCCTAATTCTTTTATTATTATTCTTATTATAATTATTATTGGTTTTGTGCTGTCCCCATTCTCCTGACCTGCCCTACACCCTGGACCATGCCCACCCCTTGCTAATTTAAAAATCATCAGGCAAGAAGATGAGGCCATGATAGCTAAAGAAAAAGGTTTCAAACCCTGACTTACTTTTTTCTTTAAGAAATGCAATACTCATCTCACCTTTTGGCCCTAAATTATTTTCTATTCCTATCAATTTTAGTCCAGGACTGGAGAGGCCACATTATCAAGTAGAAGGGTCTAAAACACTGCCTGGCAACAAAATTTGCAGGTTTTACTCAATGGTGCTAATTCTGTCCTCTGAGCTCTTTCCTGTCCCTTCATACCTTCAATCCTTACTTTTGCCAATTGTCATTTCCCATCAAGGGTAGGGGTGATGATATTGGTGGAAGAGGATGACAATAAAATCCTAGTGGAATAAGAGGGTTGAGTTGAGTAGAATACCATAGAGGGGTGCAGTTTATAAATCAGTCTGAGTTGGGTATATATATGCCACGTGAAATGAGCTTCCAGTGACTTATTCTTACTAGTTTTCTCCAAGACATAGGATTGTCTTAGCCAGAACTCTGTTTCCATGATAGGGCATGAGAAAAACTAGTCAGCATAGGTTCAGCTTCTTGGAGATATTTTCAACTTACCCATTTTGGCTCTTTAAACTAGTTTTCTCTTCAAATTAACTGTGGCTCTCATTTGTATTTATAAATTGTCATCTATCTATCCCTTTTTCCCATTAAGCAAATATTAATTTGTTCTCCTTTAGTTGTTTGGCCAAATCTTCCATCCATCTTATTTTCTTCCCCTATTTCTGGGATGCTCAAGAAAGAAAAAGTAACCCATTTTCTTTCTTTCATCAGGTCCTAGGACATGATGAGAATCTCTTTCCCACTTGTCATGACAGAATCAAATCTATAATATTGGTGATTGGAGGGTGGGGAGACTAAAGGAGCTGGTATAGACACGGGTAGGGGATATTTCAGTTATTTAACCCTATAGTCAAATGCTTATCTTGGAATCTAGATCACTGAGGCTGAAGCTTTTGCAATTAGGCTTTTGAGTGGTGAAGAAAATTGGTAGAAGGGAGTAAAGTCTAGAGGCAAGAATCTATTAGGGCCAAAGATGACTTCCAGGAAAAGACGTAGGATTACTGAGCTCCTCTAAAAGAGGCAGCTGTGGCTGCATAATACTTAGTGTATATTTAATGATAATTGTTGAATATTAGTTTTGAAGAAGAATAATTTTATTTTTGTTTTCACTAAATTTTCATTTTCTGGGAGCCATAGGACAAAATGGATGAATAGACAAGATGCTCTCTGAGTTCTATTTAGGACTTTTTTGCTCAGATTCTTTCACTTACCCATAATTTCCAAGAGATTTGGCTTTTTGCCCTCCTTTTCCCCCTTCATCTATCCCTTTTCCTTTCTTTGGAAGGGGGTTATATATGAGAGGTTGTTGAAGAAGTCGGTGAGGCTGAAGTAAAGGGGCAAGAAAGGGCAGGTTACTAAAGAGCACTTTATTTCTTTGAAACCTTTGTGAGCTATAAATGGAGATGGAATGACTTGACTCCCCCATTATGTTAGAGGGCAGTTGGTGGGGTTGAAGGATAATATAATATTTGCCATTGGGAAAAGACAGTTTCTCTTAGAGGGTGGCAAAATGCCTTTGTCCAGTGTCCCTATTTTTGCCATCTCTTCCTTATTTCTTCCATTCAAGGTGCCTCCTATATCAAAATTTCTTATCAGTTCTCTCCAAGATTTCCCTCTTTACAAATTATCACTTCTATTTTCTAAACTCTCTCCTGCTCAGATCCAAACAGCATTTGCAAGGCTAGAGTCATACACGAGAATACTCCCCTTTTTAAATTCACCTTTGTCTTCTGAAAACTAATTTCATTAAGAACTCTGGTGAGCAGCCAGAGTAACTGAAGTTTTGAACCAGGCTTGGAGATTCCCCATCAGACTTCCTGGGATTCCAGCTCCTCTCCACCAAGCTCAGCCTGCTAAATGGCACAGGAAAAATCCCAACTTTCTTTAGGTCTCAGTTTCTCCTCCCCTCCATGAAATGGAAAGAATATTACTTTTTCTTGTTTGTTCAGTATTTGCTGGACATGAAGTATAGTCTTGTTGTATTGGGTGATGTGTGCAAAATTGCAGGAGCTCATGGCCTACAAGAGGAAATAAGGGAGAAAGTGGAGGAGAGGGACAGAAGGAACAATTATTTGGTATAGATCCACCCCTCTCTGCCTTCCTCTCCTCAACCTCCATGTTTCTGATTTGTTGAGTCCCTCGTACCACCCATAATGCTTTGCATTGGTGCAGGCTGGGAAGGGGGTATATGGTCTCAGAAGTTGTTGTTGTTGTTTTTTGCATGCTTTCTTAATAAAAAATTAAAAAAAATGTTTACAGTTTTATCTTGCTGGCGTTGGTGTTAAGTTTCTCTTTGTTGGAATAGGATGGGAGAAACAGGAAAACATTTGGTTTTAGTTGTCCTTTACTTCACTCCTTCAGCTCCTTCGCCCCCAAGCACTGGGATTGATTGGTTGACCCTGAACTTTTTTGACTGATGGGAAAAAATTAAAGTTACCGCTTGAACATTCCTTCTTTCAAATGCAATTACATATAGTGTAATATTGTTGGAAAAGTCAGCTTGGTATGTAGACCAGAGCCACTTTACTTGTATTCTGGGATATTTTAAAGACCTTTGGGGTCCCAGTCTGGAACATTCTAGAGAGGAGACAGTACAAAATAATTACAGATACTCACCAGTTTTTCATCAAAAATAAAGAGAATTCCAATTATAGGAACTTCTTCAGAATATATTTCTAAGACAAATGGAACTCTCAAAAAAAAAAGAGTTCAGAAATGCTAACTATTCATTATGCATTGATTGAATCCTTATAACTTTGCCAATAATATTCTCCCTATATATTAACCCCAGGAGTTTGAGATTTACACCTATGATCTTGTGGGATATGTGGGGTTTTTAATGGCCATTATAGCAGATTTACAGTTACCCACTGTTCTAGTTTGCTAGCTGCGGGAATGCAACACACCAGAGATGAATTGGCTTTCAATAAAAGGGATCTATTCAGTTAACATATAGTTCTTCAGAGGAAAGGAAGCTAACTTTCAACTGAGGTTCTTTCTTACATGGGAAGGCACAGGACGATCTTTGCTGGCCTTCTCTCCAGGGTTCCAACAACTTTCCCCGGGGTGATTCCTTCCTGCATCAACAAAGGCCTGGGCTGAGCTGCAAGTGCTGAGATAAGGTATGCTGAGCTTTTGGGCTGTGCTCGTTTGGCTCTCTCACTTAAGCAGCAGCCAATTAAATCAAACATTATTCATTGCAGCAGGCACACCTCCTAGCTGATTGCAGATGTTCATCAGCAACAGATGAGGTTCACATGCCATTGGCTCATGTCCATAGCAACAAAACTAGGCATCTTCACCTGACCAGGCTGACACCTGAACCTAACTACTGCACCCACTATGAGCTACATTTGCTGCATACTTAGAAGTTATGATATAGTCTGTGCCAAACAATTAGAAGAATCCACGAATCTCAGCCTTGCAATGAACCATGAGAAAAAAGGCATTTATTCACATGAAAAAAATCTAAGAAAATTAAATTAGAAATGTAGTACTACAAATCTTACAATATATCAGACATTCTGACCTTACAATTAAAAGAATTTCAAGTGACTTGAAATTTTTCCTGCATGGTAATCTACTAACAAATTTGTAGTCCAGATGCTAACCTTAACTATTGAACAAATAATAGTGAATTTCAAATCCAAAACACATGCCATTTTCTATTTTTTAGATTGTCATTGTATTAATTAATTTAATGAGGCTATATTGCCATACAGAGAAGTCTGGAATTTCAGAGGTTTAGCACATGAATGTTTGTACACAGAGAAAAATGTGACAGTGATGGAGAATTTGGATAATATATTTTTTTTTAAATGAGAAGACAGAAAGCTATATAAATGGTTAGAATATATAGGCAAAGTGGAAGAAAAATAGATGATCTAAGGGGGAGATAGGCGCCTGGGCATGAAACAATTTAAGTATGATGATTATTAATAAATTTTGGATATGCTGGATAAACAATAAAAATTATGGAAGTGCTTGGATGAAAGTACTCATCTTTCAGAACAAGAAGTAATTTTATCATGACTTAAAAAAAAAGCAGCATAAACACATGATTTAGAAACATCATGGTAAATATCTGAAGAAACATCCAAAACTGCTGTAGGTGTTGTCTCTGGGCAATGAGTGTAAGAGAAAGTGGGGGTGGGGGAGGGTGTAGTTGCTTAGGTAGAGTAGGGCAAGAGACTTCTTATATTTTATTAGAAGCCTTTGGATTCAATTTGAAAAGATCAATTTTAAAGAAACCCGAAAGATATATCTGGTGCTTTTGGTATGAAAGGTGCATACTTATAATCTTGTTTTTAAAGTTTGAGCTTATTACTGGTGTTCTAGTTTGCTAGCTGCCGGAACGCAATATACCAGAAATGGAATGGCTTTTAAAGAGGGGAATTTAATCAGATGTTCCTTTACAGTTCCAAGGCCAAGAAAATGTCCCAATTAAAACAAGTCTTTAGAAATGTCCGATCAAAGGCATCCAGGGAAAGACACATTGATTCACGTAGGCTGATGAAGTTCAGAGTCTCTCTCTTATCTGGAAAGGCACATGGTGAACATGGTCAGAGTTTCTCTTTCATCTGGAAAGGCACATGGTGAACATGGTCAGGGTTCCTCTCTCATCTGGAAGGACACATGGCGAACACAGTGTCATCTGTTAGCTTCTTCTCCTGGCTTCCTGTTTCATGAAGCTCCCTGGGAGGTGTCTTCCTTCTTCATCTCCAAAACGCTGGCTGATGGACCCTCTGCTTCATGGTACTGCAGCATTCTCTGCTCTCTGAATGTCTTTCATTCTCCAAAATATTTCCTCCTTTATAGGACTCCAGAAACTTCTCAAGACCCACCCACATGGGTGGAGACATGTCATCACCATCTTAACAACCACCCTTGATTAAATCACATCTCCAGGGAGATGCTCTGATTACAGTTTCAAACATACAGTATTGAATAGGGATTATTCTACCTTTACAAAATGGGATTTTGATTAAAACATGGCTTTTCTATGGTACACCCATCCTTTCAAACTAGCACACCTGGTAAAGGTGTTCAGTCATTTTGCAGTGGATTAAAGAACTGTTGCTCCATCCTCCACCTTCTTTCTCCTTTTACTTAAGAACTACTGGGCAGGCCACGGTGGCTCAGCAGGCAGAGTTCTCACCTGCCATGCCGGAGACCCAGGTTCGATTCCTGGTGCCTGCCCATGCAAAAGAAAAAAAAGAAAAAAGAACTACTGATTATGAGGAAGAAGAGTGGAATAATTCACATCTTAAGAAATTGGAAGTTATTTGAGGTAAAAAGTCTGATGTGGAAGAATATCACATTTAAAAGTCAGGGAAGAAAAAGGAATTAAGGAGCTTAAGAAAATGAATGGAAGATAGATAACTCTATCAGTAGGCAAATAGAGTAAGCAAATAGAAAATACCCAGAACACAGCTTTCACGACATTTCATGAATAAGTTTTTACATGCATTATTGGTCTATCTTAAACACCATAGGACACTTCTTTATTTGTAACAATGGAAACTTGGAATTCCTGTGTTCTGTACCAGTGGTATTCCAGGTAGTGGGCATCTGGCATTACATTCAGTCTCATTTTAATTCCCTATTTTTATAGGATTTTTACATCTTGCACCTTCTTTTTATTTAAAAATCACCATCACCACCACCACAAAGCTGTAAAACAAATCATTGCCCTTCACTCTTATAGAACCAGAAAAAAATGAGTTTAAATAAAATCTGGAAGGGGATTTAGAGAGTATTAAAGAAAAAAGGTTAATGATAGAAATATAATTTTAAAACAGACCAGATTCTCATTTATCTCACATGGCTTAGTTTTAGAACAGAAATAGACTAATTTTTACAAAGATTCTTAAATTTAGTGTGCATCAGAAATGAGGACTTGTTAAGACACTTGCTGGGTCCCCATTCTCAAAGATTTTTTTTTTAACTTTTTTTATTAATTAAAAAAATTAACAAACAAAGCATTAAGATATCATTCCATTCTACACATACAATCAGTAATTCTTAATATCATTACATAGTTGCATATTCATCATTTCTTAGAACATTTGCATCGATTTAGAAAAAGAAATAAAAAGACAACAGAAAAAGAAATAAAACGATAACAGAGAAAAAAAAGATTATACATACCATACCCCTTACCCCTTGCTTTCATTTACCACTAGCATTTCAAACTAAATTTATTTTAACATTTGTTCCCCCTATTATTTATTTTTATTCCATATGTTCTACTCTTCTGTTGATATAGTAGCTAAAAGGAGCATCAGACACAAGGTTTTCACATTCACAGAGTCTCATTGTGAAAGCTATATCATTGTTCCATCATCATCAAGAAACATGGCTACTGGAACACAGCTCCACATTTTCAGGCAGCTCCCTCCAGCCTCTCTGCTACATCTTGAACAACAAGGTGATATCTACTTAATGCATAAGAATAACCTCCAGGATAACCTCTCGACTCTGTTTGGAATCTCTCAGCCATTGACACTTAGTCTCATTTCACTCTTCCCCCTTTGGTCGAGAAGGTTCTCTGAATCCCTTGATGTTAATTCTCAGCTCCTTCTAGGGTTTTTCTCAGGCCCTTGATGCTGAGTCTCAGCTCATTCCAGGATCTCTGTCCCATGTTGCCAGGAAGGTCCAGACCCCTGGGAGTCATGTCCCACGCAGAGAAGGGGAGGGTGGTGAGACTGCTCGTCATGTTGGCTGGAGAGAGAGGCCACATCTGAGAAACAAAAGAGGCTCTCCTGGGGGTGACTCTTAGGCCTAAATTTTAAGTAGACTTGACATATCCTTTGTGGGGTTAAGTTTCATATGAACAACCCCCAAGACTGGGGGCTCAGCCTATAGCTTTGGTTGTCCACACTGCTTGTGAGAATATCAAGAATTCAACTTGGGGAAGTTGAATTTCTCCCCACTCTCACCATTCCCCGAAGGGGGCTCGCAAACACTTTTCTAGTCACTGATCAAATCACTCTGGGATTCATCGGGGCATCACTTTGGACAAACTAACAAAATCTCATGTCCTACCTGAGATTCCAAGTACTTATGACATTCAATCAAACTATCTACATGAGTTATATTAGAAATGCTCTAGTCAAAATATAAATTTTGTAACAAATAAGCATTTTTTGCTTTAGTCTCACACATAAGGTGACATTTTAAAGTATTAATTATCATCTATTTTCAGCACCCTGCAATAATGACATTCCTTTGTTCTTCCTCATGCAAAAACATTTTTAAAATTTGTACATTGTACATTTCACTATTATTATACATGCTAGGCATTCCTAGATTATACCATCTTGATCTTTACCATCTATCTTTCTTTCTGATTTCATTTATGTCCCTAGCCCCCTCCCTTTATCATTCTCACATTCAGCTTCATTCAGTGTTTTAACATAATTACATTACAGTTAGGTAGTATTGTGCTGTCCATTTCTGAGTTTTTATATTCAGTCCTGTTGCACAATCTGTATCCCTTCAGCTCCAATTACCCAATATCTCACCCTATTTCTATCTCCTAATGGTCTCTGTTACCAAGGAAATATTCCAAGTTTATTCACTAATGTCAGTTCATATCAGTGAGACCAGACAGTATTTGTCCTTTTGTTCCTGGCTAATCACACTCAGCATAATGTCCTTAAGGTCCATTCATGTTGTTACATACTTCATAACTTTATTCTGTCTTACAGCTGCATAATATTCCATCTTATGTAAATGTCACAGATTGTTTAGTCAGCTGTCCGTTGTTGGACATTTTGGCTGTTTCCATCTCTTGGCAATTGTTAATAATGCTGCTATAAACATTGATGTGTAAAATGTCCATTTGTGTCCTTGGCCTCGTGTCCTTTGAGTAGAGACAGCATATAGATGGGTCCTGTTTTTTAATCCATTCTGCCAGACTATGTCTTTTGATTGGAGAGTTTAATCCATTAACATTCAGTGTTATTACTGCATGGGTAGGACTTTCTTCTGCTATTTTGCCTTCTGGATTTTATATGTCATATCTAATTTTCCTTCTTTTTACCTTTACTCATAGTCTTCCTTTCTACATTCTTCTCCACACCTCTCTCTTCTGTCTTTTCATATCTGTCTCTAGTGTTCCCTTTAGTATTTCTTGCAGAGCTGGTCTCTGGGTCACAAATTCTCTCAGTGATTTTTTGTTTGAAAATGTTTTAATTTCCCCTTCATTTTTGAAGGACAATTTTGCTGGATATAGAATTCTTGGTTGGCAGTTTTTCTCTTTTAATAATTTAAATATATTATCCCACTGTCTTCTCGCCTCCATGGTTTCTGTTGAGAGATCTGCGCATAGTCTTATTGGGCTTCCCTTGTATGTGATGGATTGCTTTTCTCTTGCTGCTTTCAAGATCCTCTCTTTCTCTTTGACTTCTGACATTCTGATTATTAAATGTCTTGGAGTATGTGTATTTGGATCTATTCTCTTTGGGGTACACTGCACTTCTTGGATCTGTAATTTTAAGTCTTTCATAAGAGTTGGGAAATTTTCAGTGATAATTTCCTCCATTAGTTTTTCTCCTCCTTTTCCCTTCTCTTCTCCTTCTGGGACACCCACAACACATATATTCATGTGCTTCATATTGTCTTTCAATTCCCTGAGTCCCTGCTCATATTTTTCCATTTTTTTTCCTATAGTTTCTGTTTCTTGTCAGATTTCAGATGTTCCATCCTCCAGTTTTGAAATCCTATGTTCTGTCTCTTGAAATCTACCATTGTAGGTTTCCATTGTTTTTTTCATCTCTTCTACTGTGTCTTTCATTCCCATAAGTTCTGTGATTTGTTTTTTCAGACTTTCAGTTTCTTCTTTTTGTTCTTTCCTTGCCTTCTTTATATCCTCCCTCAATTCATTGATTTGGTTTTTGATGAGGTTTTCCATGTCTGTTCGTACATTCTGAATTAATTGTTTCAGCTCCTGTATGTCATTTGAATTGTTGGCTTGTTCCTTTGACTGGGCCATATCTTTAGTTTTCCTAGTGTGATTTGTTATTTTTTGTTGGCGTCTAGGCATTTAATTACCTTAATTAGTTTATTCTGGAGGTTGCTTTCACTTCTTTTATCTAGGGTTTTCTTGCTGGATGAATTTGTTGTCTAGCTGTTCTTTGACATTCCGTTCAGCTTTATCTGGACCTTTAGCTTAAGTTTTGTTTAACAGAGGAGAATTTTCCAGTTCTTGTTTTCTTGTTTCTTGCCCTGCTTGTGTGGTGCCTTTCACCTACACACATTTAGGAGGGTCTACTTAGATATTATAGACCCAACCAGATTTTCCCAGACCAAACTGGCCTCCTGTCAGGCGGAAAGAGTCACCTGTGTCGGTTTTCCCTGAGGGTGAGACCCAGCAGGTTGAAAGACTTCCCTGTGAAGTCTCTGGACTCTGTTTTTCTTATCCTGCCCAGTATGTGGTGCTTGTCTGACTGCAGGTCCCACCAGCATAAGATGATGCGGTACCTTTAACTTTGGCAGACTCACCCTGCTGGGGGCGTGGTGGAGACAGAGGAGAGGTTGTAGGCTGGTTTTAATGGCTTTAAATTACCAAGCCCTGGTTTCTGAATTCCTTGATGGAGGGATTCCACCTGAGTTGGGCTTCACCCCTCCCCTGGGGAAGGCAGAGGCTCCAGACAAGCCCCCAAAAGAGCTCACTTCTGCCTATGTCTGGGGCAGTTGAAACCTGAAAAGTCCTGCCGCTGTATCCAGAGGCAGTCAAGCCTATATAGATACACAGCCACAAAAACCTCTGTTTCCTTCTTTTTTTTCCGCCTTTTTCTGTCAGTCCTGCCCCCTTGGCGCGGGGCAAAAATGAGCAACCTCTGCTTTGATCAGGTTCACCTAAGCTGGGGGCTTATTTTTAGTAGTCAGAATTAGTTAATTAGTTCCACAATTGGTGTTTGATTGTGCCCAGTCTCTGCTGCTGGTAAAGTCCTTTCCTTTCCCCTCTGGAAAGCAGCCTGTGGGGGAGGGGCACTGGCTGCCGCAGCTTTGGGAACTCACGGTTTGGGGGGGTGCTCGCAGCCGGTTCAGCTGGTCCAGACTGGGGTACGCTGTGTGTCCGGTCACTATTGTGGCTCTGGGAGCTGTTCTGTACTGTTTCTGGTTATTTAGTAGTTGTTCTGGAGGATGAACTAAAACACGCATGTTGTTAAGCCGCCATCTTGACCCGGAAGTCCATTCTCAAAGATTTTGATTGAGCAAGTCTGAGGTGGGACTTCAAAATTTGCATTTCTAACAAGTTTCCAGGTGGTGCTGATGCTACTAGTGAGGGACCCCACTTTGAGAACCACTAAATTGAAATGTTTCTTATGACTTTTTGATGGTTTCTGAAGTAGCCTGCTCACCTATCACTCATCCTTTTAGAAACATGGTACACTGGGTGAATTCCTAAGAAACACTGCTTGTGTTGACAGCTCCATATTTTCACAAAGTTGTACTGATAATATTTTCATCCAAAGTGACTTTGTTTGGAGGACAGCTGGTAGAGTGTGTGAGTTCTTCACTGAAGGCAGCCTCCAGAATCCCCTGCATGGACTGTTTTGCTTTCTTCCTAAAATCTTTCCCCAGGAGGGCATAGAGGAAGGGATTAAAGCAGCTATTGGCAGATGCCAGAGCAATGGATACATGGTCCCAGGACAAAAGTGCTCTTCCAAGGGGAGTTTCTGGGTCAGTAAACAATAATAGGACTCCTATAAAGTGATATGGAGTCCAGCAGACAAGAAAGACAAGTACCACAACCATGGCCACTCGCAAAGTTTTACTCCGAGATTTGGTGAAGCGTCCCCGTCGCATTCGGAGGATGATGAGGGTATAACAGGCCACCATGATAATGAAGGGCAGCAGGAAACCTATCACTAGCCTGGTAATGGTTATTGCCACCAAGCGTGTTGATGCTTGATTGTCATATGCAAATTGGTCTAAATTCTGGAAATCTTGTGTTAGTTCAGGCGTGTATAAGGAATAGTTAGAAGCACTGGGGAAAAGCTCTAAACCAGTAGAGAGAAGAGCCTCAGAATTCTCCAGTGGGTCAGTCTTGTCATCTTCACTTGGAAACCTAGGCAAACCACTGGGGATTCTAGGTGAGACCACATCAGCAGATTTAAATGGGTTATAGTAAGGATGTTGACTAGATAATCTAGTTGTATCCATAGGAAGTGAATCTTCAGAAGGTGGTGGAACTGTTTGAGAATGAAGAACATTGGAAGTTGTCAATGGATATATTGTGGTGGCTGTCCAAGGGTGATCATTTGTTTGGGAAGAAGAATCTAGGCTATCATTCATTTCCCCAGGCTGATCAATGGAGTTGCCAAGAGATTCATCTTCCAGTGGATCAAAAGTGAAGTATTGATAATCTGATGAACTATAGACATCAAAATTGTAGTTACACACACTATAGTTGTTTACACTGTATGTTTCCCGGTACAAGAACACAGGTATACACATTAAAAAAGCCACCACCCAGATACATCCACAGATAGTAACAGCTGTCCCCACATTGCGATGATTCTGGCACCAGATAGGCTTGAGTACCACAAGACAGCGGTCCAGGCTAATGGCAGTAAGCAAGAAGACACTGGCAAACATGTTGAAGATGATGATGGAGGGGATTAGCTTGCAGAGGAACCAGCCATAGGGCCAGTGTCCCTGGAGAGCCAAGTGAACCAGGGAGAAGGGCAGGGAGAGACAGCAGAGAAAGTCGGCCATGGTGAGATGGAGAAACCAAACTGTGTTCACAGTTCGCTGCATTTTTAGGCCAGCTATCCACAGTACCAACCCATTAGATGGAAATCCCAGTAGGAAAGTGAGGCTGAGAATGACCATGGAGAGAATTATGCAGGGTTCATTCAAGGGCCTTGAGAATTCATCAGTTGAATTGTTCTCAGCAGAGAAAGACTCCATTGTTAAACTTCTGCAAAAAGATGAAAAAACATGTTAGAACTAGTAGTACTTTAAAAAAAATGCATACTCTTAGAATTCTAACCTTTTTTTCCCCATGTAATGATGGTAGAACTACAAAGCCAGAAGGGCTGCACGCTGTTCTGGTTTGTGTTCCTTGACTTCACAGTGGACCACACAAAAGCATCCTCTGATAGACAATAAAATCAAAAGTATTGATTTAAATATGCGTTAAAATAATAACTTCATTTCCAATGTAAATTTCCCCTCTTTCTTCAGCTTTCAATTTCTCATTGCCCATTGACTCCTTTCCTCACCAGAAGCCCTCCATTAAAAACAAATAAATTAAATGACCAAACAAAACTTCTAGACTGAAGGTTCTCAACCCTAAGACCAGGAAAGGTCATTAAGAAGGTTCATAACCACTTAAAATAATAAGAAAAAAAATTTTTTTCAGAAGAATTGTTCTTGTGGTTCTGAACATAAGGTTGAGAGGTAGAGCCCTATTTCTTTGCTCCTGCATAAACTGTAACAAGATATGTACCCTAGATTGTAGTAAAATTATAAATATGTGCATAAGTATTTCAAATAGCACTAACTCCTTTCCTTAGAAAGGGTGGGTCTAGAAAAATTATGCTTTCTATTGAAATATAGAGGGGAAATGGTGGTTTTGTGGAGGGAGCATTTTCCATTTTTGAAGCTTAGAGAACCAAATGTTTATTTTTTGTTCCACTGACATGTAAGCTGGGTTCATCTGTGGCTTTGCTCAGTCTGTGGGTATACTTCACCTCTGCCTTTTGCGTTTTCCTATTCTGCGATCCAGGCTGAAGGAGCATCTCCCACACAGGCCGTGTACATTCTCATGCCAGAAGACAGAAGCAAAGAGGGCAGACAGGAATTTGGCCTGCCTCTAGGAGTGTCTGATTAGGTGTGGAGTACATCATGTTTGCTCACAAACCATTAGCCAAAGCTTGCTACATGACCAAACTCCCAAGGAAGAGCAGATACCATCCTTTCATAGAGCAGTGAGTGACTGTGAAAAATAATGCAATCCACTAAAGACTGCTCTTTTGATCACAAATATTTACTTCTCTCCTTTCTGTATGTAAAAGATTCAATTTCTTTATGCCAAGGAAGTTACTACTCAAATTTCATCAAACATGCTATTGGACTTGAAGTCTGTGATCTAGGGTTAGTCTCTGTATCAGATCCAAGTATAGCTCCTCTCAATTCAGAGTCATGTGTCCCTATACGCACTAACATAAATGAGGTACATTTACACAAACGGAAATGTGGAGAATGGAAAACACCCAGAAGTCACTGGGCTATAGAAGTTCTTACACTCCACTGGGAAAATATGAGGTTCCTTACCTGTAGGTTGGTAATGTCCGTTGATTGGGCTCAGGTTATACTTCCTAGAAGTGGTTCACCAATTCATTTTCTCTGTCCTCAGAGTTCCTTTCAGTTCATTAGCCTCCTTGTCCAAGTCTAAAGAGAGCAATGGAGAACGTGATATCCTTGGAAATTAAGCAGTTTCTCAGCTGACTTTATGTCTGAGGGCTCAGGAGATAGAAGCTGAGCTAACATGTTTTGAAGTGGAATCAAAAGTTGGAGCAAATGATCAGAAGTGAGTGAATTCTTTCTTTTTTAACTGCCCTGTAAGTGGCATTCACACTCTCACTAATGGGCACTGGGTGGCTATAAATCTTGTTAGCATGGGACAGTAGTGGGGTCAAGTGTTGTTCCAGTTCCCACATGATCTTCCTTCAGTTCTAATTTTTATCCCAGACTTCTGTTTAACACACCAACAAAGGGCTTCAGCATCTCCTGGATTGGGGGTGGGTGGGAGGTCTTTATCAATCACCAACCCAGTGCTCTGTGGGCAAGAACAACTGTGGACCACTGTTCCCCAAGCAACCTAAGAAGTAGAATTTTTTTGTTTTTAATTTTTAAATTTTTTTTAAATACCAAAAAATACCAAATGCAAACATCCTTAACTTTTGATCATCCCATTCTACATATATAATCAGTAATTCACAATATCATCACATAGTTGCATATTCATCATCATGATCATTTCTTGGAACATTTGCATCTATTCAGAAAAAGAAATAAGAAGAAAACAGAAAAAAAATTCATATATACCATACCCCAACCCCTCCCTTTCATTGATCACTAGCATTTAAAACTAACTTTATTTTAACCATTGTCCCCCCTATTATTTATTATTATTCCATATGTTCTACTCATCTGTTGACAAGGTAGATAAAAGGAGCATCAGACACAAGGTTTTGTCGCAATCACACAGTCACATTGTGAAAGCTATATCATTATACAATCATCTTCAAGAAACATGGCTACTGGAACATAGCTCTACATTTTCAGGCAGTTTCCTCCATCTCTCTATTACATCTTGACTAACAAGGTGATATCTATTTAATGCGTAAGAATAACCTCCAGGATAACCTCTTGACTCTGTTTGGAATCTCTCAGCCATTGACACTTTATTTTTTCTCATTTTGCTCTTCCGCATTTTGGTTGAGAAAGTTTTCTCAATCTCTTGATGCTGAGTCTCAACTCATTCTAGGCGTTTTCAATCCCCTGATGCTGAGTCTCAGCTCATTCTAGGATTTCTGTCCCATGTTGCAAAGAAGGTCCACACCCTTGGGAGTCATGTCCCACGTAGACAGGGGGAGGGTGGTGAGTTTGTTTATTGTGTTGGCTGGAGAGAGAGGCCACATCTGAGCAACAAAAGAGGTTCTTTTGGGGGTGACTCTTAGGCCTAATTTTAAGTAGGCTTGACCTATCCTTTGTGGGGTTAAGTTTCATATGAACAAACCCCAAGATTGGGGGCTCAGCCTATAACTGGTTGTCCACACTGCTTGTGAGAATATAAGGAATTCAACTTGGGGAAGTTGAATTTTCCCCCCTTTCTCACCATTCCGTGGAGGGGACTTTGCAAATATTTTTTAATTCACTGTTCAAATCACTCTGGGATTTATCAGGGCATCACTCTGGACAAACCAACAAAATCTCATGTCCTACTCCAGGTTCCATGTACTTATGGTGTTCAATTAAGCTGTCTACATAAGTTATATTAGGAAATGCATTAGTTGAAATACAAATTTTGTACCAAATAAACATTTTTTGCTTTAGTCTCACACATAAGTTGAACTTTTAAAATGTTAATTACCATCTATTTTCAGCACCCTGCAGTAATGACATTCCTTTGTTCTTCCTCATGCAAAAACATTTTAAAAGTTTGTACATTTAGTCACTATCATTATGCACTCTAGGCATTCCTAGATTATGCCATCTCAGTCTTTATCATCTCTTTCCTTCTGAGTTCATTTGTGCCCCCAGCCCTCCTCCCTCCATCATTCTCACATTCAGCTTCATTCAGTGCTTTAACATAGTTGCATTACAGTTACGTAGTAGTGTGCTGTCCATTTCTGAGTTTTTGCATTCAGTTCTGTTGCACAATCTGTCTCCCTTGAGCTCCAATTACCCAATATCTTACCCTGTTTCTATCTCCTGATGGTCTCTGTTACCAACAAAATATTCCGAGTTTATTCACTAATGTCAGTTCATATAGTATTTGTCCTTTTGTTTGTAGCTAATCTCACTCAGCATAATGTCCTTAAGGTCCATCCATGTTGTTACATACTTCATAACTTTATTCTGTCTTACAGCTGCATAATATTCCATTGTATGTATATACCACAGCTTGTTTAGCCACTCATCTGTTGATAGACATTTAGGCTGTTTCCATTTCTTGGTAGTTGTAAATAATGCTGCTATAAACATTGGTGTGCAAATGTCCACTTGTGTCCTTGCCCTCATGTCCTCCGAGTAGATATCTAATAATAGTATTGCCAGGTCATATCACAGTTCTACATTTAGGTCCGTGAAGAACTGCCAAACTGCTTTCCATAGTGGTTGTACCATTTGACATACCCACCAACAGTGGATAAGTGTGCCTCTTTCTCCACATCCTCTCCAGCACTTGTCGTTTTCTGTTTTACATATAATGGCCATTCTGGTGGGTGTGAGATGATATCTCATTATGGTTTTGATTTGCATTTCCCTAATAGCCAGGGAAGTTGAGCATCTTTTCATGTGCCTTTGGCCATTTGTATTTCCTCTTCTGATAATTGTCTGTTCAAGTCTTTTGCCCATTTTGTGTTGGGTTGTCTGCCTTTTTGTTGTTGAGTTGAACAATCTCTTTATATTATGGACACTAGACCTTCATCTGATATATCACTTTCAAATATTGTCTCCTGTTGTGTAGGCTGTCTTTTTACTTTATTGATGAAGTTCTTTGATGTGCAAAAGTGTTTAATTTTGAGGAGTTCCCATTTATCTCTTTCTTTCTTCAGTGCTTGTGCTTTGGGTGTAAGGTCTAGGAAACCACCTCCTATTATAAGATTTATAAGATATCTCCCTACATTTTCTTCTAACAGTTTTGTGGTCTTAGATCTAATGTTTAGGGCTTTGATCTATTTTGAGTTAATTTTTGTATAGGGTGTGAGATATGGATACTCTTTCATTATTTTGCATATGGATATCCAGTTTTCTAGACACCATTTATTGAAGAGACTGTTCTTTCCCAGGTGAGCTGGCTTGATCGCATCAAAGATCAATTGTCCATAGATGAGAGGGTCTATATCTGAACACTCTATTCGATTCCATTGGTCAGTATATCTATCTTTATGCCAGTACCATGCTGTTTTGACCACTGTAGCTTCATAATACACCTTAAAGTCAGGTAGCATGAGACCTCCGACTTCATTTTTTTTTTTCCTCAGAATACTTTTAGCTATTTGGGGCACACTGCCCTTCCAGATAAATTTGGTTATCAGTTTTTCTATTTCTGAAAAGTTAATCTTTGGGATTTTAATTGGTATTGCATTGAATTTGTAAATCAATTTAGGTAGAATTGACATCTTAATTATATTTAGTCTTCCAATCCATGAGAACGGTATGCTCTTCCATTTATTTAGGTCTTCTATGATTTCTTTTAATAATTTCTTATAATTTTTTCTGTATACATCTTTTATCTCTTTAGTTAAATTTATTCCTAAATATTTTATTCTTTTGGTTACAATTGTAAATGGATTTTTTTTTCATGATTTCCACCTCAGTTTGTTCATTACTAGTGTATAGAAACACGACAGATTTTTGAGTGCTGATCTTGTAACCTGCCACTTTGCTGTACTCTTTTATTAGCTCTAGTAGTTTTGCTGTGGATTTTTCGTTTTTTTTTTTTTTGACATATAATATCATATCATCTGCAAACAGTGAGAGTTTTACTCTTCCTTTCCAATTTTGATGCCTTGTATTTATTTTTTCTTGTCTAATTGCTCTGGCTAGAACTTCCAACATAATGTTGAATAACAGTGGTGATAGTGGACATCTTGTCTTGTTCCTGATCTTAGGGGGAAAGTTTTCAGTTTTTCCCTATTGAGGATGATGTTAGCTGTGGGTTTTTCATATATTCCCTTAATTATGTTGAGGAAGTTCTCTTCTATTCCTATCCTTTGAAGTGTTTTCAACAGGAAAGGATGTTGAATTTTGTCAAATGCCTTTTCTGCATCAATCAAGATGATCATGTGGTTTTTCTGCTTTGATTTGTTGATATGGTGTATTACATTAATTGATTTTTTTATGTTGAGCCATCCTTGCATACCTGGGATGAATCCTACTTGGTCATGATGTATAATTCTTTTAATGCATTCCTGGATTCGATTTGCTAGAACAAGTAGATTTTTAACTTTATACATTTTCATTTCCCTTGAGGGCAGAAGTCCATCCATATTCTCCATCACATTTTCAGAGGGACTCATCACCACAGAAATAGATGCTCTAGATTAAATTATGTCTTTTTAGATCCAATCCCTCCTTTTACCACCACGTTTTTCAAGAGTCGTTTATCCTCTTTGTGTTGATTTCCTCACCACCTTTCATTTCTTTCTTGTTTGTTCTTTATGAATTTAACTTGGGAAAAATAATTTACTATTACATAAACAGAATATATGCATGAAGAAAACTGGAACATATAAACAGGTAAAAGAAAATAAAAACATTATCTATCCACCAGCCAGTGATTACTAGTTTTACCACCTTAATTTACATCCCTCTGGATCTTTTCCAATGTATAAATGTATTTGTATATAAGCATATGTAATATGTATGTGTGTATATATTTTTTTGTTATGCCAGTTTTGACAAAATACTTTCATACTATGCATATTGTTTTATAAACTCTTTTCTGTGTTTTTCAAGTTTTAGCCCCCCAGGTACCTTAATGGATACCTAGTCCTTATCCAATTATTTTCTGACTGTCCCTAAAATATCTTTTACAGTTAGTTTGTCCAAAACGTTATCCAATCTAAGACCAACTTTGCATCACAGTGTTATGTCTCTCTCTGTTTTTAATTTTTTAATTATTTTTTAATATTTTTCATTGTGAAAGATAACATATTTACAAAAGAGCTGTGCATTTCAAAGCACAATGCAATAATTAGTTATAGAACAGATTTCAGAGTTTGGTATAGGTTACAGTTCCACAATTTTAGGTTTTTGTTTCTGGCAGCTCTAAGACCCTGGAGACTAAAAGAATATCAATATAATGATTCAGCAGTCATACGCATTTGTTAAATTCTATCTTCTCTGTTATAATCCACCTTCTCCTTCGATCTTTCACCCAATCTTAAGAGGTATTTGGGCTATCCCCATTCTAATTTTTTCATGTTGGAAAGGGCTCTCGATAATGTGGTATGGGGGGATGGAATAAGCTGATGTTCTGGAGAGGCTGGACTCTCTGGGTTTCAGGACTTATCTGGCTTAAGAACCCATCTGGAGGTTATAGGTTTCTGGAAAGTAATCACAGTGCATGGAACATTTGTAGAATCTCAGATGAAGCCCTAGGTGTTCTTTAGGATTGGTAGGAACAGCAAACTGTGATTAACAGCATTATCTAGCTGAAGCTTTCATAAGAGTAGCCTCTTGGCTCTATTTGAACTTTCTCAGCCACTGTTCCTTTATTTGTTACAATTCTTTTCCACTTTTGCTCAGGAAGGCATTGTCCATCCTACGGTCCCAGGTCCAGTCTCATCCCTGGGAATCATATTCCACATTGCCAGGGAGTTTTTTACTCCTGGATGTCATGCACATGTAGAGGGGAGGATAACAATTTCACCTTCTGGAGGGTGGGCCACAGTGGCTCAGTGGCAGAGTTCTTGCCTGCCATGCTGGGTTTGATTTCCAATGCCTGCCCATACCAAAAAAAAAAAAAAAAAAAAAAAAAAAAAAAGAGGTCCTCTGGAAATAATTCTTAAGACATAACTATAGGGAGGCTTCTTACTTCATAAGAATAAACCTCAAGATCAAGGGCTTGGCCTATTTGACTTAGGAGTCCCTAATGTTTGAGACAGTTTCAGGCATTTCCCTGGTGGCAAAGTTTAATAATTCCATATTTTTTCTCCAATTCCTCAAGGAATTTTGCCATTGCTTTTAAATTATGTACTCAACACACTCTGGAATGTATCCAGGCATTACTTTAGGCTATACAGACTATAAGCCCTCATTCCCATTCTGGGCAACCTGTATTTGGGTTGTTTAAATGATCTATTCAGACAGGTTGAGTTAGATTTTGTGCTACAGAAAATTTAGGCTTTGGACAAAATAAGCCTCTATTCCTTTGGTCTCATAGAATAGGTGAAGTTTTAAAATACAGACAATGACCTCTTTACCCTTGTATCCTGATTTACTTTAGTCCTGACGAGATCAGCCTCATTCTTATCTCTAATTGAATCGTTATTTTCTTTTCAATTTCTTTAAGAGTAGTATGTTTCTATGCTGACCCTCAGAACTGCAGAACTCCTATTCTGAATCTTAAGTGTCACAAAGGTACCCAAAGTTCCAGGGAAAAGCCAGGTTATACAAATATAGCACAGCCTCTCAAAATCTAGAAATAACAATTACAGCTCCTGACTAAATGTGACTGCCACAAGAGCTTACAATCTAGCCCCCAATTTACTTTCAAGTAGTTTATAAATGAGACCATACAATATTTGCTCTTTCGTTTCTGGCTTATTTTGCCTCATCAAATTTCCCACAGTTTCATTCACATCGTTGCATGCCTCACTACTTTGTTCCTTTCTGTAGCTGCACTATATTTGATCATATGTATACACTACCATTTGCCATTCTACTTCTCAGTCAATACATCCTTCAGCCACCTTCATCCATTGAGCATCATGTACAATGTTCAAAGTCAACAGTTCATTACTCATATTATCCTCATTTAGTGGTATAATCATCAACACTCAATTTTAGACAATTTTCATTGTTTCCAAGAGAAAAATAACTGATAAACACGTTCTTACTAAATGTATTATGTCTCTTAAGCCTTAATTTAGCACAGTTCCTCTTTTTCAAAGATAATGGCTTGTTTAGGAGCTTCTTGTTCTAACCACTCCCCATCCCTTTGCAAATTATCTTCTTCCTGCAGCACTTTGTTAAAACTACTTCTAAATAGCAAATCCAAACATCTTTATCTCTGCCCTCATCCTCCTCAAATGCAACATTTAATGCACTAACTCCTGCCTGCCCTCTTCTCTTGGCATCTGACACTATCCATCTCTAATTCTGAACATGCCCATAAACGAATCTTTCTCTAAAGCTGTCTGGAACAACTCCCTAGTCCAAGTTAACATCACTATCTATGCCTTGGTTAAGACTTTTTATTTCTATCTGGAATATGACCACCTAAACCTTCTGTTTCCTCCATCTTTAATGTCTATCTGTTGAAATCTTACCAATTCTTCAAGATCTAGCTCAAATACTACATCTTCTTTAAAACCTTCTCTAAAGATCCCAATTAGACATAAGCTCATCAGTCTCTTAAATTTTTTTGTGTGTGTCTGTGTGGGGATATGGATTGAACCTCCTTTCATATCCTCTATGAAATGCCCCATTTTGTCTTGTATTATAATTATTATTCTGGCTGTCTTGTCTATCATTCAGGCCTTAAATTTTATGATAGTAAGAAATGACTCTTGCTCATTAATATGTGATCCACAGAATTTAGCACAAAGCCTTATAGGATGTAAGGGCTAAAGGTTACTTGAATGGATGAATGATCATTTGCAGGAGTGTGGGGGAGTTGACTCTTTTGTTTCCTTTTTTTAACTAAATTTAAAATACTCATTCTTTTTAATTTAATCCTTTCCTAGGGCTGTTTCATTAATTTTTTTAAACTTTTTTTTATTGTATAGTATAACATATATACAGAGCAAAGAAATAAAGCAGCAATAGTTTTCAAAGCACTCTTCAACAAGTGGTTACAGGACAGATCCCAGAGTTTGTCATGGGCTTCCATACCATCCTCTCATATTTTTCCTTCTAGCTGCTCCAGAATATAGGAAGCTAGAGGGCTTAAACATTTTTTTATCATCACAAGTGACTTTTTTTCCTTCTTTTTTTCTGTGAAAAATAACATATATACAAAAAACTATAAATTTCAAAGCACAGCATCACAATTAGTTGTAGAGCATACTTCAGACTTTGACATTGCTTTATTAATTTTTTTATTAATTAAAAAAAATTAACTAACACAACATTTAAAAATCATTCCATTCTACATATGCAATCAGTAATTCTTAATATCGTCACATAGATGTATGATCATCATTTCTTAGTACATTTGCATCGATTTAGAAAAAGAAATAGCAAGACAACAGAAAAAGAAATGAAATGATAATATAGAGAAAAAAATAAAAATAAAAAATACAAAAAATATATAAAAAAACAGAACAAACAAACAAACAAACAAAAACTATAGCTCAGATGCAGCTTCATTCAGTGTTTTAACATAATTACATTACAATTAGGTAGTATTGTGCTGTCCATTTTGAGTTTTTGTATCTAGTCCTGTTGCACAGTCTGTATCCCTTCAGATCCAATTACCCATTATCTTACCCTATTTCTAACTCCTGATGGTCTCTGTTACCAATGACATATTCCAAGTTTATTCTCGAATGTCGGTTCACATCAGTGGGACCATACAGTATTTGTCCTTTAGTTTTTGGCTAGTCTCATTCAGCATAATGTTCTCTAGGTCCATCCATGTTATTACATGCTTCATAAGTTTATCTTGTCTTAAAGCTGCATAATATTCCATCATATGTATATACCACAGTTTGTTTAGCCACTCGTCTGTTGATGGACATTTTGGCTGTTTCCATCTCTTTGCAATTGTAAATAATGCTGCTATAAACATTGGTGTGCAAATGTCCGTTTGTGTCTTTGCCCTTAAGTCCTCTGAGCAGATACCTAGCAATGGTATTGCTGGGTCATATGGCAATTCTATATTCAGTTTTTTGAGGAACTGCCAAACTGCCTTCCACAGTGGTTGCACCATTTGACATTCCCACCAACAGTGGATAAGTGTGCCTCTTTCTCCGCATCCTCTCCAGCACTTATTTTTTATACATTAATTTTTATACTGTGGTTTATCTGTGGCTTTGCTCTAGTCTGTGGGCAAAACTTCCTTTTCATTTTTCAGTTCCTTATTCTTATTCAATATAATTGCATTTTCTGTTTCTTTTTATAGAGGTCGAGAATAGCTTTGTGAATTGGAAGTAGTACTGCTGAGTTGACCAAATGTTACCACAGGTCTTATGTGACTAGCAGAAGTTAAAGTAACTGAGTCAACAAGATAATAAAGCAGAAGAAATGACTCCATTCCCTTTTTTTGTGGTCTTAGCTATCCGAATATTCAAGTCTTACCAGGGTCCCTTCCTTCCCTGTTGTGCACAGCAGCAACCCACTGATCCATTCCAACCCTCTCATAGATCCATAAAGTATTGAGAAAAAAATAGAGTTATATGGGAGGATAGAACTGAAAGGGAACTTAGAGGCCATTTATCCTTCCCCTTTTTTTAATGTTGTTGTTGTTATGGCAAGCACCGGGAATCCAACCCCGTCTGCCGCATGGCAGTTGAGAATTCTGCCTCTGAACCACAGTCGCACCGCTACCCACCCTCCCAACCGGTTTTTATTTTTCAGTTTTTGAAACTGAAACTCAGTAAATTAATTTTCACAGAGGGTCCAGATAGATAGGATGTCAGACGCAGGTCCAGTGGCTCTCAGACCAATACTCTTTTCACAATACGTAATTGCATAACTGTACAGGAAAGTCTACAGTATTGCTAAAAAAGGGGAAGACAATGAGAGCTGAACAAATTGACGTATTAAGGCTGAAAAGCAAAGAACCATTTTGAAGAAATCAATTCCGCTGCAACAGTTTTAGGTTTACAGAAAAATTGTACAGAAGGTACAAAGTTCCCATATACCCTGACCCCTACCCACAAGCATAGTTTCTCCTTTTATTAACATCTTGCATTACTGTGGTACATTTGTTCTAATCAATGAACTGATTTGATGCATTATTAACAACTAAATTCCACAGCTTACATTGGGTATCATTTTTTGTATATACAGTTCCTTGGGTTTTGAAAAATACATAATGTCATGTATGCACCATTGTGGTATCATACAGATTAGTTTCACTGCTCTAAAAACGTCCAGTGCTCCATCTATTCATTCTTCTTATCCACCCCTGTTGAATGTGTGGCAACCACTGATCTTTTTACTGTCTCTGTAGTTTTGCATTTTCCACAATGTCATATAAATGGATGTTAGCTATATTTTAAATAACACATTATCTGTCTTAAAATGAAAGCATATATGTCAGCATCTTAAATACCTTCAGAACTAGATTAATTTTACATTTCTCCAAGTTATTTTGACTCAATAACTCTATACTTGACATTAGTAGAGAAATATTTTTCAATTTTCAATATTGAATTGCCCCACAGTATTTAAGAGATTTTTTTTTCCTTTTTTGGGAGTGCATGGTCCTGGGTATTGAACCTGGGTCTCCTACATGGCAGGCAAGCATACTACCACTGAACCACCCATGCACCTTAATCCCACAGTATTTAAAAAGAACAATAAAATCCTGAAACTGAAATTCAACTATGATAGGGAAAGAAAAGTACATCCCAGAATCAAATGCTAGTGATAAGATGACAAAGTCTAAGTTGCAATGAGAAATGAATAAAGGAGTAGAAGAAAAGAGAGGGAAATAAAATGAGAAAAAAACCATAACAACAAAAAGTAGACAATGGTTTGAAAAACAAAAATAATGGGGAAAACTGGAATCAAAGGTCAGAAGGAGGAACATTCCCAATTTAAGTGAGAAAAAAAATGACAAACTTAAATTTCAGTATTCATTCCAAAATGAAAAATTTAAGAACAAAGATGAATAAAATGTGGAATACTGAGAAAAATGTAGGTAATTATGGGAATGAGAGAAAGGAAATAAAAGCTGGAGGAATAATAGGAGGAAATGCAAGACAATCACCTTGGAAACACTATCTATAATGGACAAAAGAGGCAAGGCACAAGAAATTAGGTGGATACGGGTTTTCTTACCTAAAACCAGAGATAGTAGCTCAAAGCTTCATCACTGATCTGGAGGTTTCCTCCAGGGTCCTTTCTTGTTGCCACACTGACCAATAATCAAATCATGAAGTAGATTTAGGAAATTTGCTGAACTGACCTTCTCTCCCTTCCTCTCCCCTAAGTAAAGCCCTGTGTTCTTTATCATTATCTGCTTTTACCAGAAAAGTTTCAATGTGAGTCATTTCTAAATTTGGCAATCATGCTTAGATAAGAAATGTAGAAAAGCAGAAGTAAGAGTGTCAAATTCTGGAAACTTTTCTGCAGCACACAAAAAACAGGGAGAGAGAGCGCTTCTGTACATAAACTTCTCACTTTTTATGTTTGTTTATGTTTTGTTTTTGAAATGGAAAGGAACCCACCTTTCGGTATGTGAGTGGTGGGGGAAGGAATGATCCGCAGAAATCCATTTAATTAATCTCAGATAGCATCTCCTAAGTGCTTAATATGTGTAAAGAATAGTACCATGTCAAAATGAGGAAGAATTTGACTGTATTCTGATCTCTAGGGTTGTATAATCTAGTGGAAATATGCACCCATGCACAAGAAACCATAATACAACTTAGACTGTAATGATAGCAGTAATGACAGAAGTAAAAGAGTAGAACATAATAGAAGCAGAATAGTAGAACATACTTCTGCATTATGGTAGAGATGAAATAGTAGAAGGGTGGGAGCAGAATAGGCATTTTAGCCTAGGGGAATCAGGAAAGCCTTACCGTAGAAATAAGATCGGACAGGTTTTAAAGAACAATATACGTCCTATAGGTAGAACAGATGAAAAGCTGTATAAGTGGAGCACAGTCAAGGGCAGGTAGGTGGGAACATGAGGATGCATTGGAGAATGGTCAGTAGTCTAGTTAGATTGTGTATCTCAACAGGAAGAAAGGCAGGAGCTTGAAAAGGGACCTTAAGCAATGATTCCTGCGTGAGGTATACATTATAAGGAATTCCCATTTACATTATTCTTTTACATGTGTGCATGTGATATAAAGTTTATTTGGGTCAAATGTAATTGAACATTGCTGTCTCTGGTAGAGGCTTCAGTCCATATTAATCAACTTTTCTAAACAATATTTGCTCTCCTTATTTGTAGTCAAATAAATGTGCAATAGTGATTGGGCAGAAAGGCCCAAGAAAAATATCAAAGATTGAATTATTTTCCTGTTTATTTATTTATCACTATCTCATTATGAAAATTAGGGCATATTCAGTATTTTAAAAAAAGATAAGTTGAAACAATATAGATGAGGGCGGGCCACAGAGGCTCAGCAGGCAGAGTTCTCGGCTGCCATCCCATAGACCCGGGTTTGATTCCCGGTGCTGCCCATGCAAAAAAAAAGAGAGAAACAATATAGAAGTATAAAGCATAAAAGAAGTGTGAATTTTCCATTTCAATTCCACTGCCCAGAAATAATTATTTTAAAATAGGTTAGTGTGCAGTGCCTGCCCATGCAAAAATAAAAGTTAGTGTACATTCTTCCTATATCTTTCCTATATACAAATACACTTTAAAAAATAGTTTTGAACAAAATTAGGCTTATAATTTATATATAATTTTATGATGCTTTTCAATTATGATATCAGAACATTTTCCATGTTAGGACACATAATTCTATTAATTGTGTTCTGTTTTTGTTCCCCTCCAATATTTGGAAACATTGAATAATAAAAGTGTTCAGAAAGCAGAGACACAAAAGCAACCAAAAGACAGCATAAGTGTAACTCTGTGTGTAATAAAATTAATTCATTCCCACAGTAAAAAAAAAAAAAATTTAAATATAGAAGGATTAAAGTAAAAAAATAAAATCCCAAACACCTACCTACCCTGATTTCATTGCTTTCCTAAGCAAAAATGCAATCCTGTTACATTGTTTCATTCTACTTTTTCTACTTATCTTTTCAATATTTGTACATATTGGTCTACATCATACTAAAAAAAAAATGCTCCATATTATTCTATATAATAAGTTATTCCTCTGTTGATGGTATTTAATTTTTATCCAGTTTTAAATGGTTATAAACAATGCTTCAATGAACACTTTTGTATTGTGCACCTCTGTGAACATTTCCGTAAAATATATTTGAAGTCTAATTTGTTGGATATTAGTATAACTACTCTTGCTCTTTTCTGATTGCTATTTGCATGGGATATCTTCTCCCAACTTTCACTTTCAACCTGTTTATCCTTGGATCTGTGGTAGTTAGATTCAATTGTCAACTTGGCCAGGTGAAGGTACCTAGTTGTGTTGCTGTGGACATGAGCCAATGGTATGTGAACTTCTGTTGCTCATTACATCTGCAGTCAGCTAGGAGGCGTGCCTGCTGTAATGAATGATGTTTGATTGAATTGGCTGGTCCTTAAATGAGAGAGCTCCATGTAGCACAGCCCAAGCAGCTCAGCATACCTCATCTCAGCACTCGCAGCTCAGCCCAGGCCTTCAGAGATGCAGAAAGAAATCACTTGGGGAAAGTTGTTGGAACCCAGAGGCCTGGAGAGAAAGCCAGGAGAGATCAACTTATGCCTACCTATGTAAGAAAGAACCTCAGTTGAAAGTTAGCTGCCTCCTCTGAAGAACTAGTGAAATAAATCCCCTTTTATTAAAAGCCAATCCATTTCTGGTATGTTGCATTCTGGCAGCTAGCAAACTAGAACAGGTCTAGGATGTGTTTCCTGTAGACAGCATATAGATGGGTCCTGTTTGTTAATCCATTCTGCCAGCCTATGCCATTTGATTGGGGAGTTTAATCCATTAACATTTAGTGTTATTACTGTATGGGCAGTACTTTCTTCTACCATTTTGTTTTTGGATTTTATATGTCACATCAAATTTTTCTTCTTTTTACCTTCATTTCTGTAAAATAGATTCCCAGAATTGGGATTGCTAAATCAAAGAGCACACAGATTTAGATTTTTGAAAAATACTGGATTTCTCTCTCTAAAGCCTCCACTAATTTACACTCCAGCCAACAGTGCTGAGAGTGTCTGTTTCCATTTGCAAAATGTGAGGTCTTTGCCATGCAGTTCAATATCATTATATTCTGTCTCCTGCTAGAGATACCATGCTTTGTACTGTAAGAGATGGATATGCAATGAGAGACATATCTGATTATAGTAGAGAAGGGCTGCCAGGATGGCACAAAACACCTTGGGAAGAGGGAAAGACTAATTCTTACAGGAGCAAACAGGAAGATAATGCCTTGAAGAGGTAGTGCTTGGGCTGGGCTTTAAGGATGGGTAGAAATTTGCAGGCACTGATAATGATGTAAGATAATAATTTGATTATTTGTCTTTTGTGCCACTAGACCATAAATATCTTTTTATCTCTGGCACCTGCTACTGTGCCTGATAAAACAATGTTTGGGGCATTAATAAATGAGTACCTTAATGTTTGGCGGAAAGGGTGTTGACTTCTGAATATAATTCAAAGAGTTAATTTGAGTCCTTAAAGCTGTTTCTGGCACAGATTCATCTGTCTCTAAGGACAATCAAGTAATTCAAATCAGTTTGAGAATTTTGCAATTCTGTTCTGAGGCCAGTAAAGAACTCACTGAAAACATCATCTTGTGAATAGTATTCTGGTTTCTGGATCACTTTGTTCCTTCTTATAAAATGACTAGTTGCTTTGTGGTATAGTTGGGAAAATACTGGGGAATTTAGGTAGGTTACTTCTATTTTGTTCCCTTTTGAATATTTGAATATACATTTCAAAGCAGAAACCTAATGCTTTGGAAAAAATGAAATTTTGAATATATATTTCAAAGACAGCCAAAAACCTTTTATGAGTCACTGATTAATTCTATGTTTTTCAATGGTGGAGATTTGTATTAGAGTTCATTTGGCCAATATAAAAATTTTAGCACCACAGAATCTCTAACCTATTTTGTCTGAGAGAATTAAAACTTTCTGACAAAGTTATCATCCTTAAAAAATTTTGATGAAAAATGATTACTGCATTATTAGACCAGATACAATAAACTCTAAATATAACTAAGTGCTAGAAATAGCACTAATATAACTAATAACTAATAGCACTAATACAACTAAGTGCTAGAACTGTCTGAAGTATACGACCACTGGCTCACAGTATCATCATATAGTTGTACAACTGTATGATGATCAATTTTAGAACATTTTCAGTACTCCACATAAGAAATAAAAAAGAAAAAAGAAAACTCAAATTCTTCCATACCCGTCATACCTCCTATTATTGACCCAAACTATTTGTGTGGTACATTTGTTACTGTTGATGAAAGAGTATTTAAATATTACTGTTCGCTATGATCCATAGCTTGGCATAGGTACATTTTCCCCATATATCCTTCTATAGTGTTGTACATTTGTTCCAGTTCATTAAGGAACTTTTTATATAATCAAGGATGTTGTCCACCACAAGATTCACTGTGCTATATATTCCCAAATTTTAGCCTCCAACTGGAAGAAAAAGTTCTTGATGTAAAAATATTCTAGGAATTAGGAAACGTGGATTTGAGTTCCATTTTTGGTAATAGTTGCTTGACCTTAGACTAGGCACTTGTGCTGGTTTGAAATGATGTATGTACCCTAGAAAAGCCATGTTTTAATCCTAATCCCATTTTGTAAAGGCAGCTCTTTCTTCTAATCCCTATTCAGTTTTGTATGCTTGAAACTGCAATTAGATCATCTCCCTGGAGATGTGACTCAATTGAGAGTGGTTGTTAAACTGGATTAGGTGGTGACATGTCTCCACCCATTTGGGTGGGTCTTGATTAGTTTCTGGAGTCCTATAAAAAAGGAAACATTTTGGAGAATGAGAGAGATTTCTGAGAGAGCAGAGAATGACATAAGAAGCAGAGTCGACCAGCCAGCAACCTTTGGAGATGAAGAAGGAAAACATCTCCTGGAGAACTTCATGAAACAGGAAGCCAGGAGAGAAAGCTAGCAGATGATGCTGTGTTCACCATGTGCTTTTCCAGCTGAGAGAGGAGCCCTGACTGTGTTCACCATGTGCCTTCTCACTTGAGAGAGAAACCTTGAACTTCATCGGCCTTCTTGAACCAAGGTATCTTTCTCTGGATACCTCTGATTGGACATTTCCATAGACTTGCTTTAATTGGGACATTATCTCGGCCTTAGAACAGTAAACTAGCAACTTATTAAATTCCCCTTTTTAAAATCATTCCGTTTCTGGTATATTGCATTCTGGCAACTAGCAAACTAGAACAGCACTTGACCCAAAAATGACTTTTTTTTCCAGCGGCGACATTATGCTGGTTATTGTTTTTCTTTTTCCACATAGGCAGGCACCAGGAATCAAACCCAGGTCTCCAGCATGGCAGGCAAGAACTGCCACTGAACCACCATGGCCCTGGATATTGTTTTTTTTTTTTTGGATATTGTTTTTAAAATATAAAGTGTTGGTGAGGATGTGGAGGAATTAGAACTCTCTCATGAATTGCTGGTGGGAATGTAAAATGGTGCATCCACTGAGGAAAATATTTTGACTGTTCCTCAACAAGCTAAACATAGAATTACCATATGATCCAGCAATTTCACTCTTAGGCATACACACCAAAGAACTGAAAAAAGGGACTCAAAGAGATACTTCTACACCAATGTTCATAACAGTTTATTCACAATAGCCAAAAGGCAGGAGCAACTCAAGTGCCCAAGAGATGAACAGAGAAACAAAATCTTGTACATACATACAATAGAATACTATTCAGCCATAAAAAAGAAGGAAGTTCTGATACATGCTAAATGAAGCTGAAAATGGGAGCCAAAATGGAGAGTTATTGCTTAATGGGTAAAGAATTTGTTTTGGGTGATGAAGAGTTTAGGTTATAGATGGTGGTGATGGCAGCACAACAGTGTAACTGTAATTAATGCCACTGAATGGTGCACTTAAAATACATAATTATATCTATATAGCTCCACAAAAAATGCATTTAAAAAAAATAGTAACTACCCCCAAATCTGACAAAAAAATGGAAGTGCTGGATTGGATGATCTTTAAGGTTTCTTTTATATGTAACAGTCTATAATTCTCTCACTTGAGGGAGAGAGAAGCTAAGAGGGCATTTCAGGCAGGAGAAAATTATGAGCAAAAGTATTAAGATAGAGGTGAATCCAACATGAGTAAATGATACAAGTGAAGTGATTGGCAGGAGTAAAAAGGATATGCTGAAGCATAATAGATAATAAAATAAAGAGTAGTGAAAGGTTAAGTAGAAACCTAGGTTTGAATCTCAGCTCTGTCACTTACTAATTTGTGACAGTACATGTTATTCGAACTCTGTTTCCAATTCTTCACCTGCAAAAGGGGTGTGAGTCAGGTATCATTTACTGATTTTCGAGTCCATTCCCATTCTTCTTTATAATCTCTTTGTCATGGCAGATTGGAAGCCTAGGTACTATACTTCTTGGACCTCCTCCCCAGCTAGGCTCTGATAAGGTAGTGCCAGAAGGAGATACTCATGTGAGAATAGAAAGGGAAGAGGAAGGAGAAGCACGTAGCTTTTGGCTCTGGCAGCAGCAGGCAACTGTGGCAGCCTCCTGCAATGGGGATGGCAGGTTTGCCAGTGGCAGCTGACAACTGCACACTCCAGTACATTATTTTTTCCAGTAGAGCCAGCAGGCTTGTGAGTAACCAGATTCCTGCTAAGTAGCAGCAAGAGCTCCAGTCTCAGAAACAACGTCCATTCTGGATAACATTCATTTCCATTTTTCTTTTCCAACTCTAAGGAGTTGGAAAACTGCCTCCTGTAGGTTTGATTTTCTATTTTTAATTAGAGCAGATGTAGGTTTTTTGCAGAAAAATCATGCAGAGTACAGAGTTTCCATATACCCTCCTCTCACACACAGTTTTCTCTATTATTAACATTTTGTATTAGCGTGGTAACTTTGTTACCATCAATGAAATGATGTTATTATAATTATGTTATTAACTGTAGCCCCAGTTTACATTAGGGTTCACTCTTTATGTTGCACAGTTTTATGTTTTTTTCTCCAAATTCTCGTAACTTATATATAACCTAAAATTTCCCATTTTATCCACTTTCATATATATAATTCAGTGGTATTAATTACATTCACGAAGTTGTACTTCCATCACCACCATCTATTGCCAAAACTTTTCAAAAACCCCAAACAGAAACTCAATATCAATTAAGCATTAACTTGCCATTCCCCTTCCCCACCTGACTCCTGGTAACCTGTATTCTATTTTCTGCCTTTATCAATCTACATAATCTACTTTTTTCATATGAATAAGATCATAAAATATTGGTCCTTTTGTATTTGTCTTAATTGATTCAACATGATGTCTTCAAGGTCCACTCATTTTTTCATGTAGCAAAATTTTATTCCTTTTTAAGGCCAAATAAAATTCTGGTGTTCCATTGATAGGCACTTAGGTTGTTTCCATCTTTTGGCCGTTGTGTATAATACCGTTTTGAACATTGCTGTGCAAATATCTGTTCTAATCCCTGCTTTCAGTGCTTTGGGGGTATTTAGCTATATGTGAGATTTCTGGCTCATATTGTAATTCCATAGGTAACTTTCTGAGGAACGTCCAAACTGTTTTCAACAGTGGCTGCACCATTTTACGTTCCCATCAACAATGTACCAGGGTTTCTATTTCTCTACAGCCTCTTCAACACTTGTTATCTTCTGTTTTTAAAATAGTGGCTGGTCTAGTGGGTGCGAAATGGTATCTCACTTTGGTTTTGATTTGCATTTTCTTGATAGCTATTGATTTTTTTGGTATGCTGCATGGCGGGGTCACATTTCATCATTTTCCCATGTGAGTATCCCGTTATTGCTGCACCATTTGTTTAATTTTTGTTTGTTTGTTTTGCTTTTCTGTTTTTTTGGAAGTACATGGACTGGGAATCAAACCCAAGTCTCCCACATGGCAAGTGAGAATTCTACCACTGAACTACCCTTGAAACCCCCGACAGCTGTTGACTTTTTAGCATCTTTTCATGTGCTTATTGATCCTGCAGTTTTTGATGGAAAAATAACACCATCTTCTTTCTCTTTTATACCTCTAGTAATTCCAACACTTGTAATCAAACCTTTGTATTTAAACACCATGTTAGCCATTATTATGATGTCAACAGCTAAAGTGATTTTTAGTTACCTATTAGATCATAAACATTCTCTCATCTTAGACTCATAACAAATATTGATAGAATCCTTCCCTTCCCAATGATAAAAGCCATTCTTTCTGTCAATCAAATCCCTATTCATGGCCCTCAAGGAAGTAGATCCTACAGGGATATCTCTCTTCCCCATATAATTATAATTATGCACACAGTAATAGTAAAAAAGTCAAGTAGGAACACAAACAGAAGAAGAAAATCACCCAGAAAGTAAAACAGTTCTGTTGGAAAGTGAAAAAAAAGAAAAAGAAAAAAAGCAACAGTTAATCTTATCATGATGACAAATATCAGGTGCACCTATACATATATTTCTGAGTCTTGAATGAAATCAACTGAAGCTGAGGGTTTTAAAGAGAATTTAATAAGGCGTGCTATTTCTATTGACTATTGGTTATTGGTTTTTTTGTTATAATATGTGTCCAGAACAGGCAAGGAGGGGTTGATGGGGTAGTGAACTGAGTGTAGGCACATATTTTAGTAGCAGTCCTTCTGACTTTAGTTTGCTGAATCCTAAAGTGGAAAAGACTTCAACTAATTAAACAAAAAAACCATAAGAAAAGTTTTTGAGGCACAAGACACAGGACTATTAAGGAGTGAGTGACTCTCATAAACGTAGATCTAGAAAAATTTTTGAGTAAATTTCATGGATTTTTTAGGTTGACTGCCTATTTCTGCCTTATTGAGGAAATGTCTTCCCTGTTTCCTTTCTCCTTTGCCTTTTTTCTCTATTTCATTTGCACAAGAATGTGGGCCACCAAAAGCGATGACACATAAACACGCCCATTTCAGATAAAATTCTCCTTTTTAACTCTTTTCAGATCATACCACATTAGGCACATTTGCCAGCCATTTAGAGAGAAAAGGTGTTTGAATTGTAGCTACATTGCGGTTATTCTGATCTCTGTTGATTAACTTCTGAAATACTATAAATCAATGTTTTTGCTAATGTTTGCTACATTACAAACAATAGTAATTATTATTTTAATGTAAATTGGAATTAATAACAGTTATGCAGCTTGAATCTGTGGTTTACCCCAGAAAAGCCATGTTCTTTAATCCTCATTTAATATTACTGGGTGGGAGCTTTTTTATCGTTTCCATGGAGATGTGACGCACCCAACTGTGGGTGGTAACTTTTGATTAGATGGCTTCCTGTGGAGATGTGTCTCCATCCATTCAAGGTGAAGTTGCTTACTGGAGCTCTTTAAGAGGGAACAATTTTTTTTTATTGATTAAAAAAAATTAACAACAAACAAAACATTAAGATATCACTCCATTCTACATATACAATCAGTAATTCTTAATATCATCACATAGTTGCATATTCATTATTTTTTAGAACATTTGCATCGATTTAGAAAAAGAATTAAAAAGACAACAGAAAAAGAAATAAAACGATAACAGAGAGAAAAAAGATTATACATACCATACCCCTTACCCCTTGCTTTCATTTATCACTAGCATTTCAAACTAAATTTATTTTAACATTTGTTCCCCCTATTACTCATTTTTATTCCATATGTTCTACTCTTCTGTTGATATAGTAGATAAAAGGAGCATCAGACACAAGGGTTTCACACTCAGAGTCTTATTGTGAAAGCTATATCATTGTTCAATCATCATCAAGAAACATGGCCACTGGAACACAGTTCCACATTTTCAGGCAGTTCCCTCCAGCCTCTCCACTACATCCTGAACAACAAGGTGATATCTACTTAATGCATAAGAATAACCTCCAGGATAACCTCTCGACTCTGTTTGGAATCTCCCAGCCATTGACACTTAGTCTCATTTCACTCTTCCTCCCCTGGTCGAGAAATTTCTCTCAATCCCTTGATGTTAATTCTCAGCTCATTCTAGGGTTTTTCTCAGTCCCTTGATGCTGAGTCTCAGCTAAGAGGGAACAATTTTGGAAAAAGCTAGAGAGCCACAAGAGTAACCAGGGCTGCCAGAACAGACAGAGTCAACAGAATGGACAGACCCCCAGGGAAATCGTTGAAGAGAAAGCTAGCAGATCTCACCATGTGCCTTTCCAGTTGAGAGAGAAATCCTGAATGCCATTGGTTTTCTTAAACCAAGGTGTCTTTCTCTGGATGCCTTAGATTGGACATTTTCCTAGTCTTGTCTTAATTTGGACATTTTCACAGTTTTAGAACTGTAAACTTGCAACTTAATAAATCCCCCTCTTTAAAAGCCTGTTCTGTTTCTGGTATAATGCATTCTGGCAGCTTTCAAACTAGAGCAACAGTAATAACTTATACATTGAGGACATAGCTACCAGGCCTTGTGCTAAGCACTTTATTGGCCCTATTTTATTTAACTCTCACCACACCCTTGTGTTGAGATAGGCACTAATATTGGTGCCCCATTGTTAAAAAGAACACTGAGATGCAAAGAGGCTAATGAGTTCTCCAAGTTTACACTGTTATGTAAATGGTAGAATTAGGACCAGGTAGTCCACCTGCAAAGCCATGCTCTCAGCAACTCTGCTAGTCTGGGATACTAAAAATTACTAAAACTCTTGTGTATTCTGTCAGTTTTCCAGATGGAGAGGTCAGTGAGGAGAAGGAACAAGTTATTGAGGCAGAATTGCATATTGGCTACGAATTGGCCTTGGAAATAATTAGGCCTATGTCTGCTGCTTGTGATGGTGGACAGTTTACTAAATCACATTGTAAGCAGTTTCCTCACCTGCGAAATGGCCAGGAAAATGATCGTCCTGCCTCTTGTAAGAATTAATGACATAATGCATGTAAGATGCAGAACAGTACTCAATAGTCAGTACTCTTAAATGTTAGTCATCATTATAATCCAATCACAGACATAGAAATGCTGATAATAATGCTAATAATATATGTGAACATTAAAATATAGAGTTGGCTGCAATGACAATTCTTGCACATTTTCCCTAGTGTATGGAGCCTCTCCATATACTAGGTGGGGAACTACTGAGAGGTAGGGGTCAGATATGTTCAACCTTATGAGTTCCCATTGCCCCACAGGTTTATCAGCACTGGGTATTGGCAGATTAAAAAAAAATTCTTTTGATATCTGGGCTGTGAGAAATGTCTTCCTAAGAGATTACTCTGGAAATCAGGCAATTCCTTAGTAGGTTATGTGCAGACTCTGATAACTGCAGCAGGGAGTAAAAGTTCCTCCTTTTGGATTTGTATTTGATGGTGTAGCAAGGACAACAGAGTTGAAGGAAAACCTTTAGTGTCTGATCCTTCTACTTATTACATCTAATGTAAGCACCTGCCACATGCCTTATGTCCTCAGGATGGAATGGGGATTCTCAAATAATGAGTCATTGCTGCAGACCTCCCTGGGGCCAAATGATTATCTGTGTTCTGTAGCTGTTATGGCTGGAACACCTGTTAGGAAAAGGATATGTTCCTTAAATCAGCAGGAAACAGAATTCTCATCTGGAACTTAGAGTGTCTCCAAGTGAGACTTAGCCTTTGCTTTTCAGGGATGTAGGCCCTGACAGAGTCTTTTCCACAGGTGCTAAGATGACTATGATCTCAAGGCCTGTACTTCAGAACTCTCAGTCTTTTTTGTCTCTAGATCTCTAAGCCATTATTAATTTACCCGCAAGTATTGACTGAACACCTACCATGTACCAGGCACTGTTCTAGGTACTGGGGAGACAGTCATAAACAAAGCAGACAAAGTTAGAATTCATTATCCCTCAGATTTAGAGATTGTCAAATTTACAAGCTGGACCAGTTTAACCTGATGCAGAAGCCACAGGCACAGCGCTGGAGAGCAAAGAGCAGGGATGGCAAGATTTAGGTGGATGGCTTTATTTACTATTTAATTAAACATTTATGAAATCATGGTAAGACCACTATAGTGTTTCTAACTTTGAAAAATGTTTATTTTTTTTGAATTACAAGCAAATACATGTCCACTGTAAAAATAAAATGCAGATACATATAAAGTAAAAAAGTTAAAATTATTTTTCTACTTCCTTCCCTATATTCCATTTAGTAGGTGATTGCCATTAACTGCTTGCTGTGTATCCTTTTCAAAACTTTTCTATGTACATATGCATGTGTTTTTGAATGGTATTTATACTCATTTTAAGCTATACATATAATATTGCAACTTTTTTTATTACTCAATAATATATCAGACCATTCTTTGTTATTTACTTTTTAAAAAAAATTCCTGGACTCCTATTCTCCATTTTATTGTTATGAAATATTCAAAACAAATAAGTATATAAAATAATGTAGTTAAACATCATCTTTATCAAGTTGTAATTAATCAGCTTTATCAAGATCTTAATATTTTCCTTTGGGTATTTGTTTTTTTGTGACCATATCTTCTACTTTATTGCTCATTGCCACGTATTATGATCTGAAATTCAGCATTTGTAAAACAAAGCAGCTCCTGTATCAAAATTGACATTAGGGTAGTTGTTTAAATAATTTTTTAATGGTTGTGGTAGAGCCAACTGTCCTCATTAAGTACCTACAGGCATTAAGCACACTCTTTTTTTTTTCAGTCTACTAAATTTATTTTAACATTTGTTCCCCCTATTGTTTATTTTTAATCCATACGTTTTACTCATCTGTTGATAAGGTAGATAAAAGGAGCATCAGACACAAGGTTTTCACAATCACACAGTCACATTGTGAAAGCTATATCATTATACAATCATCATTAAGCACACTCTTAATGGTTACTTAAATATATCCAAGAATGTGATACTAAATAAGATTATAAAAATTCAAACATTGATGGTAAAAGGATATAATTTTCTGTGCTTCCCTAGATCTTTCTATTGGTGCAGCTATCAATCATCTTCTTTCTCAGTATAGGCCTTTGCATTAACCACTACCATTTTTGCCTTGCCGAGTACCTGTCTCTAGCAGACATTACAGTTTCTTCCTTATTCCGCTTTGCAAGCTTTCTTACTGCCTCAGGTGAACTCTCTTTTTCTTTCTCCTTCTCTAACCTTTTCTCAGTAATTCTTCCAATGATGTTTCAGAGCTAGTGAGTTTTGCTTGGTTTCTTTCTTTGTCCTCTTCAATGTTTCTAATTTCATTAGAATTTTCCTGGTCAAGCAACCCATCCTTTGCTCTAGAACCTGTGCTGCTTTCCTTTCCATCTTGATTTCTTTCTGAAGATTGTACACTTGATTCTCGTTTTTCCGTATCTTTGTATTTATCATTGTTCTCATATCTTTTCTTCCTAACTTTCACATGCTCTTCCTTTTCTTTGCTTTTCTCTTCCTTCTCTCCTCCTTTCTCACTGTGTTGGTCATGAGCATTTCATTGTCTATTTCTTTCCTGTTCTCTTGGGGGATATTTCTCACTATCTTTCTCCCTTTTCCACTCTCTGTCATTTCTTTTTCTTTCTCTCTGGTCTCTTTCTTTTGATTTATCTTCTTATTCATGCCTCTTACAGCGAAATTCCATATACTTGGCCTCACTATGCCTATGGAAATCTTTCTTTTCTTTTAGGTAATCAGTTAGGGTAATACCTCTCCTGGTCCCCGTATTGTCTCTGGGAGCTTCTCTTCCCTTTTTCTCATGTCCTTTTTTTTTCTTTTTTGCATGGGCAGACACCAGAAGTCGAACCTGGGTCAATGGCATGGCAGGCGAGAACTCTGCCTGCCGAGCCACCGTGGCCCTCTCCTGTCCTCTTGACTTGGAAGTTTTTGTGTGGCATTTTACACTGTGTCCTCTTTCTTCTCTAGATGACTGTAAATGAGATTGATTCCTCTGATGCCTGGGGTCATTCTGGGGGATCTCCGTGCTTTCATCCCTTCTGCGTTCACTTTATTATTTTCTTCCCTTTCATCGTCCTTGCTGCTCTTATCATCAGAATTACCGTCTGCATCTGGGTTTTCCTCTACCTTCATACCAGTTTGGGAAACACATTTCTCATGTGGTATTTTGTTCTCTGAACTCACTTCATCAGAGTAACCTTTTGATTTCTCTTCCTTTATTCTAGAACTGGTTTCACGAAAGCTGCATTTAGGTACTTCCTCTTCACCAACTGCTTGATTTAACAGGTGCCTATAGAATCCACTGAGATCTCTCTGCTTAATTGTATCCAAACGTGCTTCAAGTGCAGCAGCCCTCTTTTTCTTCCTGTTCAGCTCTCTCTTGCAGTTTTTTCTTATAAGCAGATGATACAAATGTCTCTTCATCATCAAATTCTCCCTTTTCCATTTCTCATTGAATTTTCTTTTCCATTGTTTTTTTCCAGATCCTTTTTTCTGATCTCAACTACTTTTACTAATTTGTGAATATACATGGGCTTCCAATCTTTTCCCAAGAGTAATTTGGGATTACTTGCCTCCTTTTTTTGCTGCATTTCACCATAAATATTATCATATTCAAAACCAGTGGCATCTTCTGCAAGCTCTTCTGGATTTCCAGTTTGGTCTGTTTCATCACTTGCTTCTTAGCTGCTTCCCTCTGAAGACTTTCACTCACAGAAGCCTCTTCATGATCATTAGAATCATTCCCAAACCCTGATGTTTTTTGCAAAACAGGGTGCAACTACTGTGCTTTCTTTGGCAAAATAAGCCCATACTGCCTACCCAGAATCACCATCTTGTTGCCGTCTCTGCTGAACATATGCCAACGTCCCTTTGGATATTTCTTAAAGATATGAAACATCATAATAAAGTACAAATTTCTGGCATATTTCTTCCCAAATCTTTCATATCCCTCCTTCCCCAGAAGTAATCACTCTTCTTCCCATATATGTTTTTATACTTCTATTACATATAAACTCATCCATGTATCATTTTATTTTGAATGTTGAAAAATTATATTTGAATGGCCCTTGATTTACTTTTAAGTTATTATCAGTATAATAAAATCAGCATAAAGAAGGGTATAAAATGGAAAAGAGTTTCCTCTCCTTTCCCCTTTCCATTTCTCAGAAGTAAGTCTCTGTTGAGTCTCAGATATAGCTCATTAATTATTTTATGTCTACCAAGCCTATATATTTTCTATTCATTTTCACACAAATGACCTGATATATTATCTTCTCTTCTGCACCTTGCATTTTTCACCTAATAATATATCTTTTTTATATCAGCATATATTGATTAATCTCAATTTTTAACAGGCACATGGTACTTTGACAGATGTTCTATATTTTATTTTATCAGTTCTGGATTGATAGACTTTTACATTGTTTCCATTTTTTATTACAAAAATACTGTAATAAATATTCCATATATCTTTGCATACATGTGATATCTATAGTTCATACTAAATAAAATACAGATGTGCTAGCAGAACTGCACAAGTATACAATTTTTAACCTGTACTGTGGTTTCTTGTATTAAATTGTGTGGCATTGTGATAAAAGCACTATTTTGTAAATAATGAGACATGAGGTTCCAATCCTGATTGCATCACCAACTCTGACTTTGGACAAGCAACTTACTATGTTCAAGATTCAAGTCTCTACATCTGAAATGTTGTATTTGAACTACAAGGTCACTAAAGTCATTCTAGCTAAGAAAAGCTATTAATTATGATTAAAATCTCTTTACAATTCTTATTATCACTGCATCTGTAGCAACCCCAGGAGCTAGGAAAATTAGACTTAACAAGTATCTTTTTTCTGTTGTTCTTTATTTAGTCAAGATGACATAAAAGTTTGAAAGTAAATAGCAGGGTTAACATAATTGAAAAAAACATTTTTTTTAAAGTGAGGAGGTATTACCTAAAACAAAAAGGAAGGAGATGGCCAATATACATGTCAATAAGTATATTCATCTGGTAAGTGTCATCTAAGCAGATCACTCAGATGGCTAAAAACATTTTATAGCTTCTCACTAAGAGCTAACAAATAATCCAAGAAAACATTGTCATTTTAACAGAGTGAAAATCAAATTCTTGTTTTGCATGAAGATACATGTGATAAGAAAACTATTAAATATCTTATAAAACTACAAAACCTTTGCCAACCTTAACAACAACCAATACAATTCACCTCCAACAAGACTTCTACAGCTTTCTACATCCATCCATTTTGTTTCCTACACATTCTTATTTCTCATTCTGTGTCAATCAGACAAGTATCATTTTGTGATTGATAATAATACACTGAGAAAATTTTAAATTAGTCAGAATCAAAAGAAACTGCAATTCAGGGAAAAAAAACAAACCTGTAATAAATAACTTTGTGTTTGGCTGAAGAGAAGGAGCAAGGAAATATGTTACTAGTGGGGAAATGTCAAGAAAGCCACGATTTTCTAGGAATGCCTAGAGTGTATAATGATAATGACTAAATGTGCAAATTTAAAAATGTTTCTGCATGAGGAAGAACAAAGGAATGTCAATAATGCGGGATGTTGAAAATAGATGGTAATTAATATTTTATGGCTTTAACCTATGTGTGAGACAAGCAAAAAATGTTTATTTGGTACAAAATTTATATTTTGGCTAGTGCATTTCCTAATATAACTTATGTGGACAGCTTAATCGAACACCATAGTACTTGCAACCTTGCATAGGGCATGAGATTTTGTATGTTTGTCCAGAGTGATGCCCAGATAAATCCCAGAGTGATTTAAACAGTGAATAGGAAAGTATTAGCAGAGTCCCCTAGGGGGAATGGTGAGAAAGGGGGTGTGCTGGTTTGAAAGGAAGTATGCCCCCTAAGAAAAGCCATGTTTTAATATAAATCCCATTTCATAAAGGTAGAATAATTTCTACTCAATGCTGTATGTTTGAAACTAATGAGATCATCTCCCTGGTTGATGTGATTTAGTTAAGAATGGTTGTTAAACTGGATTAGGGGATGACATGTCTCCACCCATTTGAGTGGGTCTTGATTAGTTTCTGAAGTCCTATAAAAGGAGAATGAGAGATTCAGAGAGACTTAGAGAGGGCAGAGAATGCTACAGCACCACGAAGCAGAGAGTCCACCAGCCAGTGACCTTTGGAGATGAAGAAGGAAAATGCCTCCCGGGGAGCTTCATGAAATAGGAAGCCAGGAGAGAAAGTTAGCAGATGACGCAGTATTCGCCATGTGCCCTTCCAGCCGAGAGAGAAGCCCTGACTGTGGCCGTCTCACTTGAGAGAGAGACCCTGAACTTCATCGGCCTTCTTGAACCAAGGTATCTTTCCCTGGATGCCTTTGATTGGACATTTCTATAAACTTGTTTTAATTGGGACATTTTCTCGGCCTTAGAACTGTAAACTTGCAACTCATTAAATTCCCCTTTTGAAAAGCCATTCCATTTCTGGTATATTGCATTCTGGCAGCTAGCAAACTAGAACAGGGGGAAAATTCAACTTCCCCAAGTGGAGAATTCTTGATATTCTCACAGGCAATGGGGAAAACCAAAGCAATAGGCCGAGCCTCCAATCTTGGGGTTTGTTCATATGAAACTTAATCCAAGCAAAGGATAGGCTAAGCCTAGTTAAAATTAGGCCTAAGAGTCACCCCAAGAGCCTCTTTTGTTGCTCAGATGTGGCCTCTCTCTCTCAGCTGACACAGCAAGCAAACTCACTGCCCTCCCCCTGTCTACATGGGACATGACTCCCAGGGGTGTGGACCCCTAGAATGAGCTGGAACTCAGCATCACGGGACTGAGAAAACCTTCTCGACCAAAAGGGGAAGGAGTGAAATGAGACAAAATAAAGTGTCAATGGCTGAGATATTCCAACAGAGTCAAGAGGATTATCCTGGAAATTATTCTTATGTGTTAAATAGATATCACCTTGTCAGTCAAGTTGTAATGGAGAGGCTGGAGGGAACTGCCTGAAAATGTGGAGCTGTGCTCCGGTGGCCATGTTTCTTGAAGATATTGTATGATGATATGGCTGTCACAGTGTGACTGTGTGGTTATGACAGCCTTGTGTCTGATGCTCCTTTTGTCTACCTTATCGATGGACAAGTAAAACATATGAATGGAAAATAAATAAACAATAGGGGGAACGAATGTTAAAATAAATTTAGTAGATTGAAATGCTGGTGATCGGTGAAGGGGAGGGGTAAGGGTTATGGCACATATGAATTTTTTTCTGTCTTCTTTTTATTGCTTTTTCTGAATTGATGCAGATATTCTTTCTAAGAAATGATCATGATGATGAATATACAACTATGTGATGATAGTGTGAGTTATTGACTATATAACAAGAACGGAATGATCATATGATAAGAATGTTTGTGTTTGTATATGGTTATGTATCATAAATTAAAAATAAATAAATTTGAAAAAAAAAAAGCCATGATTTTAATTTTCACGCTCAAATTAAACCTAAAAATATTCAGGATTCAAAGATGAGTGAGTTCTCTGTCATTTCCAACCAAAATGCTTTTGTTAGATTTGGCTATATCACATATACTTGGGAAGTCATACATATAAGGAAATTAGCCTGCTTTCTACCACAGTTAATCTATTCTCCAGTTTAGAACCTCTCTGAGGTGTGTAGCTACTAGTCGAAAGAGGGGGCAGAGGTGAATTCCAGCCAAGATATTTTGAATTTTCTTTATTGGTAAAGAACAAATCACACCTGTCAAGGGAAGCCAAAATCATGATTCTTTTTTTTTTAAATTTTTTTATTAATTAAAAAAGTTTTTTGAAAAATATGACAATAAAGAAACACAAACATTCTTAACATATGATCATTCTGTTCTACATATATAATCAGTAATTCACAATATCATCACATAGTTGCATATTCATCATCATGATCATTTCTTAGAACATCTGCATCAATTCAGAAAGAGCAATAAAAAGAAGACAGAAAAAAATTCATATGTGCCATAACCCTTACCCCTCCCCTTCACCGATCACCAGCATTTCAATCTACTAAATTTATTTTAACATTCGTTCCCCCTATTGTTTATTTATTTTCCATTCATATGTTTTACTTGTCCTTTGATAAGGTAGACAAAAGGAGCATCAGACACAAGGCTGTCATAACCACACAGTCACACTGTGACAGCCGTATCATCATACAATTATCTTCAAGAAACATGGCCACCAGAGCACAGCTCCACATTTTCAGGCAGTTCCCTCCAGCCTCTCCATTACAACTTGACTGACAAGGTGATATCTATTTAACACATAAGAATAATTTCCAGAATAATCCTCTTGACTCTGCTGGAATATCTCAGCCACTGACACTTTATTTTGCCTCATTTTGCTCTTCCCCTTTTTGGTCAAGTAGCAAAATCACGATTCTTTTTTTTTATTTTACTTTTTTAAATACCAAAAGAACATCATATAAATGCAAACATTCCTATTTTGATCATTCCATTCTGCATACATAATCAGTAATTCACAGTATCATCACATAGTTGCATATTCATCATCATGATCATTTCTTGGAACCTTTGCATCTATTCAGAAAAAGAAATAAAATGAAAATAGAAAAAAAAATTATACATATCATATCCCTTACCCCTTTCCTTCATTGATCACTAGAATTTCAAACTAAATTTATTTTAACATTTGTTCCCCCTATTATTTACTTTTATTCCATATGTTCTACTTGTCTGTTGACAAGGTAGATAAAAGGAGCATCAGACACAAGGTTTTCACAATCACACAGTCACATCGTGAACGCTATATCATTGTTCAATCATCATCAAGAAACATGGCTACTGGAACACAGCTCTACATTTTCAGGCAGTTCCCTCCAGCCTCTCCATTACATCTTGAATAACAAGGTGATATCTACTTAATGTGTAAGAATAACTTCCAGATTAACCTCTCAACTCTGTTTGGAATCTCTCAGCCATTGACACTTTGTCTCATTTCATTCTTCCCCCTTTTGGTCGAGAAGGTTTTCTCAATCCTTTGATGCTGAGTCTCAGCTCATTCTAGGATTTCTGTCCCACGTTGCCAGGAAAGTCCACACCCCTGGGAGTCATGTCCCATGTAGACAGGGGGAGGGTGGTGAGTTTGCTTGTTGTGTTGGCTGGAGAGAGAGGCCACATCTGAGCAACAAAAGAGGTTCTCTTGGGGGTGACTCTTAGGCCTAATTTTAAGTAGGCTCGACCTATCCTTTGAAAATCATGATTCTTTTAATAAATTGTACTGAGTTCTTACCATATCCTGGAAACAGTGTTGGGGAAATGTAAATATTTTTCTTGCCCTTGGAGATGCTTTATAGTAAGAAAAATGGGCATACTAATAAACAATTGAATGCAATGTGTTAAGAACTGAATTATAAGAACTGAAATATAAGAAATGTTGTGGGAGCATAGAACAGAGTTACTAGTTCTATTTAGGGAAGTTAAGGAAAGCTTCCCAGAGAAACTGATATTTAAGCTAGGTCTAAGGATTTTTTCCTCAAGGAATGAATAGGAAGGGTATTTCAGCCTGTGCAAATGAGTTCAGTACAAACAGGTATGTTTGGAAAATTATGACAATGAAATCACGCAATAACCACGGTAATAATTGTGTGATTAAATTAAAGAAGTTTTGTGGGTAAGGAAGAGGGTGCAGGGAAGTGGCTCTAGATGAACCTGGAAGGAAAAGTTGGGGCCAGGGAATGAAGACTCATATAAGGAGGTTAGACATTATTGTGCAACATTATTGTAGACATTATTATGGAGAGCTTATAGGATGACTCCTTCAAAACGCAGAATACAAAGCTCATACTGCTCTTTGTAGGTATGATCTAATCCTTAGATACACTCTTAGCCTGTCTTCATTACTTACTTTTCTTATATATAGAATAGTGGGTATATTAGTTAGGGTTCTCTAGAGAAACAGAATCAACAGGGAAACACTCACAAATATAAAATTTATAAAAGTGTCTCACGCAACCGTGGGAACATAGAGTCCAAAGTTCACAGGGCAGGCTGTGAAGCCCACGATTCCGATGGAGGGTCTGGACAAACTCCACAGGAGAGGCTCACCAGCCAAAGCAGAAAGAGAGCCCGACTCTTCTGAATCCTCCTTAAAAGACTTCCAGTGATTAGATTAAGCGTCACTCATTGCAGAAGACACACTCCTTGGCTGATTACAAATGGAATCAGCTGTGGATATAGCTGACATTATCATGATTTAATTCTGTGAAATGTCCTCATTGCAACAGACAGGCCAGCACTTGCCCAATCAGATAAACAGGTACCACCACTTGGCCAAGTTGACACATGAATCTGACCATGACAGTGGGTAATATGAAAAACTTATGGGTCAAAATAAATTAGTAGATATTAAAATCTGTTTTTTGGGGGAGTTCAGAGCAACAACAAAAAAATAGGAAAAAATAAAAACTACAAAAGTGCCATCACATTTGATAAAGGTATCATTTTTAGGAACTTTTGGTGATATATATTCACATATGTATGGGTACACTGGCCTCTGATAAAAAGTGCATTCCTACTGCAGGTCACAGTAAAAAAAAAAAAAAAGATTTGGAAAGCACTGTTTAATAATCTCTAAAGATCTCCCCCAATAAAAAAATTCCTATTCTTCCATTAGCTGATTCTTCGGAAGTAGATCTTATTAATTTAATTTGCAGAAAGTTTGAAAAATTCTAGAAGTAGTCTTTCAGTGGAATATGTGAATGTTAAAAGATTTGAGGTCCGTCTACATGTACTGATGTATTTAATGTATTGTTAAAGAAAAAAGCAAAATGTACACATTATGTTTGTATGATTTCCATTTATGTAAAGTTGTACATCACATGCACATGTACATGCTTATAAATGCATAGCAACTAGAAAATGCTAAGAAAAAATATAAAAGATTGTTTACAGTGGTTAATTCTATGGAAATGAAGAGAGTATGGATCTTGAGGAGCAGGGAAGTAGGCTTTTAAATTTTTGAAAATAAACTTTATTGAGTTATAACTTGCATACAATAAAATCCATCCTTTTTTTTTTGCATGGGCAGGTACCGGGTAGGTCTCCAGCACGGCAGGCAAGAACTCTGCCTGCTGAGTCACTATGGCCTGCCCAAAATACATGCATTTTAAGTGCACACTTTCTTGATTCTTGATTCTTGACTAATGTATACAATTTGTGTAACTGACACCATAATCAAGATATAGAACATTTTCTAAAATAGCCTGTACCTCTTCTTATTCAATCCCCCCACCATCCCTACCACCAAGCAACCACTTATCTGATGTCTGTTATATTTTTTCTAGAGTTTCATAAAAATGAAGTCATACGGTATGTACTCTTTTGGGCCTAGTTTCTTTTGTTCAGCGTAAGTTTTTTGAGATCCATTCATGCTATTGTAAGTATTAGAAGTCTGATCCTTTTTTTTTTTTTGCTATCACTGAATATTAATAGCTTGATCTTCCTAATTTCTATCCTGCCACATTTAAAGCATGGTGCAATGCATACTGTGACCAAACACCTATGGGAACAGCTTCTAGCAATTAATACCACAGAGTAGAACATTTTTTGTTTGTTTTGTTTTTTGCATGGGCAGGCAGCAGGACTCAAACCCGGGTCTCTGGCATGGTAGGCAAGAATTCTGCCACTGAGCCACCGTCGCACCACCCCAGAGTAGCACATGTTGCCACATGAGAGCAAAGCCTAGGGCAAAGAGAAGGAAGTAAGAGGGAGAGGAGGAAGAGAGGGAGGAGGACACAATCTCGGTTCATTTCTGGTTTCCCAGCTGATTGGACAGACAGTCCAGTCTTTCCTAAAGCCCATCCCCACTGGTTGCACAGCTGGTCTGCATGTACCAGTTTCTGTGGTGCAGAGACTATAATCCCAGTTTCTGTGCTTTCAGCAGCTTTTGCGGCATTAGAAACATCCTGCTAGCAGGAGAAGACTAGTAAGACAGTATCCCTGAGCTTGTCTTCTACCAACATCTTTATGAACTCTTCTCAGGCCTGTTCACACACTCTTCATCACTGCGGTCAGTCACAAAGATCAGACCTTATCTGTTCTGTAAATAGTGGTTCCACAGAGGTCAAATCTTTTCCTGGCCATCGAAACCTCTACTCTGCAGTTTCTGCGTTGAAACTTGTAGTGGGAATAGTAGTTATTATTTTACCAAGTCTCAGTTTGTATAAAAGAGTAGTCTTTCCTAAAGTGTTTGGGCTGACCATGAGAATGCACATTTCTTTTTTTTTTTTTTTTTTTGCCAAAAAGTCCCTTGAAGAAGCTAGCAAAAGCACTCCCCAAGCTTGGAGATTGGCCAGAGTGACCTCTCTGTGGTCCCAGCAGCTATTGCTGCTGCTGCTGCTGCTGCTGCTTCTGCTACGGTTTGGAGCCAGGGATTGCTTTTGCTCCCACAGCCATAAATGTGTTTTTGTGGACATTATGTTTTCATTTCTTTTAAGAAAATATCTGAGTGGAATGCTTGGTATATGATAAATGTATGTTTAACTTTTAAGAAAATACAGAGCTGTTTTTCCAAAATGCTTGTACCTTTATTCATTTAAGTTATTGCTTTATAAAAATTATGCAGAAAGCACAGGTTTCCCATAATCCTCAAAACAGTTTTCCTTATTATCAATACTTTGCATTAGTGGTAACTTTGTTATAATTGATAAAACAACATTGTTATAATTATACTATGAAGTACAGTCCACAGTTCACTGTTGGTATTCGTGTTAGTCAGAGTTCTCTAGAGTTACAGAACCAACAGGATATATCTGTAAATATGATAATTATAAAGGTGTCACATGCAACTGTGGAAATGGAAGATTCCAAAACCCAGAGGGCAGGCTGTGAAGCTGCAAGCTCCAATGAAGGGTCTGAATGAACTCCACAGCTGAGGCTCACTGGCTGACAAAACAGTGAAAAAGTCTCTCTTCTCCCTTAAAAGTCTTCTACTGATTGGATTATATCATTGGTGGGTGTTCTAGTTTGCAAGCTGCTGGAATGCAATATACCAGAAACAGAACAGCTTTTAAAAAGAGGAATTTACTATGTTGCAAGTTTACAGTTCTAAAGCCATGAAAATGTCCAAATTAAGGCACCAGCAAGAGGTTACCTTCACTCAAGTAAGGCTGATGAAGTTCGGGGTTTCCCTGTGTGGAAGGGCACATGGCAAAGTTCTGCCAGCTTTCTCTCCCAGCTTCTTATTTCATGAAGCTCCCCTGGGGGAGGTTTTCCCTCTTCATCTCCAAAGGTCTCTGGCTGCATGGGCTCTCATGGCTCTAAAGCTATTTCCAAAATGGTTCCATCTTAAAGGGCTCCAGTAAGCAACACTACCTGGAATGGGTGGAGACACATCTCGGTGGAACCCATGTAGCCAAAAGTTACCACCCACAATTAGGCGGGTCACATCTCCATGGATAATGAAAAAGCTCCTATCCAGCAATATTGAATGAGGATTAAAGAACTTGGCTTTTCTAGGGTACACCACAGATTCAAACCGGCACAGTGGGAGATATGCCTTTGTTGATTGCAGATGTAACCAGTCACAGATGCAATCAACTGACTGATGATTTAATACATCAGACTTCTGGTTTATCAACCAGCCATGAAATATCCTTGCAGCAATGATTAGGCCAGTGCTTGACTGACCTGACAACTGGGCATCATCACTTGGCCAAGCTGACACCAGAACCTAACCATTACCCTTTGTCAACTTGGTAGGTACACACATCACCTTGAAACATGCTTAATTTCCAAATAGAACACAATAACAAAACATATATTTTGCCTAATGTTCTAGTTTGCTAGCTGCTGGAATGCAATATACCAGAAATGGAATGGCTTTTAAACAGGGGAATTTAATAAGTTGCTAGTTTACAGTTCTAAGGCCGAGATAATGTCCCAATTAAAGCAAATCTATAGAAGTGTCCAATCAAAGGCATCCAGGGAAAGATACCTTGGTTCAACAAGGCCAATGAAGTTCAGGGTTTCTCTCTCAAGTGGAAAGGCACATGGTGAACACGGCATCATCTGCCAGCTTTCTCTCCTGGCTTCCTGTTTCATGAAGCTCCCTGGAAGGCATTTTCCTTCTTCATCTTCAAAGCACTGGCTGATGGGCTCTCTGCTTCATGGTGCCACAGCATTCTTTGCTCTCTCTGAATCTCCTCGCTTTCTCTCCTGTCGTTCTCTTTTATAGGATTCCAGTAAACTAATCAAGACCCACTCAAATGGGTGGAGACACATCTCCCCTAATCCAATTTAACAGCCACTCTTGATTAAATCACACCTCCAGGGAGATGATCTAGTAAGAATTTCAAACATACAATACTGAATAGGTATTAGAAGAAACAGCTGCCTCAAAATGGGAGTGGGATTAAAACATGGCTTTTCTAGGGTACATACATCATTTCAAACCAGCACACCTAACAAATCCAACTGTCCTGTGTACAACCAGAAATGCACTATGTCTCTCCAGAATAGGATGCAAGTCCTTAGGTAACATTCACTCTTAAGCTTCATGTCCTATAACTTAAACACTATAACATGAACAATACAACTTATGTCATATAATAAGAGAAAAACAAGATATTTGCTTATGTACAAATGCAAACATCTTCTAAACAAAACATGGAGGAAATATCCACACGACCACAGTTCTCATTTCTGAAATTGGTCATGTGGTAGTAGTTTATATTTATCACTAACTTCTTCTACTACCCATTCCATGTTCCCTTAATCCTCAGCAAGTACTTCAGCTGCCCGTGGTTCTTTGCCAGGTGGAGTGACCCAAACCTTCATTCCTGAAATTTCTGGGCCATTAGTAGTCCTGCCTGGATTGGGTTGCTGCAGTTTGTCATTGACTTTAATCACAGGGCATGGTAGTACCAAGAGATGTCCTAGGGAATCTCCTGTATTCCAGGAAAACACTTCTTTTTTTTGTGTAGTTGCAATCTTATTTCTTCTTGGCAGTCAGGATCAATCACCCCAGACAGGATAGTAATCCCCTTTCATGCCTGTTGATTCAGTGGCATGAGAAGCCCAAAGGGGCTAGGTGGCAGTCTTAACTTCCAGTTCAAAGGAATCATTGTTGTGTCTCCTGGTAGGAACACTCCTCCTTTTTGGAATTAAGATTGGTAGACCAGCAGAGATTATGGTTTTAAGGACAGGAAGCAAAAAATTTTCCTAAGAGATCACTAGAGGTGATGGTGAGTGGTGCCACTCTGATTTTCACCCATTGATTACTGGACCCATGAATCCTGGTGCGTTAGTGTTCTCTAGAGAAACAGAACCAACAGGAGATATCTATAAATAAGAGATTTACAAAGGTGTCTAACGCAACCATGGGAATGAAAGAGTCCAAAATTCATACGGCAGGTTATGAAGCTGGCAGCTCCGATGAAGGGTCTAGACAAACTCCACAGGTAAGTCTTGCTGACTGAAGGAGCAGTGAAAAAGCCTCTCTTCTTACTTAAAAGACTTCAACTGGTTAGGTTATCTCACTGGCGGGAGATACGAGTGTTTTCCAGTTGTAATAAGCCATAGATACAATCAACTGACTGATGATTTAACATACCAACCTTCTGGTTTATCAACCAACTATGAAATATCCTTGCAGCAATGTACAGTTCCATGGTTTTAAAATATTTTTACTCTAGAAACATATACAATTTAAAATTTCCCCCTTTAACAATACTCAGATATACAATTCAGTGGTGTTAATTACGTTTACAATGTTGTGCTACCATCATCACCATTCATTACCAAAACTTTTCCATCACCCCAACTAGAAACTCTGTACCATTTAAGTATTAATTCCCCATTTTCTACCCCTGCCCTGGCCCCTGGAAACCTGTATTCTAGTTTGATATAATGAATTTGGTTATTGTAATAACTTTTTTCAACATTTTTTATTGTTAAATATGACATATATGCAAAGAAAAGAAAGAAAGAGCAATGATTTTCAAACTACATTGCAACAAGTAGTTACAGAACAGATTTCAGAGTTTGTTATTGTTCACTATTCCACTATTTCAGATATTTCCTTCTAGTCGCTCCAAAACACTGGAGGCTAGAAGAAACCTTTTTTCTTCTTTTTGTGAAAAATAACATATATACAAGAAAACAATAAATTTCAAAGCCTACCACAATAATTAGTTGTAGAACAGATTTCAGAGTTTGGTATGAGCTGTAATTCCACAATTCTATGTTTTGACTTCTAGCTGCTCTAAGATATTGGAGATTAAAATAAATATCAATATGATGATTCAGCAATCAAACTCGTTTGTTAAACTCTACCTTCTCTGTATAACTCCACCATCACCTTTGATCTTTCTCATACTCTTTGAGGGGTATTTGGGCTATGTTCATTCTAACTTTTTCATGAGGAAAGGGGCAGTTGATAACATTGGATAGGGGAATATTACTTATAGACCCACTAGTGAACTGCCTTTACTTCTATCTATTCCCTTACGTTTGCGTTCAACCTCATTAGCTAATCATTTAGCTAGCTTCTCCGTTTCTCTAGGTCCCCTACATTGTATACCACAAGCCTCTGATTTTACTTTTGTAATTACTGCTTATAAGTGAGAATATACAGTATTTGTCCTTTCATGTCTGGCTTATTTGAATTAACATAATGTCTTCAAGGTTCATTCATGTTGCTACATGTATCAGAGTTGCATTCCTTTTTACCGCCAAATAATATTCCATTGAATGTGTTTTAAAATGAAGTTATTCTATCATTCTAACTCCATGCCAGTTATGTATGAGTTGTTCCATCTCCTTACTTCTTATCCTTGCCAGCAACTTGCCTTTGAGCAAGTAAAACATGGACAATTTTTAAAACTGTTTTATTGTGTAATATAATATATATATATATAAAACAAAGAAATACAAAAGCAATACTTTTCAAAGAACTCTTTAAAAAGTAGTTTACAACAGATCCCAGAGTTTCTCATGGGATACCAAACCATTCTCTCAGAGTTTTCCTTTTAGCTGCTCCAGAATATAGGAAGCTAGAATGCTTAAGTATTTTCCTTATCATTACAATTGACCTTTTTTCCTTTTTTTATGAAAAGTAACACATATACAAAAAACAATACATTTCAAAGCACAGTACCACAATTAGTTGCAGAACATATTTCAGAGTTTGATATGAGTTACAATTCCACAATTTTAAGTTTTTACTTCTATAGCTGCTCTAAAATACTGAGATTAAAAGAGATACCAATTTAATGATTTAGCATTCATATTCATTTGTTAAATCCTTTCTTTTCTGTATAACTCCACCATCATCTTTGACCGTTCCATCTCTCTCTTTAGGGGTGTTTGGGCTAAGGCAATTCTAAATTTTTCACATTGGAAGGGTCTGTCACTACTATGGAGTAGGCAGATGGAACTACCTGATGTTCTGTAGAGGCTGGGCTAGATTTCAGGACTTATCTGGACCAGGGACCCATCTGGAGGCTGTAGGTTTCTGGAAAGTTACTCTAGTGCCTGGAACCCTTGTGCAATCTTATATATTGCCCTAGGTGTTTTTTAGGAATTGGCTGGAATTGGTTGGGATTTGGCAGGTTATGGTACGTAGCAAGGTCTAACTAAAGCTTGCATAAGAGCAACCTCCAGAGTAGCCTCTTAACTATTTGAACTCTCTCTGCCACTGATACTTTATTAATTACACTTCTTTTCCCCCTTTTGGTCAGGACAGAATTGTTGATCCAACAGTGCCAGGTCTGGATTCACCCCTGGGAAAAGGCTGAGCATTTCTAACTTTAATGCTCTGGAGAGTTAAAATCCGCCGTGCTTATGTCTGAATCTTTAAATTTCTTGTAGCTACCCAGTTTGGGATTACTGACGGGCAGATAGCCTCTTTCCTGCCAGGGAACTACAATTAAGCGACTCTTTGAAAAACAAGCGGCGCCAGGTTTGAATTTTTATCCCGCGCCACGTTTCATCACTTCTAACATGGCTTCAACGCCGCTGGGGAACAGGAGTTCTCATAACATTTCAGTAGCTTAAAGGGACGGTATCTTCGCCATTACCCAAGATGGCGTGCAGTGAGACTCCGTTTCCCGGTTTCAATATGGCCTCCACTGCTGCATTACAGAAGAGGTTAATCTGAGGAATAAAGGTAAAGGCGCGCGACCGAAACAGGAAGTTGCGTACAGGAAGTTTCTGTGTAACACAGTCTCCAGCCTCCGCGCTCCGCCCTGGGTCTACGCTCCACCCCCGGTGGCTCGAGAGCGGAGCAAGATGGCGGCTGAGTCGGAGTATGAGTCGGTCTTGTGTGTCAAGCCAGACGTCAGCGTCTACCGTATTCCCCCTCGGGCTTCCAACCGCGGCTACAGGTACTATCACCTAGGCACTACAGCATGCGCATATCTTGTCGGATTTAACAGTTTCTTCGGAAGCAGGCTGTCCATCCCTGCCACTGCCATCTCTGGGTTATCGCCCTGCTAGTCTTCCCACCTGGGTTGTCATCGCTCCTTTCACCTGCTTTCCCACCACTCTGATTATCGTCATCCTTCTTTCCGGTCCTTGTTTTATTACCATCTTGTCTTCTCCTCCGTTCCCCTCTCGTATCCATCTGTGGCACCCCTGTACTCCATTCATCCACATTCAGAGGTGTCTGCTTGTCGTAAGTCACCTTCCGTTCGCTCTTCCCTGCGTCCTTCAGCTTGTCACTTCATCCTCCCCACTCCTCTCTCTCGATACACACACACTTCTCATACCACCTGCACACTTGTGGATAATCATTGTGTTGTCGGGCGATCTGAATGATATAATTTATTTTTTTCACCGTTGTTAGTTTCTCTACCAAACGTCATCATTATTTGTTTTTCTCTTCAAATGTTTTGTCAATGATCATAATTTTTCCAATGGTTGTCAGTTCTGTTTCTTTTCATCATATTTTCTTGATGATTATGTAGTATTTTTCTGCCTCCCCCCCCCCCCCCTCTTCTCCTGTAATTTTTCTCTCCAGAGTTAAGGCACATTTTCTCTGTATGTCCTAACCACCTTGTAATCTAATGACCCATGAGGGCCTCAGGATGCTGTATGATATCACCTGGTCAAAAGAGCATTTACAGGGTTACATGGTAAAAGATGGGCATATGGCTCTAGCCACTTAACGGCTGTGTGATTTTGGGCAAGTTTCTAAACCTTTCCTAGCTTCAGTTTTCCCATCTGTTAAACAAGGGAAGAAGTTAAAGATAATAAACCTGCTTTATTTATATACCTCTTAGGGGTTTTTGAAGAGCTAAATGAAATCATATAATGTATGTGAAAGAATTTGGGACGTTTTAAAGCAGTATGTAAAATATAAGATAAAATTCTTATTCCTCTCTCTAATCCAAGTCACTGTCATCATTTTTCTTGGCATTTACCGTTACCTTGACTGAAAAGTTCTTCTCTCCCTATGTCCAGTATTTTGCCTCCTTAAGGGAAGTTCATTCATCATGAATCAATATTTTCGAGCTTGCCAACCTATACTCTGTGGGTTGTACTTTTTGACAGAGAGTTAGTGTTACTTTCAAGAAACTTTCTATCAGACCCACAATTGACCATGAATAGCGCTCAACATGATTTTTGATGGTCAATAAATACAGGCACTGTCTACATATGACTCCCTTTAGACATCATCTTCTTTGGGAAACCATCCCTGCCCTTCCATTCTGGCTTGTTGTTCTCTTCATGTGATTCCATAGCACCCTGTACTTGTCTCTGCTGCAGCATTCATTCTGTTTGCAATCTATTGTTTAGTCTCCTCTTTTTGTGGCCTAGTATGTGAACAAATTGAGGTCTTTTTTTTTTTTTTCACTGTACATTCCCAGGGTTTGGCACAATGTCTGGCTCTTAGTGGGCACTCTGTAAATGTTAACTGACAAAAGAAATTATATAGCTCTAATTACATAGGTTATTATTGATTGAATTGCACATGAAGTAAAATAGATCATGACTTCTACTTTTAGCAGTTAAGACTTCCTAAAGGAGATGATACATATTAAGTGGGGTTCTAGTCTTTTTCCTGTACTTCAAGTTTTAAAATACCTCCCTTCTCTCACCCATTTGTATTCTTTACTGTCACTTCCTAGGGCATCAACAGTTTATTCTCAAGTCATTTAACTGAACTGAGCCATTAAAGGAATTCCTTAATTTTCCTCTTCCCTATTATCCTTTTGTGTTTTCTGTGTTTACCATTGACATTTTTTATCCTCCAGGAGGCAGTTTATCACCAACCACTCTTCTCTTAGTTTATAGAGTAGTGAAAGCAGAACTAATTTTAATTGTGGTTCTCTCTTTTGTTTGCTTTTTGAGTATGATTTATTTAAGGATAAAAAGGACTTTTTAGCAAGTAGGAGAGATCTTTCCTTTGAGTGACTAATAAGATAAGAGGTAATAAATGTCTTTGTACCTAGAGAAGTCCGTTACTTTCCAGGTTTTACTGATCAAGTTTACTGGACTAGAAGAAGGAAACTTTAGGCTTATAAGAAACTTGTAAATGAGTTCTCAACTTATAAACTGGCTTGTTAATTATCACAATACTCCTCCCCCAGCTAAATCAGTATTAAATGCTTTAATGTGTCTGGGGTTAGACAGCCTGAGTTTGAATTTAGGCATCATTACCTACTGTGTTACTGTCCTTTTCTTAAAAAAAGTATGAAAGAGGTAAATACTTTCTCTGCCTATTTCATATGGCTTTTGCTGTAAGTATTGAATAAATCATACATTGAAATCTCAGAGGACCTGTAATAATGATGTATAAAAGTTTTATGACTAAGGTAAAGGAAAATTCATGAGGTTAGCTTAGAGTAAATGGTCAGAAAACCAGGAAAACTATGAGTTCTTCAGGCTACGTGCTGGAATGGAAGAGAAATTAAGGCCCAGGACGGAGAGAAATTGCTGCTGTAAATAGCCATTCCTTTATACGTTAAATGTTGGGCACTAGACACAGACACATGGAGATAAATAAAATAAGGAAACCTGTACAGAGAAACATATGTGATAGGCTTGTTTCTAATATTTTCCATAGCCTATTTACACCTATATAGTCATGGTATATGACTACAATAAGTAACAACTCATTTTAGAAAATTTAATAGGCAGGGGACCTCTAGAGTGATCTAATCTGGTTCAGATTATTTGAGGGTCTTTGAGGGCAGGACATCAAGAGGGAAAGGTATGACTGGATCCCATTCAAAATCAGTACTGTTTTCACTTTTCCTCCTTTCTGCCTTTCAGTTACCACCTTGTTAAACCCATTCTTGTTCAGAGACTGTTACCTTTCTAACCTGCAGCTATTCTTCAGGTTCCTAGGGGCTGAGTTCTTTTATTTATATATATATATATATATTTTTTTTTTTTACATGGGCAGGCACCGGGAATCAAACCTGGGTCCTCTGACATGGCAGGCAAGCATTCTTGCTGCTGAGCCACCGTGGCCCTATTTTAAAAATATTTTTATTATGAATAGCAAACAGACATACAAACATTCTGGACATGGTTACAATCAATGATTCACAATGTCATCATATAGTAATATCGTCATATAGTTGTATATTCATGACCATGATAATTTTTTTGAACATTTGCATCTCCAACAAAAGAAAGAAAAAAGAAAAAACTCATACATGCCATATTCCTTACCCCTCCCTCTCATTGACCACTAGTATTTCAATCTACTCAATTTATTTTAACCTTTGTTCCCCCTATTATTTTATTTCTTATCCATATTTTTTACTCATCTGTCCATACCATAGATAAAAGGAGCATCAGACACAAGGTTTTCACAGTCACACAGTCACACTGCAAAAGCTATATCATTATACAGTCATCTTCAAGAAACATGGCTACTGGAACACAGCCCTACAGTTTCAGGTACTTTCCTCTAGCCACTCTAATACACCATAAACTAAAAACAGGATATCTTTATAATGCATGAGAATAACCTCCAGGATAACCTCTCGACTCTGAAATCTCTCAGCCTCCGACACTTTATTTTGTCTCATTTCTCTCTTCCCCCTTTTGGTCCAGAAGGCTTTCTCAATCCCTTAATGGGGCTGAGTTCTTAATAACTTTTACTTTGCCCTCCCTTTTCCGCAATCTTGGTGAAACAGAATTAACAAATGCAGTGTTTCATAAAGTTTAGATATTTAGATAGTATCTTAGACTGTATCCAAATTCATTTGTAGGACAGATAATATTCAGTACTTTCTAATAGTTTTCATGGACATTTTTAGCTCCAGTCCAGATGTCTCTCCTGAACTCCATACTCATATATTTAGCTGCCTGTTGTACATATCTTGAATGTCTATGAGACATCTCAAACTCAGCATATCCAAAACTGAAATCTTGATCCTTCTTCCCAATAATTAAGATGAGCCTTCCTCATCTTAATTATTGGCAACTCCTTTGCTCAGGCTAAAAACCTTGGAGTCATCTTTGACCTCTCTTTTTCTCTTATCCCATACATCAGTCCATTAGAAAGTTTTGCTGGCTCTACTTTAAATAAGTTCAGAGAATATAGCTATTTCTCCTGCAGTTTCTTCCAAACCAGCTACTACTCTCTACTCGCCTAGATTATGGCAATTATCTTTTTTTTTTAGTTTTTATTCTGGTAACATTTGTACAACCTAAAATTTCTTTTAACCACATTCATATATATAATTCATTGCTGTTAATTACATTCACAGTGTTGTATAACCATCACCACCATCCATTACCAAAACTTTTTCATAATCCCAAATAGAGACTCTGTAAAAAAAATTTTTTTTTTTTTTTTTTTGGGGAAACTTGGTGTATTTTAAGCCTTAACTTTCCCATTTACTATGCAGATACTATTCTCTGGCAACCTGCAGTCTAGATTTTGACTCTGAGTTTGCTTATTCTAATTGTTTCATATCAGCAACATCATATAATATTTGTCCTTTTCTATCTGGCTTATTTCGCTTAACATCATGTCTTCAAGGTTCATCCATGTTGTCATATGCATCAGGACTTTATTCCTTTTTATGGCTGAATAATTTGCTATTGTGTGCATACCTCACAGTTTGTTTATCCATTCATCTGTTGGACACTTGGGTTGCTGCCATTTTTTGGCATTCGTGAATAATGCTACTGTGAACATGGATGTGCCTCTTTTCAATTCTTTGGGGTATATACCGAGTAGTGGGATTGACAGGTCATGTGGTAATTCTGTACTTAGCTTCCTGAGAAACTGCCAAACTGTCATCCACAGTCACTGCACCATTTTAACAGTTGCATGAGACAGACAGTTTCAGAGGGAACAAAGGTACTTCTTGGGCTCCACTGAGGAAGGAGCCAGAGTCTTCCCCACACATAGGGCAATCTGTCAAAATTCTGTATCCCTGACAAGTACATGGTGCCAGTTATGAGGCAGCTCAGAGCTGAACCAATTTATTCTTCACTGATACAGCTATTCCAGGCTAACATGGGTATCAGTCCCTTCTCTGAAGCTGAATCAGACAAACTTGAGAGCATTGTGAACTTAATTGAGTTGCTTATTTTCTTTGAGTCACCACTTCCTCACCTGTTCCATGCTGGGGCTTCAGAGCCCTGGGGAATTTCTCTTCTGGGGTTGTCGTATTGTTACTGGACAAAGACGGTAGATTTGGAAACACTCAAATGACCAATTTTCTCCCATATATTTACAGAAACAATGATGAATCCTACTTTCCTTTTATTTCTGTTTGGGATCTCAACCCTTCCACCCATTTCAGACTGGTGTAAACCATGTCTCCAGTCACTGATGTTCCCCCAGCAGTTGTTCCATACATTTCCTGGCTATTTACTAGTTACTCTGGAGGACGAACTAAATTCCACACCTCACTATGCTGCCATCTTGCCCCACCTCCTACTGCAATAATCTCTTGACTAATCCACGTACTTCAGCCTTCATCTCCTTACATTTCTTCTCCACATTGAAAATATAAGGGAGATCATGTTACACCTCTGCTTAACCCTATGTATTAGTCGGGGTTCTCTAGAGAAACAGAACCAACAGGAAATATCTGTAAATAAGAGATTTATAAAGATGTCTCACACACCTGTGGGAATGGAAGAGTTCAGAATCCATAGGGCAGGCTGTGAATATGGCAGCTCCAATGAAGGGTCTCAACGAACTCCACAGGAGAGGCTCGCTGGCTGAAGAAAGCTGTGAAAAAATCTCTCTTCTCCCATAATAGTTTTCAACTGATTGAATTATCTGATTAGTGGGAGACATGCCTTAGTTGATTGCAGATGTGATCAGCCAGAGCTGTGGTCAGCTGACTGGTGATTTAATAAAGCAGCCTTCCAGTTCATCAGCCATCCATGAAATATTCTTTTAGCAACTGTCAGGCCAGTTCTTGCCTGACCAGACTACTGGGCACCATCACCTGGCCAAGTTGATATCAGAAACTAACCATCACATCCCACTTCTTATCAGCATGGCATCTATACACATCATCTTGAAACATACTTACTTTCCAAATATAACAATAACAGACATACATTTCACCTAACAATTCTCAACTCTCTTGCGTATACCTGGAAGTACGCTATATCTCTTCAGAATAGGGTCTAAGTCCTTAGGCAACATTCGCTCTTAATTTTTTACTTTTTATTGATATATATTCACATACAATGTAATCATCCAAAGTGTAAAATCAGTGGTTCAGAATATCATCATATAGCTGTGCATTTATCACATTTGACTTTTTTCTTTTAAAAATACATGCAGAACATTTTTTGTATGTGAAAAATAACATACATACAAAAAAAACAATAAATTTCAAAGCACATCACAGCAATTAGTTGTAGAACAGAATAACATTCACTCTTAAACTTCATATCCCATAAATTAAATACTATAACATAAACAATGCAACTTATGTCATATGCTAGGAGGAAAACGATATTTGCTTATGTACAGATGCAAACATACTCATAACAAAACAGGAAGGAAATACACATACACTCAGTCCTCATTTCTAAAACTGGTCACGTGGTTGTAGTTCATATTTATCACTACCTTCTTCTACTACCCATTCCATGTTCCCTTTACCCTCAACAAGCACTTCAGTTGGCTGTGGAGTTTTCCCAGGTGGGGTGACCCAAACCTTCATTTTGAAGTTTATGGGCCATTGATAGTCCTGCCTGGATTAGCTTGTGGCAGTTTTCCATTGACTGTAATCACAGGGCATGGCAGTATTAAGAGACACCCTAGGGGATCTCCTATAGTCCAGGAAAATTCTTCTTTACCTCCACTGGGTAGTTGTAGTCCTATTTCCCCTATACTCTAGATCAGTCACCCCAGACAGTACAGTAATCCCCTTTTGTGCCTGTTGATTCAGTCATGAGAAGCCCAAGGTATCTAAGTGGCAGTCTTAACTTCCGCTTCAATGGGATCACTGTTGTATCTGCTTGTAGGAGTACTCCTTCTTTTAGAACTAAAACCTGTAGACAAGCAGAGCTTAAGATTTTAGAAACAGGAAACAAAACTTTTTCTAGTGGATCATTAGGGGTGATATAATGAGTGGTGCCACTCCTATTTCTACCCCTTGATGCCTGGGTCTGTGAATCCTGGCTATGGGAGAACAGTACCATACAGTGGAAGCTGATGCAGTGCATGCACAGTCTTCTGGAGAACATTGTCCCAGCCCTGCAAGGTATTGCCACCTATTAGGCATGGTAATTGGGTCTTCAATAGTTCATTACACCGTTCTGCCAGCCCAGCTGCCTCTGGATGATGGGGAACATAGTAAGATCAGAGAATTCCATGAGCATGTACCCATTCCTGCATTTTATTTGCTGTGAAGTAGGCTCCTTGTTCAGAAGCGATGCTTTGTGGAATACCATGATGGTGGGTAAGGCATTCCGTAAGTCTACAGACAGTAGTTTTTGCAGAAGCATTGCATGCAGGGAAGGCAAACCCATATCTGGAGTACATGTGGAACAAATCACTGCCCCCTCCATGATGGAAGGGCCCAATGTAATCAACCAGCCACCAGGTAGCAGACTGATCACCTTGGGGAATGGTGCTATATTGGGGACTGAGTATGGGTCTCTGCTGTTTGCAGATTGGGCACTCAGCAGTGGCCGTAGACAGGTCGGCCTTTGTGAATGACAGTCCATGTTGCTGAGCCCATGCATAATCTCCATCCCTACCACCATGCCCACTTTGTTCATGAGACCATTGGGCAATGGCAGGAGTGGCTGAGGAAAGAGAATGACTTGTACCCACAGTACAGGTCATCTTACTTGATTATTAAAACATTCTCTGCTGAAGTCACCTTCTGGTGAGCATTCATATGGAACACAAATATCTTCTTGTTCTTTGCCCACTCAGAAAGGTCTATTCATATACCTCTTCCCCAGACCTCTTTGTCACCAATTTTCCAATCATACTCCTTCCAAGTCCCTGACCATCCAGCCAAACCATTAGCAATAGCCCATGAGTCAGTATACAAATGCACCTTTGGCCAGTTCTCCTTCCAGGCAAAAGGAACAACCAGGTGCACTGCTCAGAGTTCAGCCCACTGGCAGGATTTCCGCTCGCCATTGTCCTTTATGGACATCTCAGAAAGAAGTTGTAGTGCTGCAGCTATCCCCTTCTGGGTGCTCCCTACATATCATGCACAACCATCTGTAAACCAGGCCCGAGTTTTCTTTCTTCCCTAGTCAACTGACTAAGAAACTCCCCAAGAGGCCATAGCTCTGTCTGGGAAAAAAAACGTAATGTGGCAGGAGTGGGGGCTATGGACATTTGGGTGACTTCCTCATATAACTTGTGCCTTCAGGACCTGCTTAAGCCCTATCTCTTATATACCATTTCCCTTTTATGATGGAGTGCTGCTGTGCACACCCAACTTTATTGCTTGGTGAGTCAGACAACACCCAGCTCATGACTCAGGTCTCATCGTAACTTCGTGGCCCATGGTTAAGCATTTGGTCTCTTCTAGGGCCCAGTTGCAGGCTAAAAGCTGTATCTCAAAAAGAGAGTAGTTAATCTGTAGCAGATGGTAAAGCTTTGCTCCAAAATCCTAAGGGTCTGTGTTGTGATTCTCCTTTAGGGGCCTGCCGAAGGCTCCAGAAAACATCCCTATTTGCCTCTGACACTTCCAGCATCATTGGATCTGCTGGATTATATGACCAAGTGGCAGAACACTTGGGCTTGTTGCATACCCTCCTGTTGTTCAGGTCCCCACTCAAAACTAGCAGTTTTTCTGGCCACTCAGAAAATGGGCTGGAGTAGCACACCCAAATGAAGAATAAGTTGTCTGCAAAATCTAATGAGGCCATCTAGGCATTGTGCTGTGTTTTTTTTTTTTTTTTGTTTGTTTTGTTTTTTGTTTTTTTTTGTCATAGGAGGGACATTTCGACATGCCTCACACCAGTGGACACATAAAAATTTCACTGAGGTGGAAGGCACCTGTATTTTTGTTGACATGCAAATGCCTTACCAATAAATCTAGAGTAGTTGCTACTTCTTGCCCATTAGGTCTAATCAACATAATATCATCAATATAACTGGCCATGTCTTGTGGGAGGGAGAAACAATTAGGGTCCCTCCAGACTAGATTGTGACATAGGGTGTTGAGTTGATATAACCCTGAGGCAGGACAGTGAAGGTATACTGCTGACCTTATTAGCTGAATGCAAACTTTCTGGTGGTCTTTTATGACAGTTATTGAGAAAAAAGCATTTGTCAGATCAGTAGCTGCATACCAGGTACCAGGTGATGTGTTGATTTGCTCAAGCAGTGATATCACATCTGGACCAGCAGCTGCAGTTGAAGTCATCACCTGATTATCAATAATCCACTGTCATCCTCTATGGCCCATCTGTTTTCTGCACAGGCCAAATAGAGTTTATGGGAATGTGGTAGGAATCACTACCCCTGTATACTTTAAGTCCTTAAGAGGGGCAATAATCTCTGCAGTCCCTCCAGGAATCGGTATTGCTTCTGATTCACTTTTTTTTTTTTTAATTTTTAAATTATATAATATAACATATATACAAAGCAAAGAAAGAAAAAAAAGCATTAATTTTCAAAGCACTCCTCAACAAGTAGTTATAGGATAGATCCCAGAGTTTGTCATGGGCTACCATATCATCATCCCAGATTTTTCCTTCTAGCTGCTCCAGAACATTGGCAGCTAGAGGGAATATTTTTGTCATCACAACTGACTTTTTTTTTTCTTTTTTTTGTGAAAAATAACATGTGAAAAAAAAAAGCAATACATTTCCAAGCACAGCACAATAATTAGTTTTAGAGCAGATTTCAGAATTTGGTATGGGTTAAAATTCCACAATTTTATGTTTTTACTTCTAACTGCTCTAAGATACTGGAGAATAAAAGAAATATCAATAAAATGATTCAGCAGTCATACTCACTTGTTAAATCTTACCTTCTCTGTATAATTCCACCATCACCTTTGATCTTTCCCCCACTCTTTAGGTATATTTAGGCTATGCTCATTCTAACTTTGTCATGTTGGAAGGGGCTGTCAATAGGAAGATGGAACTAGCTGATGTTCTGGAGAGGCTGGCCTCTGGGTTTCAAGACCTGTCTGGTCCAGACGAACCCATCTGGAGGTTTTAGGTTTCTGGAGAGTTACCCTAGTACATGGAACCTTTGTAGAATCATATATTGTCCTAGGTGTGTTTTTTAGGATTAGCTGGGATGGTTTTGCAAATTATGATAGGTAGCAATGTCTAACTGAAGCTTGCATAAGAGTGACCACCAGAGTAGCCTCTTGACTCTGAACTCTCAGCCACTGATACCTTATTTTTACACTTCACTATTTTGCTATGTAGGGGCAGGTTTTGTGGCTTAAACTTGGCCTTTCCTACCGTAATTGCCCTCACTCCATGAGTCAGAGAACCGTGTGGGGATTCTGCCGGTTGCTCAGTATGGCTATTCCAATTATACATTCTGGAATATGACCACAGAATGGGTCTGGGTACACACTGAACCCACTGTGAGACTGACCTGAGCTAAAACTCCATCAATTACCTAACCTTCATAAACCCGTACTCTGACTGGTGGACCAGAGTGACGTTTTGAGTCTCCTGGAATTAGTGTCACTTCTGAGCCAGTGTCTAATAATTCCCGAAATATCTGATAATTTCCTTCTCTCCAATGCACAGTCACCGTACAAAAGGCCAGAGGTCTCCTTGGAGAAGACTTGGAGGAAGGTAAATTTTGGGCAGTGTAAAAGGATCCTTCCTCAAGGGTACCCATCCCTCCCCTCATTCAAGGGACTCTGGGTTTGTAAACTGAAGTCTGGGAATTGGTTAAGGGGTTGTGACTCTGTTTTTGTAATTCAAGTTAGACTTCTGGTCACTTGACTTAGAATTCTTCTGCTTATACAGCTCAAACAAGAATTTAGTAGACTGCCCATTTATTTTACTTCTAGGTACCCTGTGACCTACTAACCAATGTATAAGTCTCTGTGAGCCAAATTATTATTTATTTATTTTTGCATGGGCAGGCACCAAGTCTCCAGCGTGGCAGGTAAGAAGTCTGCCTGCTAAACCACTGTGGCCTACCCTGAGTCAAATTATTTTGACTGTTGCTTTGAGTCTTCTGTCCATTATGGTGACCATGCCCACCTTATCTATGGTGGCCATGCCTACCTTATCTGTGGTGGCCATGCCCACCTTATCTATGGTGATTAACTTTTGCCACATGACTTCTGCCATCTCAGGATCCGATTTTCCCCATTGTGCTTAAGGATTCCAGCTCAGTGACAGCAGTTCCTACAGTAATATCTGACCTACAAATAAGGGTGCCCGTAGAGCCCTTGAGGGATGATGGAACTGTTAGGCCTGGAGGACAGGACCCCTTCCCCCATGCTGTGACCTATCCCTGGCAAATATTTCAGAAACCCTCTCCCACCCCAATCTATACCAGTCCATATCTTCTTCACCCTCCAGCAGTTGCCCTCTTGTGATAACCCCCTATTACTCAACCTCCACCCTCCAGCATTTACAACCTTGCATGCTTAAGACAGCACTTAAATTTTAAACTTTACCAATGGAAAGCTGCCAACTCCTAACGTAGCCCCCTGTTTCTTGCCCCCAACTCTCTAATCCCAAGCCATAAGAACCCTATTCCCTGCCACCTCTGGGTGGCTGTTTCTTTCTCTCTTGAAATGCTGCCTGGGTGGCTGTGTTTCTTCCTGAAATAAAGCCTTTGTATTCCTTTGTTCCCACCTCCTTCCTGGTGAGTTTGCCTTTCAGGAACTGGTCTCGAATTTATTTGTCAAGATTCTGGTAAAAGATGTGTCCTCTGGACATTCCTGGGTTGTCTCCTCTGGACATTCCTGAGTTGTCCACTCTAGCATTCCAGTCTCTCTAAGCTTTTGAATCCCCTCATCGAGATTATGTCAGGGTAGTTCTGGCATTTTGACCAAAGGTGGTGTCGGTCACCTTTTGAACCATGTTTTAGCTATCCTCCAGACAACATTGAATGCAGAATCTCTGCTTAGTGGACCCATATCAGTACATTCAGACTGATCTAACTTTATACTCCTTCCACCATTATTCCACACCCTTAATATCCATTCCTCACTATTCTCATGGTTTCTGTCTATATAGATTGGAAAACTCTTGCAGTTCTTTTGGAGTATAGCTTCCCTCATGGGTCACACATTGTACCTCACCTTTCAGGGCCTGTTGGAACTTTAGTGTAGTTATAGGTCTTGAAGTAAAGAGGGGTGGGGGTGGGTGGGTCATGAAAAGAAATAGACGTGTCTTTCAAGCCAGTTACTTCAGGGAATTTTGTTGCAGTTTCATCTGGTGAAACAGGATTAGTTACTCCAGACAAGAGTGAGGGCTATTTCCACAGGGGAAGTGGTTGCAGGGTTAGCAGACACTGAAGGGTTAATCTCTTTAGGTGGAGGTTTGATGACAGACTCTTCTGGGCAGACTGTAGGCCAGGAAGGTGTTTCCTCAAGGCAGGGCGGAGGT